>NC_090922.1:682743963-683466117 GCF_040938575.1 Ambystoma mexicanum | reverse complement strand
GTTCAACATGGCATCGTCCCTGCGAAACCTCGGGGACATGGAAGAGGCCAGCCTCCAGGACATAGACCAGGAGTTCGATGATGCCCTGGCCCGGGAAATTGGGAAGTGAGCCGTCGGACCATCCTGCCCCCATTGTATATAGTTTGTAGTGTTAGGTTTCATTTTCATTTTCATTTATTTTGGGGTGATTGGACTATGCCCCACACTTTTGTATATAGTTATTTCTTAGGTAGTTTCTTTGATAGGTTTCAGTTCTTTTGTTGGGCTCATGGACCCTTTCAAAATTGCTTGTACATAGTTGGACATTGGATTCATGTGTACATTTTCTTTGGATTTCACCATGGAGCAATGGAATTTGATTATTACGTTTCCTTTGGATTTGTTTTGGTGGACAATGAGTTTGGACCATTTTTCTTCAGGAATTCTTTGGATTGGATCTACATTTCCTTTTTGATATTTTTGGACATGCATTTCATTTCATGTTTGTATTCTTTTTTTGGCTTTCATTTCATTACATTGTTTTTGTTCATAATACATTTTTATATTTTAATTCCATGTGTGGGATTCGCTCATTGGGTTCATGCATGTCAAAATGTGGGTTTACACAATCTAATGCAAACAGTGTGCGTGTGTGACGGACATGTGTTGATGTACATGGTTGACTTTTGAATTGTGTCCTGACATAGGCATGTCGGTGTGGGGTGGATTGGTGAAATCATTGCATGTCAAGACTGGGGGGGGGCGTGCTGTGGTATTTTGGTGCACATGAGGCCCATGATTGCGCAGTTTCCTGTCGTGTTGCAGGGGACATGAGTCGGGGCCTGACCCTCAATGCTGGGTGGGTGAGGGTGTTGGGGGACATGAGTCGGGGCCTGCTGGTAGGTGCCCCTCACTGCTGGGTAGATGGGGGTACTGGGGGACATGAGTCGGGGCCTGCTGGCAGGTGCCCCTCACTGCTGGGTGGATGGGGGTGCTGGGGAACATGAGTCGGGGCCTGCTGGCAGGTGCCCCTCACTGCTGGGTGGATGGGGGTGCTGAGGGACATGAGTCGGGGCCTGACCCTCAATGCTGGGTGGGTGGGGGTGCTGGGGGACATGAGTCAGGGCCTGCTGGCAGGTGCCCCTCACTGCTGGGTGGATGGGGGTGCTGGGGGACATGAGTCGGGGCCTGCTGGCAGGTGCCCCTCACTGCTGGGTGGATGGGGGTGCTGGGGGACATGAACAGGGCCTGCTGGCAGGTGCCCCTCACTGCTGGGTGGATGCAGGTGCTGGGTGACATGAGTCGGGGCCTGACCCTCAATGCTGGGTGGGTGGGGGTGCTGGGGGACATGAGTCGGGCCTGACCCTCAATGCTGGGTGGGTGGGGGTGCTGGGGGACATGAGTCAGGGCCTGCTGGGAGGTGCCCCTCACTGCTGGGTGGATGGGGGTGCTGGGGGACATGAGTCGGGGTCTGCTGGCAGGTGCCCCTCACTCCTGGGTGGATGGGGGTGCTGGGGGACATGAGTCAGTCCTCACTTGTGTGTGGTGACATGTGGGCTGGCTGGGGGGCTTCGCCAGGGTGGATGGGCTGCCTGTGGGGAATGGCCAAGGGTGCAGTGTGTACCCCTGTGTTGGGGTCTGCCTGCAGGCCCTGGGGAGGGGGGAGAGGGCACACCTGGGAGGACACACACTGTCAATTCGTTGGGGCACACCCGTAATACACGTACCACCCACTTGCACAGGGCCAATCACGTGTGAAACGTCCCGCACACCCCCAAAATACACATACCCCGCTCGCACAGGGCAATTCGCATGTGAAAGTTCCCGTGCACCCCCGAAATACACGTACCCCGCTCGCACAGGGCCAATCACGTGTGCAACTTCCCGTGTACCCCCGAAATACACGTACCCTGCTCGCACAAGGCCAATCGCGTGTGAAGGTTCCTGCACACCCCCGAAATACACGTACCCCGCTCGCACAGGGCCAATCGCGTCTGAGAGTTCCTGCACACCCCAGAAATACACATACCCCGCTCGCACAGGGCCAATCGTGTGTGAAACTTCCCGTGCACCCCCGAAATACACGTACCCTGCTCGCACACAGCCGATCGCGTGTGAAAGTTCACATGCACCCCAGAAATACACATACCCCGCTCGCACAGGGCCAATCGCGTGTGAAAGTTTACACGCACCCCCGAAATACACGTACCCCGCTCGCACAAGGCCAATCGCGTGTGAAAGTTCCTGCTCACCCCTGAAATACACATACCCCGCTCGCACAGGGCCAATTGTGTGTGAAAGTTCCCGCGCACCCCCGAAATACATGTACCCCGCTCGCACAGGGCCAATCGTGTTTGAAAGTTCCCGCGCACCCCTGAAATACATGTACCCCACTATCACAAGGCCAATCGCATGTGAGAGTTCCTGTGCACCCCAGAAATACACGTACCCCGCTCGCACAGGGCCAATCGCGTGTGAAAGTTCCTGCACACCTCCGAAATACACGTACCCCGCTCGCACAAGGCCAATCGTGTGTGAAAGTTCTCGTGCACCCCTGAAATACACATACCCCACTCGCACAAAGACAATCGCGTGTAAAAGTTCCTGCGCACCCCAGAAATACACGTACCCCACTCGCACAGTGCCGATCGCATGTGAAAGTTCCTTGTCACCCCCGAAATACACGTTCCCCGCTCGCACAAGGCCAATCGCGTGTGAAAGTTCCCGCGCACCCCAGAAATACACGTACCCCGCTCGCACAGGGCCAATTGTGTGTAAAAGTTCCTGCGCAGCGGGGTACGTGTATTCGGAGGGGTGCGCGGGAAGTTTTACAGACATTTTTGTGGTTGAGGGGCTGTATGCTGGTCCACTGGCCTGTGCGCCATGTATGGGATTTGTGCGCTGTTCATGGCACATGGGGAGGGGTTGGGGGCGTAACTGGCGCTGCTGCAGGGTCGCTGCGCTACTCTGCGCCACGGCTGGTTATGGATGTTGAAATCCATGAATACACTGTGCGCGGAAATGGATTTTGGCACACACGGCTGGCTCAGACTGCCGCACGCGCACACTGTGCGCCAGCCGCGGGCGCCACTTGTGCGCTGAATTCTATGAATTACCCCCATAATCTTCAGTATGCTCAACAGTAAACAGTATGAATCAGAATGTAAGTTTGGGAATAATTGAAATGGAAAATCACATGTGCAAATCTTTGCAGAAATGCGAATTCCCGCCTAATTTTCACTAAACATTTTTTGAGGTGTGGATGTAGCTACAGGTCTTAGGTTTAAGTCAGAGTTGAAAGGAAGTCTCTAGCTATTAAATTGAGGAAGTTATGCCAGCTTGAATGAGAGGTGTTTTTGAAGAGTAAAAGCGCAAAAAAGAAAACAGAAATCAATTTACAATGCAAATTATGCTCTACATCAGGGCATTCAGGCTGGTTACCAGTTTGAAACAACGTAAGCTCTAGAGTCGATCTGCGGAACCAACCCCAGCACCTCCGTATCCGCCCTGGAGGACTCAGTCCGATTACCGAGGGAGGATTAAGGGTTTGGGATTTCACAAGACAAAAGGATTTTAAAGAAGTTGTCACTAGCACAAGGAATCAAAGGCAAGGTTTCAAGACTGAGGTGAAAATATTACAAGTTCTTAAGTTAAAGATAGGATGGTGATAGATTGGCATAGGACAATGTAAGGCAATACATGCTATTGTGTATTATGATTCCTATTGATACAGTCCACTTTAAATTAAGATTTTGGACGGTCACATGTTCTGGTCATCATGGATCGGGTCTACAGACAGCAGGGGGCTTCTGGTGGGAGAGGTCAGCTGGGTGGTTCTGGTCAACTGGACTGGCACCTCAGACTGGACTGGATTGAATTGGCCCTTCTGGTTTCTGGACACTGTAGATCAGTGGGATGGCGAGTTTCAGCAGGCAAGCATTAATGGTAGCAAGCCAAACTGGATCAACATTCTTCCCTTAAGTTTTGGGATGGTTTCAGGATTTGGGCCTAGCTGAAAAAGAGTTCAGCAATGCTGAGGCCTTGGCTTTGCAAAGAAATCAGGAATCAGGAACAAAGATGAAGAATTCAGGAACAAGGCGCCACATGGAAATCAGGATGGAGTCAGGAATCAGTGTGTGTCTGTGTGTTGTGAGGTTCCATTATTTGTCCTGCCAAATTACATCACTCAGTTTATGGTAGGGGCGACTTACAACCCACACCCACAAGGCTTATGATTGGTCAAAGGCATAGTTCCCACCTTGCTTTTTGCTGGTTGGATGACAGAAAGGGCTGTCATGTTTTATGATGTGACTTGGAAACCTCTGATAGTTTTTGGGACCAAAATGTAACTTTCCCACAAATACATATCTATGTACTTATGCCCTCTAAGAAAATCAGATACATAAATTATATATTTTGTGGGTAACATTTACATCCAACTCCCAAGTCAGTGGGACCTGGTTTTGTCTTTTTATTGAATTTTGGCAATTTTAACCATAAAGGTTTGGCCTAACAATTCCTAATTCGGTACATATATGTGCGATCACCCCTAGCACATGGGTACACAATATTAGATGTGCAGCATTAATAGTTTCTGTGCAATTAGTCCTTTTTCATAACTCCAGTTCCTTTACGCAGTGAGAAAGCCTACCAAGTCTTTAAATGGCTAGCATAAGTTCAGATTTATATGTGTGTATTTTCCACTCGTTTACTTATTTTTGCTGCCAAGTTAAATGTCTTAAAGTTCAGTGGCAAATAAGCATTTTAAATCCAAAAATCACATGTCAGTTTTTTTTTCCTTCCTTCCCAAGTGGGAGCAAAAGGCAAGTCCTTTGAAGTTCAATGAGAAGCCTCTCCCAGGAGAATGGAGCATCCTGCCCCTCCCCTGGAAGGATGAATGTCCAAGCCTTCTATTAGCTTTGCCTGCGGCCCAGACAAATGTCTAATGAAGTGCATTGTCATGAGTATGCGAGGCCTCCCCACAGCAATTAGCCTTTCCTGCCAGCAGTGAAGTGTCAAACTTTCCCAGGCTAAAGACTGTCAGATCAGATTTTTTTTTTTTTTAATAGTTAATGAACTCAAGACTGGGCTTAACTTCAAGTTTCACCTAAATCTTTCATTTAAACATAGAAAATGAACACAGTTTATAGGTGGATTTTTACAATAGCAATCCTTTGACATTTCTTAAAGAATTAAGGGGTCGATTCATGGAATTAATGTGCGCCAAAAATTCCCGCGACCGGTGCCAAAACGTGCGAATCGCAGTGCAAGTGCGAAAATCGCAGTGCAAGTGCAAAAATCGCAGGAAAACCAGCGCACAGCGATTCATGGAAGTCCGTGCACGAGAAAAACATTGGAGGTGCGCAAAAAATGTGCGCCGCGCACGCCGGCGCACAGGTCATCCAACAGCGTGCGCCATGGCCACTGCGAAATCGCACATAGCGCGGCGCACATCACAAAAGTAGGTGGAACATGGGGCATAACACTCAGAATGGGGAACAACGTGTGAAAATATGGGCGTCACGGGGGAAGTACAGGAGGCAAGTGCGCGGAACGCCCACACGCTCGCCTACAACCCGTATTCATGGAATTGAATAGGGCAAACCAGCGCACGGTCAAAGACGCGCACAGGGCCAAACAAGTACGCCACAAGAAAGCAGGCGGTAGCGCCCCTGCGACTGAAAAAAATGTGCGCCAAAATGTGCGCTAACAAAAAGCACCCATATACACCCATATACAGTGGCCCTCTAGGACAAATGAGGTGCAAAGGGGCACCGACAAACACGGACACCCGCTGTGTGAAAAATAGCGTGTGCGCGTGTTCCTGGGTGCGCGGGAAGTTCCACACGCGATTAGCCTGGGTACGTGTACTTCGGGGTGCGCGGGAAGTTCCACACGCGATTAGCCTGGGTACGTGTAATACGGGGTGCGCGGGAAGTTCCACACGCGATTGGCCTGGGTAGGTGGGGGTGCGTAGGAAGTACCACACGCGATTGGCCTGGGTACGTGTACTACGGGGTACGCGGGAAGTTCCACACACGATTGGCCTGGCTAGGTGGGGGTGCGTGGGAAGTTCCACACGCGATTGGCCTGGGTACGTGTACTTCGGGGTGCGCGGGAAGTTCCACACGCGAGTAGCCTGGGTACGTGTATTCCGATGTGCACGGAAGATTCACATGCGATTTCTGCAGGGTACGTGTATTTCGGTGGTGCCGGGGAATGCTACACGTGATTTGGCCATGTGGGTCCCCCCAGGTGTTCCCTCTACACCCTCCATGGCCCCTGCAGGGCGCCCACACCACAGGGTACTACCCTGCACCCCTGCTCATGTCCCACAGGCAACCCATCCACCATGGCCATGCCCACCAGCCAACCCGCATGTCACCTTGCACTACTGATCACCAACACATGTCTCCCACCACCCCCACCCCCCAGCCACCAGGGGCAGCCTCCACCAGGCCCCCACTCATGTCCCCTATTACCCCCACCCCACAGCAGTGCAGGGGCAGCCTCCACCAGGCCCCCATTCATGTCTCCCACCACCCCCATCCCCCAGCCACCAGGGGCAGCCTCCACCAGGCCCCCACTCATGTCTCCCACCACCCCCAACCCCCAGCAGTGCAGGGGCAGCCTCCACCAGGCCCCCACTCATGTCTACCACCACCCCCACCCACCAGCAGTGCAGGGGCACCCTCCACCAGGCCCCCACTCATGTCTCCCACCACCCCCACCCCCCAGCCACCAGGGGCACCCTCCACCAGGCCCCCACTCATGTCCAACTCATGTCTCCCACCACCCTCACCCCCCAGCCACTAGGGGCAGCCTCCACCAGGCCCCCACTCATGTCTCCCACCACCCCCACCCCTCAGCCACCAGGGGCAGCCTCCACCAGGTCCTCACTCATGTCCCCTATTACCCCCACCCCCCAGCAGTGCAGGGGCAGCCTCCACCAGGCCCCCACTCATGTCTACCACCACCCCCACCCCCCAGCAGTGCAGGGGCAGTCTCCACCAGGCCCCCACTCATGTCCCCTATTACCCCCACCCCCCAGCAGTGCAGGGGCAGCCTCCACCAGGCCCCCACTCATGGCTCCCACCACCCTCACCCCCCAGCCACCAGGGGCAGCCTCCACCAGGCCCCCACTCATGTCTCCCACCACCCCCACCCCCCAGCCACCAGTGGCAGCCTCCACCAGGCCCCCACTCATGTCCCCCTATTACCCCCACCCCCCAGCAGTGCAGGGGCAGCCTCCAACAGGCCCCCACTCATGTCTACCACCACCCCCACACCCCAGCCACCAGGGGCAGCCTCCACCAGGCCCCCACTCATGTCTCCCACCACCCCCACCCCCCAGCAGTGCAGGGGCAGCCTCCACCAGGCCCCCACTCATGTCCCCCTGCACCCCCACCCCCCCAGCAGTGCAGGGCCAGCCTCCACCAGGCCCCCACTCATGTCTCCCACCACCCCCTACCCCCCAGCAGTCAGGGGCACCCTCCACCAGGCCCTCATTCATGTCTTCCACCACCCCCACCCCCCAGCAGTGCAGGGGCAGCCTCCACCAGGCCCCCACTCATGTCTACCAATACCCCCACCCCCCAGCCACCAGGGGCAGCCTCCACCAGGCCCCCACTCATGTCCCCTATTACCCCCACCCAGCAGCAGTGCAGGGGCAGCCTCCACCATGCCCGCACTCATGTCTACCACCACCTCCACCCCCCAGCCACCAGGGGCAGCCCTTACCAGGCCCCCACTCATGTCCCCCTGCACCCCCACCCCCCAGCAGTGCAGGGGCAGCCTCCACCAGGCCCCCACTCATGTCTCACACCACCCCCTACCCCCAGCAGTCAGGGGCACCCTCCACCAGGCCCCCACTCATGTCTCCCACCACCCCCACCCCCCAGCAGTGCAGGGGCAGCCTCCACCAGGCCCCCACTCATGTCTCCCACCACCCCCTACCCCCCAGCAGTCAGGGGCACCCTCCACCAGGCCCCCACTCATGTCTCCCACCACCCCCACCCCCCAGCAGTGCAGGGGCAGCCTCCACCAGGCCCCCACTCATGTCTACCACCACCCCCACCCCCCAGCCACCAGGGGCAGCCTCCACCAGGCCCCCACTCATGTCCCCTATTACCCCCACCCCCCAGCAGTGTAGGGGCAGCCTCCACCAGGCCCCCACTCATGTCTACCACCACCCCCACCCCCCAGCCACCAGGGGCAGCCTCCACCAGGCCCCCACTCATGTCTCCCACCACCCCCACCCCCCAGCAGTGCAGGGGCACCCTCCACCAGGCCCCCACTCATGTCTACCACCACCCCCACCCCCCAGCAGTGCAGGGGCAGCCTCCACCAGGCCCCCACTCATGTCTACCACCACCCCCACCCCCAGCCACCAGGGGCAGCCTCCACCAGGCCCCCACTCATGTCCCCTATTACCCTCACCCCCCAGCAGTGCAGGGGCAGCCTCCACCAGGCCCCCAATCATGTCTCCCACCACCCCTACACCCCAGCAGTCAGGGGCACCCTCCTCCAGGCCCTCACTCATGTGTACCACCACCCCCACCCCCCAGCCACCAGGGGCAGCCTCCACCAGGCCCCCACTCATGTCTACCACCACCCCCACCCCCCAGCAGTGCAGGGGCAGCCTTCACCAGGCCCCCACTCATGTCTCCCACCACCCCCACCCCCCAGCAGTGCAGGGGCAGCCTCCACCAGGCCCCCACTCATGTCTCCCACCACCCCTACCCCCCAGCAGTGCAGGGGCACCCTCCACCAGGCACCCACTCATGTCTCCCACCACCCCCACCCCCCAGCCACCAGGGGCACCCTCCACCAGGCCCCCACTCATGTCCAACTCATGTCTCCCACCACCCTCACCCCCCAGCCACCAGCGGCAGCCTCCACCAGGCCCCCACTCATGTCTCCCACCACCCCCACCCCCCAGCCACCAGGGGCAGCCTCCACCAGGCCCCCACTCATGTCCCCTATTACCCCCACCCCCCGGCAGTGCAGGGGCAGCCTCCACCAGGCCCCCACTCATGTCTACCACCACCCCACCCCCCAGCCACCAGGGGCAGCCTCCACCAGGCCCCACTCATGTCTCCCACCACCCCCAATCCCCAGCAGTGCAGGGGCAGCCTCCACCAGGCCCCCACTCATGTCCCCCTGCACCCCCACCCCCCAGCAGTGCAGGGGCAGCCTCCACCAGGCCCCCACTCATGTCTCCCACCACCCCCTACCCCCCAGCACTCAGGGGCACCCTCCAGCAGGCCCCCACTCATGTCTACCACCACCCCCACCCCCCAGCCACCAGGGGCTGCCTCCACCAGGCCCCCACTCATGTCCCCTATTACCCCCACCCCCCAGCAGTGCAGGGGCAGCCTCCACCAGGCCCCCACTCATGCCTACCACCACCCCCACCCCCCAGCCACCAGGGGCAGCCTCCACCAGGCCCCCACTCATGTCTCCCACCACCCCCACCCCCCAGCAGTGCAGGGGCAGCCTCCACCAGGCCCCCACTCATGTCTACCACCACCCCCACCCCCCAGCAGTGCAGGGGCAGCCTCCACCAGGCCCCCACTCATGTCTCCCACCACCCTCACCCCCCAGCCACCAGGAGCAGCCTCCACCAGGCCCCCACTCATGTCTCCCACCACCCCCACCCCCCAGCCACCTGGGGCAGCCTCCACCAGTCCCCCACTCATGTCCCCTATTACCCCCACCCCCCAGCAGTGCAGGGGCAGCCTCCACAAGGCCCCCACTCATGTCTACCACCACCCCCACCCCCCAGCCACCAGGGGCAGCCTCCACCAGGCCCCCACTCATGTCTACCACCACCCCCACCCCCCAGCAGTGCAGGGGCAGCCTCCACTAGGCCCCCACTCATGTCTCCCACCACCCTCACCCCCCAGCCACCAGGGGCAGCCTCCACCAGGCCCCCACTCATGTCTCCCACCACGCCCACCCCCCAGCCACCAGGGGCAGCCTCCACCAGGCCCCCACTCATGTCCCCTATTACCCCCACCCCCCAGCAGTGCAGGGGCAGCCTCCACCAGGCCCCCACTCATGTCTACCACCACCCCCACCCCCAGCCACCAGGGGCAGCCTCCACCAGGCCCCCACTCATGTCTCCCACCACCTCCACCTCCCAGCAGTGCAGGGGCAGCCTCCACTAGGCCCCCACTCATGTCTCCCACCACCCCCACCCCCCAGCAGTGTAGGGGCACGCTCCACCAGGCCCCCACTCATGTCTCCCACCACCCCCACCCCCCAGCCACCAGGGGCACCCTCCACCAGGCCCCCCACTCATGTCCAACACATGTCTACCACCACCCTCACCCCCCAGCCACCAGGGGCAGCCTCCACCAGGCCCCCACTCATGTCTCCCACCCCCCCCAGCAACCAGGGGCAGCCTCCACCAGGCCCCCACTCATGTCCCCTATTACCCCCACCTCCCAGCAGTGCAGGGGCAGCCTCCACCAGGCCCCCACTCATGTCTACCACCACCCCCACCCCCCAGCCACCAGGGGCAGCCTGCACCAGGCCCCCACTCATGTCTCCCACCACCCGCACCCCCCAGCAGTGCAGGGGCAGCCTCCACCAGGCCCCCACTCATGTCCCCCTGCACTCCCACCCCCCAGCAGTGCGAGGGCAGCCTCCACCAGGCCCCCACTCATGTCTCCCACCACCCGCACCCCCCAGCAGTGCAGGGGCAGCCTCCACCAGGCCCCCACTCATGTCCCCCTGCACCCCCTCCCCCCAGCAGTGCGAGGGCAGCCTCCACCAGGCCCCCACTCATGTCTCCCACCCCCCCCCAGCCACCAGGGGCAGCCTCCACCAGGCCCCCACTCATGTCCCCTATTACCCCCACCTCCCAGCAGTGCAGGGGCAGCCTCCACCAGGCCCCCACTCATGTCTACCACCACCCCCACCCCCCAGCCACCAGGGGCAGCCTGCACCAGGCCCCCACTCATGTCTCCCACCACCCGCACCCCCCAGCAGTGCAGGGGCAGCCTCCACCAGGCCCCCACTCATGTCCCCCTGCACCCCCACCCCCCAGCAGTGCGAGGGCAGCCTCCACCAGGCTCCCACTCATGTCTCCCACCACCCCCTACCCCCTAGCAGTGCAGGGGCAGCCTCCACCAGGCCCCCACTCATGTCTACCCCCACCCCCCAGCCACAGGGGCAGCCTCCACCAGGCCCCCACTCATGTCTCCCACCACCCCCACCCCCCAGCCACCAGGGGCAGCCTCCACCAGGCCCCCACTCATGTCCCCTATTACCCCTACCCCCCAGCAGTGCAGGGGCAGCCTCCACCAGGCCCCCACTCATGTCTACCACCACCCCCACCCCCCAGCCACCAGGGGCAGCCTCCACCTGGCCCCCACTCATGTCCCCCTGCACCCCCACCCCCCAGCAGTGCAGGGGCAGCCCCCACCAGGCCCCCACTCATGTCTCCCACCACCCCCTACCCCCCAGCAGTCAGGGGCACCCTCCACCAGGCCCCCACTCATGTCTCCCACCACCCCCACCCCCCAGCAGTGCAGGGGCAGCCTCTACCAGGCCCCCACTCATGTCTCCCACCACCCCTACCCCCCAGCCACCAGGGGCAGCCTCCACCAGGCACCCACTCATGTCTCCCACCACCCCCACCCCCCAGCAGTGCAGGGGCAGCCTCCACCAGGCCCCCACTCATGTCTCCCACCACCCCCACCCACCAGCAGTGCAGGGGCAGCCTCCACCAGGCCCCCACTCATGTCTCCCACCACCCCCACCCCCCAGCCACCAGGGGCAGCCTCCACCAGGCCCCCACTCATGTCTCCCACCACCCCCACCCCCCAGCCGTGCGATTTGCCTGGGTACGTGTACTTCGGGGTGCGCAGGAAGTTCCACACGTGATTGGCCTGGGTATGTGTACCTCGGGGTGCGTGGGAAGTTCCACACGCGATTAGCCTGGGTACGTGTACTTCGGGGTGCGCGTGACCTTCCACACGCGATTTGCCTGGGTACATGTACTACGGGGTGCGCGGGAAGTTCCACACGCGATTGGCTTGGGTACGTGTACTTCGGGGTGCGCGTGAACTTCCACACGCGATTAGCCTGGGTACGTGTACTTTGGGGTGCGCGGGAAGTCCCACACGCGATTGGCCTGGGTACGTGTACTACGGGGTGCGCGTGAACTTCCACACGCGATTGGGCCTGTGAGAGTGGGGTACATGTAGTCCAGGGGTGGGCGGGAATATTTACCTGCGACTGTGCCTGTGAGAGCGTGCTACGTGTATTCCTGGGGTGGGCGGGAAGATTCACAAGTTCGCCTACGACGTGCCGAAAAATGGTCCAATCCTGAGACACGTACGCCAGCATGAAGCAGGCGTACGTCGACCCGCGCAGCATAAAAGTGCGCGCAAACAACAAACAAGCTCATACGCCAGGATGAATATACCATTCCTAGCAGCAGTGGCCGTGGGTTACCAAAGGAGGAGGAGGAGGAGGAGGATAGTGAGGGCCCGAATTTTCACTCCCAGAACCAGCCTTTTTGGGATGCCTGATGACCAGGTGTATGGGAGGTACAGGTTTCCCCCACACGTAATACTGGACCTGGTCAGTGAGTGGGAGGATGACCTCACATCACCCACCCTGTGCTCCCAAGCACTCAGCCACCTGGAGAAGGTCCTCAATGTACTGCACTTCTTGGCCACAGGATCATTTCAGCGGACAAGTGCCATAGTGGATGGGGTGTCACAGGCCACGCAGTCACGCTGCCTACACCAGGTCTTGAACATCATCACTGCACGCCCATCAGTCCGTAGGCACATATACCTGCCCAGGACACCTGCTGAAAGGCAGACTGCCACCCTCTATTTCTACGGTGTGGCACAATTCCCAAAAGTGCTAGGTGCCATTGACTGCACCCATGTGGCACTACGTCCCCCCAGGCCATCTGAGCACATCTATGGGAACCGCAAGCACTGGCATTCCATCAACGTGCAGGTAGTATGTAATGCTAAGGGAATCATCACCTCAGTATATGCCAACTATCCAGGGTCCACCCACGACAGCTTCATTTACCGAATGTCTACCCTAAGCCGGGACCTAGAAGCTGGGCAGCATGGCGATACATGGCTTTTTGGTGAGTATGAATGCCACTGCACATGCATGCATGTCAGATGCAGAGTTATGTCACTACCCCACTAATGATACCCATCACCTCCTCACCAGGGGACAGTGCCTACCCTCTGACCACCCACATGATGACGCCAATTCGGAACCCCATCACGCCTCCAGAGGTAAGATACAACACAGCCCATATTGCAACCCGGGGCATAGTGGAGCGCACATTCGGAGTGCTCAAGTCACGCTTTCGCTCCCTTGACGGTTCTGGCGGGCAGCTGTTATATGCGCCCCCAGTAGTGTGCAGGATCATAGTAGCAGCATGTGTCCTGCACAATGTTGCAACACGCCGGGGCCTGGCCGTGGACATGGTGGTGCCCCCACATCCCCAACCACATGCACGCCCGCTGCGCATGGGATTGGAGAGGGCACGGGGTGAGGCAGCCCGTACGCAGCTGGTGGCTAATTACTTCACATAGAAATCACACCCCAGTGGAGTGCACACAGGCCTGGCACATACCATCTGATAAGCAATGATGACTCGACCTGACAATTAAGACAAACAAAGGGACTGTCAACTGTCAGAACCATAGCAGCCTGAGATTGTTCATGTGGAAGTGTCACAATGTGTGCATCCCTACCTACACAAACACCACCAATGCAGTGTCATCAAAAGACACTTCCATGCTGCAGAAATGAATACCCACTTGCAAAATACTACATGAAAACAGTGCCATGTCACCCACCCCCTCCCCGGCACAGCCACACAACACACCATGGCATGTCATGCAATGTGAGAGGAAAGAAATTAATCCCCACAACATGCCCCAAGTGTCAGCAGCTACAGTGTCCCTAATGGAAACATGTCCACACATGAAATGCTCACAGTAATGCAGGACCTACAACCCACATTACCAAATACTTACCAAGAATACCAATCACCTACACAACCTCCAACCTACCTTAAACATGACATTACAGACTTTAAAATTAGCTAGCCTCACCACCTGATGATGACAGCCCTCCGAACACTTCCAAGTATACAGTGTTAGCGCCACGCAAGAGTGTAGGTGCACTGCTTACAACATGGACTCCAGTTCCAAGGTGGACCGCATTGTGAAGACATGAGGAATGGACCTGCAAATATGGAGGATGAGATGGATGCAGAGGCACATATCAATACACCACGCAGTGTACAATACAACAACAATATGCACTATGAATGTATACACAGTATTGACTACAGACTGCCCACACAGCTCATGGGAGTCCAATGTCACCATGTACGTCAATGTCACTTGGGCACACCCTTTGCAAGCCTATGGAAACGGGAAGCAGGAGGGGCGTGTGTGACAAAAACCCAAGCATCTGAACCAAATCCATGACAAGCCTGCATGTGCCCAGCCACAAGGCAACACACTGTCCCAAATAAAAAAATAAAAAAAAGAAAAATAAAAAATGGCCATTAATGGGCCCGGGGGGGTTGGGGAGGCCACCCAGGAGGTCCGAGGACAGGGTGCACACCAAAACCCACCTGTGTGGATCTTGCAAAAAAAAAAACACCTCCATGGGCTCATGGCCTACACGGCTACCCTATTGTGGGAGTATCACTGCTGTCGCTATCCTCACCCTCTGCAGCTGCATCCGGAGGTGGTGGCACTATGGGAGGCAGCCCAAGCAAAGCCCTAGTCTGTTCCTCCATGGCTGCAAGCATGCGGGTGTGGTAGGTCTCGTTCTGGAGGATAAGTGTGCGGAGGTCCCCATGCAACAACTCACGGGATGCCCGGACCTCCGCCCTAGTTGCCTGCATCTCAGCTGAGAGCGTACGGGTGAGACGCTCCAGCTGCTGTTCTGTCCTACGGTTTGTTGAAGCCTCGAGCTCAACAAGAGTCGTCCTGAGGTGAAGGAGTTCCAGCCTCAGGGCTTCCCTGTGGCCCTGGGACTCTATGGAGATGGCTTCCTGCAGAGTCGCCAGTGCCGCCCGCCTGTCCCTGTCGGACGCCAACATGTCCTCCCTGTGTGACTGGCAGATGGAGTCGGTTGCCTGCTGTAGTCGCTCCATCAGCCTTTCGGGGGGGACAATGGAAGTGGCCACCCTATCCATGGCCTGAGCCATCATCTCTGATGATGCTGCCTGTTGGGTTGCCATACCGTAAATGGATTGCTCCCATGCGGTATTGCCAGGTGGCATATGGCCACCATGTCGGCGGGCACCACACCTGTCTGGGGCAAGGCGAACTGCGCCTTACTGTGCCGGCACTGCCTGAGGCTACAGGACTGCATTCCCCCTCTGATCTGCTGGCCCAGGAACAGGATCAGATGTTGCGGAGTGTGACCCTGCATCCGTAACCACCAAAGGCGTACCTGCCAACACTGACATCCCCATTCAGGGTTCTAACCCTGGTGCAGGTGGGTCGGACAGAACAGAATCCCTCCCAGGAACACTCAACTGCGACGGCACGTAGGTCTCATCATCCGAATCAACACCTGAGTACAGCTCGGGAGAGGTGCAGCCAGAGACACCCCTTGAGAGCACGACCTGCAGCAGTTGTGGGTTCTCACCCACCACCACACCACGTCCCTCACTGGTGGTCGGTCGGCCCTCAGACCCCTCCTGGGTCTGCACCATCTCCACAACCCCAGCAGTATCAAGTGCGTCTTCCCCTGCAAAGACATAAAAGAAAACAAATGGAAACAGGCATTAGCACTATGGCACACAATTAGGGCTGAGAGGCTACAGAAACAGTACTTGATTGACACATATGTCCCACATGACTAAAACACTGCCATGCATGCACCGTCACTGCGTGTGATGGGGAGGCAGATGGCACACATTGATGACACCAAGATGGAAGATGAACACATTTGCTGCATGCTGCCTAGCAGTGGCATCACACATTGGCCAGTGATTGGCAGGTCAAATACACATGCCATCACACAGATGGCATGTACCCTAGCCATGAAGTGGAAAGGGAGAGGAGGTCACCAATTGTTCATTCCGTCCAGTTTGTTCATATAATTGATTATTTTCATTGCAATGGTTCAAATGTTTAACCTGCAGCTGCCAGTCAAAAATGGTCCTATAGCACAGGGACATGTCCAAACTAATCATGTCCACGAAACTGAGCCAGTCCACTGTACCATAGCCATGTCAGACATGTGACAATAGGACTGAGAAATCCCGAGTAAAAGTGGTGGTATGCAAACAATCTGCCTGAATAAACAGAGGTAAATAAGCAACAGTGTTGTGGCAAGATGACACTCCAAGGGCAACTGGCGTGGTGTTGGGCTGGATGTCTAATGTTGGCCAAAGCGATGCTGCTATACCCAAATGCTGTTGCCAAGAATGTATAGGAAGAGGCACATGGGTGAGCCGAACCACTCAGGCACACACACCCTCCCCTGGCACCCAAACAGAAGCCCTCCCACACACACCATGCACATGGATGACACACACATGCATGTGCACTCACCGGACAATGCCTCGTAATCTGCCACTTCTCCCACGCCTTGGATCTGTTCCTCCGTGACGTAGGTCTCAGCAACCTGCTCATGTGGAGTGAGTTCTATGTCGTCTGCTGGAGACCCACCTCCAGTCACTAGAGTTGCGGCATCACTTGAGGCCAGCTTATTCTTTGCCCTGCGCTTCAGGTCATTCCAGCGCTTGTAGCATTCATTAGCTGTGCGCCTCACGATTCCAAGGGCACTTATGATGTCCGCATTGGTCTGCCAGTGTGCCTGACGTTGTGCAGGTGTGGTCTTGGATCCTGCAACAATCACCATTTCGCGGTCATGTGCGGAAACATACTCTACAAGTGCATTCAGTTCGGCCTTATTGAAGCTGGGCTTTCTTGACGGGCCAGACTGTGTAGCCGTGTCTGGGGCATCAGCCTCTACTGGACGAGCACTCTTCCTCTTCCGCTTGGAAGGTGGTGGGGGTCCGGAGTGTCCTGCGCCGCTCTGGACACTAGGGGCAGGAGCGTGGGATTGCACACTCAGCAAGGGAGTTGGTGCAGGCATTATCTCAAGTGTGATGGTGTCAGGGGGAATGTCAGCATGATGGACTTGGACCAACACTGTCCTGGATGGGTGTGTGAGAGGTGGGGTGGATGGAGCCGCAGCTGCCCCTGCAGCCTCCCCAGCCTGCCTACGCGGGGCAGCAGATGACCTAGCTGCCCCTGATCCACGTGGCCTGATGACACCAACGTTCACCGGCGCACGTGGCCTAGACCTGCTGACCTGGAAGTCAGCCATGGAGTCACCCTGTGCCAGGTCTGGTTCCACAGTGGGCTGGTCCAACAAGGACTGAGCATGGATGGTGTCAGCCACGGTAACCTCAACCAGGGGGGGGGGGCATGGGTGTCCCTGACTGCTCCTCAACACATGGGGGGCTAGGGGCACCCTGCAAGTCACGGCCACGTCCCCTACCGGATCCACCACAGCCACCACTTGGGGCTCGGCCACCTTTGCCAATCTTACGGCTTGTTCGCCTCCCAGCCATGGCACTGATGTTATTGTGCGTAGGGGAGTCGATGTGAACTATTGTCCTGGGCAATTGGGGGTCAAAGGGGTTGGGTACCAGATGGTAATCGTACCCTAGTGCTCTAGCAAGGCTGTATGTCACCCCTGGGGAAAGGTGACGGGTCATGCAACGCACAGGCACCCCAAAAAAGCGAAGTAAGGTGCACGCAACCCCTCCTAGACCACGTGCGTGGAAAAATAAACCTGCACTACGCTGTGGCACCCAGGAACACAAGAATGAACGTATGCGTGTCACACACAGCCTAGAATGACCTCTGAAGGGGTACGCGACACACGGGGCAAGCACAGATGTTAAATACGTGCGCGACTCACCGTCCGCCAGGAACAAAAGCGTGAAAAATATGCGCGTGTGCGCGTTGGCAACACCCCCGCCAAAAGAAGAATTGTACGCTGTCTGAGGAGACAGGACAACAGTAGTAGGGAACGCTGTTTGAGGAAACAGGCCCAGGAAAAAGAGGAAAAGAGAAAAAGCTGTCAGAGGTAACAGGGAGTACAAACTGGAAACGCCGTGAAGTAAATCGCGTGTGAACCAACAAGAAGTACAGATTTCACCCACTCGCTCTCCACGAAAAGCACGTACAAGGAAATGGCGTTCTACACGTACCTTTTATACACACGTCACAGACGCGCATACGCAATGAGGCCATTTCTACCAATTACGCGCTTTGACACTCGGACGTGTATCTCTTCATTTTTACACGCGCCATTCTGTACGGCCATGCACGTGACGTCACAGCTGCGCATGGTGGCCTTTGGGCCAATGAAATCGCATATGCGAGCACACGTGGTAAAACTGCACGTCCGAGTGTCATCGCGTGTAATCGGAGGGAAGTGAGCGTACACGCGATTGGCCTGGGTACATGTATTTCTGGGGTGCGCTGGAAGTTCCACACGCGATTGGTGGCAATCCACATGTGCTCTGTCATCACGTGTAATGAGGGAAACACCCGTGCGCCTCACGTCACAGACGCGCTCACGCGCTAAGGGCCTTTGGTCCAATGAAATCGCATATGCGTGCTGACGTGCATACGCGCTAAGGGCCTTTCCTCGATTTACACGCTGACGTGCAGGATTTTCACGTGCCAAATCACTCCGTATCAAGCTGGCCACGCGTAAGCACACGGAAGACTATGCTCTTGCAAAAAAGGCCGAATTACTGCCCCCCCAGAGCCCCGAGCAGCCTCCCACGAGCCATCTGCTGCTGCCTACCCGCCTGCCTGCTGCCACCGTGTCCTGCCATTTGGTGCCTGCACATCAGCCATCTGCAGGGGTCCATTTGCTGTGTCCACCCCTGCTGGAACAGAAGACTCCCAACTGGGATACCATCGCTCCACAGCCCAGCCCCAGTAACCAGTTGCCCACCCACTCCTGCCTCTGGGGTTGCCATGTCACTGCAACATCTGGCACCACTGGCAACCCCCGGGCAGAGAGGCTGAGGGGCACCAGCTTCACTGCTACCGAAGTTGGTGTCCTGGTGGAGCAAGTCCTGGGGCAGTATGATGCCCTCTTCGTAAGTAAGCGCGCCAACAAGGAAGGACGGACTCGGATCTGGACAGACATCGTGACTGCCATCAACGCGGAGGGGGTGGCAGTCCGTAACTACCAACATGTCAAGAAGCGCTGGGATGACTGAAGGTCCAGGACCCTCTTGAAGGCCCGGCGCCTCGTGGAGGGGGGCCGGGGCCGCATGAGTACCATCCAGATGAGGGTCCTGGAACGCGTAGGCCCAGCGCTCCACGCCCAGATCCTTGAGAGGCAGACCCGTCTGGAGTTGAGCGGTAGGTGGCCAAGCATTGCTGTGTGAGACAGGGCATGTCGCAGTGTGCTGGTTGTCTGATACTTGCCTGTATGTGTGACATAGGCCATGTATGCATGTGTGTGTGCAGGGACATCATGCATGTGAGACCAGTAATGTGTGAACCACACGGTTGGTGCATGTGTTCAAATGCAACATGGGTTGCCCTATGCGGAATGGCCACATGAAAGCATGCCAGTCTCTGTTCCTGGACATGGGTGAGGGATGGGTGCTGATGCCATGTACATGTATGCTGTCCATGTCTGTGTGTCTGACCTGCGTGTCTGTGACTTGTGAATGCCAGGGATGCATGACACATGTCTGTCGCAATGTTCAGGTTCACTGATGCAGCCTAGTCATCCTTGTATCCACTGTGTCTGTGGTGTACGAGGCCAGATGGATGAAACTAGGGTGAAGTGTGTGCATGTGATAGGCACGGCACATGATGCATGTGAGTTCCAAAACAACAGTGTATTTTTCAAGAATCACTTGGACATGTATGCTAATGTCCATAGCATGCGCCATGCCTGTTACCGCATGTGTTTTACCTGCACTGAGCCATGTGTTGTGGAGGGACATGATGGAAGTGATCTTTGACAGTGCCACTCATCTGCTATTGCTTCCTGTCTAGGGGACCATTGTACAGTACCCTGATGCTTATGTTCTATGTCTCCCTCTACACAGCACCACGTGAAGAAGAGGGCGGAGACGGCTCTGTGGAGCAAAGCGGCGGGGATGCCCCCATGGCTGCAGCGGAAGGGGTGGGTGAGCCCCCACAGGGGCTTGCAACGGCGGAAGACGGGGTGGAGCCATCCAGGTTGGTGGTTTCCACAGAGGAGGAGGAGGCCGCTACTGAGGTGCACATGGGGCCTGGTGGGGGCATCCCTGCTGGTGCAAGTGTTGCAGTCCAGGGGCAGGGGCAGGAGGCAGCACAGGTCGCCGTGGAGGGGCCTGTGCATGTCACTGGCCCTGACACTGTGACTGCACCACCATGCACCAGCAGGGATGCCCCATCCCAGGCCCGTCCGCAGGTAGGGGGGATGTCCATGTCATCTGACTCCCCTCCACCTGCGTACGAGGGGACCCCTGGCCGTATGGAGAAGGTCCTGATTGGTGTCGCGTTGCGCACAGGTGCAATTCGTGATGAGGTGCGTGCTTCCCGGGAGGAGCATGCACGTCATCACGGAGAGCACCGTGCCGAGGTGGCCCAGTTGGGAACGGCCATGGTCGGGGGTTTCCTACATGTGTCGGCCAATCTGGCGACCCTCTCCTCCTCTGTGGCGACTATGCACCAGTCGTTCTCCATGCCGTCTACCGGCCCAGATGCCACCAGGGCCCCCTGTGGACCTGCCTCGACCAATGCAGCCGGCTCTGTGGGGATCCCATCGCTGCCACAGTCGGGAGTCGGAGGTCCAGCAGGGGTGGACACACCAGCAACTGGACCCCAGCAGATGGAGGATGTGACTGCATCATCGGGCAGGGCACGTGCACGACGGCGTCGGTGGATACCATCAGCCTGGATGCCGTCGTGCTGGCACAGGCAGTTGCGTCGGAGGCAGCGGCAGGCTCGACGTGGGAGGCATCATGGCTCGGGGCCATCAACATCAGGGGAACAGGCAGCGGCCGGAGGGCAGGAGAACCCTGGAATGGGAGTGGCTTCCGTGTGGGAGCGGTTGGGCCAGCAGATAGGTGCGGAGCGGCAGCGGGCAGAGGAGGAACGGCTCACAATGGTCAGGGCGGAGAACTCCATGCGGAGGGCGCGGAGGCGGGCTGAGTGCCTTGAGGGTCTTCGCAGGGAGTTGGAGCTGGACACTGCTTTATCCCTGCGAGACCTCGGGGCCAAGGAAACAAGCCCGCCTCTAAGCCATTGAACAGGAGTTCGATGATGCCCTGGCCCATGACAACATCCAGTGAGCCGTTGGACTAGCCCGCTGCCCATGTAAATAGTTATGTAGTTAGTGTTAGGTTTCCTTTGTTTTTGCATTTTCTTTGGACCTTTTGGACAATGGGCCACATTTTTGTATATAGTTATTTTTTATTAGCTAGTGTTGTTAGATAGGTTTCATTTCTTTTGTTGGGATCATGGACCCTGGCTTGTTCACCTGTACATAGTTCACTGTTGGATTTTCTTTTCTTTTTACAATTTAACCATGGAGCAATGGCTTTCAATTATAATTTCCCATTGGATTTTCTTTTCTGGACTGTGACTTTGGACACCATTCCTTTGGATTCTGATTTTTGGTTTTGCATTTTTTCATGGACATGCTTCTTTTTACTTTTTTTACATTCCCATTTCTGTTAGTTTATTTTTGATTCAATTCATGTTTTCTTTAATACATATTTTTTGATCAAACTTCAATGTGTAGTATCATCTCATTGGTTTCATGCATATCATGATATGGGTTTTGAGATTCACTGACACCCATTGGGTGCATGTGAGGGACATGTGTTCGTTTCCAAACTTGCAATTGCAGTTCTATCATGTTATTGCCATTTCTGAGTGGGTGGATGCAATACTCGGGTGGGTGTTTTGCATTTGGAGGCTGACCATAGGGACCGGGGATCTAGATTGTGATGACATGTTGGCTGGGGAACATGAGTTGGACATGAGTGGGGGCCTGCTGGCAGGTGCCCCACAGTGATTGGGGTGAGGGTGCAGGGGAACATGAGTTGGACATGAGTGGGGGCCTGCTGGCAGGTGCCCCACAGTGCTGGGGGGTGGGGGTGCAGGGGAACATGAGTTGGACATTAGTGGGGGCCTGCTGGCAGGTGCCCCACAGTGCTGGGGGGTGGGGGTGCAGGGGAACATGAGTTGGACATGAGTGGGGGCCTGGTGGAGGCTGCCCCTGCACTGCTGGGGGGTGGGGGTGGTGGGAGACATGAGTGGGGGCCTGGTGGAGGCTGCCCCTGGTGGCTGGGGGGAGGGGGTGGTGGTAGACATGGGTGGGGGCCTGGTGGAGGCTGCCCCTGCACTGCTGGGGATGGGGGTGGTGGGAGACATGAGTGGGGGCCTGGTGGAGGCTGCCCCTAAACTGCTGGGGGGTGGGGGTGGTGGGAGACATGAGTGGGGGCCTGGTGGAGGCTGCCCCTGCACTGCTGGGGGGTGGGGGTGGTGGGAGACATGAGTGGGGGCCTAGTGGAGGCTGCCCCTGGTGGCTGGGGGGTGGGGGTGGTGGTAGACATGGGTGGGGGCCTGGTGGAGGCTGCCCCTGCACTGCTGGGGGGTGGGGGTGCAGGGGGACATGAGTGGGGGCCTGGTGGAGGCTGCCCCTGGTGGCTGGGGGTGGGGGTGGTGGTAGACATGAGTGGGGGCCTGGTGGAGGCTGCCCCTGCACTGCTGGGGGGTGGGGGTGCAGGGGGACATGAGTGGGGGCCTGGTGGAGGCTGCCCCTGCACTGCTGGGGGGTGGGGGTGGTGGGAGACATGAGTGGGGGCCTGGTGGAGGCTGCCCCTGGTGGCTGGGGGGTGGGGGTGGTGGTAGACATGAGTGGGGGCCTGGTGGAGGCTGCCCCTGCACTGCTGGGTGGTGGGGGTGGTGGGAGACATGAGTGGGGGCCTGGTGGATGCTGCCCCTGCACTGCTGGGGGGTGGGGGTGCAGGGGGACATGATTGGGGGCCTGGTGGAGGCTGCCCCTGCACTGCTGGGGGGTGGGGGTGGTGGGAGACATGAGTGGGGGCCTGGTGGAGGCTGCCCCTGGTGGCTGGGGGGTGAGGGTGGTGGGAGACATGAGTTGGACATGAGTGGGGGCCTGGTCGAGGCTGCCCCTGCACTGCTGGGGGGTGGGGGTGGTGGGAGACATGAGTGGGGGCCTGGTGGAGGCTTCCCCTGGTGGCTGGGGGGTGGGGGTGGTGGTAGACATGAGTGGGGGCCTGGTGGAGGCTGCCCCTGCACTGCTTGGGGGTGGGGGTGGTGGGAGACATGAGTGGGGGCCTGGTGGAGGGTGCCCCTGACTGCTGGGGGGTAGGGGGTGGTGGGAGACATGAGTGGGGGCCTGGTGGAGGCTGCCCCTGCACTGCTTGGGGGTGGGGCTGGTGGGAGACATGAGTGGGGGCCTGGTGGAGGGTGCCCCTGACTGCTGGGGGGTATGGGGTGGTGGGAGACATGAGTGGGGGCCTGGTGGAGGCTGCCCCTGCACTGCTGGGGGGTGGGGGTGGTGGGAGACATGAGTGGGGGCCTGGTGGAGGCTGCCCCTGGTGGCTGGGGGGTAGGGGGTGGTGGGAGACATGAGTGGGGGCCTGGTGGAGGCTGCCCCTGCACTGCTGGGGGGTGGGGGTAATAGGGGACATGAGTGGGGGCCTGGTGGAGGCTGCCCCTGGTGGCTGGGGGTGGTGGTAGACATGGGTGGGGGCCTGGTGGAGGCTGCCCCTGCACTGCTGGGGGGTGGGGGTGGTGGGAGACATGAGTGGGGGCCTGGTGGTGGCTGCCCCTGCACTGCTGGGGGGTGGGGGTAATAGGGGACATGCGTGGGGGCCTGGTGGAGGCTGCCCCTGCACTGCTGGGGGGTGGGGGTGGTGGGAGACATGAGTGGGGGCCTGGTGGAGGCTGCCCCTGGTGGCTGGGGGGTGAGGGTGGTGGGAGACACGAGTTGGACATGAGTGGGGGCCTGGTGGAGGCTGCCCCTGCACTGCTGGCGGGTGGGGGTGGTGGGAGACATGAGTGGGGGCCTGGTGGAGGCTGCCCCTGGTGGCTGGGGGGTGAGGGTGGTGGGAGACATGAGTTGGACATGAGTGGGGGCCTGGTGGAGGCTGCCCCTGCACTGCTGGGGGTGGGGGTGGTGGGAGACATGAGTGGGGGCCTGGTGGAGGCTGCCCCTGGTGGCTGGGGGGTGGGGGTGGTGGTAGACATGAGTGGGGGCCTGGTGGAGGCTGCCCCTGAACTGCTGGGGGGTGGGGGTGGTGGGAGACATGAGTGGGGGCCTAGTGGATGCTGCCCCTGCACTGCTGGGGGGTGGGGGTAATAGGGGACCTGAGTGGGGGCCTGGTGGAGGCTGCCCCTGGTGCCTGGGGGGTGGGGGTGGTGGTAGACATGGGTGGGGGCCTGGTGGAGGCTGCCCCTGCACTGCTGGGGGGTGGGGGTGGTGGGAGACATGAGTGGGGGCCTGGTGGAGGCTGCCCCTGCACTGCTGGGGGGTGGGGGTAATAGGGGACATGAGTGGGGGCCTGGTGGAGGCTGCCCCTGCACTGCTGGGTGGTGGTGGGAGACATGAGTGGGGGCCTGGTGGAGGTTGCCCCTGGTGGCTGGGGGGTGAGGGTGGTGGGAGACATGAGTTGGACATGAGTGGGGGCCTGGTGGAGGCTGCCCCTGCACTGCTGGGGGGTGGGGGTGCTGGGAGACATGAGTGGGGGCCTGGTGGAGGCTGCCACTGGTGGCTGAGGGGTGGGGGTGGTGGTAGACATGAGTGGGGGCCTGGTGGAGGCTGCCCCTGCACTGCTGGGGGGTGGGGGTGGTGGGAGACATGAGTGGGGGCCTGGTGGAGGCTGCCCCTGCACTGCTGGGGGGTGGGGGTAATAGGGGACATGAGTGGGGGCCTGGTGGAGGCTTCCCCTGGTGGCTGGGGGGTGGGGGTGATGGTAGACATGGGTGGGGGCCTGGTGGAGGCTGCCCCTGCACTGCTGGGGGGTGGGGGTGGTGGGAGACATGAGTGGGGGCCTGGTGGAGGCTGCCCCTGCACTGCTGGGGGGTGGGGGTAATAGGGGACATGAGTGGGGGCCTGGTGGAGGCTGCCCCTGCACTGATGGGGGGTGGGGGTGGTGGGAGACATGAGTGGGGGGCCTGGTGGAGGCTGCCCCTCCACTGCTGGGGGGTGGGGGTAATAGGGGACATGAGTGGGGGCCTGGTGGAGGCTGCCCCTGCACTGCTGGGGGGTGGGGGTGCAGGGGGACATGAGTGGGGGCCTGGTGGAGGCTGCCCCTGCACTGCTGGGGGGTGGGGGTGGTGGGAGACATGAGTGGGGGCCTGGTGGAGGCTGCCCCTGGTGGCTGGGGGGTGGGGGTGGTGGTAGACATGGGTAGGGGCCTGGTGGAGGCTGCCCCTGCACTGCTGGGGGGTGGGGGTGCAGGGGGACATGAGTGGGGGCCTGGTGGAGGCTGCCCCTGCACTGCTGGGGGGTGGGGGTGGTGGGAGATATGAGTGGGGGCCTGGTGGAGGCTGCCCTGCACTGCTGGAGGGTGGGGGTAATAGGGGACATGAGTGGGGGCCTGGTGGAGGCTGCCCCTGCAGTGCTGGGTGGTGAGGGTGCAGGGGGACATGAGTGGGGGCCTGGTGGAGGCTGCCCCTGCACTGCTGGGGGTGGTGGGAGACATGAGTGGGGGTCTGGTGGAGGCTGCCCCTGGTGGCTGGGGGGTGGAGGTGGGGGTGGTGGTAGACATGGATGGGGGCCTGGTGGAGGCTGCCCCTGCACTGCTGGAGGGTGGGGGTGCAGGGGCACATGAGTGGGGGCCTGGTGGAGGCTGCCCCTGCACTGCTGGGGGGTGGGGGTGGTGGGAGACATGAGTGAGGGCCTGATGGAGGCTGCCCCTGGTGGCTGGGGGTGGGGGTGGTGGTAGACATGAGTGGGGGCCTGGTGGAGGCTGCCCCTGCACTGCTGGGGGGTGGGGGAGACATGAGTGGGGGCCTGGTGGAGGCTGCCCCTGGTGGCTGGGGGTGGGGGTGGTGGTAGACATGAGTGGGGGCCTGGTGGAGGCTGCCCCTGCACTGCTGGGGGGTGGGGATGGTGGGAGACATGAGTGGGGGCCTGGTGGAGGCTGCCCCTGGTGGCTGGGGGTGGGGGTGGTGGTAGACATGAGTGGGGGCCTGGTGGAGGCTGCCTCTGCACTGCTGGGGGGTGGGGTGGTGGGAGACATGAGTGGGGGCCTGGTGGAGGCTGCCCCTGGTGGCTGGGGGGTGGGGGTGCAGGGGGACATGAATGGGGGCCTGGTGGAGGCTGCCCCTGCACTGCTAGGGGGTGGGGGTGGTGGGAGACATGATTGGGGGCCTGGTGGAGGCTGCCCCTGGTGGCTGGGGGGTGGGGGTGGTGGTAGACATGGGTGGGGGCCTGGTGGAAGCTGCCCCTGCACTGCTGGTGGGTGGGGGTGCAAGGGGACATGAGTGGGGGCCTGGTGGAGGCTGCCCCTGCACTGCTGGGGGGTGGGGGTGGTGGGAGACATGAGTGGGGGCCTGGTGGAGGCTGCCCCTGGTGGCTGGGGGGTGGGGGTGGTGGTAGACATGAGTGGGGGCCTGGTGGAGGCTGCCCCTGCACTGCTGGGGCGTGGGGGTGGTGGGAGACATGAGTGGGGGCCTGGTGGAGGCTGCCCCTGGTGGCTAGGGGGTGGGGGTGGTGGTAGACATGAGTGGGGGCCTGGTGGAGGCTGCCCCTGCACTGCTGGGGGGTGGGGGTGGTGGGAGACATGAGTGGGGGCCTGGTGGAGGCTGCCCCTGGTGGCTGGGGGGTGGGGGTGGTGGTAGACATGAGTGGGGGCCTGGTGGAGGCTGCCCCTGCACTGCTGGGGGGTGGGGGTGGTGGGAGACATGAGTGGGGGCCTGGTGGAGGCTGCCCCTGGTGGCTGGGGGGTGGGGTGGTCGTAGACATGAGTGGGGGCCTGGTGGAGGCTGCCCCTGCACTGCTGGGGGGTGGGGGTGGTGGGAGACATGAGTGGGGGCCTGGTGGAGGTTGCCCCTGCACTGCTGGGGGGTGGCGGTGCAGGGGGACATGAGTGGGGGCCTGGTGGAGGCTGCCCCTGGTGGCTGGGGGGTGGGGGTGGTGGTAGACATGAGTGGGGGCCTGGTGGAGGCTGCCCCTGCACTGCTGGGGGGTGGGGGTGGTGGGAGACATGAGTGGGGGCCTGGTGGAGGCTGCCCCTGGTGGCTGGTGGGTGGGGGTGGTGGTAGACATGAGTGGGGGCCTGGTGGAGGCTGCCCCTGCACTGCTGGGGGGTGGAGGTGGTGGGAGACATGAGTGGGGGCCTGGTGGAGGCTGCCCCTGGTGGCTGGGGGGGTGGGGGTGGTGGTAGACATGAGTGGGGGCCTGGCGGAGGCTGCCCCTGCACTGCTGGGGGGTGGGGGTGGTGGGAGACATGAGTGGGGGCCTGGTGGAGGCTGCCCCTGCACTGCGGGGGGTTGGGGGTAAGAGAGGACATGAGTGGGGGCCTGGTGGAGGCTGCCCCTGGTGGCTGGGGGGTGGGGGTGGTGGGAGATACGAGTGGGGGCCTGGTGGAGGCTGCCCCTGCACTGCTGGGGGGTGGGGGCCTGGTGGAGGGTGCCCCTGACTGCTGGGGGGTGGGGGTGCAGGGGGACATGAGTGGGGGCCTGGTGGATGCTGCCCCTGGTGGCTGGGGGGTGGGGGTGGTGGTAGACATGGGTGGGGGCCTGGTGGAGGCTGCCCCTGGTGGCTGGGGGTGGGGGTGGTGGGAGACATGAGTGGGGGCCTGGTGGAGGCTGCCCCTGGTGGCTGGGGGGTGGGGGTGGTGGTAGACATTGGTGGGGGCTTGGTGGAGGCTGCCTCTGAACTGCTGGGGGGTGGGGGTGGTGGGAGACATGAGTGGGGGCCTGGTGGAGGCTGCCCCTGCACTGCTGGGGGGTGGGGGTAATAGGGGACATGAGTGGGGGCCTTGTGGAGGCTGCCCCTGCACTGCTGGGGTGTGGGGGTGGTGGGAGATATGAGTGGGGGCCAGGTGGAGGCTGCCCCTGCACTGCTGGGGGGTGGGGGTAATAGGGGACATGAGTGGGGGCCTGGTGGAGGGTGCCCCTGACTGCTGGGGGGTGGGGGTGCAGGGGGACATGAGTGGGGGCCTGGTGGAGGCAGCCCCTGGTGGCTGGGGGGTGGGGGTGGTGGTAGACATGGGTGGGGGCCTGGTGGAGGCTGCCCCTGGTGGCTGGGGGGTGGGGGTGGTGGTAGACATGGGTGGGGGCCTGGTGGAGGCTGCCCCTGCACTGCTGGGGGGTGGGGGTGCAGGGGGACATGAGTGGGGGCCTGGTGGAGGCTGACCCTGGTGGCTCGGAAGTGGGGGTGGTGGTAGACATGAGTGGGGCCTGGTGGAGGCTGCCCCTGCACTGCTGGGGGTGGGGGTGCAGGGGGACATGAGTTGGACATGAGTGGGGGCCTGCTGGCAGGTGCCCCACAGTGCTGGGGGGTGGGGGTGCAGGGGAACATGAGTTGGACATGAGTGGGGGCCTGGTGGAGGCTGCCCCTGCACTGCTGGGGGGTGGGGGTAATAGGGGACATGAGAGGGGGCCTGGTGGAGGCTGCCCCTGCACTGCTGGGGGGTGGGGGTGGTGGGAGATATGAGTGGGGGCCTGGTGGCGGCTGCCCCTGCACTGCTGGGGGGTGGGGGTAATAGGGGACATGAGTGGGGGCCTGGTGGAGGGTGCCCCTGACTTCTGGGGGGTGGGGGTGCTGGGAGACATGCATTGTTGATCAGTAGTGCAAGGTGATATGTGGGTTGGCTGGGGGGCATGCCCATGGTGGATGGGCTGCCTGCGGGACATGAGCAGGGGTGCAGGGTAGTCCCCCGTGGTGTGGGCTGCCTGCAGGGGCCGTGGAGGTTGTAGAGCGAACACCTGGGAGGACCCACACGGCCAATTCACGTGTAGTACTCCCCAGAACCCCTGAAATACACGTACCCTGCTGAAATCGCTTGTGGAACTTCCCGCGCACCCCTGAAATAGACGTACCCTGCTGAAATCGCATGTGGAACTTCCTGCGCACCCCTGAAATACACGTACCCTGCTGATATCGCGTGTGTAACTTCCCGCGCACCCCTGTAATACACGTACCCTGCTGAAATTGTGTGTGGAACTTCCCGCGCACCCCTGAAATACACGTACCCTGCTGAAATCGCGTGTGGAACTTCCCGCGCACCCCTGAAATACACGTACCCTGCTCGCACAGGGCCAATCGTGTGTGGAACTTCCCGCGCATCCCTGAAATACACGTACCCTGATGAAATCTCGTGTGGAACTTCCCGCGCACCCCTGTAATACACGTACCCTGCTGGAATCGCGTGTGATACTTCCTGCGCACCCCTGAAATACACGTACCCTGCTGAAATCGCGTGTGGAACTTCCCGCGCACCCCTGAAATACACATACCCTGCTGAAATCGCGTGTGGAACTTCCCGCGCACCCCTGTAATACACGTACCCTGCTGTAATCGCGTGTGATACTTCCTGCGCACCCCTGAAATACACGTACCCTGCTGAAATCGCGTGTGGAACTTCCCGCGCACCCCTGAAATACACATACCCTGCTGAAATCGCGTGTGGAACTTCTGGCGCACCCCTGAAATACACGTACCCTGCTGAAATCGCGTGTGGAACTTCCCGCGCACCCCTGTAATACACGTACCCTGCTGGAATCGCGTGTGATACTTCCCTCGCACCCCTGCAATACACGTACCCTGCTGAAATCGCGTGTGGAACTTCACGCGCACCCCTGTAATACACGTACCCTGCTGGAATGGCATGTGATACTTCCCGCGCACCCCTGAAATACACGTACCCTGCTGGAATCGTGTGTGATACTTCCCGCGCACCCCTGAAATACACGTACCCCGCTGATTTTGCGTGTGATACTTCCCGCGCACCCCTGATGCACACGCACACAGGACAATCGCGTGTGGAACTTCCCGCGAACCACTGAAATACACGTTCCCCGCTTGGCGTTTGCTGTTTGCCAGCCCTGTGAACTGGTCCAGGGTTAGCGCAGCCCTTTGCGATTATTTGGGGATTTTGAAGGCTTTCTTGAGGGCGTAACTGGCGCTGCTGCAGGGTCGCTGCGCCACGGCTGGTTTTGGATGCGAAAATCCATGAATACCCTGTGCGCGGAAATCGATTTTAGCGCACGCGGCTGGCGCAGACATTCGCACGGGCACGCTGTGCGCCAGTCGCGTGCGCCACTTTTGTGCGAATTTCTATGAATTACCCTGTAAGCCTTTAATCAAAAACATGCTTTCACAACAGGCGATTTTGCACTTCATTCATAACAAAGCACATTAAACTGAGTTCTTTTAAATCTGATTTTCCTCTGTAGCACATACACATTTTATTCAGCATTATTTCTTCACTTGAGTGCTGGAATTGTTTGCAGTCTAGATACATGTATCCAACCTTTGTTAAGAGTTTCTCTCTGCACAGCAGACTCTGTTACTTGTTGCCATTTTAGCCCCGTGGAAATGAAAACAAAGGTTTCTGGGTTGCCTTTTCCTTAGAAACATTTTATAGAGCCGTCAGTCAATGAGGCCCGGTTCCTCTGAGCCACACTGGATGATCCTGGGCATTGCAGTACCCTTTTAATCTCAATGATTCAATGGAAATAAATGGATGTAGCACCAAAAACAACACTTGATGGTTGCAAAGCCAACATTTTAAAAGGCATTTTCGGTTTTCAGCACAATTCTGCTGCTTTGCTCCTTGTTGAATGTGGCAGAGCCCAATGGCATGCTCCTGCAGTGATAATTCTGTTTTCACCCCCCCTTGACTGTGTGTGGCAGGGTGTGCAGCTTTTTCTGGTTGTGACCCAATGCAGTTTTGAAGAGTTTGGCGCGCACTGGAGTCAGCGCATCCATTTTGGGCTGTTTCTTTCACCATTTGTAAAGTGATGCAGTGGGGCACAATTGGAATGGGTCAAAATATCCCACAAAATGTATATAAGTTTGTAAAGGGTACTTACTTTCCATATGCACTGGTCACTGTCTTCAATTGAAGTGTTTAATATAGTTAATAGGGGTGTTTGAATAAGTTGCACGTGTGGGTGTGGTCTGAGCACAAACAGCATGTGTGTAAATTCAGTGCAGTGTTTCTGTATGTTGATTGGTTGATGTACAATATGCATGAGCAGTTGCTAATATGATTTGTATGTGCCATTTATGAACCAAGGAGTTTTTTTTGGGGTGAAAATGTTAAACTTGCATTTTTTTCACAGCAGGTAATTCTATAAGCATAAGTGTTGTGTATGTATTATGTGTATTTTAGGTTTATAATAAAATATTATTAAACATCAACAATGCAAGTTTATTAGGCATTATGCATATGTGTGTATTTGTAGTGTAGCATTGTTATTCCAATCACTATGCATGTGTGCGTATTTGTAGTATTGCAGCATTATCCCACACTTTTGAGTATAGGTGCAGCATTATTACAGTATATATGCGCACACGTTTGGCTATATAATTAGGCATATTGTACATTAGACATGCATTCACCTATGTTGTTTTGTATGCAATCCAAATGATTTAACTTTGCTTTTAGCATGGTTGTCTGTATATTTTTATATACATGTGTATTATTATGCATGCCATTTTGCGTGTGTGTACTTATTTAAACAATTTTTTTTTTTAATTTAGGGAAAAATAATTGTCTATTGTTGGACAGTTCTGGGTCTATTATCTGGAGCATTACGTATGCTGAATGCTAAGTGGTTCGCCATTGGGTAAAATCAAGGTGGAGTGGCTGCTTATCGAGGTGGCAAATGGTAAGAAAGTCTTGAGAAACATGTTGTTGATTGTAGAAGTGTTGTCAAGCTGCCAGATTTTATTTTAATTCATGCTGATGGGAACGATATTGGCTACAAAAGAGGAACTGAAAAGTGTTCTAACATGAAAACACATCTGCCAAAGTCTAGCAGGATTATTTCAAGAAACAAAAATGATGTTTTCATGTTTAGCAGCACATCAAGTGTGAACGCAGGGAAGGGTGAATCATAGAAAAATTCATCATGCTCACACAACTTTAAATAGATGTATATGTACATTTTCAGTTGAACATGGCCTACATTTTATTTTTCACCACAACATTAAGAGTCAAATTGACATTTTTCAGAAGGATGGAGTACATTTGACTATTGAGAGGTCAATATTTTTGTAGTCAATATTCTTGATTGCCTACGTTATGTTTCACAGAAATGTGTTGCTTTTGTTTTGTTTTTTCCTGTAGCATATCCGTTTTTGTTAATAAATTGTTATGTTTTTCCTTGCCTAGATTATGTATTTCCTTGCATAAGTGTATTGTGTGGTACTTACATAGCAGAGATAAGTTAGTCTATTGTGTGTGGATATGGTAATGTTGGCTGAATATTGATTCTAAAATTATGTCTTTTCTTGCTTGAGTATATGTTTGTAATGTGTACGCAGTGGGGTTCATGTGTTTGCTGTGAGTGGATATGGTAATGTTGGCTGAATATTGTTTCTGAATTATGTCTTTTCTTACTTGAGTGTGTGTACACTGTGGAGGTTGTATGTATTTTTGGAATGTGTACGCAGTGGGGTTTAGAGTATATTATGTGTGGTTATGGAAATGTTGGCTGAATATTGTTCCTGGAATTATGAATTTTCTTGCTTGAGTGTATGTTTGTAAAGGGTACGAATTGGGGATTTGTGTGTATGCTGATTGTGGTTATGGTAATACTGGCTAAATATTGTTCCTGGAATTATGTTTTTTCTTGCTTCAGTGTATGTTGTGATACATACGCAGCAGGGGTACGTGTGTAGGCCATATGTGGTTATGGTAATGTTAGCTGAATATTGTTCCAAGAATTATGATTTTTCTTACTTCAGTGTTTGTGAAATTTGTACTCTGTGGGAGCTGAGAATTTGTTTGTAATGTGTAGGCAGTGGTTTAGTGTGTTTACTGTGTGTGGTTATGGAAATGTTAGCTGAATTTTTCTCCTGGAATTATGTATTTTTTTGCTTGAGTGTATATTACAATGTGTACGCTCTGGGGGTTGAGTGTATGTGCAAAGCGTACCCAGTGGGGGTTAGCATGAATGCTGTGTGTGGTTATGGCAATGTTGGCTGAATATTTGTTCCTGGAATTATATCTTGTTTTGCTTGAGTGTACGTTGTGATGCGTACACAGTGGAGGTAAGTGCACATATTGAGTGTGGTTATGGTAATGATGGATGAATATTGTTTCTGAAATTATGTATATTTATGCTTCAGTCTATGTTGTGATGCATATGCAGTGGGGGTAAGTGCAGATGCTGTTTGTGATTATGGTAATTTTGACTGAATATTGCTCCTGAATTTGTGTCTTTTCTTGTTTGAGTGTATGTTGGAATGTGTACACTGAAGGGGTTCAGTGTATGTTTGTAATGTGTATGCAGTGTGGATTCATATGTAATTTTTTGCTTAAGTGTATGTTATAAGCAGTGGGGGTAAGTGTGCATGCTGTGTGTGGTTATGGTGTGAGAGTGTCTCCTGATAATGGGGTGAGTGTGCATGGTATGTATTAAATGTGTCTGTTGATAATGGTGTGAGTGTGTATGTTATGTGTGGTTATAATGTTAGCTGTTTTTTATCACTGGAATTATACATTTTTTTTGCTTGTGTAATGTTGATATGTGTGCACAGTGGGGGTGAGTGCACATGTTTTGTGTGTTCATGATAAGGTTGGCTGCATCTTGTTGCTTGAATTGTTGTTTATTGCATGATTATGTTTGTAATGTGTACTCATTTGGGGTGAGTGTGTATGCTGGGTGTGTATGTAGTGGGAGTGTGTGCAAATATTTTGTGTGTTCAAAATAAGGTTGGCTCCATGTTCGGGGCATGGCTAGTGACCATGCAGTGAGGTCAACTATCTGTGCAGTTCCCACATGATCCTGCGACCTCGATACTTGTACCAGCCAGATTTCACACAAAATCCAATCAAAATGGAGTCTGATGTGGTGTGGACAGGCGCTGCATGCAGGGTGACTTTGAAACACGATGCACGCAGGAGATTGGAGTGGTTGAAGATTACTGCAAGAAGGCCCAAGATGGCAGCCATTGTGTCTCAATGAGTTATCAATGAGGCTGGGATTCTATTGACAAGCAACGAGCAATTGGAGTGACGGAGCATACAGAAGGCGGTAAAGTAGGCACAAAGCAGCCAGTGCGACGACCTGCTCGCCCTGGTGAAGGGAAACGAGTGGTGCTGGCCTATGTAGCTGGAATTGAGCTGGGCGATCCAACGAGGCCTGATAACGGTGAGTGCAATGCGCGTGGGCTGCGTCAGTTCTGTACACCAAAGTGTGGTGGAAATGCCTCGAGGATGAGACAAGAATACGGAAACTCTGGGCTGGAGGAGTGGCACTGACATCCTCCCTCACTGTAAGGTGGTGAAGACAGGGAGGGAACAGACCAACATTAACAGACCAAGCAGGCCAGTTGACCCAGGCCACTGCGGGACACACTCCATACAAGTCAACACAAGAAGAAACGCACAATACCCGGACAAGGGGGCCACTCGCGAGGTGTGAGCGCAGGAAGGGGATGATGCAGCACCAAGAGGAGGACAAGGAAGAGCTCTTCCTGTGAGTTGAATGCCATTAGGAACACACTGTTATGAAACCCACACTAAGTTGGCACAGTTTTGAATCCAGATGCCTGGCAAGAGTTGCCAGTGGAAGGCCAGACAGACTATTATAGAAGCCTACGTACGCAAAGTGTAAAATAACACAGTGCATCAGGGTAACGCTGAGGAAATGGCTGCATCATCACAGGTGACCCCGCAAGAAGAAGGCCCTATCCTAGCGGTAATAGCCACGCAGAAGATGTCACCACAGCATAAAACTGATGCCGTTATAGTGGATGTCAGTCTACTGCACCAGTACGTACGTGCATTGGCAGACCGCCTGGGTACTGCAGAGATAAGAGTGCAGGACAATACGACCAACATTGCCAGCACCACCCAGACCCAAATGGTTGGCATACTTGAGCGAGTGAAGATCCTGGAACACCGGGAGGAAGATGCAGCGGGAAGAGCATGCAGGATCAATGTTAGAATTTTAGGGTTCTCGGAGGGCGAGGAAGGTGGAGATCCGACGGCTTATGTGGAGATCATGCTCCAGCAGGATATGGGCACAGGCACACTGATGTAGGGGTTCAATATTTGCGAGAGCACACAGATCTCTGAGTAGGAAGCCTCCACTGGGCTCTCCTCCAAAGCCAATCATAGCGAAAATCATGAACTACAAGGACAGGGAAAGGATCTTGGCCTTCTCCAGAGAAGGAGGAACTATAACCAGAGGATCTTCGAGCCTGGCAATATATCCAGATTACACTGCACTGGTACAACAACACAGAGCATCGTTTGTGCTGACCAAGGAGCACCTAAGACGGGTGAACATGCTCTACATGTTGATCTATGCGGCCACATTGAAAGTCTTGCACAACGGAAGGTCGCACTTTTTTGAAAGCACGGTAAAGGCACACTCCTGGATGGACGCACCAGAGATACTGCAGCTCCCGAGCAGGAACAATAACGCACTTTGTACTTTAAGTTGCCTGTTTTGAGGCATCGAGCTGCTCCACATCACCCGAAAGGGTGAAGGCAGGGACAGGAGAGGCGGCCGGCCCCAAACAGGCGATTCACTGCTCGGCTGTTGTTTGGTTTGGTTGGTAGTTATTGGGATGTTTATACAGTTGTTGGTGATTGGGGTTTGGGAGCAGTGGTGGGGGAGAAGAGGGGCTAAGGCAGGAGCACAATCCTTTGGGATGGGGCAAAGTTTGTGGTTGGGGAGAGAGAAGAGGGGTGGAAGTGCAAGAAGTACTGGTGTTAGCAGATAAGCAGAACCATAGAAATTGGGTGTTCGGAGAGGAATGTATAACGGTGAAAGGCAACAGAGATTGGGAATAGCTAGGCAGTGCAAACACAAGAAGAACTCTTCAGCAGACTGGCAGGGCAATGGGAAACAAAGGGCCCATATGTGCACAGCTATGGCAAGGTCTAGGGGACTGAACATAGTCCCTTGAAATGTGAGAGGCCTCAATAAATATGTTAAGAGACTGTAAGTATGCACCTACCTGACAAGGAAAGGCATTACAATAGCCCTATTGCAAGAAACACACCTGACCCCAGACAGACAGGTCACTCTGGCTAGAAAGTGTTGAGGGAAGCTATACGTCTCACCTTTCTTGGGATATGCAAGGGGGATCCTTGTCTGGATTGCTCCGCCGGCCCATTTCAAACTGCTGGAGTTTAAGAAGGGCGTCGAGGTGAGGATGGTGGTTGTGCACAGACTGTGGGAAAACTGGGAAATCTGTGTTGTGAACACCTACGCGCCAAATCACGATGTGTTTTTCAGGTCATTATACTCTAGGTTGACCATGTATAATCAGGCAACATGGGTGTGGGGAGGACATTTTAATTGCACTCTTAACCCTGTACTGGACAAATCAGACACTAAATGCACAAAACCGGCACCACCGGCCAAGATTCTCGGCAGCCTGCTGCGAGACTTGAGACTGGTGGATATATGGAGAGCGAGGCACGGGGAAGAGCTGGGCTACTCACACTTCTCGGCACCTTGCGCAGTAGACACATGAATAGATTACATGTTCACAGGAGAAGAAAGGCTGTGTGACTTTGTGCACATAGGATATGAGGCCAGAACACTATGGACCATGCTCCACTGATAGCAACATTGCAAAGTGTGGCCCAGAGACCCCGGATACCTACCTGGCATCTGAGGTTGGAAGTTCTGCAAGATGAATTGTTTAATGACTACCTGAGGGACCAGATAAGGGAGTACTTTAGTATTAACATCGACAGTGTGGCGAAGATGAGCCCAGTATAGGATGCATTCAAGGTCGTCATGTGGGGAAAAGAGATTTGGAAAATGGGATGCCTGAGAGCAGACATATTAAAAGCACTAGGAGACATTGAGAATGACATAGCAAGTGCGGAAAAAGCTGAGGATGGATCACCTGATGTGTCGGGGTGAGTGACGGAAGTGAGGCAAAATTGTGTGGAAACATGGGAAAGATTGGGATGCATTGACTTCGCGAAATAGAATGCTTGTGTGGCTATGCAGGCAGTAAGAACAGAGAGACGGGATTAACGCCATCAATGATGCACACAGGGATTAAGTCAGGAAGGGATAAACAAGGTGTTTTTAGGTTCTACAAAACTTTATTTACGGACAAGTCAGCGGAAAGGGGCCAGGGAATAGAGGAGGCCTTAGGGCAAGTAGACTTACCGAGACTGGGGGCCCACTGACAATAGAAGAAATCACAGAAGTGATAAAGGAACTACCGACCTCCAAGATCCCGGGACCAGATGGACTCCCAGGGGAGTTTTACAAAACATAAGCAGGAATACTAGCACCTAGACTGCTCCAGATCTATACAGACGCATATGAGCTGGGAGTACTACCCAGTAGCCTGAGGGAAGCCACTATTATACCAATCTTTAAACCGGGCAAACCAATGCAGTGCTGAGCATTGTACGGGCCATGCTCTATGGTGAACCAAGACTGCAAAATCCTGACGGCGGTATTAGCAAACAGATTGAGGAGAGTAATAGGGGACCTTGAACACACAGACCAAACTGGGCATGTCCCAGGGTGGAACACGACATGGAATTTTTGGAAATTCCACCATGTCATAGACAGCACTAATCATTTGAAAGATGAAGGTGCAGTAGCATCATTAGATGCAGTCAAAGCATTTGACTCGGTCCACTGGGACTGGATGTTTGAGGCCCTAGCACATTTTGACATTGGCAAAGCTTTCTTGAGATTGGTAGAGCTGATCTATACGGTGCCCAGGGTCAACGTGAAGAAAGGCAGGCAGACCTCTGAGGTGTGGGGAGTGTAGAAGGGCACCAAGCAGGGCTGTCTATTATCGCTGATGTTGTATATTCTGGCATTGGAGTCACTGGCTGTGTTCCTCAGGAAGGAGTATGGGGAGGCAGGGATTAAGCTGTACGGAGAGGAGCACCTAATCTCCTTGTACGCAGATGACATGCTGCTGTATGTAAACATGCCAGAAGATAACTTACTGCACTTGTTGAATGTCACTGACCAGTTCGCTGAGTTGTCAGGGATCACAGTGAACAGGGAGAAGTCCTGTTCTCGCTTGCAGGGTTTACAGACCTTGATGAACAGCATCTGCCCCAATTCGGACTTCGGTAGGAGATGACTAAATTTCGCTATCTAGGCATCAACGTGTGGCATGACCCAGTGGTCTTGCACAAGTATAATACACAAATGGCCATGGATAATGTGGCCGGATCCATGAAGTTCTGGAGGAGGCTGCCCCTGGGAGTACTCCCCCGCTGCTCCTGAAGATGGTCGTACTCCCATGCCTCCTGTATTATTTCATCAATGCCCATTATAACAAACCTGCGATTTTCTTTCGGAGGCTGAACGTGTTGGTGAGGGACTTCTTGTGGGAGGGGCGGAGAAACAGAATTGCTTTGAACACCCTAAAGAGGGGCTATGTGGTGGGCGGAATGAAAGTCCCCCAATTCGAGTGCTACTACCTGGTGGGGCAGCTGCAACACGTGGTGTGCTCACTGGGGGACGAAGCATCACAGGACACTACGGTATTACAACTGCTGCTGAAGCAATACTTTCTAAGGGAAGTATTAAGGGTTAAGGAGCTTGATTTGGAGAGACCCTCCCTGCTGTTGCAATTGGGTAAACACATATGACGGAGAAGCTGGAAACTCCTAGGTGACTCAGATCCTTGCTCAGTGCATATTCCCCTGGTGGGAATCATAGGCGTACTGCAAGGGACACTGCCACAATATAGAAGACACTGGGAGGACAAGGGGATAGCCACAATTGGGGACCTACTCAGAGACGATGAAATGATTGCTTTCCAAGCCCTGGTTAGCGAATATGGTATACATGAAGGGCAATTCTTAGGCATGGACAAGAGAATAGGGGAAAGATGGCCTAGTACGCAGAGTGAGTTGGGGACCAACGAGAAATTAGACACCTTGTACAATGTGCCAGAAGGGGGACACATGGTCTCTAGACTATATGATCTGTTCCTGGGTAGGTTGGGTGCGTCAGAGCTGAAGATGTGCAGCAAGTGAGAGATGGACATACGGAGAGCACTTACAGATGTCGAATGGGAAAGGGCACTGCTCTACACCAAGCGAGTATCTTGCAATACCAGGTTCAAACTCACCCAATTATATGCCACTCACAGAGCATATATGACTCCTTACAGGGTGTCCATTATCACAAAACGAGGTGACCAGGCCTTCCCAAGATGCCCACAGGGGAGAGCGGACTTGATACAGATGTTTTTGTGGGCCCAGTAATACGAACATTTTCACGGTTGTAGCGGGGAGGGTGGCACTGGCCGGATGCAGTCGTGTCCCCCAGAATACTGCTTATTGGGATTGTTCCCTAGGGGCGAAAGACAAAAGGCTCACCTGACCAAAATGAAGGATCAGGTTTGTGTATTAGCGAAACGCAGAATTGCCATGGCGTGGAAATCGTCTGAGGGCCCTAAAATGGAAGCCTGGCCACCAGATCTAAGGCGATGGTCACTAGCGGAGTCTGCTGTATGGTATAAAGCACTTAAGAAGGGCACGCATGAAGGGAATGAGGGAATCGAGGCATGGAACGCCCTGGTACAGAATAAGTTCAGCGCGGATGAAGATGAGACTTGCAAGCAGTATGTGCCCTGGGAGAAGTTGATGGAGGAGTGGTGAAGTACTGACGCAATGGGGAACAGGCAGTCTGGTGGGCAAGAACTGTTGCAGGAGGTGGTGGATCTACCGCAAAGTTGAAACCGGGGAGGAACGACTACCCCCTGGGGATGTGCCTGAATTGATATATGCCTGTATCACTGGAATGCCATGGTGAAGCTTGTCTGTATTTGCTTATTTGTTTGTTGAATAAAATAAAAACATGTTTAAAAAAAGGTTGGCTGCATCTTTTTGCTTGAATTGTATTTTAGTGTATGTTTGTAATGTGTACGCAGGGGGGTTAATTGTGCATATTGTGGTGAATCCAGCGATGTCACCACTCCCTCTGTGGGGAAACCTCTTCCCATTTGGCAAGGGAAGGGCAGTTCTCACCTGATCCTGACCCTGGGGTGGCTGTCCGATGGAGGACCATGTGGGGGGAGATAACCCTCATGGGAGGGAGGAAGACTCACTGGTTCTCTTTATAATTACTGTATGCCTTTTCCCCACTATCCTTACAAGGTGTCGAGACTGAGATGAGGAGGAGCAGGGGAGTAATGTGGAGCACGGAACTGGAGATGCTCTCTAGTTGTATTTTGAAACCAGAAGGTGGTGCAGTGTTTAAATCATCAAGATGGCAAGAGACTCACTACTCCTGATGCAGTTTAGGATAGACAGAAGAAACAGCCTGCGTTGTGGAGTCGTGAAGAGGCTGTAGATGCCGTTGTGAGAAACCCAAGAGACGGAGGACTGCCATTGAGATGCTGAATGCCGGCAGAGCTGCCAGAGAATGTTAGAGGCGTGGCAGAGACCGGGAAGCAAGCGAGACGTCTGCCAGTCCCGACAGCAGACCATAGACTGAGTTGGAGATGCAAATGAACCTGAAGCTTCTGCTGAGAACTGGTGAGCCCACGCAGAGGGATTGGGATTCCAGGGTGGTTAAAAGGGTATGCTGTGTGCTGAAAGAAATAGGATATGAAGGTTTCGGGAGACCCGAATGGGGAAGTAGGGCTACAGGAAATTATTGGAGAAAATCACAAGTGAATAAGAAGGGGTCTGAGGCCTAATGCCATACTGAAAGGGCCACTGAGTCTGAAAACAGTAGGCAAGAGGAAATAAAGAAGAGGTGGGACAATCTGAGAAGTACTGGTGAGGAAGTGAACCAGGCAGTATAACTGCGAGTCTGGGTCCCATGCCCAAAGTGTATGAAGTGGAGGCCCTGGCAGGAGAGTATATCAGCCAATGTAATTGTGAGTCTGGTACCCGCACCCAACTGGAAGAGAACTGTGAGAACTGAGAAGAGGAAAGCAACCTCTTGCGAATGTGGAGACTCCAGGGCAGGGGAGCAATACCCTCTGGACAGAAATTGTGTTTGAACTGTGAAAGCAAGGAGCAACATAGTGCCCATTGAGTCTGAGAAATCCTGGGGAAGGGAGCAATACCCTCTGGACAGAATTTGTGTTTGAATTGAGAAGGCAATGAGAAACTGATTACCCCTTGAAGGTGAACAAATGAAGGGGAAGGGAACCCCCAGACTGGAGAACTGTACGACTTTGAGAAAAAGAACTGTCTTTGTGTTGAGAAATTCAGGGAAAGGGAGGATCTCCCCTGAGAATTGTGGAGCTTTGATTACTTGTTTCATTTTGCACTTCTTCACTTTGGAACTTTGTGTTTAAACCTTGGAGAAAACCACGATTGCTCACTTGAGAGACTATACCCCTTTTTCACACTGTAATAAGTTTAGAATGTAAGGGTTAGGTTATGATTTCGGACACAGGACCGAGAACTCTTTTACTTGTGGACATTCTGACAATTGACACCCTTAGGTTTGTTGAGGCAGGGAAACCCCTCACAGTGATAGGGCGATATAGGTCTTTTTACAACCCATTTTGTATTAGTAAATGTCGATAGCAATCAGCACAATGACCTTGTGTCTTAGTCTTACTCCTGATTCCTTAAAATATCCTGGTGTGGTTGTAGCTGTTGTGCAAATGAGTGGCTTAGTTGCTGAGCGTAATGACTGTATGTTTGTAATGTGTCCATAGTAGGGGTATTTGTGTATGTTTTGTGTGTTCATGATCATTTTGGCTGCATCTTGTTGCTTGAATTGTAGTTTATCGCATGAGTGTATGTTTGTTAGGTCTACACAGTGGGGGTAGGAGCATATACTGGGTGTGGTTATAGCTGCTGTGCATATGGGTGGAGTGATTGCTGAGCATACTGATTGTATGTTTGTAATGTGTACGCAGTGGGCATGTGTGTATATGCTTTGTGTGTTCATGATAAGGTTGGAAGCATCTTGTTGCTTGAATTGCATTTTATTGCGTGAGTGTATGTTTCTAAAGTGTATGCAATGGGGGTGAGTGTGTATGCTGGGTGTGGTTATAGCTGCTGTGTGTATGCGTGGTGTGGCTGCTGAGTGTATGGTTGGTGTCTACTAATAACTTATTCTGTATTATGTTCCATGAAAAACCTGGTACATAGATGCATTTTCAATGGTTAATATCTGTAAATTGGCCTAATCAATTTTCCATTTTTTTTTTCAGTGCACCAATTCCAGTTAAAATCTAGGCAGATGCAGAAAATTCAGATAATCGACTCAGCCAATGTTTAGATATCTGGGCCAAAAATCGTTTTTGTTTTCTAAGGGAAACCCTCATTTTAAAAGCTGTTCATAATGTGATCAAACTAAACATTTTTTAAACTATGACGCCGGTCATGTAGAAATCTTAAACATTTTGCATGCGTGGGCCACTACCTCAACATATTACTCTGGAACATTTTCAGATTTTTTTATTTGAGTTTTCAAAAGTTATTACGATAAATCATGTTCTGAAACGTCATAGGAACTTCATCTTAACCTTAACTGTGCCTTGGGCTAGCGCAAAGGCATTATTTATGTTTATATTTAAAATATTGATATATTGATAAAAGTGGGAAGATGAAAGGAGAAGGGATGATATAAATGCTCTAGAGACAGAGACACATGGAAGAATATGCTTTAAAAAAGAAAGAGGAAAATGAAACTGCTTTCCCGGAGGGACAAGAGAAAGGCAAAATGTACAGCCCACAGAGGAATGGGAAATAAAAGAAGTGGAAACCAAAACAACATTAATCCATTAAGGAAGCAATCAACAGAAGAAGAAACAAAGAGAGGTCTAGTCAAGGTTAAAACCTGAAACCAGCCACAGAAATGTGTCTACTTAAGAAGACGTCAACCTGTAAGACATCCTAGAAAAAAATGGACTGCACCCAAACGAATGACATAGATGAGAGGAAAATAGTGGAGCCGTAGCAAACAATTTGAGAAGAGAGAACAGACAACAATACTGTAATCAAGAGTAGTGGCAGAGTAAGGGCCGACAAAGATGCCACTGGTGAGAGAACAGACAGAGTCAGAAGGGGATAAAGCTTTGGCCTTGGAAAAGATAAAGTAAGAAAAGGAGGGTATCCTACTCAAAGGAGCAGGTAAGCCAGTGGTTGAGGCCTTTACTCAAACCCAGGGAGAGAAGGATGCAGGGGAAGTGACCTAGATTCCAACTGCACCAAAGGAAAATCTGTAAGAGTGACATGACCCCGGTGAGAATATTCAGCAGTCTGTGAAGCAATTTGAAAAACCCATAGAAGCTAAGCAACCATCCTGGCAAAATCAATAAAAGAATCTTAAAAGATCATTCCTTTTCTGTATCATTTTTAGCACTTTGTTACACAACATACACATGTATTTGTATGATACTATCTACATACAACTTTTCTCTCACATGGAAATCTGAACCGGAGTACCGTTGTCTTGGCTAAATATTCCTTCTGATCAGCCAGCAAACTAACAAGAGGATACACAACAATGCCAACATCAAGTGCCTGAAAGCTATGGAGCATGAATTACACTACCAGAAGACTGATAACCTTCATCACGTAGGTGGTGCCATTCAGTGCACAACTGATAAGATAGAGAACATTTTACTCCAATGCTCATAACATTGTTGCATGGTGAAGGGAAATTGATCAAAGAGAAATGGATTTGGTTGCCAACTATCTGGCAAATCATAAGTCAGGATGATTTAGAGTAGGGCAAGATCTTTTATTTCATAGCTCTGCAGAGAAATACATCACACAAACCTGAACGAGAGACCCTCTGTGCAGTGAATTATCCACCCCAGACCCTGGATACATCACCTTTTATAACTCTTGTGCCTGCAGAAACCTCAATGCTATTATGGTTTGTGGGTGCTAGCCAGTGTCAGCCACTTCAATAACAAAAGTTCAGTCAAAGGTAGGTAAACACACATTAGTAGGCAAGGAGATACAAGTAATCATTCAAGCAGGGATTGTTGGAGTTGACAGTGAAAAAATGAGTGCTAGCTCAATTTAATCTGGAGGTGACAACATTTTGTAAGACTAATTGTTCTGGCATAGTACGCATATAAACAATACTTTTTCCCCTCTTTCTCTTTTCTCACTTCAGTTTTGCTTTCTCTAGTTAAAGGTGCACCAGCCAAGATAGCTTTCACTTATATCATTTCAGAACTACTGTTCTGAACCAACAACTTTTTCGTTTTCAATAACTTACAGCTTGCTTTCAAATGTAGTCTTTTTCTGTGAAAGATACTCTCTTTAAGGCGGTTTACCCAAGCAGCCTCCCACTCTAAACATGCTGTTTCGACAGTTTCAAATACCAACCATCATATCTCTTAAACACTTCCTCTCACAGTTTCGCAAACATCAATCTTTCCTTGAATTTCAAAGTTCTTAAAGTACTTTTACATTACAATGGGGTACGTATTTCATCAATATGAACAAACAGCATGTCCCAATAGATTTACAAATATGAGTAGAACACCGTGAATTATGGAAGCCCCTTATGATCCAATACACTCTATAAGTCAATCCCTGAAGGACCAGCCAGTGTACAAGTTGTCTCTCTGAAGAAAGGAAAACGAAATTCAAATATGGATAATGAGGATGGTCATATTGTGTTAATGGTACATGTACAACATTCTGAATCAATCATGCGACATGCTCCTCCCTCATAAGCTAAAATAGCGCCTAGTTCCATGCGATTCCCAATACCATGGTGCGCAAGACTACCTCTTTGGAATGTATCAAAGACCAAGAATCTGAAGTCTCATTTGACACTTATTTTACTTAAATGGATATCTTATGAACGTTATCACGATTCAGTTTAATATCCACTCCAGGTATTAGCTAACCCATACCTTAAACAAGCTTCTCCCACCGTGATTCTCTTTTACATCTAAGAGGTGAAGATAACTTAGGAAAGTGCTTTAAAGCAGTTAGTATGTACCTCAGACCAGTTAGTTGGAAGCCAGCAGTAAGCAGAGCTGCTAAAATGAAACATATTTCATGATAGGTGGCATACCAGATATAGTAAAAGTAGTGTGTAAATCAATCTCGATTCATGAGAAGACTTATACCAGTCTTGTCAATTAAAGATACAGAATGGGTCCATTGTACAAAATAAGGTTTACGGGATCTTTGTGCCACAGGGTATCCATCAGGACTGCACCATAAAATGTGACTACCAAACTTACATCTTTTGTGAGAGCAGTACACATTATTTTGTTCAAGAGCTAGATTATGTAGTGATCTGGGCCTGGTTTGCTGCAACACAAATAAATACATGATTAGGTGACAAGGAATATCTAGGGGGGCCCATTCTAGCTAAGTCATCAGCAAGAGATTTCCACAAGAAGATCAGAGCCAAATAAATCATGGACTTTGCACTTAATAGGAAGGCAGAATCATCCAATAAAGCAGCAATGTAAGACCATTGCATCATGGAGTTCAAGCTGACACTAACAAACAATTCTGAATCCAATGCCTTGTGTAACACCATGGGGCATATCAGGAATCTCAATAATTATTAGTATATTTGTCTTTTGCCAGAATACAAGCATGTGTGAGAGCAGTCAGCTTGGCAACATGGGTTAAATCAGAATTTGGCAACTGGAAAACTTCCAAAACATCACACTATGTGCACACTGCATACCCTGATGGAAGTGACCTTGAGATTTCCTCAGACAAGATTTGCTGACATTGACAATCGACTATAGGTTTTGAAATGGTACATCCTTTAAATCAATTCTGGGTGTCAGAAGTTGTCCAGTGACAGCAAGGCAGTCATCATGTTGACGATCAGAGGGAGATGGAAGTAATGAAGCAGGGGTTCCAGAAGAACATTGAGGAATTGGAACATTTGCAGCAGATAACAGTTTTTTCATATTTTGGTAAATACATTAGAAATATGTTGTGGTTTCTCTATGATGAGCTATACCAGCATGTGGTATGCCACTGTCACTGGATGACATAAGACAAAAGTGTTGACTTTTTTCACTAACAAAGAGAGTGCAGCAACAGATTAGAGTCAAGGTGGCAAGCCTGATGCAACAGGATCCAAGGATGAGCTATAATACGTAATGGGGAAGTGCTTGTCACCAAGCATCTGAGTTAAACTAGCTAGTGAAATATATTCACATTCATCATAATAAAGAATAAATAACTTCTGATAATCAAGCAACCTACGGCAGGTGCTTTAGATAGTGCTTGTTCGAATTTGATAAATGCATCACCAGTTTCGGGGGACCATGGGAGGGATTCAGGGGTCGAATCAAGGATGAGGACTTGTAAATGTTTCACAATCAAAGAGGAACCCATTATCAATTGCAGTTATATCCAACCATTTCAAGAAACCCTCTTGCCTGTTTGATAGTCAAGGGTTTGCACAGTTAAAGGATCTCATGCTCTTTCTTACCGTTATATTGTGTCCCAGGAGTGGACTCGGTTTTGACATAACTGGAATTTCTCTTTGTTTATGTCCTTTCAAACTAAGAGCTGTTAACAAAACAAGGGACTCTTCCAGGCAGGCTTCTAGTGATGATGATGCCTGCAGTAACTCATTGACATATTGGGCCTCATTAGGACCCAGGCGGTAAGGGGTTTACGGCGGCGTAAACAGCGCCGACCCTTAGCGCCTGATTCCGAGGTCCCTTAGCGCCATGGAGGATTTAACACCTGCTTTTAGCAGGTGTTAATATCCATGGCGTTAAGGGACCTTGTTGTTAATTACGCCACCGTAATATACGGTGGCGTAATTAACCCCTTCCCCACTCCCATTATGCCCTATGGGGCAAAAATGGGAATGGGGAAGGGTAAATGGGTTAATGGGGACTTACCGCCCCGCCAACCTCGGAATGGGGCGGTAAGTCCGCCAACCACCATGGCGTAAACATAGTTTACGCCATGGTGGTAAAGGTACGACCCAGGCGGTAACTTACCGCCTGGGTCGTAATGAGGCCCATTGTATCTAAACAGACCCACGTTTGACCATCACAGAGTCTAATTCTCTTTTTAACTCTGTTAAAGGGGGGCTGAGCTTTCAACAAAAGCATGTTGAAGCCTTTTCTATTAGTAAAGGAAAACACATATTGACTAGAGAGGTGTACAGGTATAGAGTAAAATACAGAACACAGATCTTCTCCTGTGAAATGGGTTGTAGTTGCACTGACAGAAGATATAATCGTCGTGGGGTTGGGAGCAATGGAGGAAAAAGGGTGAAATGGCAGCGTTCACATCACAGGGATCTTGTACAAATTGATAAGTCTCCTTACTGGGCTAATTCACATGAAGAATAGGGAAATTGAAGAGGCTGCGGGTCATGGCACTAATCCCTTGCTGAAGCAGAGATTCACTGACAAGCTTTGTTTCTTTTTTCTGCTTCCTTTGAAATGGGATATCGTTGGACAAATGAAAGAGTTTTGGCTGGATGCAGATTAATACGTACAGCAGACCTCGTTCACTTGCGTGGACTATAATTGCTGTGAAGCTAGGTCCAACAGTCCCTGTCACAACAAGGGAGTGTTTTCTCATGGTCCCTGCATAGAAATTGGTGAGCCTTGTCACACGGTAAAACATTCTAGTTCTCTGTGCCTTAGGATATCCAAGAAAATGGCACCAGAAGAACAGCAGATAGTCTGTTCTAGAAGGCTGACAGGCGTCAAAGTGCTAAGTAAGAAAGCACAAGGTTCAGTAATTGGACGCAGGGTAATAGGAGACGCGAGCAAGGATGCCTTCTTGTAGGTAGGGCACCAACACCCACAGAATGTATAATCTCATATGACGTGGAGGCTGTGTGAACTCGGAAGCTTTCAATATAGTGCAAGGAGCTCCAGTGTCCACTAGCAATGGACATTACTTCCATCAACAAAGCAGTCTACATGAAGATCACTGAGGTCAAGTGGTATTAATGGTTCAGTGACGCTGCTAACCCTTTGGCTACCCTATTGTGGTCTGAATGAAGTAGGAAGTACATGAGGTGGAAGTGAGTGAGAAAAGGGCTGAGGTAGAGATTGAGGAGTCTATTGGGCTGAATGGCTTGGATGTAGTGCTTTTTGTAGAAGTTATGCTGATAACATGGACATCAATTGGTGGCCGCCAGAGACAGTAGTTGCTACTCCTGGCAATGCTCTTGAGACCCCTGGCAGTGCCCTTGTGACCCCCGGGACCCAAAGAAAGTACCGAGGGTGCGCTCGATTGGAAATTTCATGATGGTGCTTCATTGTAAAAACCCTTGCAGGCTCACACCGACCTGGAGGATAACAGGTTTTTTATTCCTTTCTTACAATGCATATGTTTTAAAGTAATGCTGCCAGTCAATTGCACATCATGAAATGCAAATAATTTCATGCTGGAGGAATTGTGCTGTTTACACTACAATACCAGGCACATCTCTACATATCTGTGTGCATTCTCTCTTTCTCAGCACAGTCCTCAGGCAGCTTGGCCGGTCCCGTATCCCTCCCCTCAGCATTGGCCCAGCACAGAGCTCAAAGCTGAGCTGGGCGAGGAACGCTGAGTTCAGGATGAAAGGGTTGCTGCACGTGTTGCCTTGCAGCAGCAGTGGTGTTTGATGAGAGAGATACCATGTGCATTTGTGTGGAGTGGAGGGATAGACAATGTTGCCTGAATGAGACAAAACTGTCCAGTGGGAGAGATAGCTATAGAGGAGGAGTCTACAACCTTTGGCTCTTTTCCGATATTTTTGCCTGCAACTTGCATCAGCGCTGGCCAGTGCTGGCCAGCAAAGTCAAGTAGGAGGGATGGTGGGAGGCTTAGTCCAAAACATCCAGAAAGGCAAAGGTTGCACCCTGGTATAGAGAAAGCTTAATTGGGGATAGTGGTTTCGTTGGGTTGAGCAACAGGGACCTAGGGAGAAAAGGTGCAGCGGATACAGAATTTGTGATTGTTGCATGTGGAGAGCATGGTGCATGGTGCAAGTGAGTGGATTAGAGGGAGAGTGAGAGAGAGAGGTGAACGGGGAGAGAGTGGTTTAAGCACCAGTAGAAAACAAGGGTAAAGGGATGCAGGGGACATTAGGGTCATGAGAGAGAGGTGCGTTGGGACAGATTGGGGTATTGGGTATGTGACGCCAGGATCACAGGAGAGACTGCTTGTGCAAAAGGAAGGGAGAGTTGTGCATTGGGAGAGAGCTGTATTGGGAAAGGTTGGATCACTGTTCTGTGTTTGTGAGAATAATGTATAGGGAGGATGTATGCTGACCAGTTGGATAGAGATGTGACTAGGGAAGGGTGTTGCAGTTAGAGTGGCGAAATGGGAGAGTTGGGTACAGGGAGAAAAAGGTGCAGGCCCAGGGAGAGGGGAATGTGTTGTTTGAGGCAGAATTCATGAAAAGTTGCGGGCGAGAGAGTGAGCTTCAGAAATGGAGAGATGTAGGGTGTGCGTAGAGTGCAAATGATGTGCATGGGCAGAGAGGGAAATGAGAGAGGTGTTATGGAACATGAATTCTGCAGAAAGATTGCGCCAGGTGATAGTCTAGTGAAGTGGGGCATGGAATGTAGTGGGTGAAAGGTGCAGGCGTAGGGAGGCAGAGGGAAAGTTAGAAAGGTGCAGTGAGAGAGACAGACATGCAAGTGTAGTTGAAAGAGGTGGGATCGGTGAAAGGAATAGGGAGTGGTGAAAGGATAGTAATGTAGAGGGACGAAAGATGCAGGGAGTGCTAGTAGAGAGAGGCAGTGTGCACATGAAAATAGAGCTGCCTGGGAGCAAAGTACATGGGTGACAAACAGATGAAGTGAGGGAGAGGTAAATGTGCAGAGCTTGTGTGTGCATTGGGGAAGATGGGTGTGTGATATTGTTGCATCAATAGGAAGGTCACATGGGGAAAGTGTGCAGAGGAGAAATGGATGCAGAGGGGAGTGTTGGGGTGATTTCCCGGGGGCCGGCAGAGCCATCCGTGGGCCTCCGGGGCTGGGGAGGCCCCAACTCCTCCCACGTCCCAAAAGGAGTATGAGGCACACACAAGAGCAAGGTACTGCTGTTTATTATAGTAACGGCAGGGATAGTTCTCAGCTCGTATGCATCCGGTGAGACTCTCAGTGTTAGTGGGGCTCGCAGGCCCTTTTTACCGTAGTATGATGCGCTACTTGTGTCACCTGGGAAAATAGTCACAAAACCTATCGCCACTTCGGGTTGGCTTCCCGAGTGGTAGGGTCAGTATGGTTACATATAGCAGAGTCGATTATTGGATAAGGACAGGTAAGGTGGTACACGTGGGTTGTCCCTAACAGTTGCTACACCAAAATTGTTACAAGGGGACACTTGGTGATTGGCTAGTCAAAATGTCATCAGTGGTGAGCCCCTCATATTCTGATTGGTTCCATCGCGAACCCCCAATCCTGGGACCATCGCCGTTGCCAGCTCACGATGTACCTGGTGCTGGCAACAATGTGCAACTATGTGTAAGGGGTGGAGAATGGACAGGTCTGGCTAGTGGCTGATGTGTATGTCTTTCCCATCGCTGTAGGTGTCCAACTTGTCGCTTCGTTGTTGCAACCTGCGTCCCAGATGTGGGACTCCAGCGACTTTCTGTCTCGTAAGCTTGGCATCTTGTCAGTTCGGCTTGGTCACGTGTGGAGAGACCAGGAATGGAGCAGAATTATGAGCATTTGATTTGTATTTCGGCTCTGAGGAGTGCTTGGTGATGGCAGGTGTAATCTTGGTGCTGGGAGCGTGGCATGTGGGTTGCAACATCGCGGCCTTGGCTGTGGGCTCTCTTTGGGGCTCGTTCTGCGTGGTCAGTGCTTCGCATTTTCATCTGAGAGGATTTTTGTCTGAGAGGCTCCTGCCTGGGGACTCTTGCTTTTTGCGGCCTACTTTGTGCCTAGCTTCTGGGTGGCGGTACACAATCCATAATATGGGGTTGTGAGGGGCGACAGAGTGTCACAAGCAACAGTAAATACATAGGGTGGCGACTTCATAGGGATAGGTAGCAAGAAAGCATCTACAAGCATGTATACACATGCTCTTCAGGCGTCTTGTGTTTCTGCAGTGCTGTAGGAGGCCTATGTGAAAAATAACAACGATGCGTGTCTGTGGGTGTACCAGTCCGCTGCATCATAGCACTGAGTATGTTCTTCGTGTGGGTTGGTGTGTGAGTGACCAGTGTGCATGGTGGCACATGTGTTCTTGTCTGTTGGCTATGGCGTCATGGCATCTCTAACGATGATGGCGTTTGTGGCTATTGTCTAATTGAGTTGGCCCATGAGGCTGATGTCGGCTTGACCAGGACGTGGTAGTGGGCAGGCTCCCCGAGCATGTGGGCCGTGGACACATGGGGTCTTGTCGTCTGGTGATGAAGTGAATGGGTCAAACTCCTCTCACGGGGGGTGCTTGGGCCTTGATGACCTGGGCCATGGTTTGGATGAGAATGGGGGGAGGGTATTTTCTCATTTTCCCACTTCAGGAGAACAAAGGTGATGCGAGTTGTGCACCCCAGAAGTGTGTGTACCAAATGACATATTATAATAGGCAGAATGTGCAGAAAGTATGGCATACAGTACTATTGTTTCATTTAGTGTGTGTCCTCAATGCAACTTATCAAATGGTAGGAACTGACTAATGCCCTTAACAAGCCATTCACCACCCCTCGCCCCATCAGAACCACATGCATCGACCTCTGCATTTGCTGACATTCCTTTTGTTGCAAATTGCGAATGGTTCTTTGAGTCCTTTTAATTGTATTTTACATGTTTCTGGGGACTTGAATTATTTAGCTTGTCGCCGGACACTTATGGTAAGCATCTTCTCGGGTGTATGCTACCAAAATACACATTTCTATTGCCACATTCATACTGCCCTGTATGAATCCCGGGATGAATGGTTGACATTTTTGAAGGGTGGAGATCCGGAGCCAGGCTGTTTGGGCCCTTTTGGCTATGTGTTTCCAGAAGGACAAGATGCTGCCAATGGTGGAGCCTAAGGGTTTTGCTGTGTTTGAGAGTTGTGGATAAAATCCAGGGTTACACATACATAAGGGAGAAAGCCCATTTCCCAAACTAAGCTAGGGAAGGTAGGAAATACAAAAAGGTGGCTAGATAAGTGTTCCTGTCTCTTGTGTCCAATAGATTGGATCTGGGGTGACTCATTAAGGTTCAGTGTTCCCTTGCATAGGACACTATAACTGAGGCAACTTCAGACAATGAGAGTCAAGACTTCACCAAGGCCACATATGCTGAGAGCATCCAATCTGTGGCTGCACAAATGCACAAATGTATCAGGTTGGTTTGAAAAGGTGAGGACGGATTTTTGAAAAGGAAAGACTGCTGACAGATAACGTTTATTGATTCTTGCTGGTCACTTTCTGGACCCTGAACAGTATTCTCTGCTGTCAGCCCTGAATGACAACCTATATCTCGAAATAACATCTGGTAGGACCACCTGCAGGGTAGGTAAAATGGTTATATGACCGGTTTTAATTGTTGGCAGACAAAATATTTCAAAACAAAAGTTTAAAGTAAGAAAATAAAATAAGAAATGCATTCACTCATGGAATATTCATAAAGAAATCTGACTCCCTGTGCAAAAACACCCAATGTAGTCCACTTTATGTAACCAGTTACTCTTCTTTTCCAGTGGGGTTTCAGTAGCACTCCACCAGAACAGACCCACTATAACATTTAACATTGGACACAACAAACAAAACTAATAGAACAGCCTTAAATCTTAGATGGTGTAGTGGGGAGGCTGACAACCAACAAGATGGCTGCTTAAACCTTGGGCTCCCGGTCCCAGTTCCACCTAAGTATTGATTCCAACTGATAATTTCATACATTTCAGATTGTTCATCCATTTGGGAATAGTTATTGTGGTGAGAAGCCTGTGAGGTTTTGACATGCCAATTTCAACCCTTACGGCTGCTATTCGGGATGGGCCCGACAGTGGATGGAACAAAGCCAGAGTCCTTGCAGAGAGGAGAGCAGTCTCAAACTTTGCTAGCACTTCCCCGCTTGAACAGTAGGGCGGTCACCAGATTCCGCAGAGAAACTATGGAGTACTTCTTGCAATTTTACACTCTGGACAGCGGGTACCTGGGAGATTCCGAGGCGATGTGGCTTGCAGCTATTTGGGTGAGGCCTTCATATGCTAGGTCCGAACATTGCAGCCTTCAACTGGAGAAGTCACTCATGTATATCTGCCTCAATTTCCTCTGCAATAACAGTGACAGACATCTTGGAATGTTTCTTGATCTTCAGAACATAAGCCTTTTTTTGTATTTTTCAATACTGGGTTTAAAATTAACCAAATGTTGACAACTTTCTCACTTGCTTGCTCAGCTCCTCCTCTACAGGAGAAAAAACTTTGTTGGGATGGAAATGAGTATATCCCACCCCCCTAAGCGCTTTCAGGTTAGACAAATTCCCTATGAGATAGTATAGGGTATAACAGGGGGAGAACCACACTATGAAACTCGGTGATTGCGTGACCAGCAGATGCATGACTATACGAGACACATAGAAAGAAATGCCATTTTGTTGATATGGCGAAAACACAGTCTTGTGTGACTGTGCTGTACCAGCCGAGCTCCATGGAAAGATTTCACTTGGCCCAACACTCTCACGGCCGAACAATTGCACACTGCCAGTTCCCACGGAAGTCCACTTCCCCCATGTCCCTTTACTGTTGCAATCATTTAGTATTGTTCAGAGGAATGCACCCTGCAAGAGCGTGAGACAACACCAGGCTCTGCGCAGCATCCATTTATCACCACTAAGCTGCCAGTAGGCCTCTAACACCCACCCAGCCAGCCCAGAGTCAGCCCCACACCACTCACCCAACCCCACACCTCTGCATTCCATGGTAAGCAAGCGATCCTCCTGTCTGAGCAGTCCCATGTGTAGGGTCCCACCAATCAGTGGTACCAGTTTGTACTGTATGTGAGGATGCTATTTGGCCTTTTAAGCTTCTGCTTGTACTAGAGGAGAAGAGAGCTCTTGCGCAGCAGAGTCCTTTGCTGATATTTTGCATTCTGTACAATTAAAGCCTTGTTATCCTTGCAAGCTATCTGCTGGTCTATTTCACTGAGGGTTGTATTTACTCTGCAGTGTTCATTAAAAGGGGACTTGCATTCATTTGATGACCCTTGCGATGTGATTCCACCATCCCCGTACCTGCGGAGGAATCCAGGTGGCCTCTCCAAAAGGGCTGTGCCCACCTAAGGTGACCAGTCCCAAAACACATGCGCTGAAGTGGCCTTGTGGGTGGCGTCTATGCAGAAACCCGCCTGCTTGTTGGAGTGGGGTACAGCCCCAAAGAGAGGCCCAGGCCTATTGTGGAGCCCCTGTAAACTCAGGATTTCTAAAGAATGTGAAGACGTGAGTATAGTCTGCAAGGGATAACAAGCGTGAATAGGATAAACACGCAGTGAATGAAATTAAGAGTGTGTTTTGGTTTGTGGATTGTGGTGATTTTTTCTGGCTTTTTTAATCTACTTTTTTAAGGATATTGAGGATAAGGAACAAGAAATATGTGGGTCCCCGGAGTAAGGGGGAAGGGTGGCTCCATGTCATGTTCACTGTCTCAACCAGTGTGGGAGAAAAATATAAGGAGAAGTATAGGCACTTTGTATAATTAGAGAGCACGGGAGAAGTAGTTTTTGTTATTTTAGATTGTTATTTTAGTTTGTTTTGTTGGTGTATTTTAATGTGTACGGAGGAGGGCCAGGAGGGGTGTGTGTGACATGTGTGAGTGCACTGGGAGAGCATGTAGGTAGTGTATGAAGAAGCTCTAGTGGGAAAATCGGAGGGGGAAAAGTGAACTGATGAATTTTTGTGAATTAATTGACAGTATTGACATGTACTAAAGACAAGACTGAGTTGTATATATTTTAACTGTTTTAAATGAATTTCGTTCTGACGGTGGCGCAGTAGTTTAGCTGCAGCCCCAACCCAAGAGACCCGCCAAACACGACCATGGGGACAGACACACCCCTAGACCATATATGTAAGGCCTTGCACCTGTTAGGTGAGAAAATAAAAAAGTACGACAACCAATGTGTGACTGAGACTAAAGGGGAGGGAATGCCCCGCTCCTGGCCCAAACATAGGTCTATGGACAGGTGTGCTCTGGAACATACGTCCATGTACTTAAACACAAAGTATAAGGGGAGACCATTGCAGCATAGAAGGGACGTATTGGACCATTGGAGAATGTTAGAAAACACAGAGGACCCAAACGGGTATGGGGCGACACCTGACAGGATAAGAAGATGAGCACAGAGGAGATTGGGAAAAGAGGGGAGATGAAAAAGGGAATAACTCATTAGTATGGCGCCCAGCAGAAGGGTATACAAACCCGACATATGTGTTGGCAAGCACTATGGTGGCCACACCAGGTACAGCCCCACCCTCACCATACGTCTCACTGCCAAAGATATCGGCCAACACTGGGGTGCACGCAAAAGACCTAGATGCAGCACTAGCCTCAATGCGCACTGAACTAGCAAGATTATGAGCAGTATGTGAAACAACAAGGGTGGCAGAGACTCCCATGCTGTCCACGGGGGCACCCCAATAGCCACCTGTGATAAATGGAAGTCAGGCGACTTCCTGTTCAGAATAGATAGTGCGCCTATAAGAACCATCCACATGGAGCGGGACGGGGAAACAGACAGTTTAGGATACGAGAATGTAGGGGCTCGAAGAGGAGACGAGGAATACTGGAGTTATTTTGATGACATGGAAGAAGATGGAGACAGGGGCCGAGCGGGCACCCCAGGCCACACCGAGATTAGAGAGTCTGTGGGACGGAAGATTAAGGGAGAGGCTTGGCAGAATAGCGTTAGCATGTAAAAAGGGAAGTGCGACTAAGAAGTGGAAATGAAAGGCGAAGTTGCAAATGCCCCTGGTACACAAGGGCGCGGGATGGCCACACTATGTACCCTGGGCACAAATTGATAAAAAATAACCTCCTTAAGGTGTTCCGAGCACTAACAGCGGGCAGGGAAACAGATTTATGCTTTTGAGAAAAACACAGCAGGGGTACCCTTAGCAATAGGGGTCAATAAGAGATTGTTGGTGGCAGCAGTGAGAGATCAAGCAGAGATGGTGTGGATCAAAGCTGGGTACCCGGGAGTAACGCTAAGTAACAATGCTCATGATGGAGCATCATTCAACAAGATTACAGCAAAAGTATGGGATGCACTGCGACGCACATTCCCAGACACCCTAGATTTACAATCAATAATGCAATGCAAAATGGGGGATGAGGATGATGCTGTGCAATACATTCTTAGGGTTCAAGAGATGTGGAGAGCAGAAACAGGCAGCACCTGGGATCAATCAACATCATTTTTCTACTTCATTGTAAAAAGAGGACTCCCCACGGTGATGCAGAAAGCGCTTGATACGCAAGCAGGGGTGGAAGCAAAGGTGTGGCCCGAGATTCAAAGTATTATAATTCACCATTGTAGGAGGATCCAAGAGCGAGAGAAGGAAACTATTCAGAGGTGGCAGGCAGAGGAAGCAAAAGTTGTTAAATATAAACAAGTGAAGGTAGCCGCAGTATCAACAGGGCCGCCCCCAGAGCAGACGGGAGAGGATGGCTGCACCTCCATTGCGACCCAGCTATGAATAGCGGCAGTTTGGGCTGAAGGTGGGCAACAACAGTGAGGAGGACACCAGCACCTTTCGAGACCACAGTGGCAAGGAGGACAGCAATGAGGACGTGGTGGGTTTTGAGGGCTAAGAGGAGGGTGATTGTGAGGGCCAGGACCCAGATGTGGGGGGCCTGGGCAGTGCTCGACATGTGGGAGGTGGGTTCATTTTTTTAGAGAATGTTGCAGCATGCAGGGAGGGAATTATAACTACAATCAGCAACAGTATGAGTATACCCACCCAGGTAGCCCCCAAGGGCCCACCCCCGAATGACCTTGATACCCTACCAGATTCACCTGGCCTAAACACAGTTACCTCCTCAAATCCCCAGACCTTACCACCCACCACCCCAGCAACAAGCAATGAAACCACACCAGCCCCGCCCTAACCAGCAGCTCGCAGAGAACAGGCATACTTTCAGCACTGCACCAAATGGCGCAGAGGCCCCATATCAAGGGGCTATAGTAGTAGGGGGAAATACTTTCTCGTTCCTGGAACAGACACATACCCCGACTAGGACAGCACACAGAGAGCACTTGCATCTCCAGTCCTGTCAATGACCCTTAATCCAGAAGAGGAACCATTGGTGGGGGCAGAGATAGGTAATAAACAGGTGAAGTCGTGCATCAGTGAAGGCAACTTCCCGCTATCAGGAAAGACTATCAACATGCAGGGATTATCTAGGGATGCTGAAAGAGGTGACCCCTGTAAAAATAATGCTTAAACCAGGGGCGGTACTTCAATGGGTAAAACAATACCCGCTGTCAAGAGAAGAAGAAGAAGGGATTCTAGAAACCCTGCAAGCCCTATTGTACACTCCACCTCTCCTTGAAATACGGTTACATACCCAATTAAAAAGGCAACGGGGCAGTTGGAGGATGATCCAGGATCCCTGCCCCCTTAATGATGTAGGACAGAAGGAGTTTGCACTTGGCCCAAACCCTGTGTCCATCTTAAGCAGCATCCTCAAAGAGGCAATTAATTTCTCTGTTGTGGATTTGAAGAATGCCTTCTTCTCAGTTCCCCTGCATCGAGACTCACAATACCTTACAGCCTTTACCATGGGTGGAAAGTGCTACAAACATACTCATTTGTGCCAGGGGTACTGAGAAAGCCCTAGGTTTTTCAACAGAATACTAAACCAAGACCTAGGCAACATTCAGGTACTCAGCATTATAATGCAATACGTGGATGACCTACTGGTCTGCAGCGACAGCGAGCAAGGCTGTCGAAGGGACTCTATCGCATTACAACAATATGCTAGCAAGAAAAGGGTACAAAGTGGAAAAGGCAAAACTCCAATACTGCCAACTGAAGGTGCCCTACCTAGGGCAACTAATTTCCAAAGTTGGAAAAAGAGTTATTCCTGACAGGACAGCAACAGTAAGTGCCACTCCCAATGAAAGACATACAAACATTCCTAGGATTATGCAACTATTGCAGAGCATGGATCCTAGACTACACAGCATACAGAAGGCCACTCATAGAGGGTCTTAAGGAGGCACAAAAAGGGAGCAACAAAATAGAGTGGACCTTAGAGATGATCACTAGTTTCAATGACCTCTAAGAAGTAATTTCAACAGCACCTGTGCTTGCCATCCAAGATTACACTCAGGAATTCTACATTTTCTCCCGCTCAAATGGCACATTCATGACAGCAGTACTCACTCAGAAGTGCATGACGGGTGATAAACCACTAGTATATTACAGTGGCACACTTGATTCTATCATGCAGGGACATTTCACCCTCAAACAAGCTCTTGCTGCCACAGCCTTTGCCATTGAAAAGAGCTCCACAATTGTCATGGGTGATCAGAAACATTGTACGTGGAGCACTCACTCTTTGCAAATCTAAACCGCTCCAAGTCCACACTCACCACACAAAGAGCATCAGCATATAGAATCATATTGTCTAGCGCCCACATCCATGTTGTAAGATGCATGACAGTAAAACCAGCCACGTTCCTCACACAACCATGCACCGTCGAAGACTAGCGACAGCATGACTGTGCAGCTTATGAGGGCAAAGACAATGAAATCCCCAAATCCAAAGACATCCCCCTAGAGGATTATCTTCATTGACAGGTCAGCATCATTTGATTAGGAAACAGGTGAAAGACATGTTGGGGCAGCTGTGGTATGCCTGGAAGAGGGAGAATATGAAACACTGGTAATGAGGACACTACTCACACATTATTCAGCAGAGGCAGCTGAACTGGTAGCACTCATAGAAGCTCTGCAGGCCTCTAAAGGGTACCATTCCACCATCTGTTCAGACTCTGCCTATGTCACTCCCGCGGTGCATACAGGTCTGTCATGTTGGAGTAGGAGGGGTTTCAGAAGAGCAGATGGCTCACCAGTACAGCATGCTGACCTGCTCAACACATTGATATCCACCCTCACAGAGCCCTCGGTGGTGGCGGTCATCAAATACACAGCACATACACAAAACAGACAAAAAATCATTGGGAAACACATCTGTCACTGGGACAACAGAAGCTGCAGCATATCTTCCAGTGCCCACATCTGCTAAATATGTTGTAAGCATAGTAAGTGCCAATGTAGATACAGGAGCATACACATCTCTCCTGATCACACAAATAATTGAGCAGCAGCATAGAGCACTGCCAGAAGAAAAGGGCATATGGCTCAAACATGGGTGCGTGCAGTCACCAAAGAATCTCTTATGGAGAAAACATAGCACATGAAAAGTAGTAATGCCCGTGGAATTATTGCATACAGCCTTCAAGCAATTGCATTGCCCGTCCTGCAGCTTTAAACAACACCTTGGAGCAGATATCCAAGAAGACTGGTTTATCCCAAATCTACAGGAGCACTCTAAACAATGGTGGTCCAATGTACAACCTGCCAGGTGTTTAGTACAGCCATGACACTAAGAACACTAAGAGGGACTTTTCCCTGCCCCATCGGTTCCTTTCGTGAGCTGCACATTGGGAGAATGATGAAATAGGGCAGGATATCTGATTGTGGTGGTGTGTCCATTCACGAGGCGGGTTGATGCCGGTCCTTGTGCCCACCCAGATGCCAAGTGTGCTGCAAAATCCCTTTCCAAGGAGGTCTTCTCCTGATGGGGAGTTTGTCATGTATTAAGATCAGACAATGGCACCCATTTTTTCAATGAGCTGTTCCAAGAAATAACAACCCTTATAGGAAAAGAACATTGCATGTGTTCCATTTACCACCCACAAGCAAACAATATAGTAGAAAGGATCAACGGCCTTCTTAAAAGCAGACTCTCCAAACTCTGTAACATTGGGTGTATTGACTGCCCCTGGTCCTGTTTCATCTGTGCACACAGCCCAGTAAGGTCCACAAACTGCCACCCCCCCCATGAAATAATGACTGGCAGGCGCATGCAGACACCACTAACACCTGTGAGGAGAGCATCAGAATCTCACAGAGCAGCAGCAATACTTGGGAAGAGTTTAAACAATATCTGTCCCAACCGACACATGCAATAAGATGCATCGCAAAACAAATGGCTCCGCCACACACAGAAGAAACACAAATGACAACTGCCCAACAAACTGACACCACACCCGCACAACCATTGTTGCCAGTTGAACTGGTCTTTGTCAGAAGCTTAGTGCAAAAATGGAACAACCCCAGGTTCCAAGGACCGTACGAAGTGATGGTTTCCATCCCCCTCGCGGTGAAGGGGTTGAGAACTTGTGTACACCTCTCAGATGTTCGCAGGGACACAGGGACACATTGGATGCAACACTAAGGGTCTCATCACAAGTTTGGCGGTAACCCTTAAATGTGGCAGTAACGCTATTACCGCCACATTTAAGGGTCCACCCAATCACGGGCTTGGCGATTTCACTCCAGCTCTGAGCTAGGGCAAATCTGCTGCGATTTTGCCCATTTTCAGCGCTGTTACCTCCGGCGGTAATACTACTGGTGGTAATAGCGCCGAACATTCCCCATTGGGCCCAATAGGGAATGGGAAATTCTCGAATGGGCCCAATGGGGAATGGGGACTTACCATTCCACCAAACCTGTGATCCGGTGCTAGTAGCACTGGGGGGTTTGGTGGTAGGGCTAATAACACACAGTTATCACCCAACTCGTGATGGGGCCCTAAGTGTCTGAAACAAAGACAATAACACTACCTCAACTTGCATAGCTTCTTGCTGATTATATTAAGTGCATGTTCTATATGAAAACATGCATTGCTGCTACAGCATCAGCTACATGAATTATAATTCTCTATCTCTCTCTCTCCATTTTCCCTTCCCACCACTCACCCCCTACCAAACTCGTTTTCCTTTCCCTGTGCCATTTTCTCTAAATTACATGTTTGCCAGGGATGGAAATGACCACCCCCAGATACTCGTAATTAGCAGTAGATAGAAATAGTGTTAGTAGTACTAAAATGTATAGTTATAACTGCGGCCTCCACTTTACAGCTATTTTGTTTGCAGTAATGATGTTTGCATTAGGTATTTATTAGGGGGTGCCTTTTATCTGGGCTAGCCATGTAAAATAAGGGGGGAGGGGTCTACAGGGATCTGGAACATGAGTTCACCTTCAAATGTCACTGGATTACTTCCAAATGGTACTGAATTACCCTCCAATGTCACAGTATTTCTTTCGAATGTAACTGGAATACTTTCCACTGTCGCTAGTTTAACCTCTATATGCTCCACAGGAACTAAATCAACCCCGATCCCCACTTCCTCCCTGTCATAATGCTAAGTTCCAACCCAAGCCCAAATCCAAATGAAAGGATGAAAGTGTGCCATCCAATGTCTCAAACCAAACACTATAATGGAAGCAGAACCAATGTATAACGTAACCACTGAACATAGTAGCAGCTTCCAAGCCACTGTAGGTAATAATAAAATGTTTCAAGTACTAATGCTGCATGTAAAAACTCTTTATGTAATGGAAACAGCAATGTAAAGTGTTATGAAGTTGTCTCACTGTATATAAATAGTTATGACCATGCTTGCTATTCATAGAGAGCAGGGTGTTCATTGCGTATGATGTATTAAAGTTGTATGTGTAATGTTACAGTGTAATATAGTTCTGAGCACGGTTTCATAGCCTGCCTGTGGCCAGAGAATGTTTACTCTTAATGTTGCTTCTATTACTGTTTGCGCTAGCCAGTCAGTTGTAAGGTTGAGATGGGGGTCTGTACTTCATGACCTGTAATAAAGGTTATTTTATCTCACATGAAACTGTGTGGGACTATTCTTCATAAATTTTATTGGCAGCAGGAGTGCAATGGTGAAAAGACACACAATACGTAATAGAAGAAAGAAAAGACAAGCGCGCCAACATAAATATGATGCATACCATGATTTTAGGACTAGATGCAGTAGAAGATATTCGTCATCTTGAATACTCGAACAGTTGGCACTCCAACATGAGTACAATGGGAAGTCGAACGACTAATTGAAGTCGCTACGTCTGTTCCTTAATCCTGCACTCATCTTGGGCACCCAAGGTCTTAGTACCTCAAGAAGTACCTATGATAGAGACCCAATGCGTAATTTATCTTGCGCTATGTAGGATCAAAGGCACTTTCCAGTCATGCAAGGTTCACCTAGAACTCATCAATCTCAACCCCTGAAAATGCAAAACCAGCTACACTAACCCCAACTTTCTGAAAGAACCACATCTAGTAATCGAAGGGGCGAGCAATGTCAACAACGACTTCCAAGAAACAGCACATGCATGCAAGGCCAAAGGACTTTTGGGGTTATCTGAGAAAATTGCAGCACACATCGAGCAGACATGTGCACAAGTATGGGCAGAACATATCGCCAAACTAACGTAGATTGCAGCTCTCAAAGAACCGGTAAAAGTGCACCAAAAAAAAGCATTTGAACTTTGTTTTTACAATGAAGGGACTGTTTCTGTTGGGTCGAACATACAATGCAAACAAACTGTCACAGTACCTGACCTCAAGGAAGGTACTGCTGCTCTGATGGACTATTATTGGAACTGTGGCCAGCAAGCATACTTGTACCTCCTACCGTCTTGGAGGGGCTACTGTTCGCTAGCTACTGTTAGGGTAATTCTGGGGCCGGCAGAGCCGCATCTGGGGTCCGCGGACCTTTGGATCATGGAAGGCCCTAACTACTTTCCTTGTCCCAAAGAAGTCGAGGTCCACACAAGGAGCAACCATTTTTTGTGCTTTCCCAGCCTGTAAGTCTTGTCATCATATCAGCTTTGGCCGGGTCACATGTGAGGCCACCTTGTGTGAGGCTGGATTACTTCGATTTGTTTTGTATTTTGCATGGACGACTCCCTACTGGGGCCGATATCACCTTGGCTTGGTGTGTGTGGAATGTCGTTTGCAACATCATGACCTTGGCTGCTGTTGTGTCTGCCATGGCGATTCTGCTTACACAGCATCTCGCTGCTTAAGGTTTCTGTGAGATGATCTTGTCTTGCTAGAATTTCCTAAGGCCTACTCTGTCTCTGAATAGGTGTTCTGCATAATGTCCATTGGTTAAAATGGGACATGGTCAGTCAGGTCTCCCGAGTGCTCCTGTCCTTCCATAGGGTTAAAATAGCAAGTAGCATCTGCAAGCATGTGCAGGATCTGTTCTGGCATCTTGCGTTTCAGCTATGCTGTAGCGGCCTAAGTGGCAAAATAATAAACGTGCAGGCAGTATGTATATGTTACCGTCCTCTATCTCATAGAACTGTACGCATGTATCCTTCGTGTAGGATTGTGTGTGAATGTCTCGAATTTGCGGAGTGCACGTGTGCTTCCTGTCTAACGTAGCTATGTCATCATGATGTCTTTAATGACTTGCAGCATGCCGTTTGTGGTGTTGTTAGTAGATTCTGTCAATGTAGTCCTCTCCAGCTGGGTCTTGCCTCTCCTCACACACTTTGGGTAGGGCTTGTACCACGCAGGTTTGTATGGTCGACTGGCCGGGTATCTTTCGTGGTGCATGCCGATGGTGGGAACAGTGGGGATCAGTGAGAACTCATACGGTCGGTGGTCGTTTTGTTGTGGATACTTCTTCCAGGTTGGGGGGTCCATCAGGAGGGAAGATATGTTTGAGTTTTCCCTCTTCATGCGCTGCACTCTGCACTACGTACCACAATGAACGACTGTGTGCAGATCTGTGCGCATTGTTAGCCCTTGCATGAGCATGTGCCTATATGTGTTGCAGGCTCTTCGTGGTACCTCTGCTCAGGGAAAAGATGTCAACACAAGTATATCCTTTCGGGGCTTCTGCATCTGATGTAAGGATACTTCTTTACTAGCATGGCTCGATGTATGTGTGTTACTGCAAGCTGTGGGAGGGGGTGGTGCCTCACGCCCCATATTGTTCCTTCCCTCTCCTTGTCCCTAGATACCTTGTTACTGTTTCATTTCATTTAAATTTGTCATTTGTATGGCGCCTTTCACTATGGGTAAGGTCCCAACGCGCTGTAGGTTGAACGTCTTCGGAGGGACCGGTTTCCGAAGTATGGGAAAGTTAGGAGGCGCTAGTATGCATGTGTGCGTAATGGCCGTTAAACGTTATGTGGGCTTGGCATGCAACCAGCTATTCTTAGATGGCTACATTCAGGACCCCACTTAACCGCGAAGGCAGCATTCTGCCAACACCTGCACTACATTCTATAATTGTCTATAGACCATCCGCTTACAAGTACTATACAAAGGTTATCACTAATGACCCCATCTAAGTGGAAAACACTGTCCACTCTCAGTATCAATATTAGTGCAATATATTTAGGGTTTCCTGTTTTGGGGTTTATTTTCTTTTTACTTCCGGGGGTGTTTTTCCAGTGTTTCAACATTTTTCAGAATCTATGTTTATCAGTGTTTTCCCGTTTGCCCCTTTAAAATAATCATGGTTAACAGATTTTTCCATTGTAGACACAGAAATATTCTTTTATTTTTTCCCTGCATGCATAGGTAGGGTAAGTTCTCTCAATTCAAGATGTTATGAACACTTTCATGTTAAAATAGTTGTTTCTACGTGTGTGTGTGTGTGTGTGAGACCTCGATGGGTACATCTCCCTTGCATCACTCAGTGTGGCAATTTCTGCCCCGTTGTGAAAATCAAAAGATGCCACCCATCAATATATGCACAGTAAGTGAACATATCTTAAAGTAAATCCTTGGAGTAAGAACACTAGATCATTTGACCAGGGATCATGGGAGACCCTAGACCTGGCTGAGAAACGTGAGCCATAGAATAGACAGGACCAGATATCAAGATATTCCCCTGCTTGAGAAGTATCTTCTCAAGGGGCAAAACAAGGACATCCTCTGGATGAGGGGCAGAGACAGCTCTGCAAACTAATTGAGATAAAGTTTAAGCACTGAATAAATTACAACAACACATGTGGATGGAGTCAGAGAAGCACTGACTAGGGTTGGGCAAAATGAAGCATAGTGTTTGACCTTTGTGCAGCGCAGTGTGAGGCTGGGGACAGGAAACTGACTGTCGATCTCAGCTCCACCTCCACACACAAAGTTATGAATCAGAGAGCCCCCCTACACTGATACTGCTTGTATTTTGCTGGGCGCTGTGTAGTCCAGAACATGCCATGCTGGCAGGAGACTGTAAATGCCAGGAGACAGCAAATTGCAGCAACCCTTCAAGTCAGTGAAGAGACACAGATGAGTGATAATTTTCTGGAATCTGAGCTCCTGCAGACAAGACTCACCTTTTTACCAGCTTGCTGGGCGCTGTGTAGTCCAGAACATGCCATGCTGGCAGGAGACTGTAAATGCCAGGAGACAGCAAAGTGCAGCAACCCTTCATGTCAATGAAGAGACACAGATGAGTGATAAGAAACACAGGCAAAATATGTTTTCTGGAATCTGAGCTCCTGCAGACAAGACTCACCTTTTTGCCAGCTCCGACATGCTCCAATGAAAATAAAGTAAAGGAGCATACTAAAGTACTTGGCTGCAGTGGCTCATCAGCAATGTGTCTATGAAGCAACAGAATGCATACCAACAGGGTTTCTATTCCTGCTCCCGAGGGCAATTTATTAAAATAACAGTGTTTATTCCTTGGGATCAATTACCAGATTTGTTTAGAATGTACCAAAAATCGGAACCCCTAAATATATTGCACAGCCTCAGTGTTCATCTGAGTGTGATACACTGCCACTCTCAAGCCCTTGCAACTGCAATCCATTACCCCGATTAAATAGTTCAAGTGCAGATACAATGCTGAAGGTGCAGGGTACTTGTCCCCGAAAATGGATTTTTCCGTGAAGTGACAGCCATTTACCTGCTATTTGGTGGTTCACTGTTGATCATGCACAGTGACATGTCCGGACTAATGTGCTTGCATGCTGTGCTATGCATGGTGACCGGTACACTTGTGTTACTTCTGTGATGCTATCTGTGTAACGTGTAATACAGTTAACAGTCTCCCCAGGGACCATGAACACATCCGTGTGTCATACATGGTGATAGCTGCACATCCTCATGCCCTGGTGGTATAATGGAAATGTGCTGCTTCTCTCAAGTGCATGCTGAGTGGATATGCAGGGATAGTGTGTCCAAGGGCCATTGTGTGGAGATGTGACATTCCTTGGGGGACATGCAGGGGTAATGTTTTATTCTTCTAGTAACTGTGTCGTGATCCTCTCCAAATGGTCAACTGTGGAAGTGTCATATTTCAGGTAATCGTGATTGACTCTTGTTCTCACGTGTGCAGGGTTGGAGGTAGGCTGTCATGTTGGGTGGTGGTATGAGGGAGGCTCACATTTTGGGAGCGATTTCCGTCGAGGGTGGGTGTGGTGCTGTTGCTCCTCATGTGGGGGAAGTGGAGTTGTTGCAACTGTATGGTTGTTTCTTTTATGTGTGTCAACTCTGTTCCACATAGAGCACTCCCCCTAATGTGTCATGCCAGGCAGTGCATGTATTCAGTATGCGTTAGCATTTCCATGTCGCCACCTCTACACACTATCAGAGCACTCGATATCAGCGATGTTGGGGTGTCTTGAGTTGATTAACATGTGGTTTTGTATGCACTGTCACTTACTGACCATCTGCTTGACGTAGACTACAGTTGCAGGAACCTATGTCACCAGTGCATCCCCAGGATCGTTGTATGTACTGTTTAAATTCCTGTTTGGTGATGGTCTTGTCGGTGAGTCAGTTAATGTTGAACCGCCCTCCCTATTGTTGTCGATGCCATTGTGCCCTGTTGTGTGTGAGGTCCTAGCTCGACTGTATGTGATATGTTTGCAAGTGTTGCCTCAAAATGTGTACCTTCCTTGTAATTTCCCTTTGGGTTCCACATTGGGCTCACATGTGGCTGGTGCCACAACCCCCACCAAGTGCGCCGATGATGATGATGTGTTTCTCTTCAAACTTTGTACTTGGTTGGACCAGTGCATATCATTCTATAATTGGTGTCACTTCAGCAGGCAGGTGTCCATCATGTGTGCATTGCAAGCGCCAGCCATTCAGAGTTTTTCAGTCTTACATCGGGCAGTTTCAGGTGGTGAGATGTTTACTTTGGTCACTTCATGGTGGCACTTTGCGACTCCTCCTATTGTACATGTTACCCTGCCCGTTCTGAACCCGAGTAGTGTGCGCCAACAGTTGGCCATTTGTGCATGTGGCATGTTTGTGGGTAAGGCCCAGCCCATGCATAATGACACCACAAGTTATGAATGCATATTTTTCCCATGTGCGCTCTCAGTTGTGTTCCATTCAACCTCTGCCCATGAAGCACATGTGCCTTGTGAGTGAGTGCAGTGTAGTACTTACTTGCCATGGCCTGCTTACTGCCGATGGAAGGGTTGTGGATGTTCCGTGTTACACCACGGGGTGGAGTAATCTCTGCATTACTAGCGGCATGCCAGGACAGCCAATGTTGATTTGTCTGTCTGCCAGTGTGATGTCTTTGTTATGGCACTGGTGAGTATATGTAATCTATTCCTCTGCACTGTCATTGAGTCACGCGATATTGCTCATAGATGTGTTTATGTTTCCCATGTGTTGGCATGTCCCCATGTGTGTCCCTATGGGTGACTCAGGTAGCTGATTTTGTGCAGGCCGTGTTTGGCACTATTCGTCCTATCTTCATTGACACTGTCTTGTGTGAAGTCACTGTTGCTCTCCAGCTGAATGCATGCTCATGTGAAGAAGCGGTTGACCAGCCACTCCCTCACTCTTGCTGCTCTCACACTGGGCTTCCCCCGGGTCGGTGGCCTGGCTTGTGGCTGTGGCCTGAGGTAGAGTGCCAGTTCGACATTAACTCCTTTGCACACTACATGTTATGTAGAATGCACCTGGCATGTAGGATGGTAAACACGATTTGTGGCCTTTACAGGAGTATCCCACCTGATTAATCTAGACAGCTGAATCTTGAATTCGGGGTGCCTATGGTGTGCTCAATGATGGCCCTGCTGGCCCAGTGTGCCGTATAGTACCACTCCTGTTGACTGTTGGCTGGCTGCCTATATGGTGTCATTAGGTAGTCTCACAATTGGTAACCACCATCACCTACATTAGGAACGACATGAATGGTGTCATTGCACGTTGCATGTTTGTGTTCGTGGGTGGTCTTGGATGAGTTTCATTTGCCTTAGTTTTACACCAATGATGTTGTGCATGTGTTGCAATTGTCATCTGTCTGTGCATCTGTGTGTGAATGTGAGCCTGCATACATGTGTTGAGATGTGGTGCATTTTTCAGTGCTTACTCAGCAGCCACATGTCCTTGTAGTGTCGAGCTTTGCACTGTGCAGACAAGCTGGAGCAAATGGAAATGTGACTTTCATGGACAAAGCCATGGAAGTTGGCATACACATCGCAGACCAGTTGTGTGTTTATGAAGTGACAACACATCTACGCATTGACCTGTGGGGAACAGTGCAACATGGGTGCAGCCAATGGCATCAATGACCCTGGGAAATTGGTGCACCATGTAGAATCCGAGTGCCACTTGTCCTTGTTCCTCCTGGGTCGAGGGCATGTGGAAATGGCACTGGCTGTGTAATACGATGCATGCCACTACCTGGTGCAGGGCATGCAACTGCATTGCCTGGGCGATGCCTGCAGTGGTGGCACTGGTTCTCTGGAAAGAGCCAGTGGCAAAGAAATGCAGGGTGGCCAAGAGTTTCACATGTGCCCCGATGGCATGTGAACACACTATGGTGGGGTGCAAAGGATCTCCCACTCCTTCAACATGTCCATGATGACATGCAGAGAGAAGCAAATCCTGTGCATAGAGCACTAAGGCTAAGTCACAGGCATAGATTTTGGTGCTGGGAGTCGTGGAGTTGCACTTTTTGCCTTTTGGTGGTGACATGTTGCGTCATGATGTGTGTGCTGGTGTGCATCATTGCTGTATGGGTTGAGTTCTTGAAGGGTGTGTGGGATGGTCTGCAGCTGTGTGTGTGGCGTCCAGGTGTTGTTAGTTTTGTGGCCTTGTGTGTTTGTTTTGCATGTGTGCGTTGGTAATTTTTCTGGATGGTTGCATTTGTTCCATGCAGGTTGTGGCAGTATGTGTGTTTGATGTGTTCTGTGATGTGTTACAGGACCTGTGCTGGCTTTTAGGAGTACATCTTCCTCTTGCTTTGCTTATTGGTGATTATGTTATTTGTGGTCGATTTTATAGGATTGCCTTGGATGAGCTATGTATTTTTATTAATTTTATTTGTGTTTTACTTGTATTCGGATTGTTATAAGTTCCGTCCTTGGCAGTAGTTATGCAAAGACGTACACACTTTTTCTTGACTTTTGACTTTACATAAATAGGTGCACATTTTCTCAATTGTAGTTATGACTCACTTTAGGCGCAAGCTGGATTTACAACATATATCTTCCTAATTAGGGCAATTTTTATATTCTGTGAAAAATCTCAGTTTAAGAGACGTATCAGTGTGATGTTATCTCTGATGTCATCATTGTGGTCATACGCTGCAAAACAAGGGGCTAGTAGTTAAGGTGACTTTGTCTGAATTGTCTGTCGAATTTCAATGGTTTTGTTGCGTTCATTTTTCACATTAACATCTCTTAAACTAACAAACAAAAGTTTTTCAGAGAATTTCAAGGGTTTTGTTGCTATCTATTTTTCACATTAAATATGATCACTTTAACTCTCTTTTAACTAAAGGTTTTTCAGTCAATTTCAAGGGTTTTGTTAAACTATAGCATCTTTCTGGTCGATTAGCTATAACCTTTGACCTTGGGCACTGTACATATTGCACCAATAGGTTTCTCTAGGGTCCACAAGCCATGGCCACTAATTACATCAACATTACATAACTGATGACATCTTTGATGGCATCACCTATGGTGTCACGAATGACATCATACATGACATCACTAATATCACTGATTTGATTAATTACATTTCGAAATAGGACAGCAGTTTTGTTCCATAATAAACATGTACATATTTAATTTAGTACAGAGTACATTGTATTCTGCCCTTGTTTCTTTAAATGTAATGTACAGTGCACAATTGTAAGTGCATACAGACATTATTACAATGAAGATTAGTATATAGGCATTACATACTTTGGGAGGCAATTTGTTATATGGGAATAAAAATAAATAATTTATTTTCAAACGAAATGCATACAAATATTAGTAACACAATTTCCATGTCTATTATTACATATTTACTTTCTAATCTTCATTTATTTTCTATAATGTAATTATGTAGAGTAAATAACTGAGTTTATTTTGGTATATAACCAAACTTTGAATTCTTAGATTCCATGCTATTACAATGCACACAGGCACATGCATTCTATTATATGTGAATTTCTTTAATAAAACTTGTCATTTAGAAAATAATGTGCGGCACAAGGCATTGCTAAAAGAGAGCACATCACTGGCTCCCCATAAAGGAGAGGATTATCTTCAAAGCACTAACTATCATCCACAAGTGCATTCACCTCTCTGCACCAGCTTACCTATCACAAAGAATCCACCTGGTCTCCTCCACAAGACCTACTAGGACACCCTATGCCAATATGCTCTCCGTACCCAGGGTCAAAAGAGCTAGAGCAGGTGGCGCCAGCTTCGCCTATCTTGCCTCCCTACACCGGAACACCCTTCCCACCTCCCTGCAAGCTGAACATCACTCACTGCCTTCCACAAAGCCATAGAAACTACCATGTCCGCCTGATCAACCCTACTTGCTGGAGTGACGTCCTCCCCCTTCTGCAGGGTTACTACAAATGCTCAGTACTGCAACTAGTACTCTGTATTAAGGACCCACTATGCATATTATGTATGATACTGTCTATTGTTTGACCCTGTACTCACTGTAACCAAGATTTGAACCCTGTACTCACTGTAACTAAGTTTTTCCTCCAAGTAACAGCGCCACAATGCCCCTGCGCTGTCTGTGCGCTATACAAATGTAATAAATAAATAAATAAATAAATAAATAAATAAATAATGTGTATTTTCATAGCACTTGTTATAAAACATGGTTCTACTCCTATCTATCCTTATTTAATTTACTACTGCATATACATATTATATTACATTTGAAATACCTAAAATAGATTTGCCTTAATCAGGCACTTTCCCTGCAATGAAGTATTGTAATTGCTTACTAATACATGAAATTCAAACAATTTGACAATGTTACATATTTTTATTTATGTATTTATTTATATGTATAAAGCACACAAAATGGCCCTTAGGCATTGTAGTGCTGTTACATTAGGGCTTCCTTAGTTACAAAAAGAACACAACATATGGGCATTGCTGACAAACAATCATAGCTAATACTACAGAGAGAAATTGACACAGTGTCATTGGCCAGGGGAGAAAACAAGGACAGTGAGGACAAGCAAAGACATTTAAGTTACGGGGAAATAGCAAGAGGTTTGGAATAGTGGTTCCATGGTTACAGCGTAACCTCAAACGATGATCAGAGGCAATTACTGGGCAAAAATTATACTATGGTTGAGGTTGAGCAGGGGGAGAGCAGATTATAGACATTAAGGACCAGTAAATACATTGAGTTACAGGGTCACTAACAAGATGTATGGCCTAATGGTTCCATGGTTACAGCGGAACCACAGCAGATTTAAAGGGGCAAATACTGGAAACAGATGGATTCTATGGTGGAGGGTGAGGGCCAGAGGGGCTGGTGCTACTGGCCTCGTACAATTGTCTTAGTTAAAGAGTTTTATTTTGAGAGCTTTATGGAAGACAGAGTATGGCCCTCATTACGACCCTGGCGGAAAGTAACTGACATGACCGCCATAGCGTAAATAGCGTTTCCGCCACTGCACGATGGAGGAAAGTGCGGCTAATTCTGACCCATCGGGCACGAGCATTACGCCATGGCGGAAGTGCAAAGTCCGCGACGGCGGAAATGACCCCAAAACGCCCCTTACTGCCGTCGTACGTCGCCCCAGGTGCAATTCCGCCACCCATCTTAGCGGTCACCGTAATTAGCGGTCAGCGCAAAATACGGTCACCGTAAATATACGGAAACGGAAGTAAAAACATGGGGCCGGAACGGGAAACAGCACGCCGTACACCTATAAAATCAGAATCCCAACACAACCATAAAAAATCCGACCCTGAGACACATCCCAACCCGTTAGCCACCCCATTTTAAAAAATAAATATGGGAAAAGTTGCTAAAAAAGCGTGCGACCGCAAGCGGCAGGTCCACTTCTCCCACGAGGAACTCACCGTGCTCACAGAGACCCTCCAGGAGAATGCCGCCGTCGTCTTCTCGACGCAAATGACCAGGACGGCACTTGCGAACAAGAAGGCCATATGGGCGCTGGTGGCACAGCGGGTAAGTGCGGTGGGGACCGCACCCCGCAACCCACAGCAATGCAGAAAGCGATGGGACGACCTACGGATACGCGTCCGGAGCATACTCTCTGCCAACCGGAACATTGCCACAGCTACCGGGGGAGGATCGGAATCACCCATCAAGTTGACCCCCTGGGAAGAAATCTGTCCCTCCACCATTGGAATGGAGAGCATAGAGGGAGTCGGAGGGATGGAGAAAGGAGTGCAGACATCAGAAGAATCAGGTAGGTGGCCCAAATAAAACTATGCCAAATCCACAATTACCAACCATGTGAAGTACCATGTCTCCCCATAGTGCAATAGAAACACATGTCCAGGAGAACGACCACAAACATTGCCATGACAGCGCCCCTTAAAAGTCAGATTAAATAAATAAATATTTAAAAATCCCAAAAACACACTCTACATGTGCAGCATGCACACCCTAACTGCAGACTGCAAAATAACTGCATCCCCAATGCACACAAAAATGAGACCACCTCCAAGGCCCTGACCCAAATCACCCCCAGGTACCACCCCAATGCATGTGATACAATTGCCATTACAATTACCACAGACCCATGAATAACGCTCGCCCTCCTTTACTCCACCACAGGGTCCGATTCCAACGACGAGCTTCAGTACACCCCTACCAGCACACCTGCAAAGAGGGCCAAGACCAACGGCCAAAGACCCTCCACCTCAGCTGCACGGATCAAGACACGGCAGCTGCACAAATCGAGTGGCAGCACACTGGAGGGGACTCCAACAGGCACCCCAGCAGCCAGCATGTCCACAACAGCAGCACCACAGGTCCCCCCAATGGATGCCACAGAAGGCACTGCTTCTGGTGGCAGCAGCACCCTAGGTGAAACTGCATTCATGCCAGCATGCTCCGACACAGAAAACGGTGCTGCCGAAGTAGGACACATCCATGACCTGTCTCAATCCCCCTGTCTGTATCATCCCGTACACCATGAGGAAACCACGCAGGGGCACCCACAAGACGACGACTGGCCAACCCCCACAAGGCCTGTTGCAAGGCAACATGAGGCGTCCAGCCCCTCTGTGACACCACCGCAAATGGGCATGGCCCAGCAGAGGCAACAGTCCCTCGAGCAGATGATAGTGCAACAGCAGCAACTGGCCACGCTCCTCAAGGAGCATGCTGCTGAATGTGGGGGTTCTAAGGCAGCCATTGAAACATCTACTGAGACACTTAGGGCAGAAATGGAGAGAAGTACCGAGAGCCTGAGGGGACAAATGGAGAGAAGCACCGAGAGCCTGAGGGGGGAACTGCATGCGACGTCCAAAGACGTATGTGGTGAACTTGCCGCTGTGCGCTGTGTGCTCACTGAGCTCTCACAAACCCTTAGGGACATGCATGGACGTGAGCAGGCAGAGACATCATCCGTTGCAAGTTCCGTCCAGGGCAGCCCCCAACGTAGATCTGGGAGGAACCGCCGCTCCACAGGCAGGGGTGCCCCTGATACCCGGAGAGGGGGCTTGCAATAGCGTCTGCCCACTGACAATGAGCGTCATTGGACACTGGTGTTCGTGGGGGGGGTAGGAGGGTGGAGGGGGTGTGTTGTGCTTCTTTGGGTGGCGGGTCGATTGGGTGTGTAATGTCATTTCACATCTGCAATACAATTCTTCATTTTCATCCATTGAGATGTGTGGACATTGATCTCTGTGTACGAGGCCTATCTTGGCGTACAGTCCACATTGTGCATGTTCCAGACACACACAGTGCCACAAGTCCCGTGTCCATGTAACAGCCACCAGGCGTGAGTGCTAGAAGCATGCATCTATGAGATTCTGACGTAATTCACGGGCCTCCTGTGCCTCGCGGACCCCTTGAGGTGCTGCCACATCCCCACCCTCATCATGACCATCTTCAGGTGCTAGCAGTTCTGCGTCGGGGGGCATGGCCACATTCCTACGTACGCACATGTTGTGTAGCATGACACATGCCATGACCATCTTTGCCACCTTCTCATGGCGGTACAGGAGTGCCCCGCCAGACCTGCTGAGGCAGCGGAAACGAGCCTTCAGTAGGCCGAATGCCTGTTCTATGACCACACGGGTACGTGAGTGGGCATGGTTGTAGTCCTCCTCATGCTGGTCCTGTGGGTTCCGGATTGGTGTAAGGAGCCATCTCTTCAGTGGATACCCGCAATCACCTGTATGTGGACAACAAAGGATGTTTGTGGAATGTCATTGCTACGTACGCACCCCCCCTTCCTGCCAGGTCATTCACGCATCACCTACCCCACATACTCATGCATCAAATGAGACTCACCGAGTAGCCAGGATCGGCGCCCTGCGTGTCGCTCCATGTAGCGTAGTATTCTAGAGTTCCGCAAGACCATAGAATCATGGGTTGATCCTGGAAATCGGGCACAACAATGTGTAAAGATCCTGTTGGAGTCACACACCATTTGTACATTGATAGAATGATATTGTTTCCGGTTGCGGTACTGGGCCTCCATGGCATGTGGGACAACCAATTCCACATGGGTGCAGTCGATGGCACCAATGCAACCCGGTATGCCGCCAAGTGCATGGAATCCCACTTTTGTGTTTGTAAGCTCCTGCTCCGAGCGTGGTAAAGTGATGTAGTCGTCTGAGTGCTTCAGGAGGGCATCAAGCACTTGGAATAGTGTCCGTGAGAATAGTGGCTGTGAAATGCCATGCAACTGTCCGACTGTGTGCTGGTAGGTGCCTGTGGCCAGGAAGTGGAGTACAGACACCACCTTCAGTAGGGGTGGGATGGCGGTTGGGCTCTCTATCATGCTGACAAGGTCAGCGTGTGTCATGTCGACAATGGCGGTTATGGTGTCCCGGTCCAAACGGTAGAGGGTGTGGATCTGCTCAGCTGTGAGGTTGAACGGATTAGCTCGGAGGCGTGGGATTGCGGGCTGCCTGCGTGGTGGTAGTGGCTGTGCTGGTGGGGCTTGCTGGCCATGCCTTGCCCTCCTCCTCCTCCTCCTGCGTCTCCTCTGTGCTGCCGGTTGTTGTAGTAGTTGGCGTTCGTCTTCTTCTTGAAGTTGGAGTACTTGCAGTGCAATCAGGTCCCCCAGGCCCAACATCGCTAGTCCTGCCGGTAGCATTCTGGAGTGGGTGTGGTTGGGGGAGGGGGTTGGGTGTGCAATTTATGTGTTTTCAGGCTGTATAGCCTTCACCTGTGGTGATTCATTCCACCTGTGTCAGCTGCAATGCCTTTCGTGCGAGCACGTCCCGCACACAACGCTGCAATTCGACGCATGGCATCTTGCATTTACATTCATGTTTTTCATCCCGATGGCAGTGATATATTGGTTTATATGTTAATTCTGCTATCGTCCCATTGTTTCACATACTATATTTGCATTCGCGAGCAGACTTGTGAAGGGTCAGTGGAATGTAGTACTCGATCAACGGTGGACCCTCATGCAGCACTGTACCGACGTTCACCGACGGCGGGGAGTCCCATCAGTGATTGAGGCCAGTTACCATTTTCACACTCAGCCGCACTGCATAGATGTATTTGTGAATACAAGCGTTCACAGATGCCTTTTCGACGTGATGTTGCAAATTAGGAATTCGAAGGACAGCGCTTTCGGTTTTCAACTAGCGGCGTGGAGACGCCCACAGGTCTGACTGGAAATGTAACGTTCTATTGTTGAATGTCCTTGGGACAGGGCCCATGACGGGAATGCAATGATTGATATGATTTGAATGGGATGCGCTATAGCGTAGTGGACGATAAGGCAGGACGTTCCCTAATACATGTGACTTCACTACACAAGGAATCCGGGCAGGAGCACAGTGGATTTTGAAGGCTGCATTACCCACAGACTCAATGGAAATTTCGAATGTTATGTGAGTGAATATTCAGGCGTTTTCATAACGGGATGAGGGAATGATGAATGGATGCATGGAAAGATGATTTAATTGGGAGTCTGCCATGTACATGGCTATTTGGAATCTATCCCCTTCCCCTGCGCTATGTGATGCAAGGCTGCCATAGTGGGACCATCGTCTGTCTGCCCTTGTTGAACCCTCCCTGTCTCGACGCGCCTTCAATCACTTGTGTCTATGCACGTTGATGATCCCATCTGATGGATCCTGTTCTGACAGGCGCATGCACACAGACACTCGTTTGAAATAGTGTATTCACCTCGATTTGTGTCGTAATAATTCGCAAGTGATTTTTGGGTGCAATTGATCCTTATGAGTGGGCTAGCATGCATATGGTTGTAGGTTTGGTGTGTTGAATGAAGTGAGTAATACATATGAAGTTCGGATGCCCATACTATCATTTTTTTCATTTGGGTGACAGGTATCTCCTCCCCTTCTGCCGCTGCCATCTGTACGCCACTCCTGCAGATGGCTTCTACAGTCGACACCTGCAGCTTCGAGTTAATCAGTGGAGCACCATTACGATCTTATGGGACGATCGCCAATGGCCCACATGCCCTTATGCAGTACCAGTGGCTAGGTGCAGCATACCTAGCTTCCAGCTGGACTAGTGCCTACTGCATGGGACGGCCCTGCGGTCCTAGGCGCTTCCATGTTGCCTTTTTGGACGTTGATGTAGCCCCTGTGTGCCATGAAGGTACAGGGCGTCACACATGGGGAAGCTGGTCATTTATTGCGGATGCAGCCCACAGTAATGCTGATCATTTGTGAGTTTATGTTCAAATGGCTGTATGGGCTTGGTGATTTTGATGTGCATTAAATTTATATTCAGATATTAACCGTGTAGCGTTATTCTTTGCTAGTAATGTGGCATATTCAGATTTGTGGCGCGATGTATTGTGAGGTGTTCTGCATTGGGTTCCGGCTTCTGGGTACAGTTGTGTGGTACGTGCTTATGCTGATGGTTGGTTTGACTACTGGCATGTGTACAGGGCTGGTGCAGTCTCCCTCAGGTTACTGCTTTGAATGTTGATTTACACTGGTGGCAAGCGATGGGGGACTGTTGTTGTTTTGTGTCATGGAATTTTCAGTTCATTTTGGTGTACTTGCACCTTCAGATGCCTGTGCTGCATCAGTACGGCAATGGTGTGTTGCCTATTGTGGATGGCCACTCACAGGGCACTTGGGGCCCCTGCATGCATTTGTTCGTTGGCATGCATGGGTGACTTCTACATTTCACTGGTTGCATGGTGTGACTGCATTGCGCCTACGAGGAGTTGTGCAATGTGGCCAGGGAGTGGAGTACAGGCACTCAGTAGGGCCATTACGGTTGGTTCGCGATGCCGTAGTTCTCGTCATGGCGGAATGGTACTTTCCGCCATGCTTGATGGCGTTAAGTGAATGTCCACTGGGGTCAGCATTCGCGTACCGTTGCGCCATGGCGGATATTGCGGTTTTGCACGGCGCGCGTGCGCGTACTTGGTGCAGTTAGCGTTGGCGTTCGCTACGGTGTCGCTAATCGCATCGTTCTTTACGGTGACGGGTCATGATCGCAACGGGCGGTATTCGATGGCGGTATTACATTTCCGCCATCGTTTTTCGTATTCCGCCAGGGTCGTAATGAGGGCCTATGAGACTTTATTTTGGAATGATGTGGGCATCGCTTTCCAATGTTTGGGTGCTAGATATTGGTAGCTGGAGCCTCCCACTTTGGCTTTTTGGAAGGTAGGGACGTAGATCAGGTTGGAATGGTGGGCACAAATGGGTCTGGTGGAGGTGACAGGAATTATTTGATCATATAGGTATGGGGGGCTGTACGGGAGGGGCATTTATGCGTGCTAGCCAAGGTTTTAAATAGATTTCACTCTTTAACTGGGAGGTAGTGGGCATCCCTTCTTGCTTGTGAGAGATGTTTCCTTCTGGAAACACTCAGTGCAGCTCTCAGGGAATTGTTTTGAGTGGCTTGTAACCTGTTGAGGTTTTTGGCTGATGTACCCATGAATAGGGCATTGCAATAGTCTGATTTGGCCCCAATGGTAGCCCTGACTATTGTGAGGCAGTTTTATATGGTCGGCAGGTAAGGTTTAACCACATTGATGATTTTGGAGGTGAGAGCGGCTGAAGACGCAATGGCCCTAACTTGCAGAGTCATGGAAAGAGTGGAGTCACTGAAGACCCCAAGAGTTTTACCTGCAGGTGATATGGTGATGGTGGTGTTATCAATGTTAAACTTACTGTATTAAGGGTCCAATGTGTTGGGAGTATCCTTGGTGCCTACCAGGAGGATCTCTGTTTGTCTCTGTTGCGGCATAGTGCATTAGCTGCCATCCATACCTGGATGGTTGCGTAGATGCTTGATAGTGCAGCTTCATCATGTGCATAGGAGCCTGTGAGAAGGATTTTAAGAGGAGTGGGACCGTGGTGATGGGTCTGTAGTTGTTAGGATTTTCTCGGTCCAGGGATGCTTTTTTTAAAGGTGGGCAGACCCAGACCTCTTTAAGGCAGGAAGGCACAGTGTTAGAGTGAAATGAAGCATTAATGAATGCTGTCCAAAATGGTGCCAAGGTATCAGCACACTCTTTAATGAGGTTAGCTGGGCAGACAACACTCTTGCAAAAGGAGGGTTTGATTTGCTGAATGATGCGAAATACTTTTTTATCTGTTACTTCTCTGAATGAGAATAGGGTTTGCTTTTTGATTTCTACATCGGTCATAGGAGACACAGGCACGTTGGCTTTGGGCAGGGCATTGGAGTGGGCATTAATATTCTCCTGCAAGAGTTCAATTTTATTTGAAATTGTATATGTTCATAAGTACTACAAATGAATGTTTCACACATGATCATATGATACTTCTGTGTCAGTGTATTTTTCCATGTTATGTTGTTATCATTGTTAAGTGTAATATAATAAAATATGTACCAAAAGAGGTGAATAGAGATATTCCAACTTATATAATCAATAATGCCATTCATTATGTAATAATTGATCTCTTCAGTTATGTCTTGTATGATGTAATTAGTAACATCCTCAGTCATGTTATCAGTGATGTCATTTGCAATGTAATTAGTGATAGCACCAGTGACACAATCTGTGATGTCATTTGTGTCTTGTCATCTGTGATGTCATCATGTGGTCATATACTGAGCCATTTGACAGCTGAAAACATAGCATCGTTTCTACATGTGCCAGCTCTGCAGGCCCCATTTTCTAAAAACCCAGAAACCCTAGCTAACACCTTTAAAGAGATTGTCACCCAAGCTGTTGACGACATTGCTTCACTCACCCTCAAAAAAGCCAAAAAAGCAAAACATTCTAACACATGGTTCTCAAAAGAACTGCTTGACTAACGTTCTCATAAGAGGCTTGCCATCTCCAGATGGAAAGCCAACCCCTCTGAAGCCACAAGAAGCACCTCCAGAGCCATTTCCATTTCATACAAAGCCAACATCACCTGAGCCAAAACCGCATCCTTCAATTCAAGGATTAATGACGCCAAATCAGGGTCCAAAGAAATCTTCACAATCTTTAGGGAGTTAGAAAAACCATCCCCTCCTCCTCCCTCTCTCCTCAAGGACGATAAATGGTGCAAGAGTGATCAGTCTGCCATGCTAGACAAGCTCAACTCTCTTCAAACCAAAATTTGTGGCCATCAAAAAGCTCTTAACCGCCTCATAGCCAACCTGCACAGGGAAATGCCCATGCCCACCAAGACTAAGCCCGCCCCACCTTTTGACTTTAAAGATATGACAGAGCTGGAAGTTATCTCCCTGCTCAAATCCATCAAACCTTCGAATTGTAAGGGAGATGCCTGCCCAGCCCAACTCATCAAAGACTTGGCACACATCCTAGCACCCTTCCTAACCGCATTCATCAACTCATCCTTCCAGGCTGACTACGTTCCAGCTGGACTTAAGGAAGAGTGAGTATGCCCACTCCTTAAAAAACCATCCCTGGACCCAACGGTCCCAGGGGACTATAGGTGAAAGAATAGGACCGGATTTCTTCCGTTCCTGAGCGTGCTCACTATGAGTCCTCCTTCCGGAGTTTATCATAGAGTTGATTTTCTTACATTAATTTACTTCACTGTTGGTAATTTTCAATCATGAGTAAAAAAACAAGAGCTTGTTGTATAGTATTTCAATTAACCAATGTTATTTATTTTGCCTGACTCATCAGTGCCCAATCATTCTTTGCCAATGCATTTCGGACTTCCGTCCATCGTCAGGGCTATAGGCACTGTTAGTTATTTTTCACCACTGTTTTCATAATTCCACATCATTCAAGATTGTACCCAGTGTAGTAATATTTCAATTTTCCACATTATTCAAAAGTAAATTACAATCATATGCAAAAAATAGGTAAATCCATAATAAGTAAATAAATAAATCAAGAACACATACCCAAGCGTAGTTGTGATCCCAAAATAAGATAGCACAAATTAGTAAGAGAAAGAAACATTGTCAATATGTTGCTATGTCATCTTGTATTAGTTATATATCACAGTGATAGTAATAAAAATCTCTACCGGTAGGGCTTCAACTACCCAGAGCTTTTCAAATCAGATATTGCTACGACCTTGTGCCAAGGCCACAGGGTGTGCTCCCAATAAACACTTGAAGAACATAGAACATATTGGAATTTTGGAATACATACTAAAAATAGCACCCTACTCCCTCATTTTTGCCCAAGGGACTATAGGCCCATTACCACTGTCCCTTTCTTACTCAAAATCCTGGACAAAGCTGCCTACGTTCAAGTCCAAGAATTCCTGGAAGTTAACCGTCTCCTCGGCCTGTGGCAATCTGGCTTCCGCCCACGACATGGCAACGAGACGGCTGTCCTAGAATTAAAGAACCAAATGGATGATCTTAGAGACACAGGCAAACCTGCACTCCTTCTGCTCCTGGACCTATCTGCAGCCTTTGACTTGGTGGTTTACAACATTCTGTGCCGCCATCTAGCAACTGAGGCTAACTTCTCCCCTAAAGCGTTTGACTGTATTACCTCCTTTCTCCAAGAGAGGGCCATGAAAGTCTTCTCTGACTCAGCCTGCGCCACCCACAGGGTTCCTGTATCGCGTCCACGCTCTACAACCTTTTCACGAGGCCTTTGTGCAGCATCCTTGACTCCTTGTGCATATCGTATGCCAATTACGTGGGTGGCACACAGGTGCTTATCCCACTCACGGCGGACTATGAAGCAGATATGAACATGCTCACCACCATTTACTCCACTATACAATCCTGAATGACAGACAATTGGCTTTGCCTCAACAGTGAAAAAACAGAACTTCTGCTTATAGTGTCACTCACCAACCTGGGCAACCTCGATTATCAGTACATATCCTTTACCATTGATAATATTCCCATCAAGGTCTCTAACTACGTTAAGCCACTTGGAGTCTACTTGGACTTGGATCTGACCATGAATGGACAGGTTAATGCCATTGACTTCTCGTCAGCCTATTATTCTAAAGTTCTTAACACAGCCAGACCCTTCCTATAATGCCAGAATTGCCTCACCATTGCCAGGGCAGTAATTGGATCGAGGCTGGACTATTGTAATGCCCTCCTCATAAGGACTTCTTGGAAAAATATGGCCAAATTCCTGCTGGTTCAAAACAACGCCCTCGGTGGCCACAGGAATCTCAAGAAAAGATCACATTTCCAAAGTGAGAAGGCAGGCCCACTGGCTCCCGATCAAAGAGAGAATTGTCTTCAAAACTCTTGCCCTCACTCACAAATGCCTCCATGAGCTTGCACCGCCGTACTTGGCTCAGAGAATCACCAAGCACACCACCACAAGACCTCTGAGGAAGGGCTATTCCAACATGATTCTCACGCCTAAAACTCGGAAAGTCCACGCGGGGGGCTCCAGTTCTCCTTCACTGGCCGCCACCCATTGGAACGCAGTCCCCACTCACCTAAGAATGATCGAGTCCCACCAAACATTCCGCAAAGCTATCAAAACCAAGATTTTTGTCTGAAAGCAAATGTCAATGATCACCCTGTATAATGACCTCTTTGTATTATCTATCTGTGTGCAACGATGATCATATTTGTTTTTCATGTAGTCTGTATCTGTAACCAAGAGACCTTTGGTCGCCCGTTAACATATGAACCAAAACCTTCTACAAATTCTTGTAACAGCGCCTCGGTGCCTCCGGGCTGCAAGTGTGCTCTACAAATGCAAATAAATAAAATAAATAAACGGGGCACATAGTTAAGGTGAATTTCAGGTGTTTTGTTGCATTAAATCTGATCACTTTGAATCTCTCTTAACTAACCTTGTTTTCACTGAATTTCAAGGATTTTGTTATACTATTGTTTCCTTAGGGCTACTAGCCATGGCTTTTGGCAGTGGCCACTGTACATGTTGCACCAATACAACATGTACCCCTCCTACAGAGGCGGCTCCAGCTAGAGTCTGCAGGTGCCAGCAGGGGAAGCCATTGGCCAGCCGTCAACCAGCAAACACTATTATGGTAGGAGTGGCCTGGGTGAGGAATAGAGCAATCACTCTACCCTGAAAACCCTACCACATATCATACTCTCTGACTTTTCTCCGGTATTTAAAAATTGCATTGTGAAACCTAGGCCTCTTTCCCCTTATGTAGGACTCTCAGAGTTAGGTGTGTTTTCTCTGGTATTTAAACTACATTGTTAAGTAGTGCCATTCTGCGGTTCTGACTTCTTAGCAAAGCATTCTTGTAGAAAACATTCTACAATCGTCTTGTCCAATTGTCTACTATTGTCTTTTTTCTCTCTGTCTGCTCTGCTTGCGCCCCCGCATCCTTCCCTAGTGTTCTCCTCACCACTACCTCCCACTGCTTCCACCCTTCCTCTTCTCTCCTCTCCCCACCTACTCTATGGTGTTCTCTGCCTCTCCTATCTTTTCTAACTGCTTCTCTATCGACTATCCTGCTCTCCTCACTAAATCTAGTAGGAAGAAGTTTAAAAAGGACATCCTTGTTTCCAACCCAGGCCTCCCTATCGCTGACACCTATACCAGTGCCTTCTCTTGGCAAACCCTCACCGACAACCTCTTTGTTGTTCCCTCACCAGACCAATGGACTCTTCATATGGTCTCTGTGCGTTCTCCTCTCTCTTCTTCTCCCATTAATGGTGGCACCCAGTGGAAGGCCCTCCTGGCCTCCTTCGACTCTTCTAAGGTCATCAGAAATGTTTACCTTAATGGTATCATCTTGGTCCAAGGCCCTCAGGCCAATCTTCTCCTCTTTGATAGACGCTTCCCGCACCTCATCAATTTCCTCCCTTCTCCTGCTGTCTCTTCCCTCCACGGCTTCCTTGCCTCTCCCTGCTGTCTCCTTCTTGGCTATCTTGCCCTCTCCTCCTTCCTCTTCTGCCCGCTCTCGGGCTCCTTCTACACCTCTGCAGGGCGTACCTCTGATTTGTACGCCTCCCCGGAAGTCTTTCAAGGACAGCAACCTTCTCCATATTGCCACTCTTAACTCTCGTTCAGCTGTCAAACATGTCTCGTTCCTCTGACATTTGCTGCCTGCTTGAAGTACTTGACTTCGATGTCCTCGATTTCACTGAGACATGGTTCACAGCCAGCTCTGTCACAAGTTTGACACTCTCCTGCCTGAAGGCTACAAGATCCTCTCTGCGCCCAGGTCCAACCATTCCATTGGGGGTGTAGCCCTGATCTTCCCTGAGTGGATTACTACCTCTGTCATTCCTATGCAGGCCTACTCCTCTCTAGAATGCCTCTCTGCAGGCTCTCTCTCCTAGACATTCCCTTACTGTGGCTACCATCTATCGACCACCTGTTCAGATCTCCTCCTTCCTCTCTGAGTGGGCAACCTTCTCCTCTTCCCTCCTGGTCTCGACCACTCAACTCCTCCTTCTTGGATACTTTAACATTCATCTGTATGCTTCCTGTCCTTCCTCTGGATTCTTTCATGATCTCTGCGACTCTCTCTCACTCGTTATCCTCTGCTCTGCAGGGCACACTCTGGATGTTATGATCTCTAAAGACCTTCCCCTCTGTATCCTTCTCACCACTCCTCTCTCCTGGAGTATTCACTTTCTCCTTTCCTCCCAGCTCACTCTCTCCACCCCTCATGCCAAGGCAACTCCAGCACTCCCATGAAGCGTGTGTCAGTTGAGTCTTTCGCTGCCACATCTCACCCCCTCTTTGGCTGACTCACACCCTGACACAGCCCTCTCCATGCTCCACCCTGCTATATCTGATACCCTCGATGTTCTAGACCCAGTCATGAGGATCTGCTTGAAGGCAAAAGTCAAGTGCAACTCCTGGTACAACTCGGACATTGCCACCATTAAATACAAGTGCAGGGTGGTTGAGAGGAAATTGCGTGATCCCGGTACATTCTCTGACAAACTGGCCTGTCACCTGCTCCAAAGGCAATAGCGGCTCTCTGTCCGCACCAGGAAGGGAGCCCACATCCAAGTCTGTGTCTCTGCGGCATCTAACAACTTGGCCAAACTCTTTGAAATCCGCAAAGAGCTGGCCAAACCTGCTGCTATGTCTACCTCTCCTGTCCCCTCCCAGGATCTCTGCATGGCCCTGGCTTCTCATTTCATCTCGAAAACTCAGGACATCCTGTCCTCTCTCTCTTCCTCTTCTCCTGCCCCCTCCACTTCCTGCTCTTCCTCTGGTCCTTCTTCAGCCACATCTCCTCCCTTTTTCTCTGCTTTTGCCCTGTTCTCCCCTGATGAGGTTTCCAGACAAGTGCGATCTATGAAAGTCTCGTAAAAAAGGTAACCCCTGTTCCTCCACAAACCATCAAGGACTACATTGACATCTTGGCCCCTGCTCTGGCTGACTTCTGAAACCACTCCTTCAACACAGGAGTCTTCCCTTAATCCCTGAAGCACTCCCTTGTGCACCCTCTTCTTAAGAAACCCACTGCTGATCCCTCCTGCTCGGCTAACTATCGCCCAATCTCCATCACTCCTTTCCTGGGCATACTCCTGGAGAAACAGGGCATCTCCCAGTTTAATCTTCACACTGAAACTTTCGTTTGTCTCCTTGACCATCCGTCTAGCTTCAGAGCTGCCAGAAGCATGGAAACTGCTCTCCTGAACATCTGCGAAGACCTGCTCTGCAACCTTAATTCCAACACACTCTGCGTCCTCATCTTACTTGATCTCTCTTCTGCCTTCTACACGGTCAACCATGCCATCCTGCTCAACCGTCTCTGTGAAAACCTGGGTATAACTGATCAGGCCCTGGCTTGGCTGACATCTTTCCTCTTTGATCAACCCTCCCAGGTCCAGCTTAGGTCCTTCCTCTCCTCTATCTCTATCTCTACCTTTGGTGTTTACCAGGGGTCTAACCTCTCTCCCTGGCTGTTCAACCAATACCTGACACTTCTTGCCCAGCGCATTGCTGCTCTCTGCCCCAACTTTCAGTGCTATGCGGATGATACTTAACTCATTTTAAGGCTCCCCACCGCCAGTTCTTCTCCTTCTCTCATCTCTGACTGTCTGTCTCCTATCCAGGAGTGGTGTACCGCCAATGATCTCTGCATTATTGCCAGTAAGACTGAGATTCTCCTCATCAGCACACCTGCTCCCTCCTTTCCTGTCACTCTCTGGCTGGCCTCTCCTGGCCCTCTTCCTGCTCCCACCTGTGAGGCTAAAAACCTTGGGGTCATCTTCGACTCCACACTCTCCTTCTCTCCTCGCATCTCTGAAGTCTCTAAGAAGTCACACTGCCAGCTGCACCTCCTCAGAGATATTCTTCCTTTCCTCTCCTTCCCCCAGAAGCTCACTGTCTCCATAGCTCTGGTTCTCTCTAGGCTGGACAACTGCAACATCCTATTTCTAAATCTGCTTGCATCTCTCCGCCCTCTGCAACTCATCCAGAACAGGACTTCGAGACTTGTCCTTGGCCTCAGGCCCAGGGATCATATCTCTCCAGGACTGAAATCTCTGCACTGGCTCCCAGTGGCTGCAAGGATTAAGTTCAAACTCTCTGCATTGTCCATAAGGACTTCTCGGGCCTGGGGTCTCATTACCCTCAACTCCCTCTTCCTAACTGTCTTCCTTCTCAAGCTCTTTGCTCATCCGCCTCCAACTCCCACAGGGTCAGGTCGCTTCTCCAAGCAACTAGTTGCTGGTAGATCCCTTTCTTCGGCTGGGGCCTACCTCTGGAACAGCCTCCCTGCCTCCCAGAAACTTGAGGAGAATCATCTCTGGTTCCGGAAGCATCTCAAAACCTTCCTCTTTGCTTCTGCTTTCTCTCCTCCTCTCCCCTGCTAAACTCCTTGCTGAAACTGAAACTGCACTGGACACCTGGCTACCCTCTGATCTCGGGCCTAGGTCCCCTCCCCACCAGCTGCACCCCTGCACTGCCTCTCTGGCATCCCCCGCTCTTGGGCACTGTTTTTCTGTATCCTACAGCCCCTTATCAGCACTTGACACCTGATGTCTGCACTTTCCCTTGCACTTGCCACCAGCTGGGCGCACTTTTCACTCATTGCTTTTATTTATTCTATTTATTTTACTATCGTTCCCATGTACTGCACTGCCCCCTCCACCTTCCCCCCTGCACTTTTCCCTTCCCCCTTCCCCTGCACTTGCGCAATCTCAATGTCACCTGGCCTAGTAGGATCATTGACTCTGTCTTCCCCTTGTTCCCCTTCCCTTGCCTCGTCACGCCTTGAAATACTTGTGTATAGGTGTGTTATAAATGCCATATCATATAATATCATATCATATCAATAGTTTTCTTTTGGGACCACTAGCCATGACCTTCAGCCATGGCCAGGGGCCATGGCCTACATTTGTGGCATCTGTACATGTTTCATAGTTTCTTGATGCCTCATTAGCTATGGGCTTCGCCATGGTTGCTGTACATGTTGCACCAATAGCTTTCTTTTGAGGCCACTACCCATGGCCACTAGCCATGTCACACCATTAATGTATTACCAAACACCCATTGCCCCCTACCCAGTAGATGAAGGCACTGCAGATGTTAAACCTTTTTTTTCTAACTCCTTAGTCCCACGATAATTTCACAGTAATAATTTCCAATAACAGAAAATCCTTCGCCAATACCAACGATGACGGAAAAGAAATCCTCCAAATTAAAAAAGTCTTCCACGTCCTAACAGGCACTCAACATGTGCCCCCCCCCCCTTCTTTTTTCCACTTAACTGCTTTTTCCATGCCTAACTCTCTCCCATTACTGCCAGTCACTCATCGCTTCATGTGATGCACATTTCTTTGCAAGCGCGTCTTGCACAGTTGCTGCTGTAAATGTGTGAGATTCCCATGGACTTCCCCAGATAGACCAAAAATGTTCTACCCGTAACGGGCTCCCCTACCCTCCTCCAAATCCCCAACTTCACATTTTGTCTTCTTTCCCACTCCCGACCTCTAGCCACATGTGATTGCTATTGCTATGGCTATTGCTATTGCTATTGCTATTCATATAGCACCTTCGGCCAGGCCATCTAGGCACTGTCGTTCAAAACAAACGTGTTCCCCTAGGAGTGACTACATGAAAGAAGTGTTTTGATTATCTTTCTGAAGTCTAGAAGATTATTAGATTCTTTAAGGTCATGGGGGAATTCATTCCAAAGCATAACGGCATCCTTTTTCCTCCTACAAATAGCGTTTTAAGTTACTTCCTTTTTGCCTTCTCCCGGTATTATTGTGTGGAAAAACAAATGGCAGTTTTTCATATCTGAAAAGCCTTTTTGCTTCTAAGCACCAAGGGCAATAGCTATAAAGGCACCCCCATGTCTCTGTCGAATAAATCTCAAAACTACTGGATGAATCTACCCCAACCACTCAAGGAAATTAAGTTTACGCTTTGTTCCCTAATTGTTTCTTGTTTGGTTAAAATATGTCCAGCGGTTTTCATGTTATGTCTGTTAAAAAACTGCGTGTTTTCTCTATGGAAAAATTAATGGGAGTAGGCTGAAAACTGCATTTTTATGTTTTCCTTTTGAATTAAGTATTCTCACAATGTCCAGTTTGGGGAGGCCTTTGACAAAATGTTTGTTTGGAAAATTGCATCCAAATCTATCCGGCAAGTCAAACGCTATGAGTTTCGCGTAGCCTCTCTGCTGCAAAGCACCAAGGCCTGTAGAAAGGTGTTAAGGAACAGTGGGCAACCCATTTCGGTGTCAAATATTTAAAAAACTACTAGATGGATTTACCCCAAACCAGTAAAGGATATTAAGTCAATGCTTTGTGCGCAAGTTGTTTCTCATTTGGTCCTAATCTGCCCAGCGGTTTTCGGCTACACTTTTTCCCTATGGGAAAATGAATGGGATTAGGCTGAAAACAAAATGCGTTTTTTGTTTTCTAAACAACGTTTTCATTTTTTTACATATTTTTCCCAAATATCCAGTTTGCATGTGATTTAATCTTTGATCTCATCACTGTGGTCATACACTATGGAACAGGGTGCGAGTAGTTAAGGTGTATTTGCCTGAATGGTCTGCTGAATTTCAAAGGTTTTTTTGCATTCAATGTTTACAATAACCTCTATTTACCTAAGGTTATTTCACTGAATATATATATTCGGTGAAAACACTTTAGTCAAAGGGACAATATGGTTAAGTTGCACTAATAAAAACCTTGCAAATTCAGTGAAAGAACTTTAGTTAAAGGGTCGTCATAGCTACAAGTTTAAATCGGAAAACCAAAGGCATTTGCTAGTTATGCTAAGCTGTGCAACCATAACTAGCTCCACCAATAGGCACTCCTAAGACTAACACCCAGGACATCAAAGATGACATCAGAAATGGCATCATGGATGACATCAGTGATGACATCACATATCTGGGGTGCTTGTATTTGTTCAGTGATAGTAAGAATTTTAAGCAGGGGCCTTGATGTGGTCATACTACATTGAAAACGTGATACACATTATGTAAAGGTACTGTGCATGTAGACCTTGACTGTGTGCTATATTCTGCAGTTATATTCCCTACAGTTTGGCCCCAGCTCATAATGCACATACATAGAACAGTAAGCAGACCGCGGACAAATAATGCATTCTTTATACATGATGATGGTCTTAATCTTAGTTTCATTTTCTGGTAATACTATTTGTTTCCTCCTTACTAGAATTTCCCTATATGAGCCTGAGATTTGTATTCACAGTTGCTCTACATATAGTCTGTATACTAACACATGTGTGTAGTAGTAAACCTATATGGTCTTGGTCCTCTCTCTTTTCTCTTCATCTCCCATTAATGGAGGCACCAGAAGTGACGTACACTTGGCGGGCTTCTCATCCTCCAGGTGCATCATTAATGTCTATCACAATGGCACTGTCGTGGCCCAGGCTCTCAGCCCAACCTTCTCCTTTTTGATAGGCATCTTCGGTCTCACATCAACTTCCTGCCATCTCCTGCCACTCCTCTGGCAGCCTCTGTCTCAGTTGCTGACTTTTCTGCCACCTTCATTCCCCTGCCCACACCTGCAACGGATGCCTACAGTGTCTCTCCCTTGCAAATCTTCACCTTTCTATCACCAACACCTTGGATATTCATGATTCTGTCATGAGGATCAGAATGAAGCCTGCCTTCAAGCATAATACCTGGTGTGATTCTGACCATGTCTCTCTGAAACACAAGTACAGAGTGGCTGAGAGGAATTTGAATTTGCGGGCATCAGACACATCCTCTGACAAACTGGCTAGTTGCCTGCTCCAAAGAAATACAGACTATCCATTCGCTCAAAGAAGAGGGGCCACATCCAAGCCTGTATATCAGGGGCGACTAAAACATAGGCACACTGTTCAAAATCCGCAAGTAACTCACCAATCCTTCTGCAGACTCCACATCTCCTCTGCCATCCCTGACCCTTTGTACATATCTGGCCTCCCACTTCCTTTCCAGAACCCTCTCCCATCCCTACTGCCTCCCTAGTCATTATGTCTCCCTTGACTTCCCTTTCCCCTCCCCTACTTCTCTCCTCCTTCTCTCCCAAAGCACCGGATGAGGTCTCTAGACTAGTCTTCTCTACGAAAGTCTCCTCCAAACAGGTGCTGCCCTGCTCCTCTAGAACTATCAAGTGCCTTCCCTGGTTGATTTCTGGAACCACTCCTTTGCCGCTGGCTCCTTCCCTCAACCCCTCAAGCACTCCCTTGTGCATCCTCTCCTTTAAAAGTTCTCTTCTGATCCTTCCTGCCCTGCTAACTATCGCCGTATCTCCATTAACCCCTTCCTTGGCAAACTCCCTGAAAACCTTTCCACCTCCCACCTGATTCAACATACTGAATCTGTCCGCTGTCTCCACGACCACCAGACTGGCTTTAGAATTGGCAGAGGCATGGAAATTTCTCTCCTGAACACCAGCGACAACTTGCTCTCTAATCTTGACTCTAACTCTCCTTTTGTTCTTATCCTCCGGGACCATTCCTCAGCCTTCGACACGGTCAGTCATGCCACCCTGATAAATTGTCTCCATGACACCCTTGGCATCACAGAAAGACAGGTGGGTATCCACAATCTGTGGACCCCTCGCCTCCCCTGCACACTCAAGACTACTGCCAATAGGCAGTCAAAAGGTCTACTATTCAGAAAAAGGATTCTATATGGTAGTATAAGTCAGCCTGTTGAGCGAGGTATTTTTTATGAAAGGAATAGTTCCAGTGGTAATACTTTTACTAGTATAATGAACATTAGATCTATATATAGGGTAGGTATTAATGGTAATGTTTCTACAGCTAGCTATATTTAATATTTTATCAATATTTAAAGTGAATTGTCTTCGCTGATATTTTTAAGAAAACATTTATTTGTTTATTCACAAATACTATACATAGTTTCATGTATCAACGTGCATCGTCATTTGTAAACAAATAACGCAAATGTGATGCATTCATGTACAAAATATGTAGCACTCTTCTGTTGTTTTCACAAGAGATAATACATAACATTCATAACACTCTAAGCGTTTCGGTAAAAAATCCCTTCATCAGGAGTGGATATTAGGGTTTCTCAATGTCTAGTCAAGTCCATAGAGCTTCTTCTTTTTTCTAAGCTTCAATGTGGATGTTAATAGGATATCTATGAAAGGAATCATAATTCTAACAATATATCAGGTTCACATTACACAGATATAAGTCTAAAATGCAGTTTGCCATACATTGTAACATTTCCTACCTCGCTATGTTGCCCCGAGGTTCTCTCTAATGCTGTAATGACAGCAGTATATTCAAAATCCCATTCTAGTAGTTCACCTATGGAAAAGTGAAACTCATTAGTACTTAAGTATTTAAGACTTATTGGCTGGAATGTCATAAAGGGAGTGAGGAATAGGAAAAAGAAGTACCTTCATTATCTGGGTATAAACGATTCCTGCCAGAGGGTATGGCTAACATGGCTTCCAGTGTCTCAGGGTTCAGGGTATTCCCAAAGGCTATAGGGGATAAAACACAAGAGACCAAATGGGGTTCTTGTTGTAAATGGGATCAGAGTTGTGCATGATATTAGAATCATTAATGAGTAATAAGTGATGGCAGCTTACCTGCCAAATAGCTGCCTGGTCAATCAGTAGTCCCAAGACTTCCTGGGAAATGCTCTGTTTTCAGACAGTCTCTTGGGGTTAGTTGGTAGTCCAAGGGCTTCTTTAAGAAAAAAGGCTGCGTGTTTAGAACAGTCTCCTAATGTGGAGAAATGAAAAAAAGTGGAAATCAAAGGGAAAAATCTCGCTACTTATAGTATTTTGGAATTAAAGAATGGAGAAAAAAAGGTTCCATTCTCAGGCTTACCTTGATGGTTAAACTGTCAGTAAGAGGCTCAGGCTCCTTTCAAGGCATCATCTAAGGGAAAAGGAAGCCGCTCGTTTTTCACTGGTTAAGCTGCATTGCAAACTCCCCAAAGCGAGTGTCTATAAAATGGCGTCTGACGTTGCGGGCGCGATGCCGTCACGCGCCGTGATGTCACATGTAAACATGTGACGTCGCCACGTGATCGCGTTGCGTGGCATCGCGTCGGACGAGGCGCTGGAGCTGTTCTGTGAATTATGTACGGACTCATCTATGAATGGAGGTGGTCTGGCACAATGGCAATGTGGAATAAAGTGAACAATCTATTATGCATCTGCAAAAAAACAGGTGCTGCTGATAGGGTAGGAGTAAAAACCCATCCATTCACGGACAACTGAATCATGGTGAGTAATTATAGGGATTTAAAGAGTGATACCAGATCAAAAACATGAAAGGTGGGGTATATTATCAACCCAATTGTAAATGGGGAATTGATCCAATGAGTATGTTAGGTGCTATTGTGCATCCATGTTGGAGAAGGCTAAAGATGTATTATCCACCCTTGAGGTGCGATCTCATGCTAGATGGATATTTAGAGATATTTAAAGAGGGCTATTAAGGGTCCATTTAAGATAAGTGTGTCCATGGAAGTAACTATAGTGTCAAGTGCCCTATGTACCTTTGTCCATATGTTCTGAAGACAACCTTAGGGCACAAATGCTCACAATCTCATCAAGTGTAATTGGTCAAAGCTTATATGTGTTAATACATAACGATATACACGATAGTTATTACATCTTATGTTCATGTTGTCACATCACGTAGACATGAGATAAAACAAATTATTCATAATATAAAATGACCTATATAGTATATTGTGGAATGACTTATCTTATTCTTCATGGACCAGAATCTACCCTGTACCTTAACCTGTAACAGGCCTCCCTCCTTCATGGTGTTTAATTAGTGATTAATAAAAGATGGTTTATAAGAACGCCCCTAAATGGAAGTCTTCATTCATCCCGTAAGGATTCATGCTGTCCAATTTGTCAATCCAATACAATTCGCGCTGGTCCAATCTTTTGGCATGATTGCCCCCTCTTGGTGCTTTTGTGACCACTTCGAGTATCTGAAAACGTAGTTGTGCCACTGTGTGTCTATTTGTAGTAAAATGTCGTGCCACAGGTGATCGTTCATTCTTTGTCTGAATGTTGCTTTTGTGTTCATTGCATCTTTCTTTCATTTTCCTTCTTGTTTGTCCCACGTAGTAAATCCCACATGGGCAGCTCAGAGCATAGATGACAGACTTTGTATCACATGTGGCGTAATGTTTTAATTTAATTTTAGCGCCTGTTCTTGGGTGTCTTATGTATTCACCTTTGGTTATATTATTGCAATTTCCGCAATGTAGACAAGCAAAGAATCCAGGTTTCCTGGGGTGGAGTGTTGGTTGTTATTTTACCGTGATGCGCTCTGCTCGGACCAGCTGGCCCCGAAAATTTCTACCTCTTTTGTATGCGATTAGCGGTGGTTCAGGAAAGAGTCTTTGTAGTTGGGGATCCATCTGGATGATCCTCCAGTTTTTCCTTACTATGCGAGTGATGTGGTGACATTGGCTTGAGTATTTTAGGGTATATAAAAATGGTGCCTCCTTATGTTCTGGTTTTTTACGCAGAAGTTCTTCTCTTGATTTCAAGTTAGATCTTTCCTTTGCAGCACTGATAATGTTTTCTGGATAGCCTCTCTCCAGATATTTATTGGTCATCTTCTCCATTTCAAATGTGAGTGTTGATTCAACTGAAGTGATTCTTTTGGCCCGAAGAAACTGGCTGTACGGTAGGTTATTTTTTAAATGTCTTGGATGATGACTCAGATAATGTAGGCTGTTGTTGACGTCCGTTGGTTTGGTGAATAGGTTTGTGATGATTTCTCCATCCTTCAATTCTAGTTCAACATCAAGGTAATGATAATCTCTCCTCTGCACCCCCACCAATCTAAAAACCACTAAATAAGTGCATCCTTGAACTAGTTAGGTGTGCAAATGTGTTCCTCCTTTACCCTTGGCATCACAGGCCTGGCACGGGACTGGTTGAACTCCTTCCTCTCCAACTGACTTTCCCAGGTTCAACTGGGCCCTATTCTCTCCCCTATCACACTCTCCGCCTGTGGCGTCCCTCCTGGCTCTATCCTCTCGCCATAGCTTTTCAACATCTACCTTGCCCTGTTGACCCACTTGATCTCTTCCTTATCCCCTCACTTCGAGTGTTATGCAGATTACATGCAGTTTTCTCCTTCAAGCTTCCCTCCCCTCCCCTTCCCCCTCTTCCTCCTCTCTCATCCCTGACTGACTGCCATTCAGTCATTGTGCGCTGCCAATGATCATTGCCTTAATGCAGGTGAGACAGAGATCATTTTCATTGGGACCCCAGCTCCCAGCTTCCATCCATCCCTCTGGCTGCCCTCCATGGGTCCCCTCCCCTCGCCCTTGTGTGAGGAAAAAAACCTTGGTGTCATCTTTGATTCCTCTCTCCCCTTCTTCTCTCACATCACAGACCTTGCCAAGAAGGCCCAATATCATCTGAACATCCTCAGATGTATTCTACCTTTCCTCACCTTCCTCCAGAAACTCAATGTCTCCGGAGCACATGTCCTTTCTAGGCTTGACCACTGTAACAGCTTCTTCCTCAATCTTCCTTGATCCTCCATACGTCCCATTCAACTAATCCAGAATAGGACAGCACGACTTGCATCTCCCCAGCCCTAATTTCTCTCCACTGGCTCCAGGTTGCTGCTAGGAACAAATTCAAGACCCTCTGCATCATCCACACAGCTTTCTGGGGCCTGAGACCCCACTACATCCAACTCTCTCTCTCGCCATAAATTCCTCCCTACAAGAGCCCTTCATTCTGCTTACTCCAACTCTTTTTGAATCCGTCGCTTCTCTAAACAAAGAGGAGGGTAGATGTTTCTCCTCCACAGGAGCCTCCCTCTGGAATGTCTCCCTGCCCCTCTCAGGCTTGAGGCAGATCTTCTTAAGTTCCGGAAGCTCCTCAAGACCCTCCTTTTCTACTCCTCCTTCACTCTCCCCTGCAAACAACTTCTTCTGCCTCAGTGACTGGCTGCCTGGTTCCCCCTCTGAGTGCTATAGGGCCCCAGGCCCCCCTGTCCAGTTCACCCCCCCTTGCCTGCACTTACCTGCATTCCATGGCACTTGCTCTCTGGCCTTCCCTTAGCACTTGCACTTCTCCGCTGTACCCTTCCCTTCCAACCTTAGCACTTTGCTTTTGCGCAGACCTGCAGTTCCCCCTCCCCTGGCACTTCAAGCATACCAGATTAAGAATACTTCTATGATCCATGCTGCATTCATTGCCTCTCTTTGTGTATTATTTGATTGCTGTATTAATAACAAAACTTCAGTACAAAGTTTCTGTTTCAATAAGCACATTTTATAGGACATGGAGTACTTTATTACATGCCTACTGATCACCTTTCATCTGTTATTAGTAACACTCTAAGCACAACCCCTTATACAGAACTTCCATTTGCATTGTGGCACAGTACTAATATCATATGTGATGTAATCAGTGATGTCATCAATGATGCCATCTTTGATATCCTGAGTGTTAGTCTTAGCAGTGCATGGCGGTGGTGCTACATATGCTTGCATAGCTTAGCATAACTGGAAAATTTCTTTGGTTTTCCAATTTTAACTTGCAACTATAACGTCGCTTTAACTAAACTTTTTTCATTGAATTTGATAGGTTTTTATTAATCTAACTTAACCATAACATCGCTTTATCTAAAGTTGTTTCACCAAATTTCATACGTTTTCATTAGTGCAACTTAACCATAACATCCCTTTAACACATTTTTTCGCTGTAATTTTCTTTATAAACAAAATGTACACTTAAAAATCATTCTCTCCTGCTACGTAATAACTCTAATGTCTGTGGACAGTACAGCTCATCCGCATATGTACCTGGGACCAGGTGGTATCAATATGACCCAAAAGCACAGGGAAAGGCACAATATTTATTTTCTTTTAATACAAAAAGTATGTGTAGAACGACACAACAAACAAAAGAGCCAAAATGTACATCTATATAAAGTGAAACCTTTAGAAATGTAAAAATTGATTTTGAAATCATGACAATATTATGGAGAATACCAAATACTCAATATAACTGTGCAGCCTGTGTAAACAATTCACTTCAACATTTCAAAGGCACTGAAACACAACATTAATACAGTGGAAACATTCTTTCAAAACTTCGTAAGTAACCAGACACTTCCCTTCTATTATAAACAATCACTATGGAAAAGTAATAAATGTGTAACACTTTTTTCATAACTAAACGTTAGAATTATACATCTTAATCAAAATGACAAGCACACTTGAATGGCTAGAGCTGTACTTCCCAAAAGAAGATATAAGTGATGAATGATGTAGCAATGCTAAATCAATTCATGCATTGTATTAGTTAATATAATTGTAAATGGTATACTTACCTTATCAAAATGTATATATTAAACATGTCTTATCATTTTTAATGTAGAACAACAAGAAGAACAAGAAAATAATCATGAGGAACAGAAAATGCAAACCAGTGAGAAAAGAATACAGAACAATGAAAATGAAATCAATACATTATGTGTGCAGATGACTCAATTAACAAATCACATTTCTGACTTATCAACATATGTTAAAAACCATGTTCTAAGAAATATTGATTTTCACTGCCCTACCTGTACCTGTGACCCTTTACCCCATCATTCACCACAATCACTCACTGAAAATATTAATGATCAATGTTTTGATGAGATGTCTATCCCTAATTCACCCAATAATGGCAATATTCCAATCCCAAATTCCCCTATTTTTGTTTCTCACTCTGATTTCCCATCCAGACCTTAAAGAAGCTCAAGGTAAAAATCATGTAAATATGTCTCAAATGTATCTATTAAAAAAAAAAACAATTTAAATTATGTGTCCACACAAGCTCATTATGGTGACACCACTTAGGTGTCTAACGTTTGCGAACACACTGATAAGTTTGCGGCATCATCCACACACATTTAATTAGTTCGCTAACTTCATCCCATGTCACGGTTTCACTTCGGCGCAGAGTGATGTAACACCATGTGCCGGTATTCGCGATCAACTGATATCTCCGTAACTGTGTGATGCACTTTTTATTAGTTTGCAAACGTCAGTGCTCAGTCGTGGATGTCACAGTGCATACGTGTGACATCACTGGGCTGCATTGCAGTTCATGAACGTCGTGGACACTGCCAAATGTCATCATGTGACTGCGCTGTGCGACATACTGATGTGTACTGATGTGTCTGTGATCGATGTTCGTGCTTCAAAGACATCTTGAATTACAATTTTTGGCCACTCCAGCAGCTATGAAATTGAAATTTTGCCCTTACTTATTTCACTTCTGAAGTTTGCAAATGCATGGCATCATTGCATATGCTTGTGAATGCTCGCAAACATCATCACGTGACCTTGCCCATGCAGAGTAATTGGGCCTGATCACGACTTTGGCGGTAATGCTGGCGGTATTACTGCCGGTGGTGTTAGCCTTACCGCCGAACTCCCCGGCGCTAATAGCGCCGGATCACGAGTTTGGCGGTAATGTTAATCCCCATTCGCCATTGAGCCCATTCGGGAATGCCCCATTCCGCATTGGGCTCAATGGGGAATTTTCGCGCTCTTACCACCGGCGGATTTCCCGCCGGCGGTAATAGTACGAATTTTCGGCGGATTTCCCCCCAGCTCAGAGATGGGGCGAAATCCGCCGAAGTCCTGATTTGGCGGACCCTTAAATCTGGCGGTAATAGCGCAACAGCTGGATTTAAGGGTTACCGCCAAAGTCGTGATGAGGCCCATTGTCTGTGCTTTGCGGTCATCTCGAAATCCAATCCAATTTTTTTTCTTTATATGTATATGTACCAAATGTACAAACTGTTTTAAAACATAGTCTTCTTTTTTGTTTTTCAATTCTTTTTCAATTCTTTTAGAAAAAACTGTTTTACTGCATTTGTGAGAGGTATTCAATCTTTTCGAAAAAATTTCACTCCATCATATTGTGTATTCTCATTGTGAAAAGGTGTCATTCCTTCATCTTGTAAGTTTAAACTCTTCCACATTTGTCTTTCAGTAATTTGTGAAAAAATAAACTTTGTGTGTAAAAAAAGTTCCATTACTTTCTGAAACTATCTTTCATGGCAAACTGTAAACATATTCCAATCACATACCCTAACCTATTGCCTTCACCATGTATTATGATAATTTCTGGATGTTTCAAATGCACCATATCTTCACAAATGGATAATACTTCACTCCATTTCATTCCACAATCATACCATCTCCACTTTTTCTAGTGCAAGATTATCAGAGATGACAAACTGCTTTGAATATATCTCTGCCCAATGAATTCACAAATCTCCTAACATCCAAACAGTCTTTCTTGTTCAGGTCTAAGCTTTCAGCAATTGAAACGAGAAATGAAACACTTGCTATCATGTCCTTCTCTCCAGTTCAACTTCTACTCCACAAAGACAAAACCTAATTGGCTGAACCTTCCCATGTCCGTAGACATCTGCAGTGTATGCAGCCCCTGCAGTCCTCTTTCAGTGCATGACCTGATGAAAGTGTCCGGAAGGCACGTGCAATCCATCCGCAAACAGTCTCGCATACATCCACGGATGTCAATGCACTTTCATCTCTTTAACACTACCTGATTGGCTACATTCAAACAGTCACACATCCATCCACCAATCACACCCAAAATCTCTACCTCTATCCCTGTCACCTTAGTTCAACAGTTCAGATGTATCATTTAACTCTGGAAGGGCATTTGTGCTGTGATTCAGAACCTCCTCTATCACAAATTACTGTGCAACCCTTTACAGCTTTCTATTTCCAGGTTTAACAGGTTGTACATGTCTCAATCTACATATAAGAAGACATACTGCAGGTATTCTTTCATTTGCAAAAGTAATTCTTTATACCACCTTTAAAATAAATAATATAACATGATCAACAACTGATGTCCTGTGCAAGCAAAGCAGCACCTCTCAAAATACCTAATTAGTGCTTTAAAAACTATTTCCCCACACATAGTGACACACATATGCTACTACTTATAGCACTTGTGATGTATCTGTGGTTGTTGTCCATTCTCCCATCAGGGAAGACCTTTCCCATGGGGCCAGGGCAGTGTGTACACAGTACAATAGTCCAACTGGCGGTGGTGCACCCGGGGAGGATCACATGGGAGTGAAAGCCCCTTATGGGATTAGGGACAACCATTACCAGAGAACACGGTATACCTCTGGCTTATTAGACCCTCTATTTTCCCCCTTACCAAACTCTCCTTCTCTCATTCCAAAAAGTGCCAACATCTTGTATAGTAAGGGTAACCAACCTAGTATGTTAGACCTGATTTACGGCCCTGAAAATGCAAGTTGTTTTCAATTTTGCTCCCTGCCATACAAGTACTGTGAAGAAGATGTCCAGGAGTACTTGATCACTGCAGTGAACCGGAGTTAACGGTCTAGCTTCTCACAGCATTTGATTGGTCAGAGGAAATACACAAATACAAAGGGAAACCAACATGGAGGGAGCCATTCTCAGACACAGAATCCCAAGGGATGCCGACCTGGTACTTCTGCTTCTGCAGTGAATCCCATCTCCTACTACTCAGACCAAGGAACAATTCAATGACTAAAACTACTTTAATTATCAACCTACAGTACAACACATATTGCAACCTACTTTTCATCAAGCATTAGCAATGCCATCAGTTTGGACTTTTGTGTACGCATGGAAAAGGCACTTGACAAACACTTCCATAGTGCATGGCCACACATAGTCACAGTCAAAGGATGGACAAATAAAAACAGCATTACGAAGCTGGGTGTACCTGCTTATATATCATTCTCCCTGTGTACTCAAATGCAATAGTTTTAACTTATATGTGCCTCTGCCTCTGCCCAAATTAAAAATAACCTTACTTCTGTCAAAATTGTACCACCCCTTCTTCCCATGCCACTATATTATTCATCCTTCCCTTTTCACATAATTCACTGTACGAGCCATCACACTATACTTCATTTAGTGCTTTTAAAATGACTTCTGCTTCCTTGATAACTGCCATGCAATACTACTTATACCAGTGCACAATTATCACATGTGCCAGAAACATTCAGAAGAAAGAAAACTCTTGCATTTCTACAAAGTATATTAATATGCCATTTGTAATAACACAACTTTACCGTGTATTAACCCAAACTGTCCTTTCATACTATACTTTATTCTATTACACACTTCCTCATTCCATTCCAGCAATCACACTATTTTCCATTGCAACACAGCATTCCTCTTTATTCAATAACAGCATCACTCCCTTATTCAATCACACAACCACCACTCTGCAATCGATACCACAACAAATACTTTCAACAATTCCCATCACATACACATACTTCTTCCACAAACCACTTCCCAATTTATTATTTTAGTAACACCCCACAGTTCTACTACCTCTCGCTCTAACAACAGTTTCTACCACACCTATCATATTACAGGGCCTGCGATGGCAGCCCTGTAGTTATGGCTAAGTTGCTCAACTCATAGAAAGAGCTTTTTGGGCAGGCTATAACTTTGCCGAATCGTCAAAAAACTTTACAAAAAAAGTATATGGCCCTTCTTTCAATGATGTTCCGGAATTTGGTGCGGTTTCATCCAGGGGAGTCAAAGTTATAGGGGGTCCCAACATTTTTGAAATCCTCATAGACACAATGGAAACAATTTTTTGCACGCACCTACAGCCGAAACCGCTGGATGGATTTTCACCACCCTGAGCCAGGTGTGGCGGCTTGGTCACAAAAGCATGCTTTTGTAAATTTGGTGTATATCCATCCAGTAGTATTTTTTAAATGACCAAAAAGTAGGTCATACAAAATGATATCTGGGTCCTGTCCACGGACTCATTTCCTGATTCAGGGTCCCTGGACACCTTTGGAACACTCAGAGGGTGGCCTGGTGTCCGCGGACATCAAAAATGCACGCTGATTGGATGTTCAAAAATGTGATGAGCGTCACATTTTTTTAAACTGTCACCATATTGGATCCACAGACAGCCACTAATGTCCACACACAGCGCAGTGAAGAAAAAGTCTGAAAATTACATTTGGGTTTATTTTCTGGCTGAAAGAGGGCCTGGAAAGGGTGGTTAGTGGAATAAAGTTGATATGAAGTTGTTTTTATATGTCAAAAAAAGGTTTGCAGGTTCCGCCTAGTCTGCGGTCATTTGTATTGTCCATAGGCAGCACAGTGAGATAAAAAGTCTGGAAAACACGTTTAGGGTCATTTAGTGTTACTGAAAAAGGTCCTGGTAAGGGTGGTTGAGTGGAATAAAGTTGACATGGAGCTCTTTTTATAAGTGAAAAAAAGGAGTGCACATGCCGCTGAGTCTGCAGTTAATTTTAGTGTCTGCGGACATCATTTGGATTGGAGGGTGGTGGTTCTGGGCGAGTCTTGTTATTTGAAGGTGTATTGTACTTGTTATATGCTTTAATTCTATTGTGGTGGTTTGTGGCCAGTGGCCAGATTCTTGGGGGCACAGGCCGTGCCCCCAAGAATCTGGCCACTGGCCACACATACTATAATAATATGTATATAGTAATTATAGGTACTGTAGGGGGAGTATACAGTATTTGTAATATGGTCGAATTATATAATTGAAGTGTATATGGTATTAATGATTTGAGTCCAATTGAGGATAGTGCTTATGGAATATGTATTTGTTTCTTTGTGAAGATAATAAATAGAATAATACTTCATATGGTTACTTAGTTGCATGTGACAATAACGCTGGAATTGCCGGTTCTTTTTCTGTAAAAAACAATATAATTTGTTATACAAGATCGTTTAAAACCTTTAAATGCATACAATTGTACATATAGATTTACTTTTTTGACCCTCATATATAGTACATTCTATGTACTATGTTAGGTACAACATTAGTGTCGCTACACTGTTATTGTATTACATGAAATAATCATTGGATCATTGGGGAAAAAATCCACAGTGATTAAAAAAAACCTACTGTAATTACATACAGATTTGGGAATTTTCATAGTTTTAAAGAATGTACATGTTACAGAGTAGTTGTGTGTGGTAGCATGGATATATTACGTGAGTGTAAGTATGATAGTATGTGTGTTTGAAGTGTTTTGTAATTAAGGGAATTTTTAAAGTTTTTAGATACCCGTTGGCGTATTCTAACTATATTGGATTTTGAAAGTACTATTAGAGTATTTTAGATGTAGTTGGATACCCATTGGTGTATTCTAACTGTTTATTGTACTATACTTTAGTGAGTAAATTTGGGGAGAAGGAATATTAAAAAGGCATTTGTTAGATTTGGTGGTAATGTTGGCATATTGTATGAATATTGGATTTTACATGAAGTATTGCAGTAATAAGAACTGTGATGGCATATTTGAAGCGTATTTTTTAGGTACTAAGATACCCATTGGCATATTCTAACTGTCTTGTGTTTTAAAAGTACTATTGTAGTATTATGGCTGTAGTTAAGTAGTATTATGGATTTAGTTAAATACCTGTTGGTGAATTCTAACAGTTTATCATACTATACTTTGGCGACTAAATTTGGGTGAAGAAATATTAAGTAGGCATTTGTTAGATTTGCTGGTAACCTAATTTTTCGAGTAACGGAAGTGTCATTACATTCAAACCAACCACTTCTTTTTTGACGTATGCAGTATAGGAAGTGGTTGTGGCACCAGTGTGGTAGATTATGCCCACTATTGTGAAGGTTTCCTTGCCAAGAGACACTTAGCCTTCCGTGAATCTAGTTAGCTTAGAGTTATTTTTGGTACCATCTGCATTGTACCTTAGAAACATTAGTATCACATATTGGCCATTTGATTTTATTTGTATGCTGGAACAATTGTTTGAATTGTAAAAAGGGCATAATATGCCATGATTTACATTCTGCAGAAGCTTGTGAAAATAAATAGGCTCACAATTTGGTATGGATGCATACACAAATTTTTCATTAGGGATGTGCTCTTGTGAAACATGGTTGCAGAGAGTGCATGTATGTTTCCACGTGTATGAAATCTGCAAGATTTCATTCATAGGGATTTTTTGATTTCTAGTACTTCAAGTAAGTACATTGGGAATTCTTGTGGATCCTCATGTGTGTTTATGATGAAGTCTGCCATTTCTGTGCAGTAGTGCAATTCTTGCCATATTCCTGAGACACTGTAAGTGCTGTCCGGATTATTTGTGGCATTTCTATGAAGGACGAGCATTTGCAAACACAACTGGTCAAAGCTGTTTAGGTACATGTTCTGAACAATTGGTGGCAAATGGAAGAGAAGATTGATGGTTAGGATATGATATGATATGGCATTTATAACGCTCCTATACACAAGTGTTTCATAGCAATTTACGCCAGTTGTCTTGCTGAATTATCTGAACCAGAGAGTTGTGCCTTTCTATCCTGTGATCGGCCTGCACTTGTTTTCTGAGAAGAGACATTTGCCTTTTTGTCTTCTGATGGAGGTGCAGTTATTTTTGGACTAGAGAGTTTTGTGGTTGTATTATTTGATGGAGAAGCAGTTGCTCTTTGTTTCTTTAGTGGTATTGCTGGGAGATTTGCTATAGGTTCTGTTGTATTCTAGGATGCAAGAGATGTCAGCGTTGACTTTGTTTGCATGAAAGTTAACTGGGAATAGACCATTGCGGTTACACAGTCATGAAAGAGCTACATAACCCATACATTTAAAGACTGTACTGCCAATGTCAACCAATGCATGATCTAGGGTTAGTGAATAGTGATATCATATGAAAATGATAGAGAGCGTTGTTCTCCGTGTACATACATGTCTTTAAAAGGAAGGAAACATGCTATTGTGCAGCCTATTTCTTAACTTCTGCAAGTTTGTCAAAGTGTATGTTGACAAACTGAATGTTATCATGTGGATATGTTTGGAAGCCAACAACTATACCAATTGCTCCATTGACTAAACCTTGTTCTACATCAAGGTAATGCTTTATAATTACTCTGAGGTTTAGACACAGAGTTCATACTATTTCTAATCCAGCTGTGTTGGAGATATATTTTTCAAAACTATTTATTCATGCTGTTGCTTGTTGACACATAGGGAGTGTCATGCCCTGCACTTCTAGTTTGTCTGTGGAGCTGATATACATTATGGTTTGCATTTCTTTTTTCAAAATTGTATCATTTAATTGACTACAGCTTGCAAGGGTTGGCATTAAAGACATGCATTTTATATTTTGTTGAGTTCATTGTTCCATGACATCAGGAGCAGATGTGTTTTGCCCACATAGCTCATGGATTAGTCTAGTATTTAAGGTGGATTTGGAATCTTTAGTAAGCAGACCAGTTATAATGCTTTTTAATATGTAAGCATAGGTGATATCTGCAGATTGACACAAGTTTTGAGTGAGTTCTCTGTAGCGGAAATGTTGGCAGAGATTTACATTTCCAATGCTGAAGCATTGTTTGTGTCCCAATGTTTTGAAAATAGGTTGACATTTTACTAGTGTTAACTGTAGGAGGTCTCCGAAAACAATAAAATGTTTTCCTCCAAACAGTTGTTTGTAGTTGGGTTTTAGGACTTCTTGCATTCTGAGATGAATTAAAACCAACATGAGGTTGGAAACCATGTATACTTCATCTATTAGGAGAACCTTAATTTGTTTCAGAAGTCTGCGTACTTCAATTGCAGCTTCTGCTGATGATTTGTAGTATTCCAATTTGTTTTGGTGTTCTACCAGCAGGAACAGTAGTCAGTTTAAAGTTACACCTCCTATATTGTAGACAGCTACACCTGCGGGGGCTGTTACAACAACTGAAAGGTTGTTGTTTATTATGTCTTGTTGAAATGTACTCATTATTTAAATTAAAACATTTTGCCAGGACAACTTCACCAATTTCACACAGGAGCAGAGGTTTATAATTTTTACAGCTACAAGTTTTAGTTTCATGTTTAAAACTATGTTCAATTTCTTCAGTGACTTCTAGATAAATGGCGAGTTGTTCATCATGTTGCTTTGATTTGAGCACTGACAAGTCTTCTTCAGATTGTTTAGTTTGATACATGGTATTTTCTACCTCAATAATGGCTATGCCTGCTTCATTTAGAATCTGTGGTTCTCCAAGTGGTTCTTGGCTTCCTGTAAGAGAAGGTTGATTGCCCTCAGGAGTGTCTTTATCTAGTAGAGCTTCAATGTCTTCCTCTTGTTGGCATCCATTGTTCAGCATTAGTTTATATTGTTTTAAATTGACATTTGTTATACTGCTTTCAAATGCATTGAATGCAACATCAAATGAGCCTTGGTGACCTAATAATTCTTCTTTTCTCCAAGGTTTAAAAAGTTGTAGTAGGGCCATGTAATAAAGTTCTTTATGTTGCAGAGATTTAAATGATACATTTATATGATTAATTAGGCTTGTATTGGTAGATTTTTCTAGGCTTCCTTCACAAGTTGTGCCTGAATAGTTGCTAGTTGTCTCATCATGGCACTGTTTTTGTAGAAGTAGTTTTGGGTTATGTCATACAGGCACATGCTTTCCAAAACAGTACTTCTGTTTGGGCAGCATGTGTCCTTTAAATTGTTTTATAAATTGGCATGGCTGTTGGGATCATTTGTGGCTATTGTTTCTATCTCTTGGTAGGTTTTTAGTACCCTTTTTGGGATGAAGCTGGAGTAAGGTTTAGCCAGACAATGTGCTCAGATTTTCCATAAATGGCTGTACCTGTTAAACACTCTGCAGCTTCGTAGCAACTGCATTCTCTATGGGAGAGCATTTTTATTCTCAAGCTGTAACATTTTTGTGACAGTGTTTTGTCAGATGATATGTCATACCAGATGTCTTTTAACTCTGTTTTCTCAGCTTTGGTGAGATAGGCTGTGACATATCTTGCAACTGCAGTGGAATTGTCTGCCATGTATTGCATGTCCATATTTGCATTCCGTAAGAGGGAAATGGTTGCATTGTAATCATTGATGTACTTGGATGCTTCGTTCCTTTTAATGTATGTTTTTTTAGGGGATTTGCCTTTTACACTGTGTCTAACAGAAGACATCAAGATATTTACTTGTCCTTTTACGCAAACTTGTCTAGTGAAGCCAAAGCAACATTTGGTATAGTATTTACCTTTGTTTTTATATCTATGTCAGCAGTATTTGCCACACTTATGTTTTTGGAAGTGCACCATTTGTGTATATAGGTCACTATGTGTGGTCTCTGAAGGGATGTCACAGGTAATGTATTTTTCAATAAACTGTAAAACAGTGGCATCACCGTCATGGGCAAATTTGGGAGCATTGTTTATCCATAAAAGCATGTGAATGGGTGGTGCCCCTCTGGATTGATATTCTTTTCTCCAAAAGAAGTGTTTCACTTCTCTGAGCGAGTGGAGGGGTAGATTTATTGCAGATGAAGTGCAGCATGGCAATATAGTGATGGTGAAAGTACCATGATATATTGACAGGGTCAAGAGAACCGAGTTCTCCTGGTGATTATATGCCTATTCCCTCTTTATTTTGGTTTGCTGTGTGTGAAAAGTAGTGGTGCAAGTCATCCTAATGAGTATTCTGCACAACCTAAAGTAACAAACTATGTGGGTGGGCCTAGGTTCCTTAGCATAAAACGCACATCAGCATGACATCTGGATCAGTATTCTCTTGTACCACGCGTGTTTACCAGAGATTTGTGATACTTGACTGCAAAACTACATCTTTGTCTTTTATCATCTGAAGCATTTGTGTAGCAGACATGTTTAAACAAGTATAGCCTGTTTTTAATGTATGTGCAACTCCATAAAATAGCGTTGCTAGTTCACTTTCAAACAGTAGGTGTAAAATGTACTCTACATTTTGTCTGAATCTGGGGTCTTCAGATGACCTCAGTGTAGAACGATATTCTAATGAAGTAAGTTGTGTGGATCTTTTATCATATCTTCCTCCTTTTCCTGTAGGAAAGAGTAAAGGAAAAGAACGGGCTTCTCCACTTTTCTCCCATATGCTCATTGGGGATCCTTTCGCTTTTATGCATTTGATATGTTTCTAATGCATCTTCTATGGTGTCTTTGGAGTATAGTGGGTGAATTGTATACTGCTCTAAAATTATGGCTGCAGTGATATGATCTACACATTCAAATTGGCCAGTTTGTGGTGAATCTTGAATTATTTAGGTGGTTTCTTTTAAGTTTTCTTCTATGTTTATATATTTGTAGTATTCATTGTTTTCTTTGACACATTGTAGGGCTTGTCTAACTTTGTTTAAATTGACTAATTGTTGACAAATGTATTTGTCTTTTGTTGGTGCACCATTAACTACTGCAATCAAAGAGTTTCTACATTTTCTTTAAGATATAATGGTAAATATGCTACGTTGCCACAAATGCCTTTTAGTAACTCAGATGAAGGTAATTTGTCTGTTTTTCGGAAACTTGAAATGGGTGTACTGTTTGGATTATAATGCTCTCATACAAGTTAAGTTGTTGGAGAGCCGTGGAAGTGGGAATAATTCTAAGTTGTTAGTGATAGCACATATTTGCCTTTGGTTATTGTCAAGCTTAGTATTGCAGTACGTGCAAACTATAGAGGGGTCAGTTATTTTGTATTTATTTTCTGTTGTTAGATGTAACGTTAATTGGAATCACATTGGGGTTTATTGTCCTTTATTTTGTTGGCCATATCTACTGTTTTTGGGCTCTTTTTATAACCGGTTCTGGGACAACAGACACATACTTGGTCTGGTATTTTAGCAGATGTGTTTTGAAACATAGCTATTTCTTTTTTGAATGCGTTTGTTAGGAGTTTGGTGTTAGTGATGTTTTCTTTAATGTTTTCTGAAGTTACTGAATTAACTAAGTCAACTTCAGTCCCAAAATATTTACATTGGATGTGCTGTATTTCTCAAAGGAGTTTTTTGGCTGTTCCAAGTAGGAGAATGTTATTTAAATTTTGCAGTTCTAGAGCAGGAGTTTTTGCATAGTACAGTCTATGCACAATATTTTATAACGGACTGGTGTGTTGCTAACATTTTGATGTGGTGGAAGGTGCTTTTTCAAGCAGTTCCTGAAATGCAGGCTAATGAATGTCCTCACAGTCCAGTGTGGCTGCACATGGTTAGCAAAGTTTATATTCTACTTTTGTCCTTTAGTTTCACATAGTGATTGAGGAATTGTCACAAAGATTTGTAGGATTGTTGGCGTACGTTACATGTTGAGCTGCATGTCCATTTGTACACTGGACAGTTTGTTTGGGTGAAAAGAATATTTGGTTGTAAATGTGTTGGGGACATTTTTTCTTTAAGGGTTTCCTTTGCCATAATGGTGTTTCCTACCACTTCATATCCACAGACATTACTGTCTGTGGCAATTGGGTATTTCTGTTCTCGTTTATGAGCCTCTTAACTGAAATATGGTTCTGTGCTGCTTGTGTGAATCCATTCACCTTCACAGAAGTTTGAAAGGGTATCTATTTTGACATTGTGCATGTTTAGAAGTACTTTTTGTAATTCAGTGATTATTTAGTTAGTGGTTTCATTCTGTTTAAAATTAATATAAACAATTTTCTCTTTAGTAGAAATGCACTGTCAATTTTAGAGCTTCAAGGATTAGTATTCTGCGGTAGTCTTTAAGGGTAGATTGTGACTTTTTAGCTGTTTTTATAAGATTGTGAAGAACTCTATGGGATACCATTTTTTGTAAAAAATGTTTTAATGCTTTAGTGTGGCTACTTTAAAATTGATGGATATAGTGTTAGGTACATCAGTAGCTCTGCTTCTGTTTGTACATCTTTTTTACTTTTAGTTTTTGTAAGAGGGCCTTACTTTTCTATTGGTGGTTGATTTAGTTTTTGTTGAGTGAGCTTACTAGCTATTTTGTTTAAATGTTTTCTATACCTGTTGTAGAGTGCTGCGTTTGTCATGCAATGTATTTGTAATGTGTTGCAATGTTTTTGAAAAATAGGGAAACTGACCTAGTGGTAATGAAATGGAAGATTGTAGTTGGAGCAGTGTTTGGTGTCTCATAGTAGTGGTTTGAAAAGAACCAGTTTATATGTAAGGTGAAGTGTTGCATATTGATACTTTAGCCCTGATTCATGGATTTGTTTGCAATATATATATATAGTGACTTTGCACTGACTTTGCACTGCAAAAATACACTTTGCACAGTTCCATGAATTAGGGTTTGTGTCTGCAGTGCAAAGTCACTTTGCACCATGCAACAAATTCATAAATCGTGCCCTTTGGCAGTATGCACATATGTGAGAGCAGGTAGAGAATGCTGGCACTATAAGGGATGTAATGAAAAAGGTTGGAAAGTATGACGTTTATATGCAATAAAATAAATGAAAAAAGGCTGTGAATTTATAAGTGTTTCTTTTAAGGAGCAATTTGTTTAAAGTTTAAAAATGCACAAATGCACTTACAGCAGCCCTGCGTCTAAGTATTTTGGAAAAGAAAGGAAAAGCTGATGTGAAAGATCTGTAGAACATTTGTAAGTGGCACTTGATGTGTGGAAGTCTAATATGTTTGTAGTACATGTAAGTAACTTCATGTAATGTGTACTAGCCCCGGGTCCACATTTAAGCCTCTCTCACTCACAACACACAAGGGGATGTATGGAGGAGAAGGCAAGTAGGAGCAATATGGGTGGAGCCTGGCATGTAAAAACTCCTTCAGAACATAGGTCCGCACTTTATTCCTGGAGGCCGTTATAATCATGGTTGAACTTTAACTATTTTAAGCCATGCCCAGAGACCAGTCTGTGCTTTGCGTGCCCTCTGTTGCCGAGTGTACACAATCATCTCCGCCCAGATCCAGTTTCCTGAATCGCTGCACCTACCTGTTTCTTTCCACGGCTCCTCGCTTCTTCACTCCAATGCTGCAACACCTAGAAAAAGGATGAACAAGACAGCAGTGAGTTTGCGTCTCCTATCGCCCCGCATCCCGCACGACAAAGGATCTAGTTACTTAACTCCGATGCCACGCAGACAGAGCAGGAGCCAGTCTCTATCGCCACAGCCACTCCTGGGACTCCTGTAAGGGTACACAAAAAAACAGTAATTAGCAGCATAAAGTTCTCTCCGCCCGCAAGGCCATTCGTCGGCTCTTTTGCTTCGCTCACTGCACGTGTATTTACTGCATTTGAACTCTTACCTGCCTCTGCAACTCTGCAACTTACCTGAATAAACCAGTGGAGTAATTGGTTGTCTGCATTTGAACTCTTACCTGCATCTGCAACTCTGCAACTTACCTGAACAAACCAGTGGAGTAACTGGTAATCTGCATTTGAACTATTTGCAACTCTGCAACTTACCTGAACAAACCCTGAAAGCCAGTGGAGTAACTGGTCATCTGGGAACTTACCTGTGTGAGGTTTTCACTTGGGACTAAAACAGAGCCCGCAGCTGTAAATCTATCAGCCAACCTCTCCATCCCAGTACAAGGCCGCACCCAGGACAAAGTGGGGCAACTGGTTCCCTGGGCAACTGAAGATTTGCACCCCTGCATCAGCAGGATGCAGAGCGTACCAAACTAATCAAGAAGGTGAGCCATGCCCTAGCTGAGACATCATATCTGGGTTAGGGGAGTAGGAGGGAAGGGTAGTAGTAGTCCAGGAACCCCCCTAATCTCTCTTTTTTCTAGCAGATCACCCTTCTGACCGACCTGGGACAGAGAGAAAATCAGGGACAGGAACCGAAGGACTCCATCAATCCCGCAGAGACCCAGGTGAGCGTGACAGCATGCAAAGCCTTCCTTAAAACCCTCTGCCTGAGCAATGGAGACCTCGGAAGTGGATCGGCAGTCTCAGCTGCTGGGGGACTTGTGGGCTGAGGTGCATGCAGCCCGCGCCAAGACAAATGCCCTGAGGTGTTAACTGGTGGTAAATAGGGACAAGACCGCTGAGATAGCCCGACAGCTGTTACAGACACAGGCAGGTCTGGCTCCACTGCCAGGCGGAGCTACATCAGCCCCGGCACTACAATCCCAACCCATAGCCCCCATGCAGGTAGTTATCTAGGTAACATTCCATTCCGTTAGTACCACCAGAGAGGTTCATGGGAGATCCAAGGAGGTTTGGAACCTTTATGAACCAGTGCCACCTACATTTGTTGTGAAATCCAGGATTATTCCCAACAGAGCATGCTAAGGTGGCCTTTGTACTGTCATACCTGGGGGGTCATGCAGCAGATTTGGTCCGTTCCGTTAGTCAATAGGGATGATCCATTGCTGCACAATTACGCTGGCTTCCAGCATGAGCTAGAGAAGCTATTTGCCCATCGGACACAGGGACAGGCCTTAGGCGATGAACTGCTATCCCTCCGACAAGAGAGCCAGGACCCACTGGCTTATGTGGCAAAGTTCAATCGGTTGGTGGCCGAGGCAAACTGGCCAGAGGAAAAGCGAACCACCCTATTCTACAGAGGTTTACGAGGAGAACTAAAGGATGTACTGGCACAAGTAGTGAACCCTCCAGAAGGATGTGTGGACTACATCGACTTAGCCATCCAACTTGATCACTGCCTTCAAAACAGGAAGTCTGACCGGGCCCGTTCCGAGGGCAGAACGTTGAATGTACGGCCCAAGGAAACGCTAGTCTGCCATTCCATTGAAGCACATCCCAAGTCCATGCAGTTGGGCGTGGTCCGAGCTCCACTCACAAAGGCTGAGCGAGACAGGAGACGTCAGGAACAATTATGCCTATATTGTGGGCAGCCTGGCCACTTCCACCGCAGTTGCCCAGCCAAGCCTCCTCAGAAAATGGTAGGAGCCGGGGGTAATCAAGGCATGGATGAGGCGGAAAACTCCAACGCCCGGCAGACCTAGAGGTTGGTTTGTCGAGCGCAGAAAAGATCCACCTGACCTCACATTTTACCATTCCGGTACTCCTTGTAAGTTCCCAACACCATTCCAGAATGCACACACTGAGGCGTTCATGGACAGCAGGGCAATGAGAAATGACATGGACTTGGAGACTGCAGGAAGTATTGGCTTACCGGTTTGTGCAAAGGCAACTGCGGACAACGTAACTGCAGTTGATGGCAAACAACTGCATTCCGTCCCAGTAACCAAATGCACCGCTAACGACACACTGCTCTGCCAAGACGGACACAAGGAAGAAATCACTTTTGATCTCATTGAAGTCGCACAGTTCCAGGTAATCCTAGGTATACCCTGGCTGGAGACACATAACCCACAAATAGATTGGCACGCCAGAACATTGACCTTTCTCAGTGAATGCAACTGTTGTTATGACAAGGACCGTGCAGCCGTACACCCACTACTAGCCTCCCAGAAGACAGCATCCGTAACAGGAGCCCTGCCTACCGAATATAGCAGGACTTTCAAGAGATTTTCGCTAAGGACCAGGCTAACACGTTGCTACCCCATCATTCCTACGAATGCCAGATCGACTTGATACCTGGAGTGCAGGTACCCTGTAGCCAGATCAATGCGTGGACAGAAGGGGAGAACGCTCACCTAAAAAGCTACCTAGACCAATACTTGGCAAATAGTTTCATCCGTCCCTCGAAGTCACCTGCAGCCTCTCCCCTCTTCTTTGTAGCCAAGATGGAGGGGCACCTGAGAACATGCATCGAGTACCGAGCATTAAACGAGGTAACCGTGAAGAACAGATACCCGCTACCATTGATCCCAGTACTACTTGATCAAGTACGGCAGGCACAGATCTTTACAAAACTCGACCTCCGAGGAGCTTATCACCTGGTACGCATAAAGGAAGGTGATGAATGGAAGACCACGTTCCTCACCAGGTACAGCCTTTACGAATATCAGGTGATGCCGTTTGGGTTCTGTAATGCCCCGGCGGCATTCCAACACTGGAACGATGTGCTACATGAACTACTAGACATGTGTGCAGTAGTGTACATCGACAATATCCTCATCTATTCAGCTAATTTACAGGAACATGTGTCGCATGTACGGGCAGTGCTCCACAAGGTGCGTGAAAACCATCTATACGCCAAACGTGAAAAGTGTTTTTTTCACGTCACCGAAGTGGAGTTTCTCGGGTTTGTGCTTGCCCCGCAAGGCATCAGAATGGACAAAAGGAAAGTAGAAGCCATTCTCACCTGGCCTTCACCCACATCCCTAAAGGGAGTGCAGAGTTTCCTCGGCTTTGCAAACTTTTATCAACGGATCATAGCTGGTTTTTCACATTAGGTACACCCAATAACCTCACTCCTACGTAAGCTTAGAAAGTTTGAAGGGACATCCACTGCAGAGGAAGCGTTCTGTGCCCTGAAGAGCAAATTCACCTCAGCCCCTGTGCTGCAGCACCTGCAGCCTGATCTCCCCTATGAAGTGGAGACTGATGCCTCAAGTGTAGCCATGGGAGCAGTTCTATCCAAACGGAACCCTGAAGCTGGATGCTTGCATCCCGTTGCATTCTGGTCAAAAATATTCTCTCCCACGGAACTGAACTACGTGGTCACGGATAAAGAGCTACTAGCAATCAGAGACGCCCTCAAGGAGTGGATGCATTACTTACTCGGGGCTAAACGCACCATCACGATCATAACTGATCATCAGAACTTACAATATTTACGATCAGCGAAAGCTCATTCATCTCGACGGCTATGCTGGGCCCTGTTCCTGACTGAATATGATTTCATGATCACCTACCGACCCAGAGTCAAGAATGGCAAAGCTGATGCCCTGTCTCGCATCGGTAAGGGAGAGGAAGCCTACAGCAACCCTGATCCAGTAGACAGCATCCCAGGCAACAAGATCTTAGGCCTCTGCGTGGAAAATCCTTCCCCGCTGGATGCACTCCAACAGAGTATTAAAAACAGTCTGTCAGCAGCACAGATAACAGCATGGAGCACGAAGGGAACCCACTTCACCATCCAAGATGGTCTCCCATACCATCAAGAGCGTCTTTACCTTCCAACATGTTGTGGGATATTTTGACCCACTGAGCTGTGCTTTACTACATCACTTTGCTGCATTGGGGCAAGAAACAGCAAAATGGCTGCGTTGACTTCTGTGCGTGCCAAGATCTCTAAACTGTGTTTTTGCAACAACCAGAAAATGGTTGCACCACCCTGCCACACACATTTCAGGTGGGGTGGATCAGAGTACTCACTGCAGGAATGTGCCAGTGTGCTCTGCAACATTTAACATGGAGTGAAGTGAAAGTGACAGCATTACTTTGCTGAAAACCCAAAATGTCTCTTTGAAATGACATCTTTCAACCTTAAAAGTGATGCTTGGCGCTACATTCATCAATTTCTCATGAACCAATATGGTTAAAAAGGTCCTGCAATGCCCAGGATCATTCATTAGTATCTTTTAAGAATCAACCAGGGGCTTTGTTTTCATTTTACATGGGAAACGTGTCTATTTTCTTTGCAAAAGTATCAAGAATCATCTGTTCAGCGAAAGACTCTAAATAGATGCCTGTTAAATGTATCCATTCTGCAAAACAACTCCAGCACTCAAGAAAAGAACTATAGCTGCAGAAAGTGTGTATTTGCTGGAGATGAAAACCGAAAATGTGCTTTTTCTGACTGAAGAGAGGAAATCTCCTATTTAAAAGTAAATTGTTGTGTGAAGGCCTGCTTATTTAGAAATGTAAAAGGATTTGGCGAAAAGTGCACCAATAAATTGTTTTGATTCCATAGGTTCAAGTCAAGATGTAAAATGAGAAAATAACTATAACTATATATATATAGTTATAGTTATAACTATATAATATATAGTTATAAGCTATAACTCAGGCTAAGTTGGCAAGCTATATATATATATATATATATATATATATATATATATATATATAATATATATATATATATATATATATATATATATATATATATATATATATATATATATATAACTCTGCCAGTGGCTAGCCCTGAGAAAGAGTGACACCTTATACCCCTCTGGCACAGGAAAGCGCAAATTTGCTAGCTTGAAGGACTTTTAATGCACCGGGACAAGGGATTTCCCAAGCTCATTGGACACTCGTCTTTGCTCCAGGCTGGGACAATAGCAGGCTGAGACTCTCACCTGTCAAGTGTGAGGGGCAATAAAACCTTCAATCAAGAGAGAGACCCCTCATCCTGCTTCAAAGGAATCGACAGCTGCTTGCAGTTGGGGGAAAAGAATAAAAACCTGATCAAGTGACATTTGGTTTTAAAAGGATATTTTGTAACTGAACTTTAAAGACGTTTACTTTGCAGCAAGAATGAGGAAAAATATGAAAAGTTTGTAGTTTTAAATCTAATTTTAGGCTCTTTCTTTGAAAAATTGGTAGAACTCATTACTGCATAAGGAACAGAAGTTGTAAAAAACGACAGAGTACGCGGAAAGTATTGATGTTGCAAACATAACATTTTGTACACATATTCCAGGGGTAAATACGCATCTGTGTACAAAATTGGGGAATTGTAAACCAAATCTTTCATGGTTAAAATTGACAAAATGTAGCAGAAAAGGCAAAACCAGGTCCCACAGACTTAGGATTTGGATTGCAATATGACGCACAAAATATGCAACCTGTATATCTGATTTTCTTAGAGGTTATAACTGCATAGATATGTATTTATGGAAAAATTAGATTTTGGTTCCAATAGCTAGGGGAGGTTTCTAGACATTGTAAAAGTCACTCCATAAACATGCCATCCTTTTCTGTGATCCAATCAGCTGTGGCAAGGCGGAAACTAAGCTCTGGCCCAATCCTAGCATTAATGGTGTGGGTAGTAAGCCTGCCCCTAACATATACTCTTGTGATGTCATCTGGCAGGATAAATAGGGGCACCTGGCAGCACACAAAAAAGGACACTGATTCCTGACTTTCTTCCTGAATTGCTGCGTGGCGTCCTGTTCCTGATTTTTTCATCCTGCTTGATCCTGATTCCAGATTTCATTGCAAAGCCAAGGCCTATGCATTGCTGAACCCCTTTTCAGCTATGCCTCAAATTCTAAAAACATTCCAAAAACTCAAGGGAAGCATCCTGATCCAGCCTGGCTTGCTGCTACTAGATGCATGCTCCAAACTCGTCATCCCGCTGATCTGTAATATCCAGTAACCAGAAGTGCAGTCCAGTGACCAGAGTGGCCCAGTTGATCCTGTTCTGCCAGATTTGCCCAGATGTCCTTGGTTAGACCCGATCCGTGTGATGACCAGAACCCTTGACGGTCCAAAATCCTAAATTAAAGTGGACTGTAAGCATCAATAGGAATCATAGAAAGCCATAGCACACCTTGCCTTGCCTTGTCCTATCCCAATCTCTAAACCATCCTATACTTAGCTTAATAACTTGTAACATTGTCAGAATCCTTATTGCAAATCCTGTCTTTAATTTATCTTGCTAAGCACCATTTCTTTAGTCATTTTTATCTTGTGTAAATCCTAAACTATCAATCCTATTTCGAGTGATCTGACTGGTTCCGCCAGAGCGGGCGCTGGGGATATGGGGTTGAAGTAATGAATCAACTCCAGAGCTTATTGTAACCCTCTTTGGTATTCTAGCCTGCATGCTCTAGTCTAGAGTAAAATTATAGTGAATATTTTCTTGTCCAACGCCTCTCATTCTACATTGCATATCTCCCTCAGTTTGGCAGTTTGGTAGCTAACCCATACATTCTTATATGTTATTGATAACCTGGGCATCAATGATCAGGCCCTGGCCTGCCTGAACTCCTTTAACTCTGACCGACTCTCCCAGATCCAACTTGGGTCCTTCCTCTCCTCTATCTCTCTGTCTACTTGTAGTGTTCCCCAGTGGTCTAATCCTTCTCCCTGGCTGTTCAACCAATACTTGGCACCTCCCGCCTTTTGCATATCTCTCTCTGGTCCAACATTCAGTGCTATGCAGATGACACTCAGCTCACTTTCAGTCTCCTCTTAGCCACCTCTTCTCCCTCCCTCATCCCAGAATGTCTGTTCGCAATCCAGGAGTGATGTGCCACCTATGATCTCTGCTTTAATGCCAGTAAGACAGAGATCCTCCTCATCGGCTCATCAGCACCTTCCTTTCCTGTCACTCTCTGGCTGCCCACTCTGGGCACTCTTCCGGCTCCCACCTGAGAGTTTAAGAACCTCTGGGTCATCTTTGACTCCATAGTCTCCTTTTCTTCTCACATCTCTGACATCTCTATGAAGTCTATCTACCAGCTGCATCTCCTAAGAGGTATTCTTCCTTTCCTAACTTTCCCCCAGATGCTCACTGTCTCCAGAGCTCTGGTTTTCTCTAGGCTTATCCTTTGCAACAACCTCTTTCTAAATCTCCCTGCCTCTACTCTCCATCCTCTACAACTCATCCAGAACAGGACTGCAAGACTTGTCCTTTGTCTCAAGCCCAGGGATCGTATCTCTCCAGCTCTGAAATCTCCATTGTCTCCCAGTAGCAGCAAAGATTGCGTTCAAGACCCTCTGCACTGTTCACAAGGCTTTCTGGCACCTGGGACTGCAATACCTCCAAATTATCTTCCTACACAAGCTCTTAGCTCCTCCACCTCCAACACCCTGAGGGTCAGTTGCTTCTCTGAGCAACGAGTTGGGGGCAGATCTCTTTCTTTGGCAAGTGCCTCCATCTGGCGCAGCCTCCCTGCCTATCGGAAACTTGAGCAGAACCATCTCCAGCTCCAGATGCACCTCAAGACCTTCCTCTTTGCTTTGGACTTCTCTCTCCCTCTCCCCTGCTGATCCCATACACGCACTGGTCACCTGGCTACACTCTGAATTCAGACCCGGTTCCTTGCCCATCCAGATGCATGCCCACATTGCCTCGTGCCTGCCCCTGCACTTGTGGTCTCTATCTGTAACCCTACAGTTCCCTTTCCTGAACTTATTAGACACCTGTTGACTGCACTTATAACACCTGCACTTGCCACCTGTTGGCTGCACTACTTTTTGTGTTGGTTCCTTGTCCTGTATTTGTCAATCATTTCACCTACCCTCCCTGGCAGTTCTCCCCACTTCTCCCCTCCCTCCCCACTCCCCTGCACATGCATGATATCAATGTCACTAGGCTTAGTAAGATGGTTGTTTTTTGTCCTCCCTTTGTTTCCCTTCCCTTGCCTTGTTGCACTTTGAAACACTTGTGTATAGGCCCATTGTAAATGCCATATCATACAACGTGGACACCAGGCATGTCATCTGGGTCCTTTGAGGATGCCTGGCATGGAAAGAGGACTGGGGGGATTAACCATTCAGGTTTTGTGGTTTCCAAGGAGGCAGGGTAGGAGGGGTTTTCTTTGTTGTGTGCACTGAAGATGGCTGAGGCTATGGCTATGAAGAAGCAGAGTATATGGATGGTGGGAGATTGTTGGATCCATTAATTTAAGGTTCATACAGAGTCTTGCGGCATCTCTGCTACTATTAGATTGCTAGAAGTGGAGGTTTTGTGGTATACGCTGGGTGACTTTATTATTATTTTGTGAGAGTATTGCTCACTTCAAACATCCTGATATTATTATTGTGCATTGGGGGCGCAACAGTTTGGGCTATGTGTCTTCAGTATATTTGCAGTTTGCCATGAGGAATATGCTGGGATGCCTATTCGAACTATTTCCAGCAATGAAGATTATTTTTTCTGAAATCAATCACAGGCAAATATGGAGATGTCCAAATTTGTTTTGGCCACAAATGGAAGAAGCTAGGCAGCATGTGAATAAAGGTGCATGAGCTTTTTTATATGGTTCAGCGTTGCCATCTTTTGACAATGAAAATATCAAGTTGGACGGTGTACATACTTTCGCAACAATAGAGTGCATTTGAATGATGTTGACAATCAGATTTTTCTTTTGAATGTTTAAAATGCATTGAAAATTTTTGTGTAAACAAGTTAAATGGGAAGATGTGGAGTGTATAGTAAAGCATGTGTTAGTAGGACATACAAATGAAAAAAACAAAAAAGAGAAATTGAATCCGTGTTTATAGAATTTATGAAACACAGCATATGTTACTATAGTACATAAAAGGAAAAAAAGCAAATAAAGGGTATTTTTAAAGAAGCTCTTTCAAGATTCACCATTGTAAAATAAATAATAAGGCATGGAAAGGGGACTGCAGAGACTGCAGACAGTCGTAGATGTCTGCGGACATCAGGGCATTAGCCAATCAGGTTTCGGTTTCGTGGGTGTGGCATACAGGAAGGCTGAGTAGCAAGAGTTATCTTTGTTGTGTTCAGTGAAGATGGCTATGACTATGGCTTTGACAAAGCAGAGTGTCTGGTTGTTGAGCGATTCTTGAGTCCATTAGCTAAAGGTGTACTGTGAGCAGTATGGATTATTTGGGAATATTAGATTTCAAGAATGCAAAGTTTGCTGGTTTGGAGTTAGAGTAATGAAGTGGGAGGAATTGCTCAAGTTTTGTGAGAATATGGTTAATTTCAAGTATCCGGACATCATTGTTCACAGTGGAGGCAACAGTTTGGGCTATATCACCGGAATATCCTTACAGTTTGCCATGAAGGATGCATTTGCAAAGATAATGGAACTCTTCCCACATTCCAAGATTGTATTTTCTCGGATAGCTCAAAGACAAATGTGGAAGTGTTCTAATTTATTTTGTCCACAAATCGAGAAAGCAATGCACAATGTTAACAAAGCCTTATGTGTTGTATGTGCTTTTTTGCAGGATGTTTACATGACATCTTATCATAATGTTTCAAAGATATGGAGTGCATTTGACTGATGTTCGCATTTTCAAAATGCATTGAGTACATAAAATATGAGTGAAGTATTTTTTAGTAGTTGAAGTAAACAAAAAGGAAACACAGAAAAATAATTAGAAGCACTTTCTGTGAAAGTTAGAAAACATAATTAAATTCAGTAGAACATTTGTTAGTTCAGTATATAAAACCAAATAATCCCCAAAAACTATAAAAGCCAGAAAGTAAAAAAAAGATTATTTTAAGAGCCACCATTTTTGAACGAAACACAAGTTAATTGATGTTCATTTCCCATCCTCATGCCAGGAATGTATCAGATGTCTGTAGGCTATCGTACTGTCCGCAGACTAAGCAGGCTGAAAAAGGTGCTGTGATTTTATTTTTTAGTTCTATTTTTTAACTGTTAAAGGTGGCTCCTAAAGGAACCTTTTTTTGTCGTTCTGGCTTTTATATTTTTGGGGGATTTTGTTTTTTGTAGTGGAGACAAGGTAAGGTGGGGAGGGAAGGGAAAGGGCTCCAACCACAGATACAGAGGAGCAGGTAGACAGGGGAAGATGTTGGGCGTGCCTTAAATTTAAGGTAGATGGCATAGTTTCTCATGCTCCTTGACCACAGCCACGAAAGCACTTTGAAACTGCTCCTCCCTGCAGATCGGTGCATTGCAGTAAAAACAGAGTACTGTGACCCTCGAAAGATTAGTGTCAACAGCATTCTGTATGGCCTGTGAGGTGGCCAATGGGATCCGCTGCCCCACAGGAGTAGCCTTTGTGGTGGCAGGAGTGGTTGAGAAAAATGGGGTAGCTGACATTAACATGCTTCTCTCTGAGAAAGGACAGACTTTCTCAGAGCACCCAGGTGGTTGGATCTGGTGTGGAAGCGTATGGAGGGGGTCCCGTAGGAGTACTGCCAGGTTCTCTGTAACTGAGTGCAATGTTGCACTCAATGCATTTCTCCTTGGCAGCACATGCTTTCAGTACACTCCCAATGGTGATAAATAAACCACCATACCCATGACTCTCTCCGGGCCCTGGAGGAACGCAGTTCCTCTAGCTCTTCTTCTTGTTCCTCATCATATTTTTCTGCATCACTGTGCCAGTGCCCCTGTCCAGGCCCTCCAGATGGTGATGGTGGTGGTGGTGGCACATAGGGTGGAGGGATGGGCATGACTGCTGTAGTTTTTGATGGTAGATTGCAGGTGTTGAAAGAACCGCAAGCAGGTGCTCTCTCCTGGATAGTCAGATTGAGAATGACTAAAAGTAATGGCTGTGTCCCTTCAGAGGAACCATCCATGGGCCGCTCGACTGTCCGTGGACTACTGAGTCAAAAATAGCGCTTGTAAAAAGTTGGTAGATCAACTAAGAATTGGCCTAGGAGCTGTGAGAATCCTGAAGGTGTGCCCCTGACTAGTCCCCGGGGATCTGTCATCCAGGTGCCCAGGATACAGCCATCGCTTTTGGATCCAGTTCGTGGTGGTGGACCAGTGCAGGAGGATCACCTGGATGAGGGGTCTTCGGGGAGTGAAGTGGGACACTGATGGGTGAGACGCAGTACCTCCTTCCCTATAACACCTTTCCGCATCCTATCCCATAGGTTATGCAGAAGTCCCCCCCCTTTCCAACATGAACACTTTCCTATGAAATAAGTACAGAAATAATTGTCAAAATTGGCAGTAGAAGGAGCAGTAATAACAATTATAGCGCCTAGGGATCACAGCAAACACCTCAAGGGTCGAATGGACATTTTATGGAAAGAGGAGAATACAACTATTACCCCAGGAAACGGGGTGTGCACCAAGAAGAAGAGGGTTTGGATTTAAAGCACCACAGTCAGAGGGGTTCAATTTAGGACAACCAAGATTTTGGGAATTAGGACCACAGTGTTGGACTTGGGGGAAACCTAGGCAGATTGCACTGGGTTGCAGAAGTAGGGGAGGAATGCAACAAAATTGGCAACAATTTGGGACAAGAGATGGGTTCGGGTATCCATTGTCACAGAGCACTGCACAGCAAGAGTACAATACCCATGATTAAACACAGTATCAATCAACCCAGACACAGGCACAGCAAATGCCTTGAACATAACAGGCAGTAGATCCTCAGATACAACAAACACACACACAAACACTGGTAGCAACCCCAGTACCCCAACATATAGTGGCACAATGGGACACACAAATATTTCCGCGGACACAGACACCTAGAGTAGGGGATGTGACAGAAGTTGAAGGTCATCCTTATACTGTAACAGGACTGAACATGTACCATAATAGGACAGTCCACACAGCAATTTGTGCTGCCCAATTCTATTGATTACACCAGACCCTCAAGAGGAACTGAGGGTGGAGGGGACCATTGGTGTCAAGACTTTCTCCTTTTTGGTTGATACTGGGACTACAAGATCCTGTGTTAAAGAGGGGAAGTTCCCAATGTCAGGAATAGGAATGGACACACAAGGATTATCTGGGGTTATGACAATAGTGCAGTTCACAGAGAAATTGCCCATAACAATAGGAGAACTCTAGATCGCTATGTCATTATTGTTTTCCTGGAGAACAACCTTTAACATATTAGGGAGGGATTTGATGAGCAAAATAAACATGCCAATTTCAATCACTGAAGAGGGAATCATATGTTTACCACCAGGTATTCATTATGTGAATGTACATGAATTTATGAAAGCATTTCATGGCCAGAAGGCACAAAGAGGGGTGCTGCCAAACCCTGAGGTATTTCTTTATGGTGCACAGGTGCTATTGGTATGGCTTTCGAGAATACAGGAGAAAGTGGTGAGATTACCGACAGAATTCTTTTTTGGACCAGTGATACTCACGGCTGTGGTAGAATGGCAAATTATTACAATTGAATTAGAGGCAGCAGTAGTGAGAGAGGACAGATGGATTTAGCGTGGAACTGATGACGAAGAAGTAGGTTAGCATACAGTAATAGTGCTTGATTCAGCATGTAGACCTACTGACTTGACTGATGATGAACTGTTTCAAGATGACTATTCAGATGATGAGGTGAAGTTTGACATTTGCATTACATAAAAGTTGCAAATAGAGTATAGAGAGGTCCCCCAGTTGAGATTGTTGCAGAGGAAGATATTATTATTTTTGCAGGAAGATTTGGCAAAAGTGCCAAATTCATTGTAGACCAGTGATCCATATGGTGGAAATTGCAAGATTGCCAGCACATATTTCAGCGCAAGCGGGAGAATTGGTCACTATGATTTTAGCTCTTAAAGCGCATCAGGATGAGGCGGAAACAGTGTACTCTGACTCGCCTGTGTGACGACAACAGTACACTCAGGTTTGTCTTTTGGTTAAGGTGGTGCTTCTAGTGCACAGACGGCATGCCTCTAGAGCATGTACCATTGTTCGAGAGATTGGTAGGCCTTTGAATGCCCCTCTGCAGTTACTGTTGTGAAGTGTGCAGTGCGTACGAGAGGTACAGACATTATTTCCTGCGGCAACAAAGTCACAGATGCAGAAGCGAAAAGTCCAGCGTATTTCCCATAGATATCAGGCATTACAATTGCCCCAAATAAATACACACTTAACATGGTGATGAAAGAATGTTTTAATACACACCAATAACCCAAATTGCCAAACTGCAGGGACACACACAACAACAGGAGCAGGATTTGTGGAAGAAAAGGGTGTGCTCATTATACTCTGCAGAATAGAATTGGCAAAAGGATAGCACAAAGAAACCTGTCATGCCTATTGGGTTGCTCACTGTAGCATTAGACCAGTTACATTATCCAGCACACAACAGGAAGGAGTGTCTTGCAACAACCCTTTCAGACAATTGGTTCACCTCAAATTTGCAGGACCATGTGGCCAATTTCATTGTCAATAAAGGTATACTCGGCAAAAAATATACTGCCAGTCATAGATTGAAAACAGTGATAGGAACATTACCCCATTCTACTCGACCATTTTGACATTTGCATATCGATTATGTGGATATGCTCAACAATTGTAATGACTACCAATATATGATCATGACAGTCTGTCCTTTTTCCTGATGGATAGAAGCAGCACCATGCGCAAATCCAGACGCCATATCAGCTGCAAATGTTCTTGTGCAAGAGGTATTTCCAAGATGGGAAGTATGCAAAGTGCTATGTTCTGACTATGGACCCCATTTTGTAACCGTAGTGTTTGAGCAGATTACATCTCTATTGGGGATAAGGCACACATTTCATCTGCTTACTATCCCCAAGGAAATGGAATGTGCAAGGGCCTAAAGGGCCTCTTAAGGGAATGCACCACAAAAATAAAAGAGATAAAAATGTATTGCATTGACTTTCCCTTGGCTTTTTTTGCGTTACACTATCAGCAAGAATGAATACCCCAATTGTTTCACCCAAACATGGTCAAACAGATGCTGAGAATTCAGAACAGTGCTTTGTAATGAGATGCATGAATATTTGATGGCTATGATTAAATCTCTGAAATGTATCTCCCGACAAGTACACGCCAGGGGTGCTCAGCAAGAATCACTTAAAATTTAAATGGACATTTTGACCCAGTTAGTTTATTACTATTATCTCCCCCATTAAGGCCCCGTGCTTTGTACACAGCCCTCATGACACTCCAATGACCGCGCACACTTCCACTGCCCAGGGGCTTCAATAGTTTTGCTCTATGCACAGTAGTTTATGTGCGCCAGGCCCAAGGGCACAACAGCAAGGACAATGATTCCATGGGGCACGACTCACCTCCAAAGCAGGCCTCCACCGCCGGGGAGAGGAGACAAGGGCCCCCGCCTCTCAGCTGGTCCCGTCTCGCTTTCGGGCACTCGCTGGGCGAAAAGTTCCAGGCTCCACCAGCAGTCCGGCCTGCTCAGCTGTGTATATGCAGAATCCGTTAGGTCCCTAATGCTGCGTAGCACTCACCGTCAGCGCACTCTCAGCTGCTCTTCGTGCCCTGCCCACAGCGTGGATCAGCACCGATTTAGGTCTTGAGGCGCTATGTCTGTTTAGCTAGCAGATGTTGACAGTAGTTTGTTCAAGTATTGGGTAATACAGGTGTTATTTAAACTAAGGATATCGTGGGGCCGGAGCTCAAATGGCCATCTTGCTTGGCTGTTCGACAGCGCCCCCCCACACTTATGTTTTTGGAAGCATGAGATTTGTGCACGTGGGTCACTATGTGTGCTTTTTGAAGGGATGTTGCGGGTGATGTATTTTTCTACAAACTGTAAAATGGTGGCAACACTGTCATGGCCACATTTCGGAGCATCTTTTATCCACAAAAGCATGTGGATGTGTCGTGTTCCTCTAAATTGATATTCTTTTCTCCAAAAGTAGTGTTCTATTTCTCTGAGTGGAGGGGCTTTTATTGAAGATGAAGTGCAGCATGGTAATAAAGCAATGGCGAAAGTACCTTGACACATTGACAGTGTCAATAAAACAGAGTTCTCCTGGTGTTTTTATATCTATTCCTTCTTTATTTTGGTTTTCTATGCATTAGAAGTCGTGCAAGTCATCCCATGCATATTCTGCATAATTTAAAGTAACAAACCATGTGTGTGCGCCTATGTTCCTTGGCATACAAGGTACATCAGCGTGATGTCAGAACCAGCATTCTTTTGTACAACATATATTTGGCAAGAGATTTGTAATACTGGACTGCAAAACTTCATTTTTGTCTTTTATCTTTTGAAGCAGTTGCGTAGGGGACATGTTTTAAAAATTGGAGCCTGATGGAGTTTCTAGTTCACTCTCAAAGGGGAGGTGGAAACTGTATTATATATTTTGTCTGAATCTGGGTTCTTCAGAATATATTCATAAAGAGTGATATTCTGATGCACTAATTTGTGTGGGTCTTTCATCATATCTTCCTCCTTTTCCTGTAGGAAAAAGTAGAGGAAAAGAACGTGCTTTGACACTTTTCTGCCATATGCTCATTAGAGATCCTTTGGCTGGACACATTTGATATCTTTCTTATACATCGTCTTCGGTGTCTTTGGAGTGCAGTGGGTGAATTGTATACTGGTCCAAAATGGTGGCTGCAGTAATAGGATCTACACATTCAAATTGGCCAGCTGGTGGTGAATCCTCAATTAATTGAGTGGTTGCTGTTAAGTTCTCCTCTATGTTTATATCTTGGTAGTATTCATTGCTTTCTTTAAGATATTGTAGGACATGTCTAACCTTGTTTAAGGTGAATAGTTGTTGCCAAATTTCTTTGTCTTTTGTTGGACTATGAACTAGGATAATCAAAGATTGATCTATTGGCTGTTGTATTTCCAGAGTTTGTGCATTTTCTTTAAGATCTAATGGCAAATTAACTACTTTGCCACAAATGCCTTTTAGTATTTATTTTCTGTTATTTTCTGATGTTAAATATAAAACTAATTGGAACCATTGGGATTCCTTATTGTCCTCTATTTTGTAGGCCAAATCTACTATTTTTGTGCTCTTTTTATAAAATGTTCTGCGACAACAGACACATACTTGGTCTGGTATTTCAGCAGATGTGTTTTGAAACGTTGCTATTTCTGTTTGTATGTGTGTGTTAGGAGGTCGGTGTTCATAAGATTTTCAGCCATGGTTTCTAAAGTAACTGAATTTTCTAAGTGATCTTCACTTCCAAAATATTTACTTTGGATGTGCTGTATTTGGTGAAGGAGTTTTTGGCTGTTCCATTTAGGAGTATGCTATTTAAATGTTGACGTTGTAACAGGACTTTAAGCATAATACAGAATCTGCACAAGATTCCATATAGTGGAATGGTGTGTTGCTAACATTTTGTTGTGGTGGAAGATGCTTTTACAAGCAGTCTTTGAAATGCAGGCTAATGGATGTCCTCTCATTTCTACACTGGATGGATTGTTTGGGTGAAAGGAACAGATGGATGAAAGTTTGTTGGTGACGTTTTCTCTATAAGGGTTTCTTGTGCCATAAGGGTGTCTCCTACGATTTCATACCCTCGGCCATTACTGTGTATGGCAATTGTTTTTTTTGTTCTTGTTTATAAGCCTCTTCATTGACATATGGTTATGTGCTGCTTGTGTGAATCCATTCACCTGCACAGAAGTTTGAATACATATCTATATTGACCTTGCACATGTTTAGAAGTACTTTTTGTAATTTATTGATTAATTCAGTTAGTGGTTTCATGTTATTTAAATTAATATAAACAACTTTCTTCTTATCAGAAATGCGCTGTCAATTAGGGCTTCAAGGATTAGTCTTCTGCAGTAATTTGTAAGGGTAAAATGTGATTTTTCAGCTGTTTTCACAAGATTGTGAAGTACTCTATGGTAGAAAATATTTTGTAGAATTAATTTTCTGGAACGCTTTACTGGGGCTACGTTACCATTGTTATATATAGGGTTAGGTTTATTCATAGGTATGCTTTTGTTTATACATTTATTTTTGTTTTAATTTTTGGAAGAGTGGCTTTACTTTTTTTAGTGGTTGCTGAATTAGTTTTGTTGAGTTATGTTATTAGCAGTTATGTTTGCATATTTTCTATACATTGTTTTAGAGGTAGATGACAATGTGACAAGTATAGTAATGTACTTACTTTGTAGGATGTGAAGAGTAATCTTCTTCTGCTTGGTGTCCTTAGTAATTTTATTTTTTCCTATAATCATAAAAGAACGTTAGTGGGTATATATGGTAAAGGTGAAGTTCTTTCAGTAAGAGAGGTTGTTATTAATGAATGTAGGAGTAGTTGTTATGAAATAGAGTTAATAAAGTTGTGGTTTGGATAGTCTAGTGAAGTATGGGAACTGTGTTGTTAGAAGCATTGAAGTATGGGTGCAAGGAAAAGGTGTATGTGTAGGCTACTTTAATACTGCTGAGTATAATGAAAGAAGTGCAGTGTTTGTGGTGCAATGTATTTGTAATGTGTTGCAGTATAATTAACGCATCGGTAAACTGTGGTCTAGTGGTAATGTAATGGTGGATTGTTATTGCAGCAGTGTTTGGTGGCTTATAGTATCAGTTGTAAAAGAAGAGTACTTTATATGTAAGGTGAAGTGTCATAAATAGATACTTTGGCAGTCTATAAATATGTGTAAGCAGTTTGAGAATGGTGGCAGTGCAAGGGTTGTAATGAGTGAGGTTGGAAAGTATGATATTAAAGTTGAATGAAAAACAGAAAATGGTGACTGTAAAAAGTTTGTTTTTAGGAGCATTTTTATGAATGATAAAATAAATGCATACAATCATTTATAGCAGCACTGTGTGTAACAGCTTTGTGAAATAAAATAAAAGTGGAGGTTAAAGATTTGTAAAACATGTTTAAGGGGTACTTGGTGTGTGGAGGTTTAATATATTGGCAGTGGATTCATACTTGCAAACATGATCTGTTGCAATATGTAGGTGCTTATCCAGTTTTGTTTTTTTGCTTTGAATTCTGGGAGTTGCAGTTGCAGTTTTTGTGTTAGAAATGTTGGATTATATGTCCTAGTATGTAGAGAAATGAAATAGGACTTGGTAAGCAGCTGTAGATTGGAACTGGTTATTTCAACAAGCATTCATGTACCGTCAAGTTATCAAGCATACAATAAGTGGCACTTAAAAATGTAAACATGTTTTGCATCAGCTAATTGTTTCTTTTCTAGAGATGTTATACACATTGCTGTTTGAAAGGCATATATGCATTTTGCAATTTTAATTGAAATGTTCCTAAAATATTTTTTTTAAATGCACAGCATTTTCCATTCCATATAAATGTTATACTTTTTAATCGTTTAGTGTAGTCCTGTGTTATTTTTGTTTGTTTACATTATGGGAGTTGTAGTGCAAAATGTGTAATGGCAGAAGTGGTATTACAAATCACTGAGTGCAGAGAATAAATACATGATTTATACCCACCTATAGAATGGGATGGGTTATGTTGGTTGGTATGAATGTGCTGCCAAAATATTAAACTTCCACTTAGCAAGTGCCATTATAAAATGTTGTAGAAATCTTTTGAAGCTGTTTTCTTTTTTTTTTGTAGAAAAATGTAGCACACAGTGTTGCTATAAATGGCCATTTGCATTTTGTAAGTTTCAACAAAATGCTTTTAAAAAGAAACATTTTTACATGTGCAGCATTGTAAGTAAGTGTGCTGAATGATGCCATACATGGCATTTGGTAGATTGGTTGCAAAGCTATTATGTTGATTGAGAAGCACATTACACAGTAAGTAGAAGAAACTCTGTATATATATTTATGAAGGTGTTGAAAGAAATTACTTATAGGCATCCCTGTACTATGTTTTGTTAGATACAGATCTTGTTGAGTCTGGAATTAGAAATCTTGGACAGTTGCACTGTACATTTTGATGCAGATGCCTTTCATTAAAAGGGGATATGTACTCTGAGAGTTCAAGTGTACATGTGAAATGTTGACATGAGATGACAGGGTTAGGTGTAGAGGTTTTGGATGTGATTGGTGGATGGATGTGTGACTATTTGAAAGCAGCCAATGAGGGAGTGTTGAGAACATGAAAGTGGAAAGGGTGGAAGGGCAGCCCTTGTGTTATGAGGTCCTCGGACAGTGTGGTAGTCCGCAGATGGCATGTGCCACATACAGGTCTTTTGTGGATGTCTGGCATGGAAAGGGGACTGTGGGGATTAGCCAAACAGGTTTGCTGAGTGTGGTGTACAGGAAGAGAGGGTAGTAGGAGTTTTGTTTTCAGGACTTGTGAGAGCAGTGGTAATGGCTATGGCTATCAGACTGTGTGTATTCTGGGGGACTCTTCAATTCAGTCATTGAAGGTATATGTTGAGAATCATGGCATCCATGGAAATATTGGGTTGGCAGAAGTGGAGGTTTCCTGACATGCAGTTTGTGGCCCAAACAGGGCAAGCTTGCTTTCTTTTTTGAGAGTGTGGCTCATTTTAAATGTCCAGATATTGTAATTGCCCATTGTGGAGGGGACAGTTTGGGGTTTGTGATTTCAGTTTCTTTGCAAGTTGCACTAAAGGATTTTTTTAAAAGCCTTATGCAACTGTTTCCTACTGCTAAAATAATTGTTTTCGGAAATAAATCAGAGACGCTCATGGAGATGTCTAACAAACTTTTTCAGTCCTCAAATTGAACAATCAAGACTGATTGTCAATAAAGGTGTATCTGCTTTTTTGTATGGTTCTGGAATGTCGTCTTTTGAGAATGATAATATCAATTCTCAGGGTGTGAATCTTTTTTGTCCAGATGGAATTCATTTTTACAAATATTTGAAATGCAATTTTCCTTTATAATATAAGGAATGCATTGAAGAGGTTCCTATAAGGAAGAAAAACAACATAAAAGAAACACAAAAACATTAAAAGGTGTTTGTTTACAAAACCCCTTCAAATAAAATAAAAATGGTTATTTTCAGAGCCACTACTAAATATTAAATTATTGTGTTTAATTTCCCTACCTGCCCCATTCAATTGGACGATCTGTCCGCGGACAGCACGGTAGTCCGCAAAAGGCACATGCCACATCCCGGTCTGTTGATACTGCCTGGCATTGAAATGGGACTGGGGAGGCCATGGACAGCCGAGGTATCCGCAGATATCGGAGGATGAGCCAATCAGGTTTCCTGGTAGTGGTGTACACGAAGAGATGCTAGCAGGAGTTTTGTTAGTAGGAGTTTTGAGAGAATTGAAAATGGCCATGGCACTGTCTTTCAGCAGGCAGAGTGTTTGGATTTTGGGGGACGCTTGGGTGCACTGGATGAAGGTATATGCTGAGCATTCTGGAATAGACAAACATCTTGGATTCCCCACATTGGAAGTGTTCTGGTACAGAGTGTGTAGCATGAAGTGGGTGGGCCTGCTCCCATTTTGTGCAAATATGGTTGAATTGAAGCATCCAGACATTATTATCATTCATTGTGGTGGGAACAGTTTGGGGACAGTGACTGGAATCTCATTGCAGTTTGCAATGAAGGAGGCATTTGGCAAAAATGAACAAAATGTTCCCTAATTCCCCCCCCCAAAAAATTTTCATAAATTGCCTAGAGACAGATGTGGATGTGTTCCAGTTCATTTGGCCCACAAATGGAAAAAGCGAGGTGCAACGTCAATAAAGCTATGTGTGCTTTTGTCCGCGATGTTGGGATGACATCATTCCATAATGAGAACATTATATTTGATTGGGGAGGCATTTTTCAGCAAGATGGTGTCCATTTAACTGATGATGTGGGTAAACAGATTTTTGTGGAAAACATTCAAAAGGCTTTGAAGCAGTTTTTGTGAAAGTGAGAATAAATAATGAAACTGAGTAAAATGTTTTTTAGTTCAGTTTGTAAAACCAAAAATAAAAAAACAAAAGTAAAAGCCAAAAAACCCCCAAAAATGGTTCTTTTAAGAGCCACCCTTTTTGAGTGCAAAACAATTGCAATCATTCCAACTGTCCCACGGCCCGTTTTCTTAAGTCTGTAGACTACTACGCTGTCTGTGGACTGTGCAGCCTGCGCATGGCCTTGTGACTTTTTTCTCACTTCTATTTTGTAACTATGAAAGGTGGCTCCTAAGGAACTGTTATTTTGTGTTTTTTTGGTTTTGTCGTTTTTTTGCCTTTTTCAGTTTGTTTGGCAGGAGAGGGAAGTTAAGGTGGGGTAAGGAAGGGAGGGGAAGGAGGGAAAGGGCACCAAACACAGAGAAGAAGGGACAGGTGAACAAGGGAAGATGCTGGGCATGCCTTAAATTTAAAATACGGGCAATGTTTCTGGTGCTGTTTGATAACTGCCTCAAAGCACTGCGAAACTGAATGTCCTGCGAGGCGGCTGGTGGAATCCTCTGCCCCAAAGGAGAACCCTGTGTGCTGGCAGGAGCGGGAGAAGAATATGGGACAGAGGAAGATAGCCTGTGCCTCCCTGAGAAAGGAATAGCCTTTCTCAGTGCAACTGGGTGGTTAGAACGGACGTGGCGGTGCATTGATGTGGTCCTGAAGGGGTAGTGCCCCTGTTGTCTGCGACTGAGTTTCACCCCACACTCAGTGCAGGCAGCCTTTGCCTTCAGGGCCCAGCCACGGTCTTAAAGAGCCGCCACACCCATGACTCACTCTGGGTACTGAAGGTAGGCACTTCCACTATCACATCTTCATCTTCCTCTTGTTCTTTCACTACATCATAGTGTCTGTTTCCCTGTCTAGGCCCTCCAAATGTTGATGGTTGTAGTGGGGAGCAGAAGTGGCCACAGCAGATGCCATGATGGTCCCCAACAACTTCTCCAAAACAGATCAGCAAAATAGGGGCTCTCTCCTGGATAGCAGATTGAGAATGAGGGAAAGTAATGGGTTCATCCCTTTAGAGGAACCGTTTGCAAACAGTCATACAGTTTGCGCACTACCGAGTCACAAAAAGGCCTTGAAAAGTTGTAAGAAGTTGCCAGATCAATGTAGAATGGGTCTGGGAGCTCTTAGAGTGGTAGGAAATGGACTTTTAAACTGTCTCTGGCCACGGACACTTCACGAACACACTCGTCATGATGCATGGGTGCAGTCACATGATGATGTACCCGGACGTACCCAACCCTGTCGGCCGTTTGCGGACAACCTCTACGCAGGAATCACGCAGGATGTCTGTAGGACTTGTGCGGCATAAGCAGACTAATTAGAAGTGCATTACACGCTTGTACAGACAATCCGCTTGGGCTACATTTTGAGTGCAGACAATCATGGGTAGTCATAACTGTCCGCAGACTAATTAAAGTGCATCACATGGGAACAGACATGTCCGGACAACGCGCCTGTCCGGGGTCACCTCCATTTTGAGTGAGGACATCTCAGACATTCTTGTAGTCCGTGGACTAACAATGACTTATAATGAGAGTTTGAAAAAAATCACACAACAATAAACAAGACATTTTAGTGCAAACAATCAAACAATAAATGCATTCAACACAGGAATGGGGTATCAGAATGGGAAGCAACAATGGGAGAATTAGGCTTTTGTGTCGAATAATCATGAGGGCAGGAAGGGACTGAGGTTTCATCAAATCTTCTTTGAGGAAAATGTTCAGAATTGGCTGGGGTTAACTGCTGGGGACAAGGTGTGCAGGTGCAAGTGACACAGTGAAAAGAAACATTTTTAATAAGGTGGTTTTTGACGTACTGTACAAATTCATTGACATTATTAGTTAGAGTATCCAATTTTGTTCACAAGTTCCTTATTTGACTATTTACACACGGGGATGCAATTTCTTTTTCTGATTGGGGGGACTGAAAATGATGAACCTGGGGCATGCTTTCATCATGAACACTCTGAGAAATAGAAATCATTATTTCAGTACGGTGTGTACAAAGTACATCATTTGTTGACAGTAAAATATGTACTGCATACCATCGGAACTGTTATCCTTGCTCATTTCATCTCTTGGAAGTTCTCTTCCAACCATTCTAGTGTGCTTGCCATTTATGTGAGAAAGAAAAGGGCTTCTGTTTCACAACACATGTTTATGTAATGAAAGTGAATAAAAGAAAAATAAATGCAGTGCACTTACTATTTTATAAGAATGTGTTGTCCATTAAGCAGCTGCTGTTTTCAATCTGTATCCAGAGTTTTACGGGGGAGATCATATGAAGTGTACAGTTATGGTTAGTTATTGGTGCATTCCATTACAATGTGTGTTACCTAAGAATAAATGTGTATTTTTTAAATTGAGGATTTGTACAAAAAAGTATACTTACGTTTTGTAAACATTATTTGGGATCTTAAGTACATCTGTTTGTTGCTGAAAGGTTGTATTTTTTCTGAGTCTCCCCTATGATTTCAAGGCTTGCAAATGCTGTCCACCATCCATGGACTGCCGCGATGTCCGCGGACTCCAAAGCTGCCACATTGGTGGGGGGGGTGTAATCTAAAGGACTTGTAGCAGAGAAAAGGTGCACTAGCAAAAACCTATGAAATTCACTGAAAAAACGTTGTTAAAGGGACTTTATGGTTAAGTTGCACGAATGAAAACCTATGAAATTCATTGAAAGAACTTTGTTAAAGGGACGTTATGGTTGTTAGGCAGAATCATATGTAGTACCCTTTGGGAACACCACACACAATTAAGACTACAAGTGTCAGTACAAATTCACCTTTGGTACAAGCCTGTACTGCACAGTAAAGTGGTAGCGATGGCTGAGCAGCCAGACTTATCTCAAGAGTAAAGTGAGCAGTACCAATAGTCACACAAAGGACAGCAATTATTATGGTTCAAACAAACACTGACTCAAGGTTTCTGAGTAAAAGAATATACATTTATTTACACATCAGTTGTAAAAAAATTCACCAAAGTAAAACAGTAGAAAAATCACACTCTTAATATACTACACCCCACCCAATAGATTCTGGACTAGTTAAGCACAAAATGAAGTGTGAGCAAAATGGCACTCCAGCAATTTAAAAGTGAGGGAAAGACAAGGTTAGACAAAAGTTGAGGAGCACCAACAAGTAAGTAAGCAGGGCAATCTACAAAAAGTAACTACAGTGATAAAATCAAATCATGAGGCCAGGGCCAAAGTCAATGGACCAAAGTCTTTGCAGAGGATCACACAGTTCAGGGTAGTTCACGGTTAAGTCTTTGCAAAGCGTTCAGAACGAAGTTGGTCAGATGAAAAGTTACTTTAAAGAATAGAGAAGATTGGCGTAAGATTTCAAACACTCTCACTGTGGTCGGACGGAACGAACAAGCAGGTTTGAACAGTACCTTAAATGAAGAAGAAGGCTGTAGCTGAGGCAGACGTTCCTGGTAGGTCCTGCAGGCTCACGGTTCCTGAAGCGACTGTCAGACTGACACGAAGTAGGAAGACTGGAGGGTCCTCCACTGACCAGGGAAGAAACCAGCAGTAGAGCAAAGCAACAAATAAAAGGTGCACTCCTTAAAACCCAAGCAGAGTCCGGTCCTCCTGGCTATTCGGTTTACTGTAGCTGTGCACAGCAAATTCGACCAGAAGAGGGAAGCCTGGCTTGCAGTTGGGTGAACTGGTTGGTCCCACAAGCTCAAGGGGAGATCATTCCTTTCAGATCTTCCCTGTCGTCGAAGTTTGGAGATTCGGACACGCAGCAGGGCTGCACCGGGAGTTTCAGCCGTGGTAGAGATCCTCTTCTGTCAGCTTCTCTTCAGTTCTCTCGATCCAGTGGCGACTCTGCCTTCTCAGTCTCAGAGACCTGCTTATTATGCAGTTTTCCCCCATTTATACAGCCTGGCTGTCAGTCACACAGCAGGGTGCTGTCCCGGCGGGACAGTCACCACAGCCAATCACACAGAGTGTGACATGGGTCTCCAAGGAGACCCTGTGCAGGGAGTCTCAAACCCCTCCCTCACATCCTGTCCCCCTCAGACATTCAGGCACCTAGGGAGGGCTTCTCATGGCGAACAAAGGAACCAAACCTGGTTTGGCGCGCAGAGTAAAACACGAGAAAGACCTTTAAAAAAAGAAATGGTGAATAAACCCAGCCAGAACCAAATTAAAGTAAATGGGCTCCAGCAGATTTAAGTTTGAGGCAACTAATTTAGCCTAAAACAGTACCAAGGCTATTTAAATAGACCACAATAGGAAAAATAGGGTAGATACCACTGCCACCAGCCAAATCTTAAAGAAAGGGGAACGAAATAATGTTCCATGAGAAACAGACAAAAAGGGATAACTATTAACCCTTTCAAGAACTCTATGTAAGATAGTTTGTACTGGGTCTGTGAGTTTAAAAAGACTAATAAAGTCAATAGCAACTTTACATGTTCTGGGAGACAGTAGTCCGTCCCAGAAAATGGAGATTGAAGTGGGAAGTCTGAAAAAGACAACCCTGTGTCACTGTACTAAAGGTGCTGTGTAACACACAGTAAAAAGATGATGCCGATGGAGTAGGTGAAGCTCCATAGTCTATGAACACAAAAATGTTAAACACACACAGCAAAACACATGTAAGAGTGGGAAAAAAGGCTCACACTCTTACCAGGTGAAAAAAATGAATCCTAGAAATCCAGCAAAGCTGCTGAGGGACTCAGTAGGTAAGGGAAAGTAGGCATTCTGGACAATTCTCCCTAACAATGGTTAAGTTGCACTAATCAAAACCTATGAAATTCATTCAAAAAACTTTGTTAAAGGGACGTTGTGGTTAAGTTGCACTAATCAAAACCAATGAAATTTATTGAAAAAACTTTCTTAAAGGGACATTGTGGTTAAGTTGCACTAATAAATACCTATAAAATTCAACTTTGTTAAAGGGACATTATGGTTACAAGTAAAACTGAAAGCCCTCAGAAAATCACCAGTTATGGTAAGGTAAGTAACCATAACTCGCACCGCCACTGTGCACTGCTAAGACCAACACCCAAGACATCAAAGATGACATCACAAATCACCCAAGCCGTGAGACGAGTCGGTCTGACTGCCAACCCCAATTAGTGTTATCTAGCCCAGTCGGCAGTAAAGTACTGAGGAAAAGCTTGGGCAGTTCAAGAAACTCCAGTCCTAAAACAAAACATGGTGTGAGGACTTTCCTATGGCATGATGGTTATTATAGGAAATGTATTCCTAATTACTCTTCCATTATATCATGCTTAACCAACAAGCTGAAAAATGCAGAGCCCCAGAAGTTACAAAGGCGGAAGGAAGATCATGCCTGTTTTGATAGGCTGTAGATGATCTTATGTAGTGAGCCAATACTTAAAGGACCCAACTTTAATGCCGGTCAAGTGGCACAGCGAGTAGAGCGCTCGCTTTGACATCAGTGCAGAGCCTGCGAACGCAGGTTTGAATCCCGGCAGCGCCAAACTCAGCGTTTCATCCTTCCGAGGTCGATAAATGAGCACCACACACCGTGGGTAATAATAAGCAGCGCTCAGATACCTCAGGGTTCGTAGCGCTATATAAATGCCAAATTATTATTATTATTATTATTATTATTATTATTATTATTATTATTATTAACAATTTGAGCTCCAAACCAACGCTTCTGAGGTATGATGTCCTATTCCCAAATATGTGACGGAATAGAACACTCTGTGCTTTACATAAGCTGAAAACTATACCACTATTGAGTTAGAAGCGTTGACTATTAAATGGGCCATAGGGTATCTCAGATAATACGTAACAAGAGAAAGTTTAGACTGTTCACAAATCACTGTCAGGTGTATCGACCCACAATTGCACCAGAATCCAGGAAAACTGCTCAGTTTTTGAGCACACCAAAATGGTCGCCTGACCCGCCACCCACCAGTGCGAGCGTGATGGGCCAGAAGCGCCATGAGTGAAACATGGTGCCAAAGGAAAAACAGCAGTGCCTGTTAGCTCAAAAAGCGCTTTGAAATCACCTTTGTTTCTCTGAATGCAAGCTCAAAATATCCTATTTCAAACATTGCAAGATATTCAAAAATCTTACTGAACACCAGCAGACGTCTGGTAGAATGAAGTCTTGTGTGCATACCAAATCTGGAAAGATGAAGAGCCTAAAATAATCGTCATAACAAATCTGGCTGAGCTGTGGATGTCAGCAGCTTAAGTGAAATGGGATTTAAAGCCACTAAAATCGAAATGTTTAAAATAAATGAGTGACCTACTTTAGAGTGTCACATAGGTTGCAACTGCTTAAATGTCATGGTTTTGAACTTAGAATCAGCGTTCTAGCTGCATGTGTCAAAATTGTAAGTTTGATTTGAATGAAGAAAAATGGGAACAAAAGTGACCTTTGGCTGAAGCCTGGCTTAAAGGGACTGAATTCTGCCCGGCAACTACCCCCGACAGGAGTTGAAACTTGCCCAGCAACTGTATTCACAGGCCTGGCCTGCCTTCTGCTGCCCCACCAAAAGGAGATCACACCTCTCTGACTGAATCAGGGGAGGGGTACCTGGGACTGCAGGGAAACAGAACAATGAACTTCCCTTTGCTCCAAGCAATTGCTAAATCACGGGGTCATAAATGGCTTCCTCTTGGAAGGAAATGGGAGGGGCACTGCCTCTGTGAGCCAGCTGAGCTTGGAGGAAGTGGACAAACCAGAAATTCCCCATGTGCTTTGGGAAACCACACCCCTCTGGGCCAGAGCATACATTTGAAAAGATGGTACATAGTACAAAATTGTCAAAATGATATCAATAATATCATTATTCCTGTGATTTTTCTGTGCACATTTTTGAAGAGGTGTTAGGACTCTGTGGTATGTTCTGGGGGGTAGTACCGGAAAATAGGGTGTTACTCCAAATGTCTGTATGTTAAAAATCTGACACTTCATCATCTGATGCCCATATTCCTTGTGCACATTTGTGTAAATTCTGGAAAAGTTTAGAGATTGTGTTCTGGATGAAAAGGGCAGAATTCTGTCAGAAGTGAACACAACTTCTTACAAAGACAGGGATCGGATGGTTTAGCGCTACAGAAAATATGTTAACTGGACATGTAATATTAGAAAAATTGTACATAGATAAATATGCATTGGAATCAAAAATAGATTTGTGTGCAAAGTGGCAAGGGGAGTGTTCTTTCTGTATGCCATAAAAATGATGCCTGATGACACAGGTTGACTCACAATTCAGTTCCCCAGTCAGGCGACAGAGAATCCTATAGCCTATCAGGATCCTCAGAGGGTTGGGCATAGAAAGTCAGCCTTCCCAGCCACTTTCAAAAGACATATAAAGAGCCACTGAGACCCAGGTCGACATTCACTTTCCACTTCAAACTGATTTCTTGCTAAGCGCTTTGCCAGAAGACTCCAGAACCAGAACTTAGAATCCAGACTTCAGAACTTGTAGCAGAGAGGCCTAGTCCACAAGCTGAATCCTTCAGAGACCCCAGAATCCAGCAACCTAACTAAACTATTCAACAGCCGGGCTGTGCTGTTCGCTTCTGGCTAGAACTTTTTCCGGAACCAGAGACCCAGACCAGACCGCGGTGCCAGTACCAGACCCAGAAAGCAGAGCTGTATCCAAACCGCAGGCCAGACCCAGACCAGACCGCTGTGCAGTGCAAAGAACTTTTGCCAGAACCAGAGATACAGACCAGCAGTGCAGAGCTGACCCAGATAGCTGTGACTTCAGAACCACCTGCCAGAAGTCCCGTCTAAACCTGTTGACCAGATCTTGACGGCCTATTTCAAATTTATAGTGTGAGTATCCAGCCAGAACTGTGCAGAACCAATCTCTTAGTCTAAAATAATCTCATCCCATCCATTTCAACCTATTTAGAAATGCATAGAAATCGTGTGTCCATTCTGTGATTTCAAACCTGTGAAAGTGTCATTTGTCATTTGAATCTTACTTTATTTCTGACAATCTACCTACACTTAATTGTCCGTATCTTTTGAACCATACGTGGTAGGAACGAGATATACGGAATTAAAATCATTTTTAGCACATTTTTCACTTCATTGCAAATCACATTTAAAAGTATTTCTGCCTGTTTTAAAGCATACCGGTTGCTCTAAGCTTGCTAGGGGGGAACTGGAATTTGTATTGCATTTGATTGTAATCCTGAAAAATGTGTGCTCTCCTTCCATCTCCTTACATTGCATAGGAGGGGAGTGAATTGTCAAAAGAAAAAGTGATCATATTATCTCTTGTGGAAACGACATCAGTTTATTTCTGTGCTGCATTCTTTCCATCATTGCTTTTCCTTGAAACCATAAAAGTATTCTCTGCTACCTTATCCTATCTATACTAACTCATCACTGATTGAAAAGAGTGTGCAATTGTAACATTACCCATTGTTGATCAACATTATATTCATGAGTGTCCAATCAAATATTAATTTATCCATAAACGTGTGATATATATATATTGTTTAATTTTTCAAATAAATCTTTTAATTTGCAAAACAAACCTACTTCTTGGCTCAGTGAGGTCAGGGGGATTCAAAGAGAGGGGCGTTATACAAGGGTTTATCATCCAGATCTATGAACTTGTCATAAAAATATATAAATGAGGGCTTCCCTTGGGCATCCCAGACTAGGCATTGACTTAGTTGGAGTGCTGAATTGAAGTCACTTAACACCACTTACATGGTTGAGTATCCAGAAGGACACTAACCCAAGGGTTTCTCGATCTTCAGCCTTTTTGCTTTAGTGTACAACACTGGAAAAGCCAAGAGCAGGAAAATGTATACTTTCTGTCCCATTTTCCTATAGAAGACAAGGAAATCAGTTGCATTAGGGGAAGGGAATGTGATGAATCCTGTGATGTTGTCCCTTTTCCCAGAGGAAGAAACACTTTCCATGAGGTGAGGATGCTACCCGATAGTCCCCCTGCAGGTGGCACTTGGTGGGTGGATCTCACTGGGAGAGATTCCCCCTCTGTGATATTGGGACGCATCATGGGTTAGTGCAGTATAATGCATCCTCACCCACCTTTATTGCCTCATTCTTTTTCTTCCTCTGGTCACTTAGGTTCCCCCATGTATTTTTGCTATAGCAATAGTGTCACTAGTACTGGGGCGAGGAAGATCAGGACTGATTCCACTGAACTATTCCCTTAGTATACTGAGACGAAGAAGATCAAAACTGACTTCACTGAACTGTCATCTCAATATGCGGAGATCAGGTTGAAGCTCTGCACTCACAAACCTATTGCATTTAGCAGCAACTGACAACAAGAATGGCAATCACTGCACAGACGGAAGAGCTGGCCCTGCAGGTAAAGAATGGGATGTGACGGAAGGAGAAACGGAGTCCCTGCCTGCTTGGAAGAGGACCGAAGAGTGGAAGAGGCTGAGGCTCCTGATGCCGAAGAGCGCCGGGCTAGCAGGAAGTGCTGGGGAGCCGCAATGAGAAACTGGGAGTCCATACAGAAGATACAGGGGCAGCTTTTGGATCTCAATGGCACTACAGAAACCAATGTAAAGGGGTCTGGGACCCAAGAGGTCAATAACAAAGGGTAGAGGACTCGAAAGAGAGATAAGAACACAGAAACAAGGGTCTGAGACCTGAGAAGCCAATACAAAAGGGGTTGAGGACCCAAAAGAGAGAAACACAGAAACAGAGGACTGGGACCGGAGAAGCCAGTGTAAAGGGGTTGAGGACCCGAGAACGAGAAACCAATGTGAAGGTGTCTGGGACCCAAAGATAAGAAAGCGTAACAACAGAGTCATGGCCCCTCTGGAGGAGAGACAGTATTCCTGGCAGGGGAGTGCACCAGGGGTACTGTAAAGAAGCAGTCAAGCACGGCCAATCGTGCAAGATGACATGGTCCTCCAACAAGCCCTCTTCTACATCACAGTACCTGGTAAGGGTGAGTACCAGGTCTGGTCGAGTGAGTCACTGGTGGGGCTCAACAGAGGTGCAAGAAAGGCCAGGGGGAAGGGAGACATTCCCCCAACCTGTGAACTGTGTTTGTGCAGAAGAAGGGAGTCATTCTTCTGGACTCAGAAGAGACTGATCATCTGGTGCCAGAAGGGACTGCCCAAGTGGTGCATAGTAGTAGGGCAGGAAAGGGGAGCAATGCAAGCTAAAAGACTGAGTGAGGATGCCTGCTCATGGGCCAAACGGATATCCTCACTACCCCAATATCAGCCTCTCATGCTGCAGCTTCTGAGGCAGAGGCCTGTGCTCAAGCCAGTCATGCACCCTCCCTGGACCCAGCAAATGCCTCTGATGCTATTTCTGCTGCCTGATTCTAGGCAGACCAGACATTCCCCCTTGCATTCTGTCTTGCTGCCTGCTCCTCATCTAGCATCTTCGCCCTCAGCCCTTTTGATACCTGTAATTTCAAGTGTGAATCCTCCAGTGACTGTGGGACCTTCCAGTACTGGTCATGGACATATATTTAGTGTGGGGGCCTGCCTTACATGCCAACACCAGGAAGAAATTAGTAATTGATAATTGCAGTAGTGGGTTCTCCATGCAGGAGTAATTCACATGACAGTCTCAAGAGGGTTGTGTGTTCATGGTGTACATTGCCATCCCTAGCCTACTTTTACTCCAGGATGTACACCTATGCCTACCTCTCCGCCTTTCATTGTCTCATACATACATGCAATGTTCTTGTAATTATACCACCACTTTTCTGGTACATCTGTTTACGCATGGAGTTATTTCGAAATGTCATATATGTAGTTTGAGACGGGTGTGTAGTTGGAATCTTTGCTCACTTTGCTACCCAGCAAGCAAATCCACCAGTGTTTCTATAATTTCAAAGCTCAGGTGATGCAATGTAGGAACCAACCTCTTCTCCTACTTGGTAGGTGTGGTATGGTTCTATTGTGATTGAAGCATGCATTTGGGAATTGTGACAAGCATGTACACTTTGGGCACTTTTGTTCTGCAGATTGTGTGGCTTTGGTACACATTTTCCATCCACAACCTTTAGGTAAACAGCATATTGCACTGAGGGGTTCTCTTTCACTACAACGGATGAGGCACCCTCCATGCAATGTGGCTTGCTGATGAAGGCCCTACATACAGCTTACATCATGGACACATAACTGTCTGTGTAACGAATATTCACTTCACTGCAAAGGCTGAATGTTCCTTGTAATGAATGTGGGACTACATATTCCTGCCACCATCTAAAGACTGCCATTGTGTGTGGGGTTTGCAGGCTGCAGAGTTTTGCTTCTACTGCGCATGGCTGGTCATGCGTCTCATAGAATGACACATTGGGCCTCATTACGGGTTTGGTGGTAGCTGTGCCTGTAACAAAGGCATGGCTGCCGCTGAACCCTGGATTTTACTGGCACCCGCGAATGGGCAATTACCGGGTCATGCCGAGTTCGGCGGACCCGGTAATTGCCCATTCGCGGGTGATGGCAATAAGGGACTCCGCATCCCCATTCAGGCTGAATGGGAATGGGAATGGTGGGTGCCGGTAGCACTACCGGCACTGTTGCTACCATACCGCCATACTACGAGTTGTGCTTGCGGGTGCTGCACTGCCCGCCAGGTCGGACCTAGCAGGAAGAGCGAGACCCGCGAGCACAAGCGTAGTATGGCGGTATGGTAACAATGGTGCTGGTAGCGCTACCGGCACCGTTGTTGCCTTACTGCCATACTTTTAACAAGACCCATTGAAATAAGTCACCAGTGTCTGTACATGGTGTTTTTTGTTGTTTGTCTTCCCTCCTTCGTGTCTCTGCAGGCACGGTGATTGTTAGGGGGGGCTGTCTGCAATCGGGTAGATGTGACAACAGTGGCATGCAGCTGGATATTTCCAGCATATCCTGGGTAGGGCATGCAAGGAGGGTTTCTATTTGGCAGGTGAGTTATGACATTCGCAATGAAGTGGTCTGCTTACATTGCTTTCCACATTTCTTGTTGCATTGCCTGATATATTAAACCATTTGAGTGTTCAGGGAGACGGAAATGGTGCATGCCACCCCCAGTAATGCAAGTGTGGACATTTTAGCATTAGCTGGGTGTTAGACATTTTAGCACTAGATGGGTGTTTAGCCATGCATGTATAACTCGGAATGGGTGTACAAATGGTGTCAGGGATGCTTTGCTGGTTCAGGTGGGTTCTATCATTTCACCAGGTTATTTTAGGGGCTCATTGCGAGGTTGCCACTGACACCGAAACACCGTTTCCTGCGCCTGACTTCTCGTGCTACCGGGACATTAGCCCCGGTGGCACGGGACGTCAGGCGTCGGATTTGGTAAGTCCCCATTCCTGTGGAGTCCTATATGACTCCACAGGGATGGGGACTCGGAAGCAATGGCACTGTTGCTAACGGCGCCAGTACATCTGCGAGAACTCTGCCTACCGGGGCCGTTGCACCCAGCAGGGTCAGACCTGCCGGGCGCAGAGGCCCCTGCAGGCGACATGGAGTTTGGCGGCCTGGAAACAAGGGTGCCAACTCCCGTAATGAGGCCCAGTGTGTTTCTTTTTCATGTGAGTATTCTATGCACTGCAGGTAAATTCCCAATTGCACTTCTGTACATTTGTCCACAGTTCACAGTTCTATACTTTGTGATGATCAAGTTCACTGATGTGGGGCACTATGTTTCATGGGACACTGAATGTTTCATAGCACATTTCCATTACAGACAACACATGGTTAGGCGCAAAGGCCACAATCGCAGCGGGTACAGAAGAGTACCAGCAGACAGAGTGCACAGAAAGGAAGGGCAGCGCAGGGGCCTATGAGGTCAGGATTTGTCAAGGGGCCTGAACAGCAGTCACTGTCAGGGAGGATACGGGGGTGTATGGGGGCTATTGCTGCCATGAGGGCAATAGGAGTTGTGGTGCAGAAATAGCTGTCAATGGAGCAGAAAGGGTTGTTGGGGAAAGTAGCTGTCAAATGGGGGAGAACGGGTTGTATGGGAGTAGCTGTCAAAGTGGGGTTGTGGTGGTCATAGGAGGGGTACATAGCAATGCGTGAGAACAGAAATTGAGAAGGCGAGCAGCAATGGGCTTGCAGGGGTGGCGTTTAGACGCAGTAGTTAAGGTGGGACTGTGGGGCTAGTTTGGGGCTGATGGTGTTTTTCTCACTGGAGTCTCTTGTCATTCTTTTGCATCACTCCTGCATCTGCAGGTGCTCTTTCCACTCTGGGTTATGCATTCAAATCACACGCTCCCAAAAGCAGGTTTGACACACCAAGTCTCTTTAATGACAGACGTGTATTTAAAAAGCAGGACTTGCATTCTGCTTTGAAAAAACACCCTGGATGTTTTTTTTTACAAAGGTTACACATGCGTGTCTCCCGCATTGCCGGGCGGAATCAGTGCAGGACTACGCAGACCCATCAGAAATAGGCCCGCCTTAGAGAAAAGGATTCATGGGACTAAAAATGTCACATTTTTGTGGCATAGAACATCCTACACGTGGAATAAAATAGAAATGGTGCTACTAATAACATGGAATAACAAATGAAATACACATATTTTAGTGCAGTACTCTGGGTTGTCTTTTTGTGAAGGTTTTTCCATGGCTTTCGTGCACCTCATGAATTTAACAAGTCTATTTGTATATAACTGGTCGCCATGCCACTTTGCTTTTGAAATGACCTTCCTCACTGCTGCCAGTTTGGGGATCAGATAACCGATGTGTCTATAGAGTCATTCATGCGTGTTTTAGATTGCAGAACCAGTTCTGACCTACAGGGTCAAACCTGAGGGGGAAAAACATAGAAAAGTAATGTCTCTATTAGGTATACTTTTAATGAAAATAGGCACTTATATTTCTTGGGCATTTTTAAATAATCTGGAAGACAATCATCTGTGGGGACTTTGCTTCATTTCTGAACAGCGTAAGAAAGTCCCCACAGCGTGAGTGTGCTATCATGTCCAAATGCCCAAAAGAACAGGACACAATCGTGCTAATCATTACACAGGCAAACACTTTCATCTGCAAAAATCCATTCATACTGCCTCGTTTTTTGGTTTAGCGCTACTGTTTTTTGAGGAACAGCAAAATATTGATTTTTCTGTTGCTTTCCTCAATGGTGCTCTCTGACCAGGACCACCACCTTACCTCTTCTCGACACATGGCAAGCATCAACCGAGCTGAGATGCAGTGTGTTTGGGTATTTGTATAGAGGTGGACCTGAAGTCAGAATGCACATGTATGGGCATGTACCAAAACCTGTATGGGAATAACTACAACAACACTTCTTTAGCTCCTGGGGATGCACGCTGCAAGGACTACAGGCCAACAAGGGCCTCATCACGAGTTGTGTGTTATCCCGGCTGTAATACCTCTCAGCTTTAATTGTTTTATTGCCAACCGTCCGGCGCTATTAGCGCCGGATCACGGATTGGGCGATATGTGTAAATCCCCATTCCCCATTAGCTCCAATTGCCCTATGGGGCATTTTCAACACAAACACTGCTTGCTAGTACAGCTGGCGGTAATTGCACTGAAAACAGGACACTGACAGGGTAATTCATAGAATTTCGCAGAAAAGTGTCGCAAGCGGCTGGCGCAGAGTGTCCGCGTGCGATTGACTGCGCCAGGCACGTGCGCTAAAACCGATTTCCGCGCACAGCGTATTCATGGATTTTAGGCTCCCAAACCAGCCGTGGCGCAGAGTATCGCAGCGACCCTGCAGCAGCGCCAGTAACGCCCCCAAGAACGCCCTCGCGCAAGGAAAAGCCATCAAAATCGCTAAATCATCGCAAAGGGCTGCGCTAACCCTGGACCAGTGTACAGGGCTGCCAAACAAGGAACGCAAAGCGGGTAACGTGCATATCAGGGGTACGCGTGAAGTTATACACGCGATTAGCCAGGGTACGTGTATTACAGGGGTACGCGGGAAGTATAACACGCGATTAGCCAGGGTACGTGTATTACAGGGGTATGCGGTAAGTTTAACATGCGATTAGCCAGGGTACGTGTATTACAGGGGTACGCGGGAAGTTTAACACGCGATTAGCCAGGGTACGTGTATTACAGGGGTATGTGGGAAGTTTAACATGCGATTAGCCAGGGTACGTGTATTACAGGGGTACGCGGGAAGTTTAACACGCGATTAGCCAGGGTACGTGTATTACAGGGGTATGCGGGAAGTTTAACACGCGATTGGCCAGGGTACGTGTATTACAGGGGTATGCGGGAAGTTTAACACGCGATTAGCCAGGGTACGTGTATTACAGGGGTGCGCAGGAATTATCACACGCGATTTGGCTGGGTACGTGTATTACAGGGGTGCGTGGGAATCATCACACGCGATTTGGCTGGGTACGTGTATTACAGGGGTGCGTGGGAAGTCACACGCGATTAGGCTGGGTGGGTCCTCACAGGTGTTCCCTGTACACCCTCCACGGCCCCTGCAGGCAGCCTACAAAACAGGGGACTACCCTGCACACCTGCTCATGTCCCCCTGCACCCCCACCCCCCAGCAGTGCAGGGGCAGCCTCCACCAGGCCCCCACTCATGTCTCCCACCACCCCCACCCTGCCGCCACCAGGGGCAGCCTCCACCAGGCCCCCACCCATGTCTCCCACCACCCCCAACCTCCCGCCACCAGGGGCAGCCTCCACCAGGCCCCCACCCATGCCTCCCACCACCCCCAACCCCCAGCAGTGCAGGGGCAGCCTCCACCAGGCCCCCACCCATGCCTCCCACCACCCCCAACCCCCAGCAGTGCAGGGGCAGCCTCCACCACGCCCCCACCCATGTCTCCCACCACCCCCACCCCCCCACCACCAGGGGCAGCCTCCACCAGGCCCCCACCCATGCCTCCCACCACCCCCAACCCCCAGCAGTGCAGGGGCAGCCTCCACCACGCCCCCACCCATGTCTCCCACCACCCCCACCCTCCCGCCACCAGGGGCAGCCTCCACCAGGCCCCCACCCATGCCTCCCACCACCCCCAACCCCCAGCAGTGCAGGGGCAGCCTCCACCAGGCCCCCACCCATGCCTCCCACCACCCCCAACCCCCAGCAGTGCAGGGGCAGCCTCCACCACGCCCCCACCCATGTCTCCCACCACCCCCACCCCCCCGCCACCAGGGGCACCCTCCACCAGGCCCCCACCCATGTCTCCCACCACCCCCAACCCCCAGCAGTGCACGGGCAGCCTCCACCAGGCCCCCACCCATGTCTCCCACCACCCCCACCCCCCCGCCACCAGGGGCAGCCTCCACCAGGCCCCCACCCATGCCTCCAACCACCCCCAACCCCCAGCAGTGCAGGGGCAGCCTCCACCATGCCCCCACCCATGTCTCCCACCACCCCCACCCCCCCGCCACCAGGGGCAGCCTCCACCAGGCCCCCACCCATGCCTCCCACCACCCCCAACCCCCAGCAGTGCAGGGGCAGCCTCCACCAGGCCCCCACCCATGCCTCCCACCACCCCCAATCCCCAGCAGTGCAGGGGCAGCCTCCACCACGCCCCCACCCATGTCTCCCACCACCCCCACCCTCCCGCCACCAGGGGCAGCCTCCACCAGGCCCCCACCCATGCCTCCCACCACCCCCACCCCCCCGCCACCAGGGGCACCCTCCACCAGGCCCCCACCCATGTCTCCCACCACCCCCACCCCCCCGCCACCAGGGGCAGCCTCCACCAGGCCCCCACCCATACCTCCCACCACCCCCAACTCCCAGCAGTGCAGGGGCAGCCTCCACCAGGCCCCCACCCATGCCTCCCACCACCCCCAACCCCCAGCAGTGCAGGGGCAGCCTCCACCAGGCCCCCACCCATGTCTCCCACCACCCCCACCCCCCCGCCACCAGGGGCACCCTCCACCAGGCCCCCACCCATGTCTCCCACCACCCCCACCAGTGCAGGGTCACCCTCCACCAGGCCCCCACCCATGTCTCCCAACACCCCCACCCACCAGCACTGTGGGGCACGTGGCCAGCAGGCAGTCAGGCAGCAGCAGATGGCAGGTGGGAGCGTGCTCAGGGCTCTGGGGGGCAGTAATTTGGCCTCCTGGCCAGGAGCGTGGTCTCTCGTGTGTGAACGCGTGGACAGCCTGATAGGGAGTGAAATCCCACACGTCAGCAAAGGCCCTTAGCGCGTAAACCCGTCAACAGCATATGCGCGCCTATAGTCACCTGCACGTGCAGGAAATTGTTGCGTGACACGTCCCAGTGTCAAAGCGTGTGATTGGTGAAAATGGATCTACACGTAGAAGTGACAAAGCGTGTGATTGGTGAAAATGGATCTACACGCAGAAGTGACAAAGCGTGTGATTGGTGAAAATGGATCTACACGCAGGAGTGACAAAGCGTGTGATTGGTGAACGTACACGCCGCGTAAGTGACGCTGTACGTGTGGGCCTGTATATAAGGTACATGTAGAACACCATTTCCTTGTACGTGCTTTTCGTGGAGAGCGAGTGGGTGAATTCTGTACTTCTTGTCGTTTCACACGCGATTTACTTCACGGCGTTTCCAGTTCGTATTCCCTGTTACCTCTGACAGCTTTTTCTCTTTTTTCTCTTTTACTGGTTTACCTGGGCCTGTTCCCTCAAACAGTGTCCCCTTCTACTGTTGTCCTGTCTTCTCAGACAGCGTACACATCTTCTTTTGGCGGGGGTTTAGCCAGCCAAACGCGCTCATTTTTCACGCTCTTTTACCTGGCAGACGGTGAGTCACGCACGTATCCAACTTCTGTGCTTGCCCCGTGTGTAGACTACCCCTTCAGAGGTCATTCTAGGCTGCGTGTGACACGCATACGTTCATTCTTGTGTTACTGGGTGCCACAGCGTAGTGCAGGTTTTTCTTTCTGCACACGTGGTCTAGGAGGGGTTGCGTGCACGTCATCTCCCTTTTTTGGGCCTCCTGTGCGTTGCGTGACCCGTCATCTTTCCCCAGGGGTTACAATCAGCCGTGCTAGAGCACTAGTGTACAATTACCATCTGGTACCCAACCCCTTTGACCCCCAATTGCCCAGGACAATTGTCTACAGCCACTCCCATACGCACATTAATATCAGTGCCATGGCTGGGAGGCGAGGATTCCGTAAGGGTGGCAAAGGTGGAAGAGCCACAAGTGGTGGCCGTGGTGGATCCGGTAGGGGACGTGGTCGTAACTTGCAGGGTGAGCCTGTCCCCCCATGTGTGGAGGACCAGTCAAGGGCACCCATCATCCCCCCCCTCCCCCCTCTCCCCCCCTCCTGTTGAGGCTGAAGTGGCTGACACCATCCATGCTCAGCCCTTGTTGGACCAGCCCATTGTGGCACCAGACCTGGCTGACTCCATGGCTGACTTCCAGGTCAGCAGGGCTACGACACGTGCGCTGGTGCACGTTGATGCCATCATGCCACGTGGATCTGGGGCAGCAAGGTCATCTGCTGCACCAAGGAGGCAGGGCGGAGAGGCTGCAGGGGCAGCTGCGGCTCCATCCACCCCAGCCCTCACACACCCAGCCAGGACAGTGTCGGTCCTAGTCCATGCTGCTGACATTCCCCCTGACACCATCACACTAGAGCCAATGCCTGCACCAACTCCCATGCTGAGTGTGCAATCCCACACTCCTGATACAGAGTCCACCAGGGCTCCTGCCCCTAGTGTCCAGAGCGGCGCAGGACACTCAGGATCACCACCACCTTCCAAGCGGAAGAGGAAGAGTGCTCGTCCGGCACAGGCTGATGCCCCAGACACGGCTACACAGTCCGGCCCGTCCAGGAAGCCCAGCTTCACGGATGACGAACTGAATGCACTTGTCGAGTATGTGTCCGGACATGACAATGAGATGGTCATTGTTGCAGGATCCAAGACCACACCTGCACAACGCCAGGCACACTGGCAGACCGTTGCGGACATCGTAAGTGCCCTTGGAATCGTGAGGCGCACAGCCAATGATTGCTATAAGCGCTGGAATGACCTAAAGCGCAGGGCAAAGAGTAAGCTGGCCTCAAGTCATGCCGCAACTCTAGTGACTGGAGGTGGGTCTCCAGTAGTAGACATGGAACTCACTCCACATGAGTCAGTCGCTGGGACCTACGTCACGGAGGAACAGATCCAAGGCGTGGGAGATCTGGCTGATTACGAGGCATTGTCCGGTGAGTGCACATGCATGTGTGTGTCATCCATGTGCATGGTGTGTGTGTGAGGGCTTCTGTTCAGGTGCCAGGTGAGAGTGTGTGCGCCTGAGTCGTATGGGTCAGCCATGTGCTTCATGCAATCCTTCCTGCGCAGCTGCATTTGGCCATAGCAGTATCCCTTCTGCCAACAGTAGACATCTAGCACAACTGCACGCCAGTTGCCCTTGAAGTGTCACCTTGACACAACATATTTGCTTCTTTTTCACTGTTCATTCAGTCAGTTTGTTTGCATTCCGCCACTTTCACTAGGCATGTCGCTGTCCACTAGTCACATGTCTGACATGGGTATGGTAAAGTGGATTGACTTTGTTACCTGGATATCATTTGTACACACATGTCCCTGTGCAATTTGACCATTTCAGACTGGCAGCTCCAGGTGAAAAATCTGACCTGTTAGAATTAGAAAAGCTATTACATGCGGGAACTGGACTGAATGAATAGGTGCTGCCCTCCTCTCCATCTTCACTCAATAGCAATGGTACATGCCATCTGTGTGATGGCATGTGTGTTTCACCTGCCAATCACAGGCCAATGTGTGATGCCACTGCCAGGCAGCATGCAGAAAATGTGTTCATCTTCCATCTTGGTGTCATCAGTGTGTGCCATTTGCCTGCACTTCATACGCAGTGAGGGTGCATGCATGGGAGGGTTTTAGTCATGTGGGACATGTGTCAATCAAGTACTGGTTCTCTTGCTTCTCAGCCCTCAATGTGTGCCATGGTGCTAATGCCTGTTTCCATTTCTTTGTTTTCATGTCTTTGCAGGGGAAGACGCACCTGATACTGCTGGGGTTGTGGAGATGGTGCAGACCCAGGAGGTGTCCCAGGGCCGACCAACCACCAGTGAGGGACGTGGTGTGGTGGTGGGGGAGAACCCACAAGTGCTGCAGGTCGTGCTCTCAAGGGGTGTCTCTGGCTGCACCTCCCCCGAGCTGTACTCAGGTGTTGATTCGGATGAGACCTACGTGCCGTCGCAGGTGAGTGTTCCAGGGAGGGATTCTGTTCTGTCTCACCCACCTGCACCAGGGTCAGTACCCTCCATGGGGATGTCAGTGTTGGCAGCTACGCCTTCGGTGGTTACGGATGCAGGGTCACACTCCGCGACATCTGATCCTGTTCCTGGGCCAGCAGATCAGAGGGGGAATGCAGTCCTGCAGCCTCAGGCAGTGCCGGCACAGCAAGGCGCAGTTCGCCTTGCCCCAGACAGGTGTGGTGCCCGCCGACGTGGTGGCCGTACGCCACCCGGCAATACCGCATGGGAGCAATCCATTTACGGTATGGCTACCCAACAGGCTGCATCATCCGAGATGATGGCTCAGGCCATGGATAGGGTGGCCACTTCCATTGTCCCCCCAGAAAGGCTGATGGAGCGACTAGAGCAGGCAACCGACTCCATCTGCCAGTCACACAGGGAGGACATGTTGGGGTCCAACAGGGACAGGCGGGCGGCACTGGCGACTCTGCAGGAGGCCATCTCCATTGAGTCCCAGGGCCACAGGGAAGCCCTGAGGCAGGAGCTCCTTCACCTCAGGACGACTCTTGTTGAGCTTGAGGCTTCAACACACCAAAGGATAGAACAGCAGCTGGAGCGTCTCACCCGTACGCTCTCAGCTGAGATGCAGGCAACGAGGGCGGAGGTCCGGGCATCCCGTGAGTTGTTGCATGGGGACCTCCGCACACTCATCCTCCAGAACCAGACCTACCACACCCGCATGCTTGCAGCCATGGAGGAGCAGACTAGGGCCTTGCGTGGGCTGCCTCCCATAGTGCAACCACCTCCGGATGCAGCTGCACAGGGTGATAATAGCGACAGCAGTGATACTCCCACAATAGGGTAGCCGTGTGGGCCATGAGCCCATGGAGGTGTTTTATCTTCCCAGGATCCACGCAGGTGGGTTCTGGTGTGCATCCTGTCCTCGGACCTCCTGGGTGGCCTCCCCAACCCCCCCGGGCCCATCAATGGCCATTTTTGATTGTTTCTTATTTTTATTTTTATTTTGATTTCTTTTATTCCCAATTTTTTTGGGACGATCTGTTGGCTTCGATCTGTTGGCTTCGATCTGTTGGCTTCGATCTGTTGGCTTCCGTGGTTCCTGTGGGCATACGCTGCATTGTGGCTGGGCACATGCAGGCTTGTAATGTATTTGGTTCAGATGCTTGGGTTTGAGTCACACACACCCCTCCTGCTTCCCGTTTCCATGGGCTTGCAAAGGGTGTGCCCAAGTGACAGTGAATTACACAGTGACGTTGGACTCCCATGAGCTGTGTGGCCAGTCTGTAGTCAATACTGTGTATACATTCATAGTGCATATTGCTGTTGTGTTGTACACTGCATGTTGCATTGATGTGTAACTCTTCTTCTGTGTCTACCTCCCAATTTGCAGGTCCCTTCCTCATGTCCACACAAGGACCTCTAGTCTGGAGATGGGGACCATGTTGGCAGCAGTGCACCTACAACTCTACATGGCGACAACACTGCACAGTTGGTAGTGGTGGGAGTGCAGGCATTTCCAGGTGGTGAGACTACTAATATGTAACATTTGTGATGTCATGTTAATGGTACTACGTGCTCAAGTATGTTGTTGGTCCGGCATTGCTGTGAGCATTTCAGGTGTTGCAGGTTTCTAATAGTGCCACTGTACATAGTGAGACTGATGTCATGTTGTGGGGATTACTTTGTTTACCTGCAATTAGCATGACATGGCACGGTGTGTCGTGTGGCGGTGCTGGGGTTGGGTTGGCTGACATGGCACTGTCCTCTTGTTGCATTTTGCAAGTGGGTATTCATTTTAGCTGCTTCAATGTGTAACTTCACAAAACTGCATTGGTGGTGTCTGTGTGGGTACGGATGCACACATTGTGACACTTCCAGGTGAACAATCTCAGGCTGACATGGTATTCCCGGTTCATTCTCCAGACATTCAGGATCAGTGTCAGGTTGAGTCATCATTGATTGTCAGATGGAATGTGCCAGGGCAGTGTGCACTCCACAGGGGTGTGATTTCTATGTGAAGTAATTAGCCACTAGCTGTGTACGGGCTGCCTCCCCCCGTGCCCTTTCCCCTCCCATGCGCAGCGGCTGTGCATGTGGTTGGGGATGTGGGGCCACCACCATGTCCACGGCCAGGCCCCGGCGTGTTGCAACGTTGTGCAGGACACATGCTGCCACTATGATCCTGCACACTACTGGGGGAGCGTATAACAGCTGCCCGCCAGAACGGTCAAGGGAGCGAAAGCGTGACTTTAGCACTCCGAATGTGCGCTCCACTATGCCCCTGGTTGTAATGTGGGCTGTGTTATATCTTACCTGGGGTGGCGTGGTGGGGTTCCGAATTGGCGTCATCATGTGGGGGCTGAGAGGGTAGGCACTGTCCCCTGTGGAGGTGGTGATTGGTATCATTGGTGGGGTTGTGACCTTGCTCAGTATCCAACATGCATGCATGTGCAGTGGCATACATACTCACCAAGCAGCCATGTATCGCCATGCCGCCCAGCATCTATGTCCCGGCATAGGGTGGACATTCGGTAAATGAAGCTGTCGTGGGTGGACCCGGGATAGTTGGCATATACTGAGGTGATGATTCCCTTGGCATTACATACTACCTGCACGTTGATGGAATGCCAGTGCTTGCGGTTCCTATAGATGTGCTCTGATGCCCTGGGGGGACGTAGAGCCACATGGGTGCAGTCGATGGCACCTAGCACTTTGGGGAATCGTGCCACTCCGTAAAAATCCAGGGCGGCAGCATGCCTTTCTGCAGGTGTTCTGGGCAGGTATATGTGCCTGCGGACTGATGGGCGTGCAGTCATGATGTTCAAGACCTGGTGTAGGCAGCGTGACTGGGTGGCCTGTGACACCCCACCCACTATGGCACTTGTCCGCTGAAATGATCCAGTGGCTAAGAAGTGCAGTACATTGAGGACCTTCTCCAGGGGGCTGAGTGCTTGGGAGCACAGGGTGGGTGATGTGAGGTCATCCTCCCACTCAGTCACCAGGTCCAGTATGATGTGTGGTGGAAACCTGTACCTCCCATACACCTGGTCATCAGGCATCCCGAAAAGGCTGGTTCTGGGTGTGAATATTCTGGCCCTGACTATCCTCCTCCTCCTCCTTTGGTAGCCCACTGCCACTGCTGCTAGGAACGGTATGTTCATCCTGGCGTCTGAGCTTGTTATTGTTAAAGTCCGCAATTTTATGCTTTGCGCGTGTTCTAGGCGAGCGTGTGACCCGCGCACCCCTGGAATCCAGTTCCCAGTCCAATAGCGTGTGGAAATTCACACGCACCACGGGATTCAGCGTGTGACCCGCGCACCCCTGGAATCCAGTTCCCAGTCCAATAGCGTGTGGAAATTCACACGCACCACGGGATTCAGCGTGTGACCCGCGCACCCCTGGAATCCAGTTCCCAGTCCAATAGCGTGTGGAAATGCACACGCACCACGGGATACAGCGTGTGACCCGCGCACCCCTGGAATCCAGTTCCCAGTCCAATAGCGTGTGGAAATTCACACGCACCACGGGATACAGGTTCGCTGACGTACTTGCGTGTGTAAGTGGCCGCGCACTCATCAAATACACGTACATAGGCCAATCGCGTGTACGCGCACTTTTGTCCAATTACACGCAATGAAATACACGTACATAGGCCAATCACGCGATGACACTCTGACGTGCAGTATTTCCACGTGTGTTCCGTCATCACGTGCTGAGTGGGGAACGCCCGTGCGGGTCACGTCAGACGCGCTTACGCGCTGAGGGACTCTGGTCCAATAGAATCGCGTATGCGTGCTGACGCGCTTACGCGCTAAGGGCCTTTCCTCGGATTTCACGCTGACGTGCAGGATTTTCACGTGCCAAATCACTCCGTATCAAGCTGGCCACCCGAAAACACACGGAACACCACGCTCCTGCCCAGAAGGCCGAGTTACTGCCCCCCAGTGCCCCGAGCAGCCTCCCACGTGCTATCTGCTGCTGCCTGCCTGCCTGCCTGCCTGCTGCCACCGTGCCCTGCCATTTGGTGCCTGCACATCAGCCATCTGCAGGGGTCCAGTTGCTGTGTCCACCCCTGCTGGAACTGAAGACTCCCAACTGGGATTACATCGCTCCACAGCCCAGCCCCAGGACCCAGTTGCCCACCCACACCTGCCTCTGGGGTTGCCATGTCGGGCACTTCCACATCTGGCACCACTGGCAACCCCAGGCCAGAGGGGCAGAGGGGCACCAGCTTCACTGCCACCGAAGTTGGTGTCCTGGTGGAGCATGTCCTGGGGCAGTATGATGCCCTCTTTGGATCGTCCCGCGCCAGCAAGGAAGGACGGGAGAGGATCTGGGCCGACTGTGTGGTTGCCATCAACGCGGAGGGGGTGGCAACCCGCAACGTCCAGAAGATCAAGAAGCGCTGGGAGGACTTGAGGTCCAGGACCCTTGTGAAGGCCCGGCGCCTCGTGGAGGGGGGCCGGGGCCGCATGAGTTCCATCCAGAAGAGGGTCCTGGAACGCGTACGCCCAGCGCTCCACGCCCAGGTCCTTGAGAGGGAGGCCCGTCTGGAGTTGAGCGGTATGTGTCCAAGCATTACTGTGTGAGACAGGGCATGTTGCGGTGTGCTGGTTCTATGATACTTGCCTGTATGTGTGCCATGGGCCATGTATGCATGTATGTGTGCAGGGACATCATGGTAATGCATGTGCGACCAGTGATGTGTGACCCACATGGTTGTTGCATGTGTTGAAATGCGGCATGGGGAGCCCTATGCAGATTTTGGACATGAGAGCATGCCAGTCTCTGTACCTGGACATGGATGGGGGTGAAGGATGGGTGCTGATGCCAGGTACATATATGGTAGCCATGTCTGTGTGCCTGACCTGCGTGTCTGTGACTTGTGCATGCCATGGATGCATGACACATGTGTGTGACAATGCACAGATTCAGTGACGCACCCAACTTACCCTTGTTTCGCCTGTGTTCGGTGTGTTTGGGGCCAGATGGATGTGACTGAGGTGAAGTGTGTGCATGTGATATGCATGAGCCATGATGCATGTGAGTTACATATCATTGAATGTTTCTAGAGTCCATTGGACATGCATGGAAATGTCCATGGCATGCACCATGCCTGTTACTGTGTGTGTTTTGCCTGGACTGACCCATGTGTTGTGGAGGGACATGATGGAAGTGTACTTTGACAGTGGTGCTCATCTGCTATTGCTTCCTGTCTAGGGGACCATTGTACAGTAGCCTGATGCTTGTGTCCTTTGTCTCCCTCTACGCAGCGGCTAGTGAAGAAGAGGGCGGAGACGGCGCTGTGGAGCAAGGCGGCGGGGATGCCCCCACGGCTGCAGCGGAAGGGGTGGGTGAGCCCCCACAGGGGCCTGCTACGGCGGGAGACGGTGAGGAGCCATCCAGGTTGGTGGTTTGCACAGAGGAGGAGGAGGCCGACACTGGTGCACACATGGGGCCTGGTGGGAGCATCCCTGCTGGTGCAAGTGGTGCAGTCCAGGGCCAGGGGCAGGAGGCAGCACAGGTCACCGTGGAGGGGCCTGTGCATGTCACTGTCCCTGACCCTGTGAGTGCACCACCATGCACCAGCAGGGATGCCCCGTCCCAGGCCCGTCCGCAGGTAGAGGGGATGTCCATGTCACCTGACCCCCCTCCACCTGCGGACGTGGTAACCCCTGGCCGCGTGGAGAAGGTCCTGATTGGGGTCACGATGCGCACGGCTGTGATTCGTGATGACGTGCGTGCTTCCCGGGAGGAGCACGCACGTCATCACGAAGTGCACCGTGCCGACGTGGCCCAATTGGGATCGGCCATGTTCGGGGGTTTCCTGCATGTGTTGGCCAATCTGACGGCCCTCTCCTCCTCTGTGCAGGCTATCCACCGGTCGTTCTCCTTGCCGTCTTCCGGCCCAGATGCCACCAGGGCCCCCTGTGGACCTGCCCCGACCAATGCAGCCAGCTCGGTGGGGATCCCATCCCTGCCACAGTTGGGAGTCGGAGGTCCAGCAGGGGTGGACAACACAGCAAGTGGACCCCAGCAGATGGAAGATGTGACGGCATCATCGGGCAGGGCACGTGTACGACGGCGTCGGTGGTTTCCATCAGCCTGGATGCCGTTGTGCTGGCAGAGGCAGTGGCGTCGGAGGCAGCAGCGGGCTCGACGTGGGAGGCATCATGGCTCGGGGCCATCAAGATCCGAGGGGCAGGCATCGGCCGGAGGGCAGGGCAACCCTGGGATGGTGTTGTGTTCCGTGTGGGAGGAGTTTGGCCAGCGGATAGGTGCGGAGCGGCAGCGGGCGGAAGAGGAGCGGCTCGCCATGGTCAGGGCGGAGTTCTCCATGCGTCGGGCATTGAGGCGGGCTGAGTGCCTCGAGGAAGCTCGCAGGGAGTTTGAGGTGGACATGGGGTTGTCCCTGCGAGACCTCGGGGCCAGGACAGAGTCCCGCCTCCAGGACATCGACATGGAGTTCGATGATGCCCTGGCCAGCAACATCACCAAGTGAGCCGCAGGACTTGCCCGCTGCCTTTGTATATAGTTATTTAGTTAGTTAGTGCTAGGTTTCCTTTATTTATTTTTATTATTTTGGACCGCTCGGACAATGGCCACTTTTTTGTACATATATTTTTCATTAGTTAGTGGTAGGTTTCATTTTTGGTGTTGGGCTCATGGACCCTGGAACATTCCTGTATATAGTTTGTTTTTTTGGGAGATACATTTTTTTAATTTCTTATTGTTTTCACCATGACGTAATGGTTTTTCATTAATTTCCTATTACATGATATTGCTTTGGACAAATTCATTTTAATTTTTTTTTCCTTTGTTTTTTTGTTTATCACTTTTGTTCTCGGACATGGACCATTTATTTACTTAGCCACATCGTTGTATGTTTGAAAATTTCACTTATTTTTGGTATTTAATACATTTTTTATATTTTCTTACACTTGTGTTATTTTCTCATTGGTTTGTTACATGTCATGATATGGGTTTTGACATTCACTTGCACCCATTGTGTATGTGTGTGTGACGGACATGTGTTCTTTTGCATACTTGGCATTGGGGTTGTGTCATGTGATTGCATTCACTATGTGGGTGGATGCAATCCTTGCCTGGGTGTTTGTGCTAGGTATGCTGGCCATTACTGCCATGATTGTGTATCGTCAGGACCTGGGGCCAGGGGGACATGTGTGGGGGCCTGCTGGCAGGTTCCCCACAGTGCTGGGGGGTGGGGGTGGTGGGAGACATGAGTGGGGGCCTGGTGGAGGGTGCCCCTGGATGGTGGGGGGTGGGGGTGGTGGGAGACATGGTTGGGGGCCTGGTGGAGGGTGCCCCTGGTGACTGGGGGGGTGGGGGTGGTGGGAGGCATGGGTGGGGGCCTGGTGGAGCCTGCCCCTGCACTGCTGGGGGGTGGGGGTGGTGGGAGACATGAGTGGGGGCCTGGTGGAGGGTGCCCCTGGATGGTGGGGGGTGGGGGTGGTGGGAGACATGGTTGGGGGCCTGGTGGAGGGTGCCCCTGGTGACTGGGGGGGTGGGGGTGGTGGGAGACATGAGTGTGGGCCTGGTGGAGGCTGCCCCTGCACTGCTGGGGGGTGGGGGTGGTGGGAGACATGGTTGGGGGCCTGGTGGAGGCTGCTCCTGCACTGCTGGGGGGTGGGGGTGGTGGGAGACATGAGTGGGGGCCTGGTGGAGGGTGCCCCTGGTGACTGGGGGGGTGGGGGTGGTGGGTGACATGAGTGGGGGCCTGGTGGAGGGTGCCCCTGGTGACTGGGGGGGTGGGGGTGGTGGGTGACATGAGTGGGGGCCTGGTGGAGGGTGCCCCTGGATGGTGGGGGGTGGGGGTGGTGGGAGACATGAGTGGGGGCCTGGTGGAGGGTGCCCCTGGTGGCGGGGGGGTGGGGGTGGTGGGAGGCATGGGTGGGGGCCTGGTGGAGCCTGCCCCTGCACTGCTGGGGGGTGGGGGTGGTGGGAGACATGAGTGGGGGCCTGGTGGAGGGTGCCCCTGGATGGTGGGGGGTGGGGGTGGTGGGAGACATGGTTGGGGGCCTGGTGGAGGGTGCCCCTGGTGACTGGGGGGTGGGGGTGGTGGGAGACATGAGTGGGGGCCTGGTGGAGGGTGCCCCTGGTGACTGGGGGGGTGGGGGTGGTGGGTGACATGAGTGGGGGCCTGGTGGAGGGTGCCCCTGGTGACTGGGGGGGTGGGGGTGGTGGGTGACATGAGTGGGGGCCTGGTGGAGGGTGCCCCTGGATGGTGGGGGTGGGGGTGGTGGGAGACATGAGTGGGGGCCTGGTGGAGGGTGCCCCTGGTGGCGGGGGGGGTGGGGGTGGTGGGAGGCATGGGTGGGGGCCTGGTGGAGCCTGCCCCTGCACTGCTGGGGGGTGGGGGTGGTGGGAGACATGAGTGGGGGCCTGGTGGAGGGTGCCCCTGGATGGTGGGGGGTGGGGGTGGTGGGAGACATGGTTGGGGGCCTGGTGGAGGGTGCCCCTGGTGACTGGGGGGGTGGGGGTGGTGGGAGACATGAGTGGGGGCCTGGTGGAGGGTGCCCCTGGATGGTGGGGGGTGGGGGTGGTGGGAGGCATGGGTGGGGGCCTGGTGGAGGGTGCCCCTGGTGGCGGGGGGGTGGGGGTGGTGGGTGACATGAGTGGGGGCCTGGTGGAGGGTGCCCCTGGTGGCGGGGGGGGTGGGGGTGGTGGGAGGCATGGGTGGGGGCCTGGTGGAGCCTGCCCCTGCACTGCTGGGGGGTGGGGGTGGTGGGAGACATGAGTGGGGGCCTGGTGGAGGGTGCCCCTGGATGGTGGGGGGTGGGGGTGGTGGGAGACATGGTTGGGGGCCTGGTGGAGGGTGCCCCTGGTGACTGGGGGGGTGGGGGTGGTGGGAGACATGAGTGTGGGCCTGGTGGAGGCTGCCCCTGCACTGCTGGGGGGTGGGGGTGGTGGGAGACATGAGTGGGGGCCTGGTGGAGGGTGCCCCTGGTGACTGGGGGGGTGGGGGTGGTGGGTGACATGAGTGGGGGCCTGGTGGAGGGTGCCCCTGGTGACTGGGGGGGTGGGGGTGGTGGGTGACATGAGTGGGGGCCTGGTGGAGGGTGCCCCTGGATGGTGGGGGGTGGGGGTGGTGGGAGACATGAGTGGGGGCCTGGTGGAGGGTGCCCCTGGATGGTGGGGGGTGGGGGTGGTGGGAGACATGGTTGGGGGCCTGGTGGAGGGTGCCCCTGGTGACTGGGGGGGTGGGGGTGGTGGGAGACATGGTTGGGGGCCTGGTGGAGGGTGCCCCTGGTGACTGGGGGGGTGGGGGTGGTGGGAGACATGAGTGGGGGCCTGGTGGAGGGTACCCCTGGTGACTGGGGGGGTGGGGGTGGTGGGAGACATGAGCAGGTGTGCAGGGTAGTCCCCTGTTTTGTGGGCTGCCTGCAGGGGCCGTCGAGGGTGACAGGACCCACCCAGCCTAATCGCGTGTGTAACTTCGCACGCACCCCTGTAATACACGTACCAAGCCAAATCGCGTGTGATAATTCCCACGCACCCCTGAAATACACGCGCCCAGCCTATTCGCGTGTGGAAATTCCCGCGCACCCCTGAAATACACGCGCCCAGGCTATTCGCGTGTGGAACTTCCCGCGCACCCCTGAAATACACGCGCCCAGGCTATTCGCGTGTGGAACTTCCCGCGCACCCCTGAAATACACGCGCCCAGCCTATTCGCGTGTGGAAATTCCCGCGCACCCCTGAAATACACGCGCCCAGCCTATTCGCGTGTGGAAATTCCCGCGCACCCCTGAAATACACGCGCCCAGGCTATTCGCGTGTGGAACTTCCCGCGCACCCCTGAAATACACGCGCCCAGGCTATTCGCGTGTGGAACTTCCCGCGCACCCCTGAAATACACGCGCCCAGCCTATTCGCGTGTGGAACTTCCCGCGCACCCCTGAAATACACGCGGCCAGGCTATTCGCGTGTGGAACTTCCCGCGCACTCCTGAAATACACGTACCCTGCTGTAATCGCGTGTGGGACTTCCCGCGCACCCCTGAAATACACGCGGCCAGGCTATTGGCGTGTGGAACTTCGCGCGCACCCCTGTAATACACGTACTAAGCCAAATCGCGTGTGATAATTCCCGCGCACCCCTGAAATACACGCGCCCAGGCTATTCGCGTGTGGAAATTCCCGCGCACCCCTGAAATACACGTACCCTGCTGTAATCGCGTGTGGGACTTCCCGCGCACCCCTGTAATACACGCGCCCAGCCTATTCGCGTGTGGAAATTCCCGCGCACCCCTGAAATACACGCGCCCAGGCTATTCGCGTGTGGAACTTCCCGCGCACCCCTGAAATACATGCGGCCAGGCTATTCGCGTGTGGAACTTCCCGCGCACCCCTGAAATACACGTACCCTGCTGTAATCGCGTGTGGGACTTCCCGCGCACCCCTGTAAATGACGTACCCTAGTTTTTCGCGTGTAGGATTTCACGCGCACCCCTGGAATTCCCGTAGCCTAGCTTTTCGCGTGTGAAACTTCCCGCGCACCCCTGTAAATGACGTACCCTAGTTTTTCGCGTGTAGGATTTCACGCGCACCCCTGGAATTCCCGTAGCCTAGCTTTTCGCGTGTGAAACTTCCCGCGCACCCCTGTAAATGACGTACCCTAGTTTTTCGCGTGTAGCATTTCACGCGCACCCCTGGAATTCCCGTAGCCTAGCTTTTCGCGTGTGAAACTTCCCGCGCACCCCTGTAAATGACGTACCCTAGTTTTTCGCGTGTAGGATTTCACGCGCACCCCTGGAATTCCCGTAGCCTAGCTTTTCGCGTGTGAAACTTCCCGCGCACCCCTGTAAATGACGTACCCTGGCTTTTCGCGTGTGGAACTTCACACGCACCCCTGGTATCGACGTGGCCAGGGCAATCGCGTGTGGGACTTCCCCGCACCCCGGGATACACGTACCCAGGGCAATCGCGCGAGTGACTTCTCGCGCAACCCGTTGTACACACACGCGCAAATTTTTGAACAGTGGGTGTCCGTGTAAATGGCGTACACCTTTGCACATCATTAGTCCTTTGGGGTCACGGTATGGCCCATTGCTGTATGTGGGTGGTATTTGTTGGCGCAGGTTTTGGCGCACTTTCGTTGAGTGCGTCGGGACGCTACCGCCTGCTTACTTGTGGCGTACGTTTTTGGGCCTGTGCGCTGGTTTGATCGAGCGCTGTTTTGCCCTGTTCGAATCCATGAATACGTGTTGCCGGAGAGCGTGTGGGCGTTCCGCGCACTTGCCTCCTGTACTTCCCCGTGCCGCCCACATTCTTCCCCATTCCGAGTGTTGTGCCCCATTTTATTCCCCATTCCGAGTGTCCCGCCCTGTGTTCCGCCTACTTTAGAGCTGTGCGCTGCGCTCGGAGTGATAGCGCAGTGGCCGTGGCGCACGCCGTTGGTTGACCTGTGCGCCGGCGTGCGCCGCGCACTTTTTCAGCGCACGTCCTATGCTTTTCTTACGCACGGACTTCCATGAATCGACGTGCGCTGGTTTCCTTGCGCTTTTCGCTATTTTTCGGCGCAGCGCACGTATAGGCCCCTCTGCGCCGGTATTTTCGGCGCACATTTATTCCATGAATCGGCCTCTGAATGGGATTTTTACCTCCAGAAAAATGCTGGAGGTGACACAACCCATTTAGTGCCCAACTCGTGATCAGGCCAGCCCTTAAATGTGACTGCATTACTGTTACTGCCGCATTTGAGGGCTACCACCCAACTCGTGAAGAGGCCCACAGACTTCTTTGCGCAGAAAAGTTGCTTGTTAAATGCCTTCATTTTAAGAGCGAGGAGTTTGATCCCTACCATTTCACAGTAAGCAAGTACCACTTGATAAATTATACCTTAGCAGTGAGTTTTTCTTCTTATGCATCAAACTGGAACACATCACATAATCAAACACAAAAGATGATGCATCTGTTATTGTATGCTGTCAGCAGCTTGATACAAGCGCCTTGCTATTTCCAATAATAGTTTCTGAGCAGGTGTCGTGCAAGATTAGTATTACTTTCACACTTCACAAAGCACAAACTCCTTGTTTAGCAGCACCCATCATTTCATCTGCAGACAACAATTGGGGTCAAATATTGTTCCAAATTCAATACAATACTTTACCTGTTGTGTTTGTACTAGAGGAAAAGAGTACTAACTCGCAACAGTAAAGGAAACATACTTATGTAAACTGGATGCACTAGTTGATTGGGAATAACTGCATGGGAATTCACAAGTCTCATAGGAATAGTAGGAAACAATGGGCCTCATTAGGAGTTTGGAGGTAGCCATGCTGTTCTTACCGGCATGGCTACCCCCAAACCAGGTACCGGGTCTGGGTCCCAAAAATAGGGAATTACCGGGCCATGCCGACTTTAGTGGGCCAAGTAATTCCCATTCTCGGGACCCGGACCCGGTACATCCCCATTCCCATTTGAGCCCCCATAGGTCTCAATCGGAATGGGGAGGATGCTAACAACGGACCCGTTAATGACGGGTCTGTTGTTAGCATCCTGGTTTGATTGTGGGTGGCGGTATGCACGTCTGGTCTGGACCAGACCTGCATTCCGCAACCCACGAGGAAACTTGTAATGTGGCGGCCCAGAATGAACGGTGCCGGTATCTTACCGACACCATTCATTCCGCAGCCGCCAGCCTCCTAATGAGGCCCAATGTGTCTTTTATCAGGTGTAAAATTACTGAAGGGATTTTTCTAGGTGTTAAGATTCTCTTGGAAATCCTTGCTGAGAAGTGTGATGCTGGAAATGCATCAGAGGGACAGGGCCTCCGTTTCCTTATCCTTTGCTGCCTTTTATCGTGTGTTCTGTTGTGTTTTCCACACAGGAGTTCATGTGGGACTCCTGGCGGTTCAGCTATCTCTTTTTTGGTTTGGTGAACAGACCCATGGGATACCCTTACGGCACCCATGGGTGGGGGTACAACCCTGTGCCCCTAGTGTATGTTTTTGGTACCTGTGGGTGGCCCACAGATCAGGGTATGGGCTGGTGGCAGCTCCATGCTGAATTTGACAGGTGCTCCGAGTATCCTCCATTTTGGGATACCCAGGCCCTGCCATTGGAATCAGTTGATTCCTGATGGAAAACAAGATGGCCCCTGTGGCCTCTTGCTTTCTATTGCCTGTTACCTTGTTTTCCCAAAGTCCTGGGAAGCCCTGACTCTGTCCCTTCCCCCTGACTGGCTGTTGGGTGGAAGTTCCATATATGGGCCCTCATTACAACCTAAGCGTTAAGGGTTAACAGCGCCGTAAAAGGTGGCGGCGCCGTTAAACCCTTAATGCCTGATTACGAGGTCCCTTTGCGGGTTGGAGACTTTAACGCCTGCTTTTTGCAGGCGTTAAAAACCAACCCACAAAGGGACCTTGGTGCTAAGTACGGTGCCGCAATTTGCGGCACTGTACTTAGCGCCTTCCCCATTTCCATTGAGCCCTATGGGGCAAAAATGGGAATGGGGAAGGGCCATGGCGGCATGGGGAATTACCGCCCCGCCAACCTCGGAATGGGGCGGTAATTCCCCATTCCACCATGGCGGAGTCGGTAAGTTACCGGCATGGACCATGGTGCAATTAGCACCATGGTCCAACGCCAGGGTCGTAATGAGGGCCATGGTGTTGTTGTGAAGTCCAGTCCAGACTGGCTGGAGCCTTCCCAGTGACTGTATGTTGTGGGTACACCCTGTGGGTGGGACCTGGGTGAATGGAGTGTGTGACCAATTTGCACTTCTTGTTGTGGCTGTCTGGTTTCTGGTATGAGAGACAAAGGGCCTCATTACACGGACGTCGGTAAGGGTTAACGGTCACCGTTAATGGCAACGGTGACCGTTAACCCTTACTGCCGTACTACGAGGTCCCTTAGCGGGTTGGTGCTTTAACGCCTGCTTTTTGCAGGCGTTAAAAACCAACCCGCTAAGGGACCTCGGAGCTAATTACGGCACCGCAAAATTGCGGTGCCGTAATTAGCGCCTTCCCCATTCCCATAGAGCCCTATGGGGCAGAAATGGGAATGGGGAAGGGCAATGGCGGAAGGGGGATTTACCGCCCCACCGACCTTGGAATGGGGCGGTAAATCCCCTTACCGCCAAGGCGGTGCCGGCAATTTACCGGCATGGTCCAGGGTGCTAATAGCACCCTGGATCACCGCCTTCCGTGTAATGAGGCCCAAAGACTCAGACAGCCCTGCCCGAAACTGGCCTGAACGCACTGTGTAGTCTTGAATGGCTGGGTACTTGTTCCAATCCACATTCCTTGTTGTGAGTGTCTGAGAGGGAGGAGGATGGCCTGAATGCACTGTATGACTGATTGGCTGATTGACTGCATGAATGCCCTTCGGTATGATTGGCTGCTGAGAGTGACCCAGCAGTGTGGATGAGAGACAGGATAGTATATCTGGGGACCTCTCACCACTGGAAATTGTTCAAAAGCTGTGTCAACACTTGAAGAGTAACTGGAACTGCTGATCCTCGACTCCCAGCTGGACGAAGACTTGCTGTTGCCTTTGCTTCGACCTGATCTGAAAGCTGCCGAATTCGTCGAAGACTGATCCGAGAGAGGACCTGGTAAGGCGCCCTCTTCCCGTGCTCCGAGGGACCATCGAGCACCACTGACCTTCGCCGAAGTTCCCTGGAAGTCAGACCCTCGAAAGGCTGCAGACCCGAGACAGGACCGCCGAGGAGACTGAAGTGAAGCACCCGGACATCACCGCCGTCGAAGTCCATTGCCGTCGCCCAGGGTTCGGAGTTTCGCCCTAACCGCTGGAGGCCCATCGAAGCTGTGTTGCCCCAGAAGAGGGGACCGCTTGACGCGTGCCGCTGACGACCGGAGCCGCCCGCTCCTTTGCCTAAGAAAATTTGAATCGAAGGTCTCCCTTGTCCGCAACGACAACCGCTTTGTCCCGCCGGAGAAAGTCAAGGCCGCTGACGTGCCGAGGAGAATCCGCCGGTGGGTTTCCCGCCACCTGAAGGCCACAAAGACTTCAACGACTCGACACCCTTGCTGGGCCACAGTTCTTCAGAAACTCTTTGCGATCCTGACCAATCAATCGCCGAGGTGCACCACATACCTCATCCTCGCAGGACCTCACAGACGAGCACTGCCTGGATCGACGTCATGGTCTCGGCACCCTTGAACTTCTCTTTGATGCGGTCGATGACAAGTTCACCTTCTTCGACGTCTCTCAACGATCCGTGGCTCCTGCTTTAAACGGAGTCACTCAAGAAGGATCCGTCGACACTTCTTCGAAGAACTCTACTTCACCAGGTACATTGGGGGGGTAAAAACATTGTAGTAGGAAATAAGACTATTGAGCAATATATGGACTGGGCTAGTGCTATATCTTTATTTTACAGGTTGCCCAGGTGGGGGGATCTCCACACAGAACTGTGCTTAAAGGTAGAGGCCAGTACTCTGCCTATTGTGTCAACATCTTGCTTTCGTTCCTATCTCTATTGCTGGTTTCCTCGTTATTGATCTGTGTGACATTTTAACCGTATAGTTGATGCACTTTAATGAGATTTGATAATATTGGTAGTTCCACTTTAGATTTATATATATTTGCCATTGTTGATTTCCGAGTACACAGTCCGTTATTGTGATAGTGTACATACCTTTGAAAATTAATTATGTAAAGACTGTGTTTTCAGTATTACAGTGTGTGGACATTCCTTTGTGGGGGTTCGGGGACTACACTGTACTTAAGAACAAGCCTGCATCACCTCCTGATAAGCTAGGCCTTGATTGCTCGTCCATTGCTACCACAATAAGGGTCCTCTGTGCCTCTCCTCTACCATATAGAGAGCAGAAGTACAGGCACCCCCCACCGGTATCTTTACAAGAAGGACAAACGTGGTGTCACTATTGGGGAAAGGACAATGTTGAAGGTTAAAATATACTTGGGCCAATGTATAGCTGATTATGTGCTTTGATCTAATAATAACTCTTATTTTCCCGAATAGATAATTTACGGCCTCATTACAAGTTTGGCAGTATGCTAAATGAGTGGCAGAAATTCCAAAACGCCCACTTTTTTGGCAGTAACCGAATAACTGCCATATTAACTGCACCGCCAAATTCCGAGTTTGACCCTCAAATGGATGATTTACTTCCAGCATCATGGTGGAGGTAAATCCTCCACTTTAATGTCAAAACTCTATGTAATTACTGCAGCGGATTTAACACTAATGGTACATCTGCCAAAATCCCCATGGAGTCCTTTGCCCTCCAAAAATGGGGATTAACACCACCGTTCCACCACTCGCAATCCTGTGGTAAACCCATGGAAATGAGTGGTGGTAGCAGCATATTAGTTTAGTGGTAATTTGGTGAATTTACCACCATATTGCCACCAAATCTGTAATGAGGTCCTTAGTATTCATCATTTTAGTATTATATATATTATCTAATCCAATGTCATTACCATTATAACCATGTTAATGTTAAAAGAGTGTTCTCATTGGAAATCTGCAGGTTACATGAACAGGTAGTATAGCTCCCTGAATGATTTGGATAACCTTAGGCAAATACGTATGGCTCTCAGATTGATTTGTATAACCTACAGAACATTCAGAACGTACATTCTAAGGCAGCCGGCTGAAGACTACCCGCAGCAAAATCCCTTTGACCACCAATGCTGATTTATGTATTGACAGCTTCTATTTACTAAATAAACCAGATGTATGCAACCTTTGGATCTCCATATGTGTTGGACTACATCTACAATAAGCTCTAACCAGCAAATACAATGGTGGACGCTCATGGTGCGCTTAGTCAAAGACATCTGGCAAGCCTCTGGTTGAAGTCCCATGCGTTTTATCAGTGCCAGGGGGTGCCTGGTATGAACCTCGGAACAATTCTATAAAGCTTAATTAGGACCTGCTCTGTGAAAAACCATGCAGCAAGATGTTATAGATTTGAGAACCAAGTAGCACATTGAAATAATTGAGTATTAAGCTGATAGACCTCCATGTTTGCCAGTCTAAGCCTTCTGGAGGACCTATGTGTAACGCTCACCTGATTCCCGCAGAGGCGCCGGTCTTGACTGGGTGAATGCCGTATCTTCAAAGGTGATGTGTAACACACGGTTGGCTCTTTGGGCTGGACCTCTGTGCACTGTATGTCTGACTCGAAGAGTAAGATGTCTGCAGATAGAAAATATGGGATTAATGAACTTGGGTTATTGGGTGCCTCTCTCCTCTTCCCTTTCTCTTCTCCTGTAGAACCCCAAAGGTTAACACCCTCACCTTAGGTAAGTGAACGCCGAGCTCTCCATCTGCCTCGGGGCAGGGTGCCGTAACCAGTTTCTTCACTGGATAAGGGTGCAGGCCTCTTGACCTCAGAGGACTGCTGTCCGTCGTTAACTGCACGAACGGTAAGTTCTGGGCACTTCAAGGGCCTCATTACGACCCTGGCGGTAAGGGGTTAACGCCAGCGTTAGCTGCGCCGACCCCTTACCGCCAATTACGAGGTCCCCTAGCGCCATGGTGCTTTTAACACCTGCTTTTAGCAGGTGTTAAAATCCATGGCGCTAAGGGACCATGGAGTTAATTACGCCACCGTAATTTACGGTGGCGTAATTAACGCCTTCCCCACTCCCATTATGCCCTATGGGTCAAAAATGGGAATGGGGAAGGGTAAATGGGGATTGGGGACTTACCGCCCCGCCTAGGTCGGAATGGGGCGGTAAGTCCGCCAACCACCATGGCGTAAACGTAGTTTACGCCATGGTGGTAAAGTCACGGCCCAGGCGGTAACTTACCGCCTGGGTCGTAATGAGGCCCCAAATGTCTTAAAAGTCTTTTGTAATGATATCTCTTGTTTTGCAGGGTTCCGACGATGGCGGATGGCGGGCTGATGAGAGTTGAGGATCGAACCCGCGTGAGGAATAGAAGCGCCTGGAAGCACGTAAGTAAGCGCTTGGAGCCTGCTTCACGATGCGCACTAACTGTCCCTTTTATCTTGCAGGTACAAGTTCGGAGCTTTAGAGAAGCTGAAGGGTGCTGGAATACCCACTGGATTCGGCGTGGGAAGGAGTAATGGCACGTGAGTAATAAAGTTGCCCAATGTCTTTAAACGCACCTTCTTTTGTCTTTCAGATGCGGGATGCAGCGCCGAAGGCCTCCGGAGCGTGCGAAGAGCTGGTAAGCTTTTGTCTTTCAGATGCCGGAATGCAGTGCGAAGACCTCCGGAGCATGCGAAGAGTAGGTAAGCCTTTGTCTTTCAGATGCCGGAATGCAGCGCGAGGCGTTGGTGACAGCCGATGGACCAGGTAAGAGATGCGCTGCCACTGAAGACCGTAGTGCTAACCTGTTCTTTCTTTGTCTTTACAGGTGCTGCTGAAGACTGGATTCCAGGATGGTAAGCCTTTGTTCCCTTAGGCCCAGGATCAGAAGCAGAAGACACGATGAGCTTTCTGCTGCAGAGAATGCAGAATAACGCAAAGCAAGATTCATCCATCGGGTGTGGTTTAAATAGCCTCCTGTAGTGCTTAGGTGTCTCCTTCCACAGCCACGCCTAGGTAAGAAAAGAGTTCCTGCTTTCCAGAAGAGTTCCAGTGTTCTGAACCTAGGGAGTGGCTCCTGCCCCACCCAACAGGAAAAGTAGTCCCAAACAGAAGAGGATCAGGGGTTCAACTGGCAGGTAAGTAAGCAGCATGGTCTGCTGCAGGTAAGTCCACCCAAGCATTATGAGCCCGGCGCTTCCAGCGCTGGGACTGGGCATCTTTATGAGCCTGGTGCCACTGGCGCCAGGACAGGGTCCAAAAGGTCCCAATTGGGACTGGCTGGCACTCGGGACCGGGGTTATGGGTCTGCTTCCAAGGGAGTCGGGCAAGTCCTGATCTTTTGGAAGCAGAGATCATGACAGCACCCCCCCTCAAGGCCCCTCCCAAACCGGGCTTCTCCGGGGGTTTGGGCTTGTTAGGAAATGTTCGATTAAATCTTTTGATTAGACGAGGCGCGTGGACATATTCTGCAGGTTCCCAGGATCTCTCTTGGGGGCTGTAGCCTTTCCAGTCAATCAGGTAAAATAGTTTAGATTTGGAGATCTTGGAATCCAGGATGCTTTTGACTTCAAACTCGAGTTCTCCATCAACTAGAATAGGTTTTGGAGATGTAGTTAGTCGGGTTTGAGGTTGCACGGGTTTTAATAGAGAGACGTGGAAGACCGGATGTATCTTCATGTGAGGGGGCAAGTCCAACTTGACCGCTACTGGATTTACTATGGTAGTGATGGAATAGGGACCAAGGTATCTTGGGTTGAATGTGCGTGGTCCTTTTAGAGGTAGATATTTGGTGGATAACCAGACTTGATCTCCTACTTGATATTGGGGGGCTTCCTTCCGATGTTGGTCTGCTCCTTTCTTGTATTGTTCTTTAGCCCTTTGAAGGTGAGAAACGGCTTCCTTAAAGGCTTGGGTGATTGTAGAATGCAGGTGGTCTACTGCTGGTGTTCCAAGATCTTGGAGTGGATCCAACTCCGAGGTTCGAGGGTGACTACCGTATAAAAAAAAAACGGGGTCTTCCCAGTTCCCGAGTGGACAGAGTTATTGTAGGCATATTCGGCTATCCAAAGGATATCTTTCCAAGTTTTTTCAGTTTGTTGTAGCATGCAGCGCAAATACTGTTCCAGAGTTTGATTGGTCCTCTCGGTTTGTCCGTCGGTTTGAGGGTGGTGGCTGGTCGAAAGTCTCACATCAATTTGAGCCGACCGACAGCAACTTCGCCAAAAATGAGAAATAAATTGACTACCTCGATCCGAAATTAGAACTGAAGGAAAACCGTGCAGTCGGACGATGTTTTCGAGAAATTCTCGGGCCAGAGTTGCTGCTGTTGGTAAGCCTTTGAGTGGAATTAAATGGGCCATCTTGGAGAATAGGTCCACGATTACTAGGATCGTATTGTATCCGGAGCATGGAGGTAGATCGGTGATGAAGTCCATAGAAAGCGTATGCCAAGGGCGAGGCGGGATGCTGTTTTCTCCTTTCCCGCTCCTTTTGTGTTAGTGGTCCTTTCAGGCCCCCTATTTGCATGGGTTCCCCGGAGTCTACTCCTTTGGTAGGAGTTGGTGGTTTGGAAAATACTCGAGCATCAAACTTGGAACGATCGGCCTTCCTGTTCTGCAGTCTGTGGTCAATTTGAACGACTAAGTCAATATAGTCCGAACAGTCTTGCGGGGGATTCACTACTTGGGCTAACACATCTTTGAGCTCTCCACGTAGACCTCTATAAAACAGCGTAATCCTTTTGTCCTCAGGCCATCGAGTTTCCACTATCAGTCTGTTGAAAGATGCAATATAAGCCAAAAGGTCTTGATTACCCTGTCGCAATGAAAGGAGCTCATTGTCCAAGGCCTGCCCCTGTGAATGTCTTGCAAACAGTTTTTCCATACTGAGCTGAAAAGCTTGAAAATCATGGAGAACCGGATCATCTTGATTAACTAGAGGGATCGACCAGTCTGCCGCATTGCCACTAAGGTACGAAAGCACGAAAGCTACCTTAGCTTGATCAGTTGGAAAGGCTGCTGGCCGGCATAAGAAGTGCAACCGGCACTGATTAATAAATACTGCAAACCTCTTTGGGTCACCAGAAAATCGTTCGGGCGGAGCCAGAGGTACATTCCCAGGTAGGTTGATCTGCACTGGGTTCGTAGAGGATGTTGAAGGAAGATTTGCCCCTGATGCGGGTAACGGAGTTTGTCCGGCTTGTGACTGTAGCAATTGTCTAGCGAGATCGTCTGTTCGCTCCTTGGAAATAATCAGTTCCCTTCTTAGAGCATTCGTTTCCTGACGGGCTGCATGCACTTCTGCTCTTAGTTCCCCAAGTAACTGGGCTAGCTGGTCGGTATCCGAGGTTTCCATAGCGCCTGGGTGGGAGTTTTGCGATAGGCTTTGCGTTCTGTAACGCTCACCTGATTCCCGCAGAGGCGCCGGTCTTGACTGGGTGAATGCCGTATCTTCAAAGGTGATGTGTAACACACGGTTGGCTCTTTGGGCTGGACCTCTGTGCACTGTATGTCTGACTCGAAGAGTAAGATGTCTGCAGATAGAAAATATGGGATTAATGAACTGGGGTTATTGGGTGCCTCTCTCCTCTTCCCTTTCTCTTCTCCTGTAGAACCCCAAAGGTTAACACCCTCACCTTAGGTAAGTGAACGCCGAGCTCTCCATCTGCCTCGGGGCAGGGTGCCGTAACCAGTTTCTTCACTGGATAAGGGTGCAGGCCTCTTGACCTCAGAGGACTGCTGTCCGTCGTTAACTGCACGAACGGTAAGTTCTGGGCACTTCAAATGTCTTAAAAGTCTTTTGTAATGATATCTCTTGTTTTGCAGGGTTCCGGCGATGGCGGGCTGATGAGAGTTGAGGATCGAACCCGCGTGAGGAATAGAAGCGCCTGGAAGCACGTAAGTAAGCGCTTGTAGCCTGCTTCACGATGCGCACTAACTGTCCCTTTTATCTTGCAGGTACAAGTTCGGAGCTTTAGAGAAGCTGAAGGGTGCTGGAATACCCACTGGATTCGGCGTGGGAAGGAGTAATGGCACGTGAGTAATAAAGTTGCCCAATGTCTTTAAACGCACCTTCTTTTGTCTTTCAGATGCGCGATGCAGCGCCGAAGGCCTCCGGAGCGTGCGAAGAGCTGGTAAGCTTTTGTCTTTCAGATGCCGGAATGCAGTGCGAAGACCTCCGGAGCATGCGAAGAGTAGGTAAGCCTTTGTCTTTCAGATGCCGGAATGCAGCGCGAGGCGTTGGTGACAGCCGATGGACCAGGTAAGAGATGCGCTGCCACTGAAGACCGTAGTGCTAACCTGTTCTTTCTTTGTCTTTACAGGTGCTGCTGAAGACTGGATTCCAGGATGGTAAGCCTTTGTTCCCTTAGGCCCAGGATCAGAAGCAGAAGACACGATGAGCGTTCTGCTGCAGAGAATGCAGAATAACGCAAAGCAAGATTCGTCCATCGGGTGTGGTTTAAATAGCCTCCTGTAGTGCTTAGGTGTCTCCTTCCACAGCCACGCCTAGGTAAGAAAAGAGTTCCTGCTTTCCAGAAGAGTTCCAGTGTTCTGAACCTAGGGAGTGGCTCCTGCCCCACCCAACAGGAAAAGTAGTCCCAAACAGAAGAGGATCAGGGGTTCAACTGGCAGGTAAGTAAGCAGCATGGTCTGCTGCAGGTAAGTCCACCCAAGCATTATGAGCCCGGCGCTTCCAGCGCTGGGACTGGGCATCTTTATGAGCCTGGTGCCACTGGCGCCAGGACAGGGTCCAAAAGGTCCCAATTGGGACTGGCTGGCACTCGGGACCGGGGTTATGGGTCTGCTTCCAAGGGAGTCGGGCAAGTCCTGATCTTTTGGAAGCAGAGATCATGACACTATGAGCATATCATTTTGAGCGGTTTAACCCCGCTCTTTCATTGACGCAACTAAAGGCCGACCTTAGTCCAAAACATTTGTACTGGTTTTACTTCTGAGGTGTCGTGAGAAAAACATAGTTTAGCTTTGATTCTCTTACCATTTTGGCAAACTAGTTTTTACTTAATAAAGTGATGTTGGAAATGTTTATTTGCTCCCATTAGCTTTGTAAATTATCACATTACATATCAGGGATGTCTTTATGTATACTAATACATAGATAAATTAGGCTTGAGTGTACCCACTTCAACTGAATGTCTTGAATATGTAAGGTATTATCATATCTCCAAGCATCTACTAAGTGTTCAAATCACTGGGCCAGTTACTTCTATCAATCCACACACCTATGTTGATCCAGACACCCTCAAAAACCGGCACATGCACTCACAGTCATTCATGCTAATTTTATTGTATTTCTATTTTATTGTTGAAAAGGCAGACCCAGCTAAAGAGCAGCGGAGAACTGGTCAAGGTGTGTGTAGCCAGCGTTTGGGGTGGCATCTTTTAACATTAGCGCAGTACTGTGAGTTGCTGTCTGTGCATTAATTGGGATTAGTCCTTGGTCAGCTACTGTCATGCTTCTGAGCTTAATACATTGAGTACCATTCAATTGTGTAATTATAACACCTGTTATAGAGCTTAGCAGCAAAACAAATCTGGCATTAATCACTTTTAACATTTCAATTTAACATTATAACTGAACATATTGTGACAAAACCTGGGCATTTGATGGTAGTGCTTCATCGTATAGCACTACCTGGCCTGCCATGAGAGTACCTAAGCTTATGGTAGAAGATGATGCTGCAAATATGATGCTACTAGCAGTCATGTGTGGGAATACCTTCTTAGTGTATGCCTGTACCTGACCCTAAAACAGCAGTATATGGCAATATGAGGATGCACCATTCCCGTTGGTGCCTCTAGCTAGGTACGGGGTCTCATCTAGGCATGTAAATATCTGATGACAGTTCATGGACATATCATGTTGCTCCTACACAATTAGTCTGCACCCACCACGCTCCTCTTCCAGGCCCCTTCTCTTGGTGCTCCTGTCCTACAACCTCCCAAATGCTCACTTCTTTCTGCATCCATACCTGCAACTCTGGTACTGCTACCTCAAACTCTGGTATTCGGTGGGAGAATTGAGGGTTCCATGTGAATATTTCTGCATTTTAAAAGCCGCACCACAAAAAGACCTACTTCTTTTGGCTGATTTTGTGCTGCCTTTTAAACACTGAGTAATTACTATTTTGGGGCGTTTGCCCCCGCCAAACCTCGCTTTCCTCCAGCACAACACAAACACACACATGCAATTGCTCACACACCCCCTCACTCCCACCCATGAAACACTCTTCCCCGACCCCCCAGTGAACCAACTCAGAAACAAATACACCAATACACACGCAGACACACACATTCTCCCCAGCACCAACCCACTTAAACCACACATCATACACACTAGCACACAAACACCTCATAACCGTCTTCTCACGCCCTTCCCTCCTGCCTGTCATCCTCTGTGCGTACTCGTGTGTGGCAGGGGCATGACAGTTAAGATTTAGAAAGACATCTCTGAGTGTTCTCAGAGCAGTCTTTCTAAATCGGTCTTTTTTTTCTCGTGCAAACGAAAGAGACATTTTCACTCCAATCGGAATTCAGCTTTCATTGTCATGTCTTTACCTAGGTAGGGGGGATTCCTTAGGTGTAAGATGTCGTAACATGGGCATATGAGGTCACTTTAAGACCTAGGACTCTGTCATTGCCACCCTGTACTTCTATTTTTGGGCCTTCCTGCTTCTTTACTTTATCGTTTTTATCTTTTCTTGTGTTCTTCCTACATTGAGCCTTACCTGCTTTGCTTGTGCTGACCTTCCTACCTCTTTGTGCAACTTACTCCTGCACCTATATTACTGACACAGGTTTGCACTGTATCAGTGTGTTGGGTGTTTACAATCATTTTGCAGACATTGTGCATCAATAACACCTTTGTTAACAGTGCCACAATGTTCTTGACCTTAGAACGTTGTTGTAGCTTTCATAAGACAAATTACTTAGATGCTGAGATTTACAGAAACTATTTTCTGAAAACAATCAAGACAGCATTTTATTTAAAAAGAACATCTACTTTTGAAAATGCCTCCAGGAATCTTGGCATAAAGCAGGCAACAGAAGATAGTTTTTCAGTAAAAAATATGCATGTTTTTCAATACAAATATAGCTAACAAAATTAAACCAATGATAAGATTTATATATCTATTGATACATTTTGTTATTCAGTTGGATTTTTTAAATGATTACATTTTATTGAGACACCATTGGCTACAGTATGTCCAAGTAAGCTCTTTGCAATACATGCACAAAATTATTTGCCAACTTTATCAAGTCCACAGACTCATGACAGAACATTTACTCTTTCACCCTTTCGATGGCTAGTCTTTTTCACTTTTGACAAAATGGAAATCTTGACTAAAACAAACTCTACACAGTTTTCTCTAATTTGAAATCAATCTAACTGAAATGTTGGATTTATGAATGTTTCAAAGCAGAGTTAGCTTAATTTGATAGTAATTTGACATATAGTATACATTTCAGCAATTTTACAAATGTTTATTTCTCAGTTGATGATCTTTTGTTTCCACAGAGTACCAAACATAACTAACATGCACAAATTACACAGCCACACTAGTGGCTGTGTAGTTATGGTTAAATTGTTGTTTCCATAGGAAGAGCACTTTTTGGGCGGCTTATAACTCCGCTCCCCCTGGACGAATCGTAACCAAACTTTGCAAGAAATGTATATGGCCCACTCTGAATTTTTTTTGAAAGGTTTGGTGAGGTTTGGTCCAGGGGGGAGGAAAGTTATAGGGGGGTCCCAAAACGTCTTTTTTTCCCATAGACTGAATGGGGGGAAAAGTTTGCGCACGCCTACAGTCCAAACCGCTGAACGGACTTTCACCAAATTTGTGGCAGGAGCAGGAGCTTGGTCCCGAAATCATGCTTTTGTAAATTTAGTGACAATCCATCCAGTAGTTTTCTTTAAAATGACCAAAAAATATGTCTCAAAAGATTTGTGATATCTATGTCCGCTCCGCGGTCACACTTCCCTGTTCGCTTCGCGGACAAGATACCTATTGGCTAATCCATAGCGTCATGTCCGCAGAGATGTGATGCGTTCACTGATTGGATGTTGCAGAGCCTGAAGTGCGTCAGATTGTTTCGATGCGCCCGCCATCTTTCATTCGTGTTTTGGTGTACGCGGCCATCGCCGATAAAACATATAAAACAACACAACATTGCACTTTTTAAACTTATGAAATACTGTCTCGGAAGGTGAGTGTTAATGAGGCTGGGATGGGATGTGGCAGCAGGTAGTAAAAAAGTGGTGTTTTTTTGTCACCAAAGTCATACGGTAAATTGGAAGTTGTTGCTCAATACAATGTCCGTAAAGTACAGGCAAAGAATTACTGTGTCTGTGTTACAATGTATTTAAAATAATATTGCAGTCAGACTGATGGCCTAGAGTTTGAAATCTGAGGCAGCCACCTGCAGTGTTTGATGGAAACAGCGGGCCTGCAAGTGTATGGGAGTACCAGTTCTCATGAATGCATTGGGACATGTTGTTTCAAAGTCAGAATGTATTTGGATTCTGAGTGAAGGTCACTTGCTTTGCTTTTTTGGTTGCGAGCTCAGTAGGCCCACGCATCCGTCTGAACCCATAAGGGTCAATTGTTTTTTGACCTTGAGCGAAAGGGAAAATTCAGTAAGAATGCAGGGAGTGAAAGTTTGCAAAAACGACCATTTGATAAGGTTATGCATTCAAAACGTTTGTAAGGCACATGTAATATCAGTTCATGAAGATTCTTTGGTGCAAGCACATTGCTGTCTGAGTTTCACGAAGACAATGGAGATGGTCAATATCGTGTAAGTTTGCTTTTGACGACTGTACACCGGAACGTGATGACATTTTTTATTACCTGAACATTAATTTTGGCAATGTAACTTTCTGTGTAGTTGTCATTTTTTATTTAGTTATGGAGAGTGCAGATTCTCAGCGTTTGTAGACTATCACTAGATTCAAGAGGTTTTTCCAATCTCACTGCACCAACACAATAATCAGTCAGATATTGCTTATGTTGCAATTTTATTGCAGATTTTCAAAATTCAGCAGCCTGACGTGTTTTGAGCAGTCCTTGCTCTTCATCTGAGGCTTATTGGTGTAAAGCAATAATTTGGGTCGTAGCATTCCTGTATTTTGATTCTTTGCTGTTGCGGCAAATGTAAAGATAACCCTCTGTGCTCGGGGGGCTGGCGTGTAGCGTGACTGGTTCCAGGAACACTTGTCAGGCTGCTGAATTTTGAAAATTTGCAATAAAATTGCAACATAAGCAATATCTGGCTGATTATTGTGTTGGCGCAGTGAGATTGGAAAAACCTCTTCAGTCTTACTTCACTGTACAGTGCCAGGGCAGGGCACTGACACCCTCCAGTCACCTGCTACCTCACCCTCATAAAGTTTTTGCAAACGCAAGTTTAAAAAAATTGGCTTTTTTGTGCCCCTCACCTTTTAAATATCACTAGATTTACCCATGTTCAACACTAATATTTCTTTAAAATGTCATGTGTGACCACATCGATTTGTGTATCAGTTTCCACGTTCTTTTTGTCTTTTTTGAAATTGTTTGCTAAAGGTTGGGTATTGATACGTATTTTCTGTTCTGTTTTCCAAATAGCCACATCCTGCCTTACTGCGATTGCCATGGATTTCAGATGCCAAGTGATGTATTTTTCGCACGCCAGATGCACGTACTCGTGACCGGCTGCCTAACCGTGACTGTTTTTTGGGACGATCGCGCAGGACCCATTTGCCCATACGCTGCAGTGGCAATTAGCAGTAACATAACATCTTTTATGGTGGTCTAGGCCCAAGTTCATGCCAACGTCCTGGAATTCACTGTGCGACCGAAGCGGTTGCTTTATCGAAAACGAATACTTTGTGCATGGGAAAAGAACAACGTGTGCTTCACGATTAACATTTTCGATGACGATCGAAGAAACAAAGTTACAATTTGATTGAACATGGGAATAGTCCGATGGTCTCGGACAGTTTATTGTGAAATAAAAGTACTTTACAAATTGTAAAGTGTTAATGTTTTCTTTTAAAAACCAGTTTATTATTTCAAAATGTGACGTGCTATGTTGTAAGTCGCTGTGTGTTCATTTTCAGGTTCTGTGTCACGGCACGTAGGTGCTTATGGGCGCATTGGCTATGCTGGAGAGGAACGTCATCCAAAAAAGGTGTAGAATATCATTAGGGTTGGTTATGTGATGGTCAGGGGCGGACCATATGATTTAGTGACGTCAGGGCAATTTATGTTAGGCAGATGCACCAATGGACAAGACTAGTGATTGCGAATGATTTTACAAAGTGTGTAGGAATTTTGTGCACACCTAATATGACAAATTATTTGTGTATTCTTTTGACAGTTAGGAAAAAAAACGTGGGTGGATTTACAGTAAATTTGCGTAAGGCTGATTGGCAATGACCGAAAAGCATGGTGTTGGAGATGTGGGAGTGTTTTCGTATTTGACAAGTGTCATTGTGTAAAATAGCGGTATATCTTTACTGACTGAGGGGTAGGCTGTAGACATGGGGAGTGGGCAGAATGTCAGGGCCATGGTATAAGGTCATGATCCGCACAATGTGGCTGCTGGGCATGACCAGAAGGGAGAAAAGATAGAATTAAAGTGGACATGTCCACCTGGGACTGGCTCTGTGGTAAAGTTGTTCGACATTAGGATACATTTGAAAGGGAAGAAAAAGTGCTTGTGGTAATATGTTAACAGGGTTTCATTTTTGCTTTTTGCCGGCTGCCATGGAAAGCAAAGAGGGGCCCTGTATGGAACACCCGCCTTCCCTTTCTATGGTGGCCATCTTGGAAAAGGATTTTGTTTCCTAAACCGGGATGCCACAGGCATCCCGGTTTAGGACGAAAAATTCTCTTTTTTAGTAGCACGGGTTACTGCTTTGGAAATCTAGATTGTTCATGGCATTCATCCCCCATTTTAGGGGTGGAAGGGGGGGGTAGTGATCCAGAGATCTCGTTATGCACTCTTGCTTCGATTGGGCTGATAACTTGGCCTGCTGGCCCTTTATTCACCGTTCCAGTCCCTGCAACGGAGGATGAATGTTACAATATTCCCATTAGCATAACACAAACTGCAAATAGAAATGTTGGAAAATCTTATTGCGTCTATGTACTTTACTGAGAAATATAAAGTAGATGGAGTCTATGCGATTTTATTTAGTTATATTTTTTAACTGTGAAAGGTGGTTCTTAAAGAAACATTTATTTTGTTTACGGATGGCTTTTTTTTGGGAGGACAGCTAAGAACGAAAGTTGCAGATGGAAATGAGCAAAGAGGCACCAAACAGTAATATGGAGGGGTAGGTGGACGGATGAAAATGTTGTGCGTGTGTTATTTGTAAGGTAGGGGCAGTGTTTCTCGTGCTCCTTTATTACAGCAGTGGTACTGTTTCTTGGGGAGGAGGGATGGCCTTAGCTCATGTCATTTTCAGATAAATAGTACTTTTGCTAAAAGTATGAACTGTGTACTAGATTGTTAATGGCTGAGTACGAAAAGGTGTTGGAGCTGTGCAAGGGAAATGTTTAAGTTGCAAATTACTACATCAGTAAAAAATGTAGTTCCACACTGTCCACGAGTCATAGATCTTATTCTTAAGTGTGTACGGGTTCTCGGACACGTCACCATGCTGTGCGCTAGCATATGGTCATGTGGCATTCTCCGGAAGGTGTGCAATGAAGTCAGATGTTCGTTTACATTATGGTTACGTGCCACTACTAGAAACCTATGAACTTCAGTAACAAAACTTTGTTAAAGAGACGTTATGGTTAAGTTGCGCTACTAAAAACCTATGAAATTCAGTAAAAAAACATTGTTAAAGGGATGTTATGGCTAAGTTGCGCTACTAAAAACCTATGAAATTCACAAAAAAAATGTTGTTAATGGGATGTTATGGTTCCAAGTAAAACCGAAAAACCCTTAAAAGTCGCCAGTTATGGTAAACTAAGCAACCATAACTTGTGTCACCACTGTGCACTGCTAAGACTAACACCCAGGACATCAAAGATGACATCACAAATGTCATTGATGACATCACCGATGATATCACATGTGCATTTACTTTTCATGAAAACTCCGTAGAAGGGATTCTTATTATAATGTTGACCAAAAAGTGTCAAGGATCATTGGAAAAAAATATCAAGTGCTAATTAGTGCATTAAGCAATGCATTGATATAAATAGCATTCTATTATGAAATTCTATCCCGTATACTAAGCTACTCATGTAGAAACATAGGCATTGTGTGCACCATACATGATGGAGGTGCAATATTCATAATCTTGCCATGTTGAATAGTGAAATGATAACCGTTTTCTTATTAGAGTTTTGCGTACTCTGAAACATGTGATAAGTAGGTAATAAACCCACTTACTACATAATTGCATTATTATAGACAAAACAGAAAGAGACAACAACACATACAAATATGAGTATATACAAGGAAATTGAAGTAAGGAAAAAAGCAGCAGTAGTAGCAGAAAGTGTTCATAACCTAACTGATTACCTTTATGCAGAGAAATGATTGCTCTGTTTCAAAGCTGCTACTTACCCTATGCATATGTATCACATGATTTGACTGGACCCTAAGGGAATTACTGTAGAAACATACTTCAAGGATAAGTCTAAAAATATAGTACCTTTTCAATTTTTTATTCCTGACTGTTACTGAAGAAAACCATGTGGCCTAGATATGTCAGCAAAGGAAAAAAGGGGGATCCAGACATGTGATGGCATCAGTGATGTCCTGGGGGTTAGTCTTAGCAGTGCACAGTGGTGGCGCGAGTTATGGTTGCTTAGCTTACCATGACTGGCGAAATTTCAAGGGTTTTTCGGTTTTACTTGGAACCATAACGAGTTTGAGTTTTGATATAAAAATGGCAGGAAGCTAGCATTGAACAAACTTTAAAAACATACTATAAAATGGCCGCCAGGTTTGCATGACTATCTGGATTATATGTAAATCACATGATGTGTTTGATCAGCTAACTCGTAGAAGTGTGGAAATAAAAAAACTGCCGATAACAACAATTTGTAATTTCGTCTGAGGAAGTCCCTGAGTTAGGGATGGAACACATGGCATAATTTTACATGGCAGGACTGCACAAACTGTTCTGTAAGTCCATGTTGGTTTTTAATGATGGTTTTTATGATGATTTTAAGAGTGAACAAAATGAAAGCATCTTTTGCAACTTATACAGACCGTGTGCTCTAACATTGTTTGTTCTACCTAAAGTTTACTGTTTAATGGTACTTTAAGGTTAAGCGGTTCTGTTGGAAATAATGTTGGCTTTCCTTGCGGCCAAGTTAGAGCGTCTGCTTGAATTAGGCAAGTGCACTGCGTCAGAAGTAGTTAGTAATGCTTGACGAATCCACACCAAACTTTGCAAAAAATGTATATGGCACACTCTGAATATTATTGCCAGGTTTCGTGAGGTTTTGTAAAGGTTTTGTAAAGGGGGGCAAAGTTATAGGGGGGTCCCACATTTTTTTTTCCATAGACATATGGGAGAAAACTTTGCTCATGCCTACAGCCCAAACAGCTGGATAGATTTTCACCAAAATTGCATTAAGAGTGGCGGCTTGGTCGCAAAAGCGTGCTTTTGTAAATTTGGTGTAAATCTGTCCAGTAGTTTTCTTTAAAACAGGCTAAACGTAAATCCAAAAAAATTGTGATATCTGGCGCCGCTCACAACCCATTTCACTGTTCGGTTCGCGGACTGTCATCTGATTGGCCAATCGGGCGACGTGAAGTCCGCAGACATCGGGAATGCCTGCTGATTGGATGGAGAAAAATGTGAAATGTGTCAGTTTTCCCAAAACACCCGCCGTGCTGGATTCGCTGACTTTTGCCGGTGTCCGCGGACACCGCGGCGGAGGTAAAACAAAACGCAACATTGCACTTGTCAAACTCAACAAACAATCTCTGGGGGTGGTTGAGGAGATGAGGATGGGATTGGATATGACCATAAAAAGCCAAAAAACGGGTGGTTATAATCCCAGAAAGTCAGCGAACACTCCAGATGGCCTAGGTCTGTCTTGTGTTCGCAGACACTTCAGACACTTCACTGTTTTAGGACATCTGTGCCCATTTCTGCATTACAGGGTTGGTGAAACACAGTTTTTGGATGGTTTATAACTTTGGCGCCACTCGATGAATCTGCATGTAATTTTGGAATTTTATTCTAGACCTAATTCTGAATGGTTTTGCTAGGGTTTGTGGGCTTCTGTCAGAGGGGGCAAAATTAGAGGGGGGGCCCAAAATATTGTAAATGCTTATAAATGTGGTGCCATTTGATGAATCTGCACAACAGTTGGCAAAACGATTTTGGATCTAGATATAAATGGTCTTGCAAAGTCTGGTGGGATTCTGTCAAGAGGGGGCAAAATTACAGTGGGGGTCCCAAAATAATGTAAAGGCTTATAAATGTGCTGCTATTTGATGAATCTACACAAATGTTTGCATAAAGATTTTAGATCGAGATATAAATGTTTTTCTAAAGTTTGGTGGGATTTTCTCAAGAGGGGGTGGAATTAGAGGGGGGTCTCAACATTTTTAGATGGCTTATAACTTTGTTGCTGTTTAACGAATGTTGAAAAAAGTTCTGTGAAAGATTATAGACCCAACTTTCAATGTTTGTGTAAAGACTGAAAGGATTTTGTCTAAGTTATCAGACTATTGTATGCACATACATTTTGACACTTTTGAAAAAATAAAATATGGGCGGATTTCAAGGAAACTTGTGTAAGGAGCATTGGCAAGGACATTAAAGCACGGTTTTGTAAATGTGCCTGTGTTTTATTTTTTGAGAAGTGTCATAATGTAGATACAAAAAATAGTGATATACCTTTGGTGACTGAAGTATAGCCTGTGGCCATGGGCAGTGGCCAGATTGTTCGGGTCATAGTATGAGGTCATTACATGGACAATCTGGCTACTGCCCATGAACGCGAGGGACGAAACATGGTGTTAAAGTGGCCATGTCCACCTGGGACCGGCTATGTGGTAAAGTTTTTCGAAGGTAGGATAGGTTTGAAAGGGAAAAATCATGTGTTTGTGGTTCTGCTGGCTGCCATGGAAAGGGAAGAGGTGCTCTGTACGGAGCCCTGCCTTCTCTTTCCATGGTGGCCATCTTGGAAAAGGACTTTCCTTCCTACAGCGGGACGTCGCAGCACCCAGGGTTCCCGCTTTGGGAACCAGCGGTGCTAATGGCCTTTAGTCCCCATTGCAGGGGCTGCAATGGAGGATAATGGTCCAGAGCCCTCGTTATTTATCTATTTATTTTTAACGTGCCAAAGCCCACAGACATCAGGGCGCACACAGACACACTTCGCTTGGGCCGATAACTTGCGCTGCCAGGCTGTTATCCCTGTTCCGGTCCCTGGAACAGGTGATGAATGTCACATTATTCTCATTAGCATAACACAAAATGCTAATGGAAATGTTAGAAAAATGTATTGAATTGATGTACTTTACTGAGAAATGTAAAGTAGGTGGAGTGTATACGATTTTTTTTGTTCTATTTTTTAACTGTGAAAGGTGGTTCCTAAAGGGACCTTTCTTTTGATGTTTTAAAAAAAAAGTTTGCAGGAGAGGTTAGAACATAAGGTGAGGAGGGAAATGAGAGAAGAGGCACCAAGCACTAATATGAATGGGCAGGTGGACAGGGCAAGATGTTGTGCGTGTGTTACTTCTACGGTAGTGGGAAGTGTTTCTCATGCTCCTTGACTTTATCACAGCTTCAAACGCATGCTGAAATTGCTTCGCCATGCAGAGTGGTGTGTTGCAGTATATACAGTGGACTGTTGTCTTCCGCAGATATGGATCAGCAGCCTCTTCTACTGCTTGCAAGGTAGCTGGTGTGATTTTGTGTACCACAGAAGTAGGCTGTTTGGTTGCAGCATTGGTTGTGGAAGATGAGGTGGAGGAAGACAGCCTACTACTTGTGGTTGGATTTGGTGTGGCGGCACATGGAGGTGTTCCCATAGGAGTGCTGTCCAGGTAGTCCGCGACTGAGGACAAATTTGCACTCAGCGCATTTCACTTTGGTACACTCCCAACAGTGATAAAGAACTGCCACACCCATTATTCTCTCTGGGTGCTTGAGGTACCCATTCTTCTTGGTCCTCTTCATTGTCTTTGGAAGTACTGTGTTTTTTTTTGTTGAGTAGGTCCTCCAGCTGGTGGTGGTGGTGGTGGCTCTTGGGGAGGAGGGATGGCAATAGCTGATGCATTTTTAAGAGGAATCACGGTTTTGCTAACATTCCTCTGAGTATGTGCTTTGTACTAGATTGTTAATGGATAATGAGTAAGTATAGGTGTAGAAGCTGTGCAAGGGTACATTTTGATTTTGAAATTTCCTAGATCAGTCGAAAAATGCAGTTCCAAACAGTTCTCGAAGCATGGACCAGATCGCAAAGTGCTGACGCCTTCGCAGACACATCATCCTGCTGCGTGCGAGCGCATTGGTCACGTGGCACTTTCCAGAAGGTCGGTGATGACATCAGACGTTCATGGACATCGACGGATGCAAAAACAGTGGAAACGGTTTCAAAAAGTGTATAGAAATGTTTAAAATGATGCTAGAAGGTGGGAAATGGCAGAGCTTTAAGGTGAAACATTGGACAGAAGTTTTGCTATATTGGGGAAAGTATGATATTAGTAAGTTGTAGGAAAATAGAATGCACTGGTAACAACCCATGAAATTCAGTGAAAAAAACATTGTTAAAGGGACGTTATGGTTAAGTTGTACTGATAAAAACCTATGAAATTCAATGAAACAACTTTGTTAAAGGGATGTTATGGTTAAGTTGCCCTAATAAAAACCTATGAAATTCAATGAAAAAACTTTGCTAAAGGGACATTATGATTAAGTTGCGCTAATAAAAACCTATCAAATTCAGTGAAAAAACTTTGTTATAGGGACATTATGGTTCAGTTGCCCTAATAAAAACCTAGCAAATTTAGTGCAAAAACTCTGTTAAAGGGACGTTATAGTTACTTTGCACTAATATGATATGATAAGGCATTTATGAAGCGTCTATACACAAGTGTTTCAAGGAGCGATGAGGCCAGGGAGGGGGAACAGAGAGAAGACAAACAACAATCCTACTAGGCCAAGTGTCATTCAGATCGTGCAATTGCAGGGAAGGGGATGGAGGAGAAGTGCGGGAGAGAAAGGGGAGAGGATAGTACAGTGCATGGGATATAAATAAATAACAACAGTAAGGTAAGGCCAGCAGGTCACATGTGCAAGGGTAAAGGCAGACAACAGGTGTCAGTTTCAGCCAGGAGGTCAGGAAGGGAGAGAGGGAGAGAAAGAAGAAGCAAAGAGAAAGGTTTTGTGGTGCTTCCGGAACCGAAGATGATTCTCCTCAAGTTTCAGGGAGGCATGGAGGTTGTTCCAGAGGGAGGCCCCAGCCGAGGAAAGAGATCTACCACCAACCCGTTGCTTGGTGAAGCGACTGGCCCTGACAGAGTTTGAGGTAGATGAGCAAAGAGCTTGAGAAGGAAGGTATTTAGGAAGAGAGAGTTGAAGGTATTGAGGCCCCCGGCCCCAGAAGGCCTTGTGGACGATGCAGAGGGTTTTGAACTTAATCCTCGTAGCCACTGGGAGCCAGTGCAGAGATTTCAGTGTAGAAGCAGGCAGATTAAGAAAGAGGCTGTTGCAATAGTCCAGCCTAGAGAGAACCAGAGCTCTGGAGATGGTGAGCTTCTGGGGGAAGGAGAGGAAACGAAGAATACCTCTGAGGTGGTGCAGCTGGTAGTGTGACTTCTTAAAGACGTTAGCGATGTGGGGAGAAAAGGAGAGTGTAGAGTTGAAGATGACCCTGAGGTTTTTAGCCTTGCAAGTGGGATCTGGAAGAGGGCCAAGAGAGGCTGGCCAGAGAGTTACAGGAAAGGAGGGAGCAGGTGTGCCCGATGAGTAGAATTTCAGTCTTACTGGCATTAAGGCAGAGGTCATTGGTGGCACACTACTGCTGGATAGCAGACAGACAGTCAGAGATGAGCGAAGTAGAGGAGGAGGTCAAGGGTAACCTGAAGATGAGCTGGGTGTCATCCGTATAGCACTGGAAGTGGGGGCAGAGAGCAGCGATGCGGTGGGCCAGGAGTTCCAGGTATTGGTTGAAAAGCCAGGGAGTAAGGTTAGACCCCTGGGGGACACCACAGGTAGAGAAAAAGATATTGGAGAGGAAGGACCCAAGTTGGACCTGGGACGGTCAGTTGGAGTGGAATGAAGTCAGCCACACCAGAGCCTGACCAGTGATACCCAGGTTATCACGGAGACGGTTTAGCGGGATGGCATGGTTGACAGTATCGAAGGCAGAGGGGAGATCAAGCACGATGAGGATGCAAGGGGTGTTAGAGTCAAGGTTGGTGAGGAGGTCTTCATGGATGTTCAGGAGAGCAGTTTCCATGCTTCTGGCAGCTCTGAAGCCAGACTGATGGTCATGAAGGCAACCAACAGATTCAGTGTGGAGATTTAGCTGGGAGATGGCCAGTTTCTCCAGGAGCTTGCCCAGGAAGGGAGTGATGGTGATTGGGTGATAGTTAACCTGGCAGGAGGGGTCAGCAGAGGGTTTCTTGAGAAGGGGGTGCACAAGGGAGTGCTTCAGGCGGGATGGGAAGACTCCAGTGGCGAAGGAGTGATTGCAGAAATCAGCCAGGGAAGGAGCCAGGGAGCCAATATGGCCCTTTGATAGTTTTGTAGGAAAAGGGGTGACCTGTTTCGATGAGACTTTCATAGACAGACTTGTGTCTAGAAACCTCGTCTGCGGAGAATAGGGGAAAGGCAGTGAAGGAGAGAGGGGGGTGGTTGCAGAAAGGTCAGGGGAGGAGCCGGAAGTGGGGAGAGGGAGTGGATAGGAGGAGAGAGAGGACAGCATGTCCTGAGTTTTAGAGATGAAGTGAGAAGCCAGTGCCGTACAGAGGGCCTGGGAGGGGATAGGAGATGTAGAGACTGCAGCAGGATTGGCAAGTTCCTTGCAGATTTGAAAGAGTTCAGCTGAGTTTTTAGATGCTGCAGATACGTGGGCTTGGATATGCACTCTCTTCTTGGTTAGGACAGAGAGCCGGTATTGCCTGTAGCAGGCAGCAGGCCAGTTTATCAGAGGATGTACATGAAGCACGCCATTTCCTCTCAGACACCCTACACTTACGTTTTAGGGTGATGAGGTCTGGGTTGTACCAGGAGTTGCATTTGGCTTTGGGCTTCAGGAGGATTCTCATGACAGGGGCAAGGATATCAAGAGTATCAGATATAGCATAGTGGAGCATAGAGAGGGCTGTGTCAGGATGAGAGGCAGCCAAAGGGGCAGGGGGGTGAGAAGGTGGCGGTGAAAGCCTCAGCTGACACGCGCTTCATGGGTCGGATGACCAAGAAGGTGGGTGGCAGTGATGGAAGTGGCTTGGCCTGAGGTATAGGGAGGGTAAGGTGGGAGGAGAGGCAAACGTGATCACTCCAGGAGAGAGGAGTGGTGATAGGGACAGAGAGGGGAAGGTCTGAGGAGATCAGAGCATCCAGGGTGTGCCCTGCAGAGTGAGGCGGGCCTGAGGGGAGAATAGTTAGTGAGAGCGAGTCACAGAGGTCGTGAAAGAGTCCAGAGGGAGGACAGGAGGCATCCAGGTGGATGTTGAAGTCTCCAAGAAGGAGGAGTTGAGTAGTAGAGGCCAAGAGTGAGGAGGAGAGGTCCGCCCACTCATAGAGGAAGGAGGAAATCTGACCAGGTGGCTGATAGATAGTAGCCACAGTAAGTGAGTGGCTGGGGGAGAGAGAGAGCCTGCAGATTAGGCATTCAAAAGAGGAGTAGGCCTGCATAGGAGTGACAGAGGCAGGAATCCACTTGGGGAAGATCAGGGCTACACCCCCACGAGAGCGGATGTCCCTGAGGGCAGAGAGGATCTTGTAGCCGTCAGGTAGAAGCGTGTCAAAGCTTGTGACAGAGCTGGGTGTGAACCATGTCTCAGTAAGATCAAGGTCAAGTTCTTCCAGAAGGTGGCAGATATCAGCGGAGTGTTTGACAGCAGAGCGTTAGTTTAGAGTGGCAATATGCAGAAGGTTGCCATCCTTAAAGGACTTCCGGGGAGGGGTACAGATCAGAGGTACGCCCTGCGGAGGTGTAGTAGGGGCCCGAGAGGGGGAAGAGAAGGAGGGGGGAGGCAAGGTAGCCAAGGCGGAGGCAGAAGGGGGAAGAGGGGTAGTCGGGGAAAGGTGAGAGGGGCAGCAGGTGAAGAAATTAAGTTAATCAGGCACAGGAAGCGTTTATCAAAGAGGTGAAGGTTGGCCTGAGGGCCTTGGAACAGGACGGTCCCATTAGCGTAAACATTACTTACAGGAAAGGAAGGATGACAGGAGGGCGTCCCAGCGGGTGTCACCATTAATGGGAGAAGAGGAGAAAGGGGAGAGCACAGAGACCATATGGAGGGTCCATAGGTCTGGTGAAGGCACGACAAAGAGGATGTCAGTGAGAGTTTCATTGGAGGAGGCACTGGTGTAGGTGTCAGCAATAGCGAGGCCTGGATTGGAGACCAGGATGTCCTTTTTAAACTTTTTCCTACCAGATTTAGTGAGCAGAGCAGGATAGCCGATAGAGAAGCATTTTGAAAAGATAATAACAACCTATCCATACTATGGTTACAAGTAAAACCAAAAACCCCCAGAAATTCGCCAGTTACGGTAAGCTAAGCAACAATAACTCGCACCACCTCTGTGCACTGCTAACACTAACACCCATGACATCAAAAATGTCATTGATGGCATCACTGAATATATATATATATATATATATATATATATATATATAGGTGAAAGGTTTTTTTTCCGTCCTTTTTAAACCCACCATAACTTTCTTGGTATATATTAAATGGCCTGTGGTAGCAGCTGTGTAGTTATGGTTAAGTTGCTGAACACATAGGAAGAACACTTTTTGGGCAGTTTATAACTTCGCTCCCCCTGGACGAATCCTTACCAAACATTGTAAAAAAAAAGTAAATGGCCCGCTCTGAATATTTATGGTAAGTTTGGTGAGGTTTTGTGTGAGGGGGCAAAGTAATAGGGGAGGGTCCACATTTTTTTTCTTCCATAGACGAAATGGAAAGAAACTTTGCTCACCCCTACAGCCAAATCTTCCTGATGGATTTTCACCAAATTTGCAGCATGAGCGTCGGCTTGGTCCCGAAAGTGTGCTTTTGAAATTTGGTGTAAATCTGTCCAGTATTTTATAAAAAAACAGGCAAAATGTAAGTGCCAAAAACTTAGCGATATCTAGCTGTGATCTGCAGACTTATTTCCCTGTTCGCTCCGCGGACAGGACTCTGTTTGGTCTGAAGGGCCGTGTGATGTCCGCGGACATATGACGTGCCCACTGATTGGCTGGACTGAACCGTGATGTGCATCACATTTTTCCGATACGCCCGCCACATTGTATCCACGGATATGTGTGGATAGCACAGTGGCGAACAGGGCCGGACAACATGTTTTGGGGCATTTGGTGTTGGGAAGAGGGGCTGGAAAGGGTGTGGGAGTGAAAGATGGTTCATATGATGTATTTTATTAGGTGGAAGAAGACTGTGTTGTGTCTGCGGCAGTCTGCGGACACCGCAGCAGTTCGCAGGTAGGTCCTCAGGAGTGCAACTTATCTGGTGACTGCAGCCAGGCTTAATTGGGGTAGGGGAGTGGAATGTAGATGATATGAGGATGTTTGTATAGGCTGTATTATGCTGTGGTGGTTGTGGCTAGCCACCCAAGAGACTGCCCACTGGTTGAAAGTACTGTAATTGTATGTGTAGAGAAGTGCACAGGGTTTCAGGTGGCTGGCTTATTGCACCCAAGAGTCTGCCCACTGGTTGCAAGTACTGCAATAGTATGCTTACAGAAGTGGACAGGGCCTCAGGCGGCTGGCTTATGTGTGTGGGTTGTGGCCACTGGGCAGATTCTTGGGTGCATGGCTGTATTATGCTGTGGTGATTGTGGCTAGCTACTAGACTCTTGGGTGCATAAGAGTCTGCCAACTAACTGCAAGTACTGTAATCGTATGTGTACAGAAGTGTACAGGGCCTCAGGCGGCTGGCTTTTTGCACCCAAGAGTCTGCCCACTGGTTGCGAGTACTGCAATAGTATGTGTACAGAAGTTGACAGGGCCTCAGGTGGCTGGTTTATGTGTGTGGGTTGTAGCCACTGGGCAGATTCTTGGGTGCATGGCTGTATTATGCTGGGGTGATTGGCTAGCTACTAGACTCTTGGGTGCATAAGAGTCTGCCCACTGGCTGAAAGTACTGTAATATTATGTGTACAGAAGTGCACAGGGCCTCAGTCGGCTGGCTTATTGCACCCAAGAGTCTACCCCCTGGTTGCAAGTACTGCAATAATATGTGTACAGAAGTGGACAGGGCCTCAGGTGGCTGGCTTATGTTTATTTGTTTGTTGCCACTGTGCAGATTCTTGGGTGCATGTCTGTATTACGCTATGGTGATTGTGGCTAGACTCTTGAGTGCATGGTCGGAGGCTGTTGGCCATAGGCCATACACTCAAACGTCTGGGGGCTGGCCACAACCACTGCAGCATAATACGGCCATGCACCCAAGAATGTGACACTGGCATATGGATTGCACAAACATGTGTATAGAAGTGCAATTTGATGATTACAAAGAAGCATGACACCAATAAGTGTATACTGACTGTATTTATTGTTGAGGAACTGTATACCTTTTTGGAACTCAGTGATAGAATACCATTGAAGTGGCAATAGCATATTTGAATATTGTGGCACTTTGGGCACATATTTTCTATGTTGTATGTGGAAAAGCAGGAGAAATATTTTCTTCATTGTCTGCGATTAAAAAAAAACATAACATGTTTGGGAAGGTACTTCATAATGTTGTATTGTAATCAATTTCAGACATTTCTTTACTTTGTGGACCCTCATAATTAGTACATTACAAGTACTATGCTTCAAACATGTGCACTGTGCGATGTGCTCACTTCTTGTGTTTGTTTGCATAATCATTGGGTCTGTGGGAAAATAAATCCATGCAGGATTTAAAAAAAAACATCTACATTCATTTGATGTTATGTGGCACAGTCTGTTTCATTGACATGTGAAGTACTTACAGGAATGTTTAAGGTGCTCATCTATGTGGTCTTGCTGTTATAAGCACTGTTGCAGTAGGAGGAAGTGAAATGGTGTATGTGTTTGGTTTTTGGAAGTGGTGGTGCTATGGGTTCTGTTAGATACCATTTGGCGTATTCTAACTGTTTATCTGCTTCCTCTTTTTAACAGTATCCATTTATGCTGTTTGATTGCTGTTGGTGTTTTCTAAGTAATGTACTATTGCAAAACAATATTGCAGTATTGTGGGGGCTGTAAGATACCTCTTGGCATATTCTAACTGTTGGTAGTTTGAAAGATGTTGAGGGTATTTTTTGTAGCAGTTTGATCGCTGATGGTCGATTTTAGCAGTTTGACCGCTGGAAGTAACATTGTAGTAATGCAGGTATACTAAGATACCAGTTGATGTATTCTGGTTGTTGATACTTAATAAGTCTTGAAGGTTTTCCTCGGAATAACTTTCATTTTTGCTGGTGGCTTTTAAATTGTGTAGCAATGGGAAGTAATATTGCAGTATTATGGTTGCAGTTAGATACCAGTTGGTGTATTCTAACTGTTTACAGTTTCATAGTTTTCCAAGGTATGTTTTCACGCACCTTCATTTTTGTTGGCAAATTTCCATTTTCCACTATTGCCAAGTGCCATTGCAGTACCATGGGTGTAGTTTCGTACAGTCGCGTATTTATTGCGCTGGTATGGGCGTAGTTAGACAGCTGCTGCCTTATTCTAACAGTTGGCCGTTTTACAGGTCATTGAGGACAGTTTTTAGACCATCATACTCAGTACTTTTCTTTTTAAGTACTATGGGCGAAACAATATTAGTGTGTGTTTATAACAATTGTTGTTTCTGTGACTATAATCATTGGGTCATTGGGGAAAAAACTGTATAGCAGCATAACTGATGTACTCATGGCCCAGTTGGTGTATGCTAAATTGTTCCAGTTTCACAGGGCAGAAGGTTATTTTTCGTATGTAGTTACATATCTGCTGGTGGGTATTGGGCAGTAGGCTAGGCTACTTTTGTAGATCAGTGAGTACATTTTGGTTTCAAGAATATTAAGTAGTAATTTTTTTTAATGTTTTTTATTACGAGTTTATAATCACCGAAGTGATTTTTACAAGATAGACGTACAATCTTTAAACTTGTTAGAAGTGTTACAGAAATGTTACAGAAATGTAGTGTTAAGTAGGCATTTGCAAGATTTGCTGTTAATCTCTGCTTCAGAGTAATGGAAGTATCATTACATTCAAACCACCCACATTTCTTTTTAATGTATGCAGTATAGTGACCTACAGTGGTTGTGGCACCCGTGTGGTAGATTATGCCTACTGTTGTGAAGGTTCTCTTGCCAAGTGAAACTTGCCCATGTGTGAAGCTAGTAAGCTTGCAGTTGTTTCTTGTACCATCTAAATTTTATCCTAAAAACATTACTATCACGAATTGGCTATGAAAGTTTATATGTAAGGTGGAACGACTGCCTGAATTGCAAGTAGTACCTAATATGCAATAATTTGCATTTTGTACCAACTGCTGAAATGGAATGGATTCACAATTTAGTATAGATACATACAAAAGGCGCTCGTTAGGGACCAGTTCATGCTCCACATGGCTGCAGAGAGTGCATGTATGTTTCCACATGTACAGGTATGTTTTTGCTTTCCAGTACTTGCAGTAAGTACATTAGCTGCCTCATCACGAGTTTGGAGGTAATCCTTAAATGTGGTGGTAACGCTATTACTGCTGCATTTAACGGTCTACCAAATCACAGGTTTGGCAGGATTTACCCCCAGCTCTGAGCTGGGGGAAAATCCTCTGCAATTTTGCAGATTTGTGGTGCTATTACTACCACACTAATACCACTGGTGGTAGGAGTGCTAAGAATTCCCCATTGTGCCCAATGGGGAATGGGAAATTCCAAAATGGGCCCAATGGGGAATGGGGACTTATCGTTCAGCCAAATCCGAGACCCGCACTAATAGCGCCGGGGGGTTTGACGGTAATGCTAATAGCCCCGGCGGCCGAACTCGTGATGAGGCCCTGTACATTATTTTGGATCTTCTTGTGTGTTTATAGTGAATCTCAGCATTCCTGCACAGTAGTAAAATTCCTGCCTTATTCATGACACTCTGTACATGTTGTCAGGATTCTTTGTTGCATTTCTATGAAGAATTAGCATTTGCAAACACAACTGGTCTGTGTCGTTTACATAAAAGTTTTCAACAATTGGTAGCAAATGGAATAGAACATTGATTGCTACATTTGCATAGCAATTTATACCACCAAATTTGAATGGACCAGATAGTGGTCATTTGATGGAAGTCCACTTGATTTTTTTGAAGAGGTACTTCTCTTTGGTTCTGCAGTTGGGTATGTATTTGCCTTTTCACTACATCTTTCTGTGGTTGTGCTAATTGATGGAGTAGCATCTGCTTTCAGTTTCTTTGGTGGCACTATTGGGAGATTGGGAGATGACTTATAAGTTGTGTATGCACTAGTTTTCTTTTACCAAGTTTTCCTTTTTGAGGAACAGGGTACATTTTGAGATGGTGTGTGTAGAGTGCACGTAGGCTGTTGTACTCTACGATGCAAGGAATGTCACCGTTGACTTTTCTTGCATCAAAAATAATAACTACAAATAGTCCTTCAAGTGTACGTAGGCGTGACAGTGCTACGTAACTCATGCCTTCTTTAAAGACTGTGCTGCTAATGTCAATCAATGCCTGATCTCGGGTTAGACCTTGCGATTTATGAGTAGTGACTGCATATGCAAGAGACAGAGAAAACTGTTCTCTGTGCACATACATGTCTTTGCAAAGAAGGAATCAGGCTGTTGAGCATCCTATCCTTCTAACTTCCGATAGTTTGTCAAAGCAGATGTTGACAAACTGAATGCTGTGGGTATGTCTGGTATGTCTGGAAGCCAACAACTGTACCATGTGCTCCATTAACTAAACCTTGCTCCACGTCAAGGTTACGCTTTAGCATTACTGTACAGTTTCAACACAATGTTAACATTTTCTCCAAACCAGAGTTTTCTAAGCTATTTAATCGTGTTGTGATTTGTTGACACATAGGCCCTGTCATACTGTGCATGTCCAGTTTGACTGTGGAGTAAATATACACTATTGGTTACAATCAGTTGCAGATGTGTTATGCCCGTATAGCTCATGGATGAGTCTGCTATTTAAGGTAGACTATGCTTCCTTAGAAAGCACACCAATCCGAATGCTTTTCAAAATGTTAGCATAGGTGAGGTCTGCACACTGATGCATGTTTTCAGTTAGTTCTCTGTATTGGAAATGTTGCCAAAGATTTACATTTCCTATGATGCGAAGTGTGTTATGGCTCAGTTTGTGTCCTAAGGTTTTAAACATAGGTTCACCTTTCACTGGTGTCAATTGAAGAAAATCTTGGAAAACAATAACTTGTTTTCCTCCAAAGAGTTCTTCGTAGTTTGTTTTAAGGACCTTGTTCAGTGTCAGGTGAATCAAAGCCACCATTAGGTTGCAGACCATGCTCACCTCATCTATTAGGAGCATTTTATTTTGTTGTGAAATGCACTTGGTGTTAGCCAATAGTTGCAACTATTCCGAGCTGTGGATTGCTTGGTAACAGACGTACCTTTCAACTCGCATTTTGGGACCAATCCAGGCCCAGTTTCAGCCCTTGGGACCTTGCGACTTATTGAGCAACCAGGAACCCATGGCTAACACCAAGTGCATTTCGCACCTACAATTCAATATTGTCATAATACAGCACCAAACTGCTAATGCAGCAGCAGATTTCACGGACAGCACCACAATTGGTGTATATCCTGATGAAGGCCAACACCCAGACAGGCTACAATTCCAGCCCAAGATGGCAGAAACACACCTGTGTTGATCTCCTGTGAGACAACTGCAAAATACTCCCCTTTGTGTATGTTCTGTAGTTTATGTAGTGTACACCTTGGCCCTCATTAGGACCCTGGCTGTAAGGGGTTTGCGCCAGCGTTAGCTGCGCCGACCCCTTACCGCCAACTACGAGTTCCCATAGCGCCATGGTCATTTTTCCGCCCGCTTTTTGCGGGCGTAAAAATCCATGGCGCTATGGGACCTTGGTGTTAATTACGCCACCGTAATTTACGGTGGCGTAATTAACGCCTTCCCCACTCCCATTGAGCCCTATGGGGCCGAAATGGGAATGGGGAAGGGTAAATGGGTCAATGGGGACTTACCGCCCCGCCGACCTCGGAATGGGGCGGTAAGTCCGCCATCCGCCATGGCGTAAAGGGACTTTACGCCATGGCGGAAAAGTCCGCCGACGGCGGAAAAAATCCGCCAGGGTCCTAATGAGGGCCCTTGTGTTAATTAGACCCTGGACTACTCTCCGTCCCGGGTGCACCTCACTCCAACTGTAGGTCAGTCCTACCATGTGGATTTGTTTACCTCTACAATATAGAGGGTGATATTCATCTGATATTTCCACGTTATTGAATCACTACCTGTCCGTTTGTCAAACTCACTTTCGTGCTTATCGGAAGTTCTGCAAAATACCTGTGAAATTGGAAACATTCTGTGTGTTTTGAAATAAATGTATTTGTTCAGTATCACACAACCGCCCATTGGATCTCTGATCCTGATTATTTTTGTATTCTATATGTACCTACCTGGGTATATCAGGACCCCGCCAGGCGCCCTCATTTTTGTTTCGGGATTTTTCAAGTGACATGTTTGTGAATGAACTGAAAAACAGTGGCATCACTGTCCTGACCAAATTTAGGAGCATCGTTAATCTACAAAAGCCTGTGGATGTATTGTGCTCCTCTGGATTGATATTATTTTCTCCAAAAGAAGTGTTGCACTTCTATGAGTGGAGGAATTGTTTTATTACAGATGAAGTGCAGCATGGCAATAAAGCGATGATGGGAGTACCTTGACACATTTACAGGGTCAAAAGAGCAGATTTCTCCTAGTGTTTTCATGTCCATCCCTGTTTTGCTTTTGTTTGCTATGTGTAGGAAATTGTGCAAGTCTTCCCATGCATACTCTGCACAACTTAAAGTGACAAACCATGTGGGTGGGCCAAGGTTGTGTAGCATGCACCGTACATTTGCGTGATGTCAGAACCATTATTCTTTTGTTCCATGCATGTTTGCCAAGAGATTTGTAATACTTGACTGTAAAACTTCATCTTTCTCGTGCACCTTTTAAAGTAGCTGTGTGTAGCAGACATATTTAGAAAATTGGAACCTGTTTTCAATGTTTGTGCAACTCCATAACATAGAGTTGCTAGTTCACTTTCAAACAGGAGGTGGAATATGTATTCAACATTTTGCCTGAATATGGGGTCTTCAAAATACATTGGTAAAGAGAACGGTATTCTGATGCTGTTATTTGGGCGCATCTTTCATCATACCTTCCACCTTTGCCAGTAGGAAAGAGTAGAGGAAAGGCTCGTGCTTCTACACTTTTTTTCCCCATATGCTGAATGGAGATCCTTTGGCTTGCCGCATTTGATATGTTTCTAGTTCATCGTCTATGCTGTCTTTGGAGTGAATTATATACTGGTCTAAAATATTGGATGCTGTAGTAGGATCTAGAAATTCAAATTGGCCAGTTGATGAGGAATCCTGAATTATTTTGGTGGTTTCTCTCAGATTCTCTTCAATGTTTATTTCTTTGTAGTATTCATTGTTCTCTTTAAGATATGGCAGGGCTTCTCTAACTTTGTTTAAGTCTACTAGTTGCTGCCAATTTCTTTTGTCTTTTGTAGTTGCACCATTCACTAGGATAATTAAAGATTGATCTATTGGCCTTTGCACTCCTAGAGTGTCTAAATTTTCTTTAAGGTCTAATGGCAAATAAACTATTTTGCCACAAATGCCTTTCAGTAATTCAGTAGGAGGCAATTTGGCTGTTTTCGGTTGAAGGCATATTATCGCTTGAAATGGGTGTACTTTTTGGATGAAAATGCTCTCATACAAATTAAGCTATTGGAGTGGTTTCGGAAGTGGGAATACTTCCAAGATATTAGTGATAGCCCATGAAGGCATTTGGTTATTATCAAGCTTTGCAGTGCAGTATATGAAAAGTATTGAGGGGTCAGTCATTTTGTATTTGTTTTCTCCTATAAGGTATAGAGCTAATTGGAACCATTGAGATTCCTCATTGTCTTCTATTTTGTATGCTATATCTACAGTGTTGGTGCTCTTTGTATAAAAAGTTCTGGTACAACATAGGCATACTTGGTTTGGTATTTCAGCAGATGTGCTTTTTGATTTTGCTGTTTCGTTTTGGTACGTGTGTAATAGAAGGTTGGCATCTGCAAGGTTGTTGCTACTCTGTTCTAAAGTTACTAGATTTTGTAAGTGCTCTTGACTTTGAAAATGTGATTTAAATGATCCAGTGCTAAAGCAGGACTTTTTGCATAGTATAGTCTCTGAACGAGATTTTGTATAATAGAATGGTGTGTTGCTAACATCTTGATATGATGGAAGGTGCTTTTGCAAGCAGGCCCGGAATTGCAGGCAACAAATAGCCTTGCAGTCCTGTGTATTTGCGCACTGGACAGGAGTCCATGGGTTGTAATATTTTCATTTTTAATTTGTCTTTGGATTTCACATACTGATTGAGGAATTGCTGCAAGGATTTGAAGGATTGTTTTTGTATATTACACATTGAGGTGCACAACCATTTGTAGATGGGACAGATTGGTTCGGTACAATGGAGAGTTGAATGTAAATTTGTTGGGAATATTCTTTCAATCAGCGTTTCTTCTGCCATAATGGTACTGTCTACCTTTTCACACCCTCGGCCACTACTATGTATAGCAATTGGGTTTGTTTGCTCTTGTTTGTATGCCTCTTCATTGAAATATGGCTCTGTGCTGGTTGTGTGAATCCACTCACCTGCACAGAAGTTTGCAAAGGTATCTATGTTGATGTTGCGCATGTTGTGAAGTACTTTTTGTAGTTTACTAATTCATTTTGTTAGTGGTTTCATTCTGTTTAAAATTAATATAAACAATTTCCTTTTGAGGAGTATTGCACTGTCTATGAGAACTTCCAGAAGTAGTTTTCTGTGGTAAGTTTGAAGGGGCGAGCGTGATTTCTCCCCTGTTTTTATAAGGTCATGAAGGACTCTATGGTGGAAATTATTTTGTAAAATACATTTTTGGGAATGCTTACATGTGGCTATGTTAACATTGGTGGATGCAGTGTTAGCACTACTGGTAGTTGCATTCTTCTTAATACATTGCTTTTAGTTTTGCATTTTGTAAGAGTGGTCACACTTTTTTTTCCTGCTACCTAGTTTCGTTTTGCTCAGTGATTGTATTAGCTGTTTTGTTTGCACTTTTGTACAAAGTCTGCTAGAGACGGATGGCTATTTTGCATGCTTTGAGTTTTAGCTGCTCTACTTCTATGTTGTTTTCTACAGAGTTGCTTTTTGGTAGGCATTCTCTGTTGAAGAAAAAAGGAAAGTGTGGGTTTGTAATTTGTGCAATGTATTTTTGTACACTGTGTATGAGAGTTTGAATATGAGGATAGGCAAATAAGAGGGGTGTGTGATTGTGTAAAGGGCTGGTTGGTTGGGAATGCCGTACTGGTATCTGTGTGTGTTTCTGTGTGAAAGGTTTGCTTCAGTGTGTGTGACAGTGTTATGTGCCTGAAGAAGTAAGGCTATTACAATGTTTTCACAAAACTAGTGTGTGTTACCATACTGGTGTTCAGATGACAATACAACGAGTGGACCTGCTAAGGTGCAATGAGTAAGAGTGAAGCAACTTCTGTTGGGTTGGATAGAATGTTCTAGGCTACAACAGACCAACACTGGATTGTCTGAGTAACAGGTAGAACACTAATACAGTACTGCACTTACTTTGTTGGATGTGAAGAGTAGGTTTCTTCTGGGTTTTATCGTCCACTGGAGATGTCACTGGCTTTCAGGAGGCTGTTCTTCACTGCAATTGCAAAAGAAGTAAGTTAGTGGGTATGTTTGATAATGGCACAGTTATTGCCCTAGGAGAACACATTATTTAAGATTGTAGGAGGATTTGTTGGCAGGAAGAGTTAGTGTGTGTGTTCCATTGAACATCACTGCATAGGAATGGGGACTTGGGAGCATCAGCATTGTTGCTATGGGGACAGTGGTGTATTGATAAGTGTGCCCTATAGGGCTGCACTTTTGCAAGTGTGTGAATTGCTGTTGTACTACTTGCCTTGGAAATACTTTCCCACACATAAATGCTTGCTACATGAGTACAGAAATCATTTCCTGTTGTTTCATTTATTTATCCAAATTTACAGATAGCACTGTTCCCAATGTACATATGCATCTTTGCTTTCCTTCCAATGGTGCATTTTGTCAATTGTGCAATGTATGTACTTGCCATGCTTTCCTAACATACATGAAGTTTCTTTTTTCTGTGTGTATTTTGGGCATTTCACATTGGATCTGCCACTTGAACTTGCTGTGAAAATGTTCCCAATGTGGTTTTTTACAAATAAATCACAGAGAGTGCTGCTAAAATTGAAATATGTGGTTTACAGCTGTTATACGAGTGGGCAGTAAAAGAAGACTTTGAAAGCACACTGCGTTTTAAGTAACTGTCACTTGATTTGAAGAGATGGGACAAATAAGCGTATAATAATTGATTAGGTCATGCAGGGTAAGTGGCAGGCACCCTGTACAAATGCATGCAATCTATGCACTTGCTATGCTTTGGTGGTATGCATGTAGTTTTCATGTTCTGTGTGCATTCGCAGCATTTTACAGCAGGTGTGTTAGTGGTGGAAATGGTTGCAAAAGTGAAAGAAGGAAAGAGGAAAATAACAGTGTGCACATTACAATGGGCCTCATTACGACCCTGGCGGAAATCGAAAAACGATGGCGGAAATGCAATACCGCCATCGAATAGCGCTCGGTGCGATCATGACCCGTCACCGCAAAGTACGATGCCATTAGCGACACCGTAGTGAACGCCAACGCTAACTGCACCAAGTACGCGCGCGCGCGCCATGCCAAACCGTAATTACCACCATGGCGCAACGGTACGCGAATTCTGACCCTAGCGGACATGCACCTAACGCCATCAAGCACGGCGGAAAGTACCATTCCGCCATGGTGAGAAGTACGGCATCGCGAACCAACCGTAAACGGCCCTACTGAGTGCCTGTACACCGCTCCCTGGCCACATTGTACAACTCCCCGTAGGTGCAATGAAGTCACACAATGCAACCAGTGAAATGTACTAGTCATCCATGCCTGCCAGCGAACAAATGAATCTCAAGAGGGGCCAATGGGAGCTGCAGGGCACAGATGGCACGAATACAGAAGCTATACAAATGGACATGACCTCAGTCTCCCACCAAGAAACGCACGCAAACACAGGCACCTGTGACCAGCAATATTCCGATAATCACATCATTCCACCAATCCACCTGGCTGACCGGCATCTGTTACACAAAAGCTAATCCCCCGCCCCTGAGCATGACATCATTAAAACAGTCATATTGGCAGCCCTTATCCCTGACCTCACTGGGCTTCGTAGGCAAACGCGCCCAGCACAGTACCACGCAACTATACTCCGAAGCTGGAACCCAATGCAGATCTCCTCACAATACATCGCTCCCCAAATAGGAATATGCCACATCACTTGCAAAGAAGAACGCTACACGGTCCATATCAGAATAGAAATTTAATGCACAACAAATTCACCAAGCCCATACAGCCATTAGGCCATGAACTCCAAAACACATTTCACCATTGTGGGCTGCATCCGCAATAAATGACCAGCTACTTCTTGTGTGACGCCCTGTTCCTTCATGGTACACAGGGGCTACATTCTCGTACGAAAAGGCAACATGGAAGCGCCTAGAACCACAGGGCCGTCCCAATAGGGAGGCACTAGTCCAGCTGAAAGGCCGAAATGTTGCTCCTAGCCACTAGTACTGCGTAAGGGCATGTGGCCCATTGGCGATCGTCCCATAAGATCGTAATGCTGCTCCACTGATTAACACGAAGCAGCAGGTGTCGGGAGTAAAATCCATCTGCAGGAGTGGCATACAGATGGCAGTGGCAAAAGGGGAGGAGATACCTGTCAACCAAATGAAATGAAAAAGAATAGTATGGCCATCAGAACTACATTTGAATTACTCACTTCAATGATCACACCAAATCCACAGCCATATGCATGCTAGCCCACTCCAAAGGATCATCACCACCCAAAAACCACTTGCGAATCATAACTATCTATATCGAGGTGAAAACACTATCACAAACGAGTGTACCTGTGCATGCGTCTGTTAAAACAGAATCCATCAGATGGGATTGGTAACGTGCATAGACACAAGTGTCTGAAGGCGCGTCGAGACAGGGAGGGTTCAACAAGGGCAGATAGACGATGGTCCCACTATGGCAGCTCTGCATCACATAGCGCAGGGGAAGTGGACAGATTCCAAGAAGCCCTGTACATGGCAAACTCTGTATCAAATCATCTGTCCATGCATCCATACATCATTCCCTCATCCCGTAATGAAAACGCCTGTTTCCATACTCACATAACATGTGAAATTTCCATTGAGTCTGTGCGTTATGCAGCCTGCAAAATCCACTGTGCCCCAGCCCGTAATTCCAGTGTTGTGAAGTAAAATGTATTTGGGAACGTCCGGCCTCATCGCCCACTTCGCTATTGCGCATCGCAAACTATTCATATCAATCATTGCATCCTCGCCATGGCCCCTGTCCCAAGGACATTGAACAATAGAACGTTATATTTGCAGTCAGACCTGTGGGCATCTCCTCGCCGCTAGCTGAACACCGAAAGCGCCGCCCTTCGAATTCCTCATTTGCAACATCACGTCGAAAAGGCATCTGTGGCCGCTTGAAATCACAAATTAATCCATCTAGTGCGGCTGTGTGTGAAAATGGCAACTGCCTTCACTCACAAATGGGACGCCCCGCCCGTCGGTGAACCTCGGTACAGTGTTGCATGAGGGTCCACCGTTACTCGAGTACTACGTTCCACTGACCCTTCACAAGTCTGTTCGCGACTGCAAAGATAGTATGTGAAACAATGGGACCATAGCCGAATGAACATATCAACCAATGTTACACTGCCATCGGGTACAAATACATGATTGTAATAGCAAGATGCCATTCGTCGAATTGCAGCGTTGTGTGCGGGACGTGCTCGCCCAAAGGGGAGAGCAGCTTGCACAGGTGGAATGAATCACCACAGGTGGAGGCCATACAGCCTGAAAACACATAAATTGCACACCCAGTCTCCTCCCACAACCACACCCACTCCGAAATGCTACCGGCAGGACTAGCTATGTTGGCCCTGGGGGACCTGATAGCACTGCAAGTACTCCAACTTCAAGAAGAAGACGAACACCAACTACAACCGGCCGCACGGAGGAGACGCAGGAGGAGGAGGAGGGCAAGGCAGGGCCAGCAAGGGCCGCCAGCACAGCCACTACCACCACGCAGGCAGCCCGCAATCCCACGCCTCCGAGCACATCCGTTCAACCTCACTGATGAGCAGATCCACACCCTCTACCGTTTGGACCGGGACACCATAACCGCCATTGTGGACATGACACAGGCTGACCTTGTCAGCATGATAGATAGCCCAACCGCCATCCCACCCCTACTGAAGGTGGTGTCTGTACTCCACTTCCTGGCCACAGGCACCTACCAGCACACAGTCGGACAGTTGCATGGCATATCACAGCCACTGTTCTCACGGACACTATTGCAAGTGCTCGATGCCCTCCTGCAGCACGCAGACGACTACATCTCTCTACCACGCTCGGAGCAGGAAATTACCAACACAAAAGTGGGATTCCATGCACTTGCTAGCATACCGGGTTGCATTGGTGCCATCGACTGCACCCATGTGGAATTGGTCATCCCACATGCCATGGAGGCCCAGTACCGCAACCGAAAACAATTTCATTCTCTGAATGTACAAATGGTGTGTGACTCCAACAGGATCATTACACATTGTTGTGCCCGATTCCCTGGATCAACCCATGATTCTATGGTCTTGAGGAACTCTACAATACCACGCTACATGGAGCAACACGCAGGGAACAGATCCTGGCTACTCGGTGAGTCTCATTTAATGCATGATGATGTGGGGTATGTGATGCGGCAATGACCTGGCAGGAAGGGGGGGGGGTGCGTACGTAGCAATGGCATTCCTCAAAATTCGCTTATTGTCCACATACAGGTGATGCCGGGTATCCACTGAAGAGATGGCTCCTCACACCAGTCGGGAACCCACGGGACCAGCATGAGGAGGACTACAACCATGCCCACTCACGTACCCGTGTAGTCATAGAACAGGCATTCGGCCTACTGAAGACTCGTTTCCGCTGCCTCAGCAGGTCTGGCGGGGCACTCCTGTACCGCCATGTGAAGGTTGCAAAGATGGTGATGGCATGTGTCATGCTACACAACATGTGCGTACGTAGAAATGTGCCCATGCCCCCTGACGCAGAACTGCAAGCACCTGAAGATGGTCATGATGAGGGTGGGGATGTGGCAGCACCTCAAGGAGTCTGCGAGGCACAGGAGGGCCGTGACATTCGTCAGCATCTCATAGATGCATGCTTCTAGCACTCACGCCTGGTGGCTGATACATGGACACGGGACTCGTGGCACTGTGTGTGTCTGGAACATGCACAATATGGACTGTACGCCTATAATGGCCTCGTACACAAAGATCAATGTCCACACATCTCATTGGATGATCGTGCATTGTTTATGGCATATGTGATATCATGTTAAACACCCTATCGACCCGCCACCCAAGTGAGCCCAACATACCCCCTCCACCCTCCTACCTCCCCCCCGAACACCAGTGTCCAAAGATGATCATTGTCAGTGGGCAGTCGCTATTGCAAGCCCCCTCTGCGGGTATCAGGGGCACCCCTGCCTGTGGAGCGCAGGTTCCTCCCAGATCTACGTTGGGGGCTGCCCTGGACGGAACTTGCAACGGATGATGTCTCTGCCTGCTCACGTCCATGCATGTCCCTAAGGGTTTGTGAGAGCTCAGTGAGCACACGGCGCACTGCGGCTAGTTCGGCACATACGTCTTTGGACGTCGCATGCAGTTCCCCCCTCAGGCTCTCGGTGCTTCTCTCCATTTGTACTCTCAGGCTCTCGGTGCTACTCTCCATTTGTGCCCTTAGTGTCTCTGTACTTCTCTCCATTTCTGCCCTAAGTGTCTCAGTTGATGTTTCTATGTCTGCCTTGGTGCCCCCACATTCATCGGCATGGTCCTTGAGGAGCGTGGCCAGTTGCTGCTGTTGCACGATTACCTGGTCGAGGGACTGTTGCCTCTGCTGGGCCATGGCCATTTGCGGTGGTGTCACAGAGTGGCTGATCACCTCATGTTGCCTTGCCACAGGGCTTGTGGGGGATGGCCAGTCGTCGTCTTGTGGGATCCCCTGCGTGGTATCCTCATGGTGTACGGGATGGAACAGACAGGGGGATTGAGACAGGTCATGGATGGATCTAACTTCGACATCCCCGTTTTCTGTGTCGGAGCATGCTGCCATTAATGCAGTGTCACCTATGGTGCTGCTGCCACCAGAAGCAGTGCCTACTGTGGCATCCATTGGGGGGACCTGTGGTGGTGGTGTTGTGGGCATGCTGGCTGCTGGGGTGCCTGTTGGAGTTCCCTCCTCTGTGCTGCCACTTGATTTGTGCTGCTTCCGTGTCTTGATGCGTGCAGCTGAGGTGGAGGGTCTTTGGCCGTTGGTCTTTGCCCTCTTTGCAGGTGTGCTGGTAGGGGTGTCCTGGAGCTCGTCGTTTGGATCGGACCCTGTGGTGGAGTAAAGGAGGGCGAGCGTTATTAATGGGTATGTGGTAATTGGAATGGCAATGTATCACATGCATTGGGGTGGTACCTGAGGGTGATTTGGGTCGGGGCCTTGGAGGTGGTTTCATTTGTGTGTGGAGTGAGGGTGCAGTTGTTTGGCAGCCTGCAGTTAGGGTGTGCCTGCTGCACGTGTAGAGGGTGTTTTTAGGATTATTAATTATTTATGTATTTGATGTGAGTTTTAAAGTGTGCTATCAGGCCTATGTATGTGGACGTTCTCCTGGACATGTGTTACTGTTGCACTATGTGGGCACGTGGTACTTCACATGATTGGACATTGTGGTTTTGGCATTGTTTTATTTGGGACACCTACCTGATTCTTCGGATGTCTGCACTCCTTTCTCCATCCCTCCGACTCCCTCTATGCTCTCCATTCCAATGGTGGAGGCACAGATTTCTTCCCAGGGGGTCAACTTGATGGGTGATTCCGATCCTCCCCCGGTAGCTGTGGCAATGTTGCGGTTGGCAGAAAGTATGCTACGGACGCGTATCCGCAGGTCGTCCCATCGCTTTCTGCATTGCTGTGGGTTGCGGGGTGCGGTCCCCACCGCACTTACCCGCTGTGACACCAGGGCCCATATGGCCTTCTTGTTCGCAAGTGCCGTCCTGGTCATTTGCGTGGAGAAGACGGTGGCAGCATTCTCCTGGAGGGTCTCTGTGAGCACGGTGAGTTCCTCACGGGAGAAGTGGACCTGCCGCTTGCGGTCGCACGCTTTCTTCGCTACTTTTCCCATTTTTCTTGGTTTCACTAGGGTGGATGACGGGTTGGGATGTGTCTCAGGGTAGTATTTTTAATGGTTGTGTGGAATTTGTGGTTTTATAGGTGTACGGCGTGATGTTTCCCGTTCCGGGACCATGCTTTTACTTCTGTTTCCGTATATTTACGGTCACCGTACTTTCCGGTTGGCGCTCACTGCGGTGTCCGCTAAGATGGGTGGCGGTATTGCACCTAGGGCGCCGTACGGCGGCGGTGTGGGCCGTTTTGGGGTCATTTCCGCCATCGCGGACTTTGCACTTCCGCCATGGCGTGGTGCTCGTGCCTGATGGGTCGGAATGAGCCGCACTTTGCTCCATCGTGCAATGGCGGAAACGCTATTTACGCTATGGCGGTCCGGTCGGTTGATTTCCGCCAGGGTCGTAATGAGGGCCAATGGGTGATATGGGCAAGCATGCATGTTGTGGTGATATATTGAAGATTCCACATGATCTGCCACTTGGACTTGCTGGGCAAATGTTCCCAATGTGTTTTTTTCTTTTACAAACAAATCACAGACACTGCTGCTAAAATTGAAATATGTTGTTTGCAGCTGTTATGCAAGTGGGCATTACAAGAAAACTTTACAAGCAAAAAGCATTGTAACTGTCAGTTGATGTCAGGAGATAGGACAAATTAGAGTATGATTATTGAGTAGGTTATGCAGGTTAAGTGGCAGGCACACTGTTCATAATCATGCAATCAATGTGCTTGCTATGCTTTGGTAACATACATGCAGTTTTCGTTTTCTGTGTGCATTACAGAATAACTGTAGTTTGTGTTGATGGATGTATGTGTGGATGAATCTGGAAGTGGAAATCTTGGAGAGTTTTACAGTACTTTTGGATGCAGGTGCTTGGGAATCACAGGGGACCGTTACTCTGAGTGTTGAAAAGTACATCTGCAGTGTTGTACTGAGTTGACAGCTAGATGTAGAGATCTTGGATATGATTGGTGGATGGGTGTGTGACTACTTAACAGTAGCCAATGAGAGAGTGCTGCAAAGAGTGAAGTGGAAAGGGAAGAAGGACTGCCCCTGTGTTACAGGATCAGCGAACACTGCAGTAGTTCGTGGATCAAACGTTCCACATCCGGGGCTTCTAAGCATGCCTGTGGGGATTAGCCAATCAGGTGTTCAGGGTGTCCTTTACAGGAAGGGAGGGTACTACTTTTTTTCATTGCTGTGTTGTTTGTATAGTGAAGATGGCTGTTATTACTGTATGGATAGTGGGAGATTCCTTTGTATTTTATCTGGAGGTGAATGCAAAGGGAAGATGTGTTTCAGCTGATCTTGGTTTTCCAGGCCTGCAGGCTTTGTGGAACAGTGTGCCTGGCCGCAATTTGCAGGCACTGCTTGCTCTTTGCGGAAACATGGGTACTTTTGGTAGTCCTGATGTTTTGGTGGTGCACAGTGGAGGGAAGCATTTGGGCTACATCAGTGCTCCAAGTTTGGTTCCAGTACTGAAGCTGTTGTTGGAATAATTGATGCTGCTTTTCCCTACTGCGAAGGTGTTTTTTTCTGAAATACCACCTAGAACACAATGGAACAACCCCAATGTCTTTAATCCCCAGCAAAATGTTTGAAGGTGCATCATTTTTAGAGGCATGGGTATAGTTTTGCGACGTGCTGAGATGTCTGTTTTCTCTAATGACAACATTGACCCCTTAGTGTGCACTATTTTACCCCAGACAGCGTTTCGTTGTCCATTCTTGGAAATGCAAATTTTTTTCACAATCTAAGGGATGGTTTGCACCAGATGATATAAGGCATTAAGATAACCCCCCTGAAAAAAATAGAAAACAAAAGGTGTTTGTTTAGTAGCACCTAAAACAAAACAAAAACAAAAGAAGTATCTTTTCAGAGCCACCACAATAAATCTTCTACCCTGGGTTACATTTCTCGAAACCCCCCTTTGATTTGGCCGATTTATCCGTGAACATTGCAGTCGTTCACGGATCGCACATGCCACATCTGGGACCTTTAAGGATGGCAGGCATGGAAATGGCACTATGGAGGCCAGGGGATTGGTCAATAAGGTTCCCTGGGTGTGGTGTGCAAGGAGAGAGTGGTGTGGCAGAGGCTCTGTTTGCTGAGAGAAATGCAGATGGCTATGGCTGTGTGTTTCAGGAGGGGGTACTCTAGGATACATTGGTTGCTGGTGTAGGCAGAAAACTGTGGAGTCGCTGCACATCTTGGATTCCCTCATGTGGATGTTAACTGGTATGGAGTGCGTGACATGAAGTGGCTGGATTTGCTTCCCCTTTGTGTCACTTTGGTGACGCAGGATCATCCAGTCATTATTATTGTTCATTGTGGAGTGAACAGTTTAGGTAATGTTAATGGAATCTCTCTGCAGTTTGCCATGAATGAGGCACTTGGGAAAGTCATAGACATGTTTCCAAACTCTCGAGTAAAATGTTTGCCCATTGCCCAGAGACAGATGTGACTGTGCTCTTCCTCATTTGGTCCGCAAATGGAGAAAGCCAGGCGCAATGTCAACAAGGTTGTCTTCGCATTTTTGCCAGATGTTGGTATGTCTTTCTTCCACAATGAAAGCATTACATTTCGTAGCACCAATATTTTCTGCAGTGATGGCGTCCATCTTACTGGCAGTCACTTTTTTTGATCAATATCGAAAATGCTTTGCAGCCATTCTGCAACAAGTATAGCAAGCATTTGTGCAGTCGGTGTTGGCCACTTGAAAATTTACAAGAACAAAAAATAGGCTCTTTTCAGAGCCACCACTTTCTCCGGAAAATAATTCAATGGTTTACATGCTGCCACCACCTGCATGCTTTGGTAGTTTGCAGACTACCATGCACTCAGGGGACTTCACGGACTGCGCAGGGGCCTAGCACTTCTATTTTTAAACTGTGAAAGGTGGCTCTGGAAAGAGACTTTTTGTGTGTGTGTTTTCTTGTTTTATATCTTTTGGGTATTTTTTCAACGAGACACACAAGGATGGGAAGGATGCGTAGGGAAGGGGCAGCAGTCACAGGGATAAGAAGGGGCAGGTGGAGAGAGGAAGATGTTGATATGTTGGGTGGACCTCATTGAGGTAGGGGGCACTTTCCTTCATGGTACCGGACCGCAGCCTCAAAACCACTCCTGAACTGCTCACCCCTGCAGAGTACCGCGTTGCAGTACACACAATATACAGTGACCTTTGAAAGGTAAGGATCTACTGCGATGCGTATGGCCTGCGAGACTGAGTCAGGGATCCACTGCCCCACAGGGGAGTCCTGTGTGGTGACAGGAGCAGATTTCAAGGATGCCCCACTGGAACTCTTCCTACCCTTCGAAAGGGGACGACCCTCTGAACAGCTGCCTTGTGGCTCAACCTCAGGTGTTTCTGCAAGGAGGTGGTGCCATAACTGCACAGCCCAGGTTTGCCGCAACTGAGTACCACTCATTGCAACAAACCTTGGCTGCACAAGCCTTGGATACCCCCCCAATGGTGACAAAAAGCCTCCACAACCAAGACTCATGTCGGCCGCTGGTAGTGGATACTTCCACTACTTCATCCTCTTCCTCTTCTTCTCCCCCCTCTGCATCATCACGTCTGTTCCCCTCTCCAGGCCCTTGGTAAGGTGGTGGCGGTGGTGCTTGGGGTGGTGCTGAGGCAGAAGTAGCAGATGCAACAGCAGTGGATGCCATTATCCAGCTAATCCAGCAAATCAGCAACCCAGCAATCCAGTAATTCAGCAATCCAGCAATCTAGAGCAGTGCTCTGTTCTGATGAGCCAAAAACAGAATAAGGTGCAGCGCTGGGGTGTAACCTTTTATAGGGGTGCTGGGGAGCGCTCTACGAACAGTTGCACACTCCGCGACCCATTCGTATCACAAGCTGGGCTCAAAAAGTTCCAAAACATCTCTAGATCACCAGTTGCATGGTCTGGGACCTCTGCAAGGGTGGAGTTTCACATAAAAAAATCTTGGATTGCTAAGAAAAAGCGTTTTTTTGCTGTTTGGGGGACCGGACAGTGTTCGCGAATAAGGACCAACGCTCAGCATGGGTGGGTTCACATGGTGATGTCGCAAACATTCACAAATGGAACAGCTGTTTGTAGGACACCTATTGCGCGGAATCCATTGTGCGTATGCACCTAGGTGTCCTAAGGACAGGGTTGGGCTCCCAAACTAATTAAAAGTGCAACACACGTGCAGCGGACAGTTTCAAACAGGCACAGTGTTTGAAGGACCCAGGGGTGTGATGCGCATGTGCCTAGGTGTCCGCCAGATATGGGTGGGCTCCCCAAACTAATTAAAGTATGTCACGGCTTTGCGGACATGCCGAACAGGCCCGTTGTTCATAGGACCCGGGGGACGAGATGGACACTCACCCAGGTGTCCGCCGGACAGGGGTTGGCTCCCCAATCTAATTAGAGGTATGTCACAACTTTTCTGAACATGTTCGGACAGGCGCGATGTCTTACGGACACCTCCACTTTGATTATGGACAGCCCGGACAGGCGCTGGGTCCATAGGACACCTCTATTTTGATTACGGACAGGCTGGACAGTCACGCACTCCGCAGACTCCTAACGGGGCTTTTAAAAAAAAAACACACACACAGCAACAGTATACACATAGAACTTTATTTACACACACAAAAACACACAATTAGGAAAGGGAAGGGGTGGCAGAAATGGAAACATATACAGGGGAATTGGGGTTTTGTACAGGCTGGTCATCAGGGGAGGAAGGGATTGAGGTCTCATCATAACGTCTTTGCTTACAGGGAATTTGTGGGGATGTTAATGTTAATGTTAAAGGATAAGTTTACTGCACACTATCACCACTGGAGTGGTCCCCTGGTGCTTTGTCAGATCTGAAAGAAAATGGGGTATGTTAGGGACTTGTTGGTAGGATAAAGTTTGGAGACAATCAAGGGAGCTGTGATGTACTGATGGCAGCTTCAGTTCGGTTAACACCTTTCGCTGAGCTTTTTGGTGTGGTATCCGTCTGAGTCGGTCGTGTGCTGTTGTGTGAAAGTCTGTGTGGTGTGTTTGTTGTTGCAGTGTGGTGAAGTGCACGTGGGTTTCTGCGGTTTAAGAGGTGTGGTTGTGTTTAGTTAGAGTGCGAGATGTGTTTGGGGAGTGGTGAGGTTTTTAGATGTTTTTGTGGGGTTGGTTAGTAGCCTTGTAATTCAGAGAAATGCACACTCCTTTGTGGGTCTTTGGCGATTTAGACATGGTTGTCTTCCTTTCAGTGATTGTTTCAGCATGATAATGCTGTCTCTCATCTCTCTGTCATTATGTCATTATGTTAAGGTGAAGTTGCACTAATAAAAACCCATGAAATTCAATGAGAAAATGTTATTAAAGGGACATTTTGGTTGAGTTTCACTAATAAAAAACTATGAAATTCACTGAAAAAACTTTGCTAAAGGGACGTTATGGTAAATGGTTAAGTTGCACTTATAAAACCCATGAAATGAAATGAAAAAATGTTATTGAAGGTACGTTATGGTTAAGTTGGACTAATGAAAAGCAATTACATTTTATGAAAAAATGTTGTTAAAGGGACATAATGGTTACAAGTAAAACCGAAACCCCCCAGAAATTCTCCAATTATGGTAAGCTAAGCAACCATAACGCGCGCCACCACCGTGCACTGCTAACACAAACACCATGCACATGAAAGATGACATCCCAAATGTCAGATACTTGCTGATGGTCCTCGTGCAGGTTTGCTGCAATCCCGTCCAGCACTCCGATCTGCAGCAGCAAGCAGATTTGTTTTCCCATTTAAACCTACAGCTTTGGCCATAACAGATTCCCCAATAAGTAAATAAAAGTAGGCATTCGTCCTTGCCGAGGGCCAGGCCCATTGTCCAGCACCAAACTTATGTCACTATTTTTTGTGCTTACATTAGGACACTTTTGAAAAATAAAACACAAAACAGATTTGCAAAACCATGCTTTCAGGTCTTTGCTGATGCTCCTTGCTCAGGTTTGTTGTCATTCAGTACAGCACTTCAGGCTGTAGCCGCAAGCAATATATTTCTTCCCATTCAAACCTAGTTTTGGGCCATGCTGCATGCCCCATGATTATCAAGTAATTGCAGGGTGGTAGAATTGGTAGATCACTGAGCTTCAACAGATTACCCTGCTGCTGTTGATGGGGTTCTTTTGTGAAGGTGCCCTTCCTTCTTCAAGTGCTAGGTTTTGAATAGGAGAGTGAGCCCTGTTCACCTCTGCATTGGGTTAATCAATAAGTAACTGTTGTCATAATGAGGCAAAACCATAAAACCATTCTTAATGCTATAGTTATTGTTAGAACTCAGCCGACACGTTATTCGACTCTTTAGAGTCTTTCTCAAGGCATATGGATTGTGGGTCAGTCATTCATGCGAGGTTGTGGAAATGAGTCCAGCATCCATTCCAATATCTTGTCCCACTATGGTCGCAAATAAGGTTATGATTTCATGGGGTGGCCTAGTGACCACATGGGCACCTGGTTCAGCATGCTTGGTAATTATCTGCTGAGTAGCATTGTCTTAGAGTGTATGCAGCGATAGTCACAGCGATCTGTTGATGCATTCCTGTGCAGTACTTCGGGTTGTAGCCACAGACAGAATTTCAGCCACGGGAAGAATTTATTTTCCCATTCAAACCTATCCCGTCTTTCAAATGCTTCACCACATAGCCAATCCCTGGTGGCCATGCCAACTTTAACCCCATTGCAGCTCTCTCAGCCATGGCTCAGACAATCTGGCCACTGCCCATGGCCACAGGCCATGACTCAGAAAATCTGGCCACTTCCCATGGCCACCGGCCATGTACCTCAGTCACAAATGGTGTGTCACTATATTTTGTACCAACATTATGACCCTTTTAAAAAAATAAGACACAGACACATTTGTAAAACTTTGCTTTCAAGTCCTTGGCAATGCTTCTTGCACAGCTTTCCTGCAAATCCATACATGTTTTATTTTTTGAAAAGTGTCAAAATGTACGTATATGAAATAGTCATAATACTTGGCTCCCAGTTGACTAAATCCATTCGACTTTGCAGAACAATTCAAGGTTGTGTCTATAATCTTTCTAAAATCTTCTGTGAACATTCGCCAAATGGCAACAAAATCTAAAAATGTTAAAATCCCCAATCTTATTTTGCCCCCTCTACACAAAAACCATCTTAACTTTGCAAACACATTGAAATCTTGGTCTTAAATGTTTTTGCAAACTTTTGTGCAGATTCGTGAAACTGCACCAAATCTATAAGCCTTTCAAATATTTTGGGACCCCCTCTAACTTTGTTCCCTCTTGGAAACACAGCACCAAACTTTGCAGAACTATTCAAGGTCATGTCTAGAATAATATCACAGAATTCCATACAGTTTCATTGAGTGGTGCCAAAGTTATACACCATCCAAAAACTGCTTTTCATGAACCCTGTAATGTAAACATATGGATGCGCCAGAAACATCTGTTTGAGTAATTCTGAGGTGGAAAAGCACCAGTTTTTTTTGCTTTTTATGGGCAAATCCCATCCCATCCTCATCACCCCTCACCTCCCCAGAGATTGTTTCATTAGTTTGACAAGTGCAATGTTGTGTTTTTAATGTATTTTCACTGCGATGTTCGCGGACAATGGGCACTGTCTGAGAATCCAACATGGTGGGCATTTCCATAAATATGATGGCCCTTGCGCTTTTCACCATCCAATCAGCGGGCACGTCCAATGTCTGCAGATATCACGCCGTCCTCTGGACCAAACGGAGGCACGTCCACGGAGTGAATAGGGAAGTGAGTCCATGGACTGAACCCAGATATCACTCATTATTTGTACCTACATGTTTGTCTTTTAAAAAAAAAATAACTACTGTATGGATTTACACTAAATTTACAAAAGCACTTTTTCAGGACCAAGCCGCTGCTCCTGCCGAGAAACAAGTCATTTTATTTAAAATAATCAATCAAAGTATTTTAAGCTAATCATCTGACTTTGAATGATGGGGACGTAAATTACAATAGTCCATATAAATACAGACAACTTGTACTTGTTCACTGAGAAGAAATACAACCTGTCTGCTATTACCTCACTAAGGTTTTATATCCACAAGCAAACACACATCTATTCAGTCTCAATAACTATTCTAGAACAACATATGCAATATTCTATAATATGAAGATACAAATTACCACTGATAGTTGTCTTATTTCCAAGACATTTCAAAAAGTTCTCATCAGAAATGTATAATATATATTTCACACATTTTCTTTGACACCATCAACAATTTTTGACATCAGAATAAAAAATGTGTATTCACATATAACTTGCTTATTCTAGAGCTGATTATGCTAGATGTAATACATTGTTGGTTTCTAGTTGTGGACATGCATATAAAATCCATGGTATGATATGCTTATCTACATTGCCAGAATCTTTATTTTCAAGAGCACGATTTCCTGAATAATCTAAAGGGTCACACATGCCCAAGAATATCATTTTGAGCTAGAAAAGGAATGAACACTTAATTTTAATTGGCATTAGGACTTAAGACAGAATCCTTTATTTTCTGTGCAAAATGGCATTGGTTATTGTTTTGGGAATAAAGTGAACAAATAACCTACTTCCTGTTCCACATAAAGGGGTCAATCTGTGAATCATATTGCACAACATGCCCACAAATCAGATATACATTGTCACTGTGAAAACTCTGTATTAATGAATGTTTGACTACTTTCAGAGAACAATATGTTCTGCACAATCATACATTCTAGGGCATGTGGAAGTGCATGCTTAAAGGGTTAACCCCAAAAAAATTCAATTGCCATCAGGGGTTTATCTAGTTCTTGGGACATAGCTCAATGAACAGAGGTTACTGTGCTCACGTTTTATTGTCTTTTAAAGGATCTGGACTACAGCTTCAGGCAGGTCCGACAAGTAAGCTCTGCTTCTAGCCTGTCCCCTTGCTTTCAGAATTCCTCCCAGGCAACCTAGTTCTGCTTTGAGAAAGGCTTCTGCATTAGGCTTCATCTGGAAAAGGTCTTCTTAAGGAGGCTTTCCATCAGGTTCATCAATGTGAAACCCAGATCAGCACTTATCCTGTCAGACAAGCTTCCTTCCACTGCAATGTGCCCTATTTTCTCTGTGTTTGCCCTATATACCTCTCTTGAAAAACTGACAATCCCAATTATCCTGCCTTTTGTTGTGATTGTTACAATGCATTTTGCCAAGTGACGAAAAGCGTTTTTTTCTTTTCCCATCCAGAGTTCAAATCAAATTGCGCTCAAATCTATTTTTCTCTCATCATTTCCTATGTGGACCTACACTATTATTGAGGTCTGTGTATCCAAAATCAAATGAACATTTAGAATTTGTCGACATCTTTCATGTTCCAATAACTGATAATATGAGAAAGGCATTGAAATATGAAAGTATATTGTTAATTCACATATTAATATAGTGTGTTTATAAGTGTGTGATGAAGAGCAATTTGCTTTATTCAAATCTGTTACCAGTTTTTAAATCAAGCAAACCATGTTGACGCCATCCCAAATTATCCATTTACCTTGATTTTCCAAAGCTTTTCATTGCATATGCTATGATATGATATAATTTTGCATTTATAATGCGCCAGTACACAATTGTTTCTAGGCACGACAAGACAAGGGAGGGGAGACAGAGGGAAGACGAGGCACACAATCCTACTAGGCCTTGTGTCATTCGGATGGTGCAAGTGTGACAACGAGAAGTGCAGGAGGTAGTGAGAGGGGGTAAGTGCGGTCAGGGCAACATGGCTCTGAGCAAGTGCAGTCAGGGCAGCTCGGCTCTGGGTAAATGCAAGGAGGCAGTGGGGCTTGGAGTTGCAGTTACCACCCCTAAGTGAGCGGTAGGCCGGGCGCAGTGCAAGGTTGACAGGTCATGGAGGAGCCTGGTACCCAGTGAGGCTCTGTGGCTACCAAGAAACCAGTCAGGCCAACTGACTGGTAGGTTAGTAACGAAGCGAGAGAGAGAAGGCAGAGGAGAAAAGGAAGGTCTTGAATAGCTTCTGGAATTTCAGGTGGTCCGGCTTGAGTCTGAGAGGGGCAGGGAGGCTGTTCCAGAGGGAGGCACCTGCAGAGGAGAGAGATCTACCCCTGACTCTCTACTTGGAGAAACGTCTGGCCCTCAGAGGGTTAGAGGTAGCTGAGCAAAGGGATCTAGGGAGTAGCTATTTAGGCAGAGGGAGTTGGATATTGTGAGGACCCTGCACCAGAAAGCCTAGTGGATGATGCAGAGGGTCTTGATCTTGATACTTGGAGCCAGTGGAGAGATTTCAGGGCTGGCTAGATGCGGTCCCTGGGCTTGAGGCCAAGGATAAGTCTTGCAGTCCTGTTCTGGATTTATTGCAGGGGGCAAAGAGTAGAGTTAGGCAGATTGAGAAAGAGGCTGTTGCACTAGTCCAGCCTGGAGAGAACCAGAGCTCTGGAGACAGTGATTCTCTGGGGGAAGGTTAGAAAATGTAGAATGCCTCTGAGGAGGGCCGTCTTTGCAAGGTCTGTGAAATCAGAAGACAAGGAGAGAGTGGAGTTGAAGATGACACTAAGGTTTTTTGCCTCATCGGAAAGTGAGGGTAGAGGGCCCAGGGATGGGGGCCAGAGTAAAAGAGGGAAAGCTGGAGCGGGGGTCCCAATGAGAAGGATCTCAGTCTTACTGGCATTGAGGCAGAGATCGCTGGAGGTGCAACATTCCTGAATCACTGATATACAGACAGGAATGAGCAAGGAAGGAGAGAATGCTGAGGGAAGCCTGAAGGAGCGTTGAATGTCATCCGTATATCACTGAAAGTTAGAAGAGAAGGTGGAGATCAGGTGGGTCAACAGGGCCAGATAGATATTGAAGAACCAGTGTGAGAGGATAGACCCCTGGGGGATATCACATATGGAGAGAGAGGTGGTGGAGAGAAAGGACCCGAGTTGGACCTGGGAGGGTCAGTCCAGGAGGAAGGAGGTCAGCCATGCCAGTGCCTGATTTGTGATGCCAAGGTTCTCATGGAGTGGATTGATCAGGATGGCATGACTGACTATGTCAAAATCAGAGGAAAGTTCAAGGAGGATGAGGACAGAGGTAGAGCTAGATTTAAAATTAGGCAGCAGATCTTCATGGGTGTTCAGGAAAGCACTTTCTGTGTCTCTGGCTGCTCTGAAGCCAGACTGATGGTCATGGAGACAACCAACAGATTCAGTTTTTTTAATGTAAGCTGGGAGATGGCCAGCTTTTCCAGGAGTTTGCCCAGGAATGGAGTTATAGTTTGCTGGACAGGAAGTATTGAAGAAATCGTTTTTGAGGAGTGCTTGAGGGCGCATCTGTTTAGATTACACTTTCACGAATTGGACTTGTCTAGAAACATGGTCAGGTGTTATCGGAGAGAGGGAGGAAAGGGGAAGAGGAGAGGGAGAGGCTGCCAAAGGCGGCCTGGGAGAGGTAGAGGGAGAGAGGGAGGAAGAGGAAAGCGAGGACAGGATGTCCTGGGTTTTAGTGGAGAAATGAGAAGCTTCAGCCATACAGAGAGTCTGGCAGGAAACAGGAGAGGTGGAGACTGCAGTAGGATTGGCCAGGTCCTTCCAGATTTTAAAGAGTTTGGCTGTGTTATTAGAGGCTGCAGAGACACAGGCTTGAATATGGACCCTCCTCTTGGAGAAGACAGAGGGTCAGTATTGCCTTTGGAGCAGGCAGCAGGCCAGTTTCTCAGTGGATGTGCCCAACGCACTCCACCTCCTCCCAGCCACCCTGCACTCGCATTTCAGGGTTGTGAGGTCGGAGTCATACCAAGAGTTGCACTTGAAGGTAGGATTCAGATGGATGCTCATTAAAAAAGGCAAGGATGTCCAAGTTGTTGGACATAGAAAGAAGCAGGTTAAAGAGGGCTGTGTCAGAGTAAGCATCAGCCACAGGAGTAGGAGGCACAGAGAAAGTAGAGGCAAAGGTGGCCACTGACACTCACTTGATGGGCCTGTTGACCGACAAGGAAGGTGGCAGTGATGGTGTGGGCGTTGCCTGAGTGACAAGAAGTTTCAGGTGGGAGGCGAGCAGAAAGTGGTCAGTCCAAGAGAGAGAAGTAGTGAGAGGGTTAGAGAGGGGAATTTCTGAGGAGATGAGAACCTCTAAGGTGTGTCCAGCAGTGTGTGTCCGACCAGAGGGTAGAATGGTAAGGGAGAGAGAATCTGAGAGGTTACAGAAGAGCCCAGTGGATGGGTTAGAAGCAGCCAGTTGGATGTTTAGGTCTCTGAGGAGGAGAAGGTAAGAGGTAGAGGCAAGGAGAGAAGAGGATAGGTCAGCCTATTCTGAGAGGAAGAGGGTGACCTGTAGATGGTGGCCACAGTCAGTGAGAGGCCAGGAGAGATAGAGAGGCTGCCGAACAGACATTAAAAGGCAGAATAGTCCCACGTAAGAATGACAGAAGCAGGGACCCAATCCAGGAAGATCAGGGCCACTCCTCATCCAGGCCGGTTGGTTCTGAGCTCAGAGAGGATCTTGTAGCCCTCAGGGAGGAGAGTATCAAAACTCTTGACAGAGCTCCCCGTGAATCATGTCTCGGTGAGAGCGAGGGCACCCATGTCAAGGTCTTCGAGGAGGTGGCAGATGTCAGAGGAGTGTTTGACAGCAGAGCGAGAGTTGAGAGTAGATACATGGAGCAGATTGCAACATTTGAAAGTCTTCCGGGGAGGGGCACAGGAGTGAGGTACATCCAGTGGAAGCAGCACAGGGGCCAGTTGCAGAGAAAGATTTGGTTTTGTGACATTATCATTATAGGGATGAAAACTCTGCACAATGCACTTTATTTAGAAAATGTCTGTTAGATTGTTATTAAATGAACTTGACACTCAATGTAGGCATTGCATATTTATTGTATTATCATTTTTAACAGAGTGAAATGAACAGTTCTGCTTTGCCCTGATAAAGCTCTGACTCGTGTGAAACACCTATTGAGAATGGCAGATTGAATATTTTAGACAGGCAGCAACTAAATATTGAACAACACACTTCAGAAACCACAATAAATATGAAGAAATCAGGATTGCACAATCAAAAACTACATTGCATATCATTCCTCAACTGAGTGGTGAGAATGCATCACTATCTATTATTAGCATAGTCTCTGTCTGTCTGCCAAGTGCCCAGCCAGAATACACATAATGTGCACTACCTCAGTATGCTGCTGGTATCCTTTATATGTGGTCAACACATATAATCTAGATTTCTCCATGAGAAGACAGCGACAATGCTCAAGTTTCTCACTCACTCACTTGCAGGCTGTGGGGTGCATTTAAAGGCCCCAAACAGAAGTCCATTTCACCTGAATGGCAGGCCTTTAAACCCTGCAACAAAAACGGCCTAGCTTTTGCTTTTATTTTCACATGAATGGCAGGCATTTAAACCGTGCAAAAAAACGGCCTGGCTTTTGTTTTTGTTCATGTAAAGTTAAACAGCCATGTGGCATACCTATCATTATCAATGGACAAGCAGCAGTTTAATTCACTAAAGAAGGAGGAATCAAAGAATCCTGTGACATGGAAAACAGGATTTTTAAACATTGAAAGCAAAAATAGCCTGCACATGTGTGTGCAAATAAAAACGGCTTTAAAAAGCTACAATGGAACAAAATATCACTGCTCACAGAAAAATGTCAGGAAAGCAAAACATGATGAATGGTTGACCAAAGCAATGTATATTATGTTTCACCCACAAAACTCCAGTGACATTTGAAGATAGACTTAGTCTTCAGGAAAAACCTGTTCTGGCTGAGGGCAAAACTTCACAAAGGAAAGCCCCACTTTGGCGTGGATGTCACATCTCACATCGTATAACCCTGCAATAAAATGTGGTGCTGCTAAAGGTGTCAAAATTCAGCATCCTCCAGACCTGCTGACTAGGAAAGTGGGGACTTCAAGAGAAAGCCATCCTTGGCTAGAGAATGACTAACAGGTATGAATCCTTGTTGCACCCACTTCAAAGAGCACACTCTAACTTCAAAGAGACTCATAAAAACCTCTGGTCACAGGCTGGCTCAGGAGGTCAGATGGCAGTGCTTGATGAAGCAGCCCCCCCTTTGCTGAACAGGAACACTCACAATTCATTTAAAAGACTATTTTCATTTTAGGCATTTTGCGCATCAACCTTACTGGAGATTGATTTCATTTGTATACAATGTTTTGTGTTATTTCCAGGTGGTTTTAGGGATATAAAATGCATCTACCTGTGCCTCTGGGAACTGTAATGGCTGGTTAGACTAGGTTTCTGGCTGATCTGAACGTGTTACAAATGTGAGAGTTGGTGAAAAGGTGGAAAATGAAATTAGGTATATGCTTATTAACTAACATCTTCATAACTGTTGTGCATTTTATGGAAACGACAAAAATGTGAGACAGATTTGGCTTATCTAATTCCTCCTGATCAGGTCAAACAGAAAATATGTTTAGTATGGCAGTTGCTAGTACAATTATGCTATATAAGGGGGATTGCACTAGGACTCAGGGACAGACAAAACTGGGGAGACAGAAGAAGGAGAAGGACAGGAGGACAGAGAAGGTTGCTGAAACCTACCATCTGACAGCTGTCATCTTTGAGAGTGGAGTGACCAGACCCCTGTCTTTCCAGAGTGTTCTGAGATGCAGCTGGCTTTCCAGAACCTTAAACAAAAGCTTTCTATGTAAGTAGTAATAACCCTGGCTCTAAATTGCATAAACCCTTCATTTTTGTAGCATTGCATCCAATATTTCCCCATTGAAAACCCCAATTGCCACTGCATTTTGGTCATCTCCCCATTGAAGAATCCTTTGTTGACCCCTGTAGTTCAGTCATCTCCCCATAGAAGAATCTCTTGTTTGCCTGTGTATGTTAGCATATTTCTCTTGGGAAAAAAAAACTAATTTGTCTGTGTAAATCCTTAGTATTTTTGTAAGTCAATCATTGGATTCCCCCATTGAATTTCACAGGATCGGGATTGGTGGAATTCGAAACCAGCAATCTTTTCCCCAGTGTTTTTGTTAATTGTTATAGTTATAAAGTATTGCCCAACAGAATTAATCCCATGGTGATCTGAGAAACGAATGTGTCCCTGTGTTTAAATTGTGACTGCTAAACACATTTCCATTTGCCACTATATTTTCCCTTTGCATTTGCTGTCCTAATTAAAAATCGATTTTCCTTTTTGTGGGCTAAGCCCTTTCCCAGATCCTAACTGTCATTTGCAGCCTCAGTACAAACCGAATTCCATTTGCATTTAATTTTGCATTGAAATTAAGCTTAACATCCCAAAAAACGATTTTCCACTTGTGTTCCTCTTTCCCTAATGTCTGGTCAAAAAGATTTTTCGCTTGCATTCACTTTCCATTGCCCATGTGTTGTATATTCTAAAAATCGATGTTCTCCTTGTGTGCTGATTAGTATTCCCAAAAAGGTCTGCCTGTCTTTCTAAACATAAGCAAGCAAATTCCCTGTTTTTCCATCTGTTTCCCATAGCAGTCGTGATAAATAATAAAAACAATTCTTCCATTTTGCTCCAAAAACGTTTTTTCCCCTTCTTTGCTGGCTCCCCATATTGTTTTTGTGGACACCACACCAAAACCGATTCCCCCCTGTATTCTTACTCCCTGCAATTCCCTTCCATCAAAGGAATCAAGTCCAATTGACGCTAGTGCTATCATTGTGTTCAATTGTTCTTTTTCTGTTCTGCCATTAAAAAAAGGAAGTAACTGTGACAGTATATTTTAACCTGGTTGTTTTGTAGAGATGAATGCATTTTGTGTTGCCACAACATTAGTAGCTGTTGTTATTGGGTAATATTCCTTTAACATGAAATAATAAATTAATAAATATCTTATTGATACACACCGGCCTGGTACCTAGTCCATTGTGACACCGGGTGTTTGTGGGGGTTGGGTGTGGGACGGGTTGGAGGCCTACTCAAAAAGAATCCATAGTATACTAAAAAAAAAACAAAAACTTTTTATTGGTTTTATCGTGTACCAAATTCATTGTAGTAGAAGTTGTTCCCTGGCTTGAGTGTGCCCTGTAATAAACCGTGACAAGGCACAGAGCAGAGCTCAGTGAGTGCAAGTGAAATAAAAACTACACCAAATCGTGCCAGTTGGGAGATAGAACTATTCATTGATGCAGCAAAAAAAGAGAATGATATGGGAGACCTTGGCATCCAGCCTCAAACACTAGTAATTCGAAGGTGTCGATGGTTTGTTTGGGTTCTGCTCCCTCTGTGAAAGAAAGGTGTTTTGGAGCCTTTTACCCCCTTTAATCTAGGTTAGATACACACTTCTGTTGCCTGAGTTACCTTTGCTCTTAGTAGGAATGAAGTCGTAGTTCTCCATGTACTCTAATTCAGCTTTTGGGGGGAAGTTTTCTATTATAATTTTACTTTTCCACCCAGTGATTGCTGGTGTGTAGGGCCATCAGAGCTCTGGCCCTAATTCAAAACATATAATGATACTGGTGGCTTCCATCTGAGTCCTGATCAGTCTGTCACTCAAGTTTCACCTAAAGAATCGTATGTTGGTGGTGTGAGTGTGTGCATTTACATTAATTGCAGCATTGACATTGGATGAGGCTTTGTTAAATATAGCCCAGTGCTGCACAGTTGCCGTGTAGACCAGCCTTGCCACAACTCCTTTCACAAATGTACCATGTTTTCCGAATGGGAAATGTTTTCTGTTGAAGTCGGTGCATCAGCATAGCCATGTAGACCCATGATGGAGCCATGCAGGAAGTGCAATATAATGGCAAGCGACTGGTAAAAAGGAATAACGGCAGGGTGGTGGAAGAGACGGCGAGTGATAGAAGGTATAGCACATGGCAACAAGGAGATGGTGGGCAAGAGAATGTGGGTGTGGCCAGGGTCAGACTGAGCCATAAAATGGTCTCGGGCACCAATGAAAAACTGGCCCACAGTGGCAAATGCTTGTGCATTCCTTTTGTATAGTACCCAAGGTGGTTTTTTTGACAACATGTGATGCATGTGGTGCATTTTAAAGAATATTTATTCAGCAACACTGATTGTAACTACTAGCCGCATGGTGAAGTAACTCATTGAAGTGGCCCACATTGGCCAGAAAAGTGTCCCACCTTGACCCAAAAAGCTGCCCCACACCAGCATGTTGCGTTTTTGGTTCGGCCCTCGGCCTATTGCCCTATAGGTAAGTCCGAGCCTGGGTGTGACAGTGTCCCCTGCAGGCACAGGGGCCAAGTGCGATGGTGTACAGATGTTTACAGAGGCATCACCCTACTGTCCAACCAGTGGAATGGTGCCATCATGCACTGCCGCAATGCCCAGCTCACTCCTGCAAAGGTGTTCTTTGTGGCTATATATGATGGAACCACAATCACAAGAGCTGGAGACACACTTCAGATTCAGCTACCACTCATGCATGTGCTCTACTGTTCAGGTTATTATGACACTGAGGACTGTTAGGGGATAGCGCTGCCAGCCCACTTTCCTAATATTGGGGCTTATTACTGTACTAATGGAAGTGAGAGGGCCAACCTCCCCCTGCCCTGTCCCCACCTATTGCAGGTTGGGGATGGAGATAGCAGTGTGAGAGGCTTGTTGACCACATCCTGAAGGGAAAATCAGGGATAGGGCAAGGAGACGAATGTCTCTGTAACGTTCAAAACAATGGCAAATTGGCATACTTACACTGGCTCCATGACACAATGTACAGTACTTTGCAGTCACTGGAGGCACACTGCAGAACTGCTGCATCGGTGCTGCATTTGCAAAGCATCTTTGGGAGGTACAGAGAGAAGTGCTTCTAAATGATAGCATTTGCTGCTCACTTCCCTGACCAAGGCACCCTCCACTGCTCAAGGACAGAGAAAGAGCCATTATTTTCAGCAGTGTTTCCACATCTGTAGCAATCCAGGGGTGGAGATTTGACAGAGTGAAGCTCACTGACATCACCCCCAGTCTAGGTCATGAATAGGGGCAGGGTGAGATGTAGAGGAACTATCAATGCTAAGTTTATCTTGGAAAGTGTTGTACTTCCTACTCTGGCCAGGAGGGGAGTCACTGAGTTATCACCCCGGACTGTACTCTTGAATGGGCCACTGCCCCTGGGGACAAGTGAAAACGGATTGGAAGTACTTTGGGGACAATGCGAAATGGTTGTGGCCATGTTTTGGGTGTAATGTCAACCTGCCATGGCTAATTTATCTGGGGAAATGTAAACATGATGTTGCAAGTTTCTGAGGGTAATCAAGTGTCATGACAATGAGTGTAATATTGTGGGGGAATTGTGAAACTGATATTGGATCCATTTCGGGTGACACTACGAAATAGAAGTTACTTTTCAGGGCTCATCGTGGACTTTGACTGTTGGGTGCACTGTGAAACTGCCGACTTATTATCCTGGGGCAATGTGAAACTGCTATGGGTAGCATATTTTCTAGGAAATGTGCTTGAATTAGGCAATGTGGGGATACTTTGTGGCAATGTGAAAATACGCGGTAATCCTCTGTAGGAATATGAAACTAGTATTAGTCAGTCTTCCAGCAGAAGCTGGCATTACAATTATTTGGGGCAATTTTAAACTGGAATGGCAGTTGCCCCTATGGCCAATGATATGGCATACCAATGTACTTGACTGGGACATTTTGAAATTGGCATGGGATGGTTGTAAATAGCATGAAAATGTTTTGTAGGCAATGTGAAAAGGGCCTGAAACAGTTCTGTGGCAACGGAAAACTGTCTTGGAAATTCGAATTGCCAACAAGGCACTGCCTACAAACTTTATGAGTAACCATCTGAAACGGTGTTACAATTATGGGGGTCTACATTGCATGACATTGTGCTTAATTGGAGGCATGTGAAAATGGCATGTCCGTTTCTAAACTAGTATAACAAACCTTTTGATGGCAATGTAAAACTTGAATGGCACCCTTTTCTGGGGCAATGAGAACACTTCATTGTATTTTTCATTGAGAATGTAAAATTGGCATGCTCATTTCCTGTAGCAGTGACATCGATGGCATGTGCTTAACAGAGGCATTTTAAAATTGGCATTTCATTGTTGAACCTGGAATGACAGATTTTTGGAGGCAATTTGAAGCTTCCAGTGACTTGGGGGCAATGGGACATTGGCATTGTTAAACTGCTAGGTTCAGTTCTCTGAGGGGCAATGTGAAACAGTTGTGGTAATGCCCTAAAGAGAATGGCATCACAATGTGCTTAACAGGGCAATGTGAAACTGGCAAAGCAATGATGAAATTGTAATGGAAATATTTGGAGGCAATATAAAGCTGACATAGCAGATTTTGTGCGGTGGGTCGGGGGTGGGGGGCGAGAACCTGATATGTTAATCTTTAAAGGATTATATACAACTGGTGCAAACATATGTTTAGGGTAAATGTGAAACTGAAATGCTATATGCATGGGGCAAGTAATATATGCATAACAATTTTAGTGGACAATGATGTGACATGCACATTGGCCGGGTGGCTGACTTATTGAGAGAACCATGGGGTGATAAGTGACAGGTGAGCGCATCGAGTGTCCTATTATTTCAGAACATTAGAATATTTGAGAAAACCCCTAACATTATAAACACCATCTTAGATCATATGATGAAAATACAGAAATGAAATGGCTGTAACCTGGCTAATAATGTCAATAGTGGCTGTATTTTATTTTCTGACTATTCTATTATTGGTGTAACAATGAACACTTTTTGTAATTTCTGCTTTGTGTAATTTGACTTCCCTTTATGAGAGTAGTAGTATTCGCCTCTGTGTTAGTGATGGGCACAGAAGTGGTCTAATGGGCGTTCAAAGATTCTAACATGCAGATAATCTGCTTTTTAGCAACTATATGCATTGCTGCTGTTGTAAAATGCACCTGTTTACTGCGCATGCTTGACATCTGAGTTTCCCTTCAGAACTGCATGCAAATGCTGTGGGTTATCTCTATTTTCATTGCGATTTGCTGCAACTAATTTAATATCTTCTAAGGGTGAGAAGCCTTCCAAACAATCAGTAGAGGTGAACTCCGGCTTAATTATTTGCACAGTGAATGTGTTTATTTACTTCGGTTTCCATGTGTGGTGCTTGTTTTTAGCTTGCCAGGGTGACCAATCTCTATGGTTTGGAAGGACGATTAACCAGCCACTGATAGGTGCCTCTTTGAATGTGCCGCATCCGTTCGGAGAGCTGAACCAATCATTTGTAACCCTGGTGGGGTGCAGAATGGCAGACAAATACCCGCTTCTACTCCGTGTACGTGATCTGTTTATCAATTAAGACGTTATTAACTGACAGATCAAGTGCATCGGTATTCAGTGTTGCGTTTCTAAAACAAGTGGAGAACAGCATAAACACGAACACCAATGGCTGCAAGATAAGCTAAAGGGTTTCTATTTTAGCTATACTTTTTTCCCAGAAATGTTGTCAGCAAACTCTGTGGCTTGCCTTTCAAAGTGAAAAACTTTCAGAATCAATTAGAAACAAAACAGTAGGCCTCGGAGGTCCTGCCAGCAGGAGAACCAGAGCCAAAGTTGCGCTGCTTGAATTGATCATTTGCTAACTTCGCCATATTGGCAGGACTCTTTCAACTAGCAGACTAAGCAAGTGGAAACTGGAGCTCGAAAAGCTGGCTCAAGTTTAATAGGTCTCATTTTTACAATGTGACTTACTGCGGTACACAGACATTTTAATGGACAACACAAGGGCAGCAGTGACATGAATACAGGCAACTTCATTCAACCCATAAAGAATACGTCTACTAAAGAATGCCCTTGCCTTTCAGCAGCAGCTACTGTCCGGCATCACAAATTAAACCAGGCTGCACCAATTGTTTCCTTGTTATATTACTTTTCTACCTGCAATTGAAAGCCCTGTTTTCAATGGAATCTATGTTTCATGCGAAAAATGACTTTGAATTCACCATGGATGCACTTAAAGACCATTCCTGTTTCAAATACCGTGAGCGAAACACAAACACGAAATGAGCGCAAAGCTACGTCAAACTAGCTCATTTTGCTGGGTACTGATGGAGTCGACCTGTGAAATGTTTCCTGTCAAGAAAAGATTGTGTGTTGGAAATCAAGTGCCACCATCTATAACCTCAGATGATTTCGTATGGTCGCACAATCTTGTCCAACCGTAGACAATGGTGTCAGAGGTCACTCTGCACTGTTTCAACAATTGTCTCTCTACTGGTGTTGTGCAAAATCAACAGAAAGCCGCTTTCTTCACAGCCGTGCTAGAGGTTTTGCAATGAACAGACTTTTTCAGGTATTCTGCAGGGAATTGGGCAGCTGAAACAACCCTGAAATTGGATAGCCAGTTTATAGACAAGTACCAATGTGCTGCTCTGCTTACATTCATCACCACTCTGGAAAGGGCAGAGAGGGGGAGCTGGAAAGAACCAGGAGAGGGGCATAGAATGGTGACAGGCACGTGTGGGCCTAATATGTGCTTCACTTTCCCTGAGCGCCAAGAAACCGTGCAGGCGGCAACAGTGCACGGTATAAGAACCTTTAACATAACGTTGCATATATCTCCATCGTCCACACTGCAGTGCCTTGATGAAATAATTAACCATTGCAAAATGGATGCAAGTAAAATTCTAATTTTTTTAATATCAATGAGTTTGATCCTCAACATTTTAAAAACTGAGATCTGGCTTAAGTAGGTTTGAGTCAGTACAACTTCACATATAAATAAGTAATACACCGTGTGACGAAATGACGACTGCTCTGCAGGACCACATTGATGAGTAGTGGCTAAAGTACCTACTCAGCCCCACACCACTACTGAACCAGCCTTGATCCCTGTCATAAAGGTGAATCAAAGCACAATATGAATAGTGTACTTCTTTGGCCTCTTAGGGTAGCACCAGCAGTGAGGAGGCTATACTGCTTAGAAGGGATGTGAGCTAGCACAGAAATAAAAGAAATGTACAATCAGGGTTCTATACGAATACAACACTTTGATTCAAATAAAAATGCATACAGCTAATAAAAACAATAATGACCTACATCTCTAAAGGGAAAAACAGAAAATATATACTTTTGAATAAAGGGGCAGTCTGGCTTTCAATAAAGAGGGCATACAGGAAGAATTTCAGTGCCTTAAATGTAACTAAGTCCTTTCAAAGTAAGCCACGGTTACTCAACGATTTCAAACACCTAACACTCTTGTTCTTTGCGATCGACAGTGTAGATATAGAAGTGTGTGAGCTTTCTGAGACTGTGCTTCAGCATCACGTTGGTGAGCAGGTGAACTGGGCCAAACATGCTCTGTGGTTCACAAGCAGTAATGGCACTGGGCATGAAGAGGTGTGCTTGAGGACTACCAGTGCAACGCAAAGGAGGTAAAGAAGTGCTGGGACAACCTCAGTTGGGTCATTGGCACGAAGGCATAGAAGTTGCTGTAGGAGAGGCCAGAGGATCTATCCTGGCCCATGCTGTAGCTTGCATTAGCCCCCTGGAACTCCGGGTCCTATGCCGAACTTGCCCGGAAGACTACCAGAGGGTTTGTTAGAATGATATAATATTGTTTCGTCCTCATCGTATATGTTGGCCTATGCCCAGTCGCTTTGTGAGGAAACCCGTATTACAAGGTCGTGCCCTCAAGTGAATCAAGCCTCCATTTTAGGTTAGAACTGCCATTTTAGTTTATTGTACAAAGTCACCCCGTAGTCTAAAATGGCCGTCTCGTGTGCTCTTGTTCTTGCCTTAACCTCTTCAACCTCTGTAGGAAGGTTAATATCCAACCTGCCTTCAGGCTACATGTTAGGGTCATGTAGACCTTGTCCTTTGTTGACCTCTGGATCAGGGGATTACTTGAATTAGCAATGTTAAACTACAAGTATACAAGAACAGTAATGCTATCCAAATACGACATGCGAAACATTTGTTTGATCTGTATTAAAACGATACGTAAAGAGTGTAACGTTAAATTAAAGAATAATAGAGTGTGTTAGTATATGTATTCAAAAGTAAACCGCATGCACGAGATATGTAAATTAGGAAAGTGAACCTGGCGCGACCCTAGCCCAATGTATAATTAACTTGTAAGAGGCTAGACATCATTATAACAAACTGTATAAATACGCTGATGTCCAGCTAGCAAATTCTGCTCACTGCTCACATTGAACCCTGCTGGCGGTCTCTGTGATATATTGACAGCCAAATAGCTATTTGTGTACTCTGTGCAATACTGTTCAGTTTGTAATAAAGAGTCTGGGAATCTTGACAAGCCCGTGTCAGTGACTTTTCCTTTGCTTGGTGTAACAGCCTTAATATTGTATTTTTCTGATTCCACATATGGCGCCCGAATAGGGACCCTCAAGATTGACTTCGTCTCGTTGAAGGTTGGCTCGGCTATCGGACCGGGACGGACGGTGCCAACAGAAACGGCCACTTTAGACGAGAAGCGAATGCCTCGACGAAACTGCACAATCAAATCCCTTAACGGTGAGCTGTAGCCCGAGACGACGTCTTGACGAGGGTCCATGTATCGAGGTGGGTAAATTTGCCGAAAATCACCAGACACGTGGGTCCTTAGCATTGTCCTTAGTAACCCGATCGGGCCTCCCAGTCCTTTGGTCAGGTGAATCGTGTCCCGATTCATAATCTAACCCTGACAATTTGAATTTGGAGCATTGTACTCGCGAGCACAATTATTTAACCAGGTAACACCAGAACTTTGTTATGCCTGGGACATTGTATGCCTGCTTTAAGGCATTATTCCGCAGCGACAGACAATCTTTGGAAGATAGCCATCCCGCACCACAGGAGGGGTCGCCGGCATGTACTATGTACTGTAAGAAAGGCTTTGGTAGTATAGCATTTAATGACATTTGGCACAGACAGACCAGACATAATTCTAATCTTTGGTGGCCAACCAATGGTAGTTTTGAAATCCCTCGTATAGAATATTTAGAGTCTGTATTAGTAAAGAAAAAGGCTAGACCTGCAGCATTTGACGCATTACACAGTTGGAAAACAGAAGCTTTGCAGCAACAAAAGAGTAGAGAGAAACATATGCGTAGACATATGACAAGTGTTGAAAAGGCACGGTTATATGATCAAAATAAACAATTGGAGTCAGTTAGGTTTCAATTAGGCATTCAGAAAATCTACCCTTCAAAAGATTTTCATACTTCAGATGAATTGATTAATAAACTTTTGCTTGAACGAAGGCCCGATGCTTCCGCACCACCCCCGTATGTCCCTCCTCCCGGCGCTTTGCCCCTTCCCGTTGTTATTCCCCCTCCTATAGTTCCTCCGGTCCTCCCTGCTGTCCTTCCTGCTCCTTTGCCTGCCCCCTTGCCTCCACCTGTTTATATTCAGAATGCGCCTACTCTTCTTCTTCCAAGTGATTCTGCATCGCTTGTAGTAGACCAGAGAGCGAGACCAAGGGTTGTGACTCGTAAAACTGTGCCCCCAGAAAAGAAGAATGAATTGATTGCTTGGGCTAAACATTGTATGGAGAAGAGTGAAGAAGCTGATGTTTTTTCCACACTTGAAAAATTTAAAAGGTATTCCTGAGAAAAGTGTTTTTATTGAAGGATTAGGGACTCATTTGAGTATAATGTGGAATAGATTAAATGATGTAGATTTCCCACAAGGGTTATGGGATTTGAACGCCTTAGTGTTGTCCAGAGATACTGCAGAGAAGGTATATGAGCATGTTGAGAGGATTTTTGAGTATAGGAAGGAGTTGGAAGGGTAACAGAATGAGGAAGCAGATGTTGGTAGTTTAGGTATTATGTACTTACAGAAACGGTTTTCTCCTCGCCGTGAATTAAAAGGTGAGGAAGCGCGAATTTGTATAAAGGATGCGATAAGATGATTTCGGATATGTCGATAACTCTAGATGAAGTATATGACACATATAGTCAGTATACGTTAGAAATGCAAAAGAAAGTGATACAGGTGATGGTAGAGTACCTGCAGAATGAGTGCGTAATTAGAAAGATTTGTTGTCCCACAGAATTGTTGAGTGTTTATAAGAGAGCTTTTTCGGTTGATACTTCTTCGACTGCTTTAGTGCTCGACTTGGCTCTGTTGCTTAGTAAGCGTTCGGAGTTGCCTACATCTCAGTTGTCTATGAGAGAGGTTCCTCCGACATTTGTCCCAAAGGTTGAGATTCCGGCTAATCTTGCAACGGTTGCAGCTGCTCAAGATATTCCTGCACATTATGTATCACAGTTTGTTCACATCCCGTTTTCAAGACAGGAAGTGAACACCATAAAGCAATCTATTCCCGATATAAGAAAGAATCCGACCGGGTTCTATAAAGAAATAGAGTAGGTCTTACAGTCGTCGGTATTCACCTTAAGTGATATTGACCTATTATTTCCCGTACTCCTGCCAGTCGATTTGTGGAAACAGATTAGGACTATAGATGACATACCTGGGTTGGGAGATACATGGGATAACATGGTTAGGCTAGATAGAGAAAGACCAGCTGGCGAACGACCGCCTCAAGTGATATTAACCTTGCCTGATAAAATCATTGTAAAATTGAAAAGTATAGTTCCTGAAAAAAGAATAATTTGGGACAAGCTTACGGCCTGTGTCCAAGGAAAGTCTGAGGGTGCTATCGATTTCATCAATTGGTTCGAGCAGGTATTTTCAGATTTCAGTGGACAAGCCTTAGGCACAGAGTCAGGGAAAAGGCTGTTTGTCGACAAATTTGTACGTGGATTGCTGCCTGACATCCAGTTACAGAGTATGTCTTCTGAAAGCGCTTGGCAGGCGCAGTCTCAATCAGAAGTACTGCATATGGCTCAGTACTATGAAAATCGTGTAAATACTGAAAAGGAAAAACTTGAGAAAAAAAGGGTGACCTGAAAACAAAAGTTTCATTGCAACAGATTGTTAAAAACCCTAGAGGGGGTAACCAATTTAGAGGTCAGTACATTCCACAGGGAAGTGCGCCCTTGGCTCCAGTAACCATTAACCAGTGTGCCTATTGTCAGCAGGAAGGCCTCTGGTGTGCACAATGTCTGACCTTGCAGCAAAGGTCATTTGGGAACATGGGTAGGCGATCCAGAGGTCGCCCAGGTGCAGGGAGCCCTGGCAGAGGTCAGTTTGCACCAGAATCACAGCAACCTCCTTCACAAGACAAGCAAGTTTCGAATGTGGATAATAGAAACATTTTTGATCACCCTTCTGCCGCGTATCTCTCTGAAGAGCTTCCTTTTGATAATATTCTGTTTTGCTAGGATTGCCCGAAGCAGGATTTGGAACCTACGCCTATTCCCGTTCATCAGAAAGGCCCCTACGTTGAGATGGCGGTGGGAAATAGGAAGCATCTATTTTTAGTAGATACGGGAGAACAGAAATGTTCCATTGATCATTCATGGGTTCCAAATATTCCCCTGTCAGGGCAGTCCAACGTTTCCGCAGGGTTTTCAGGCACACCTGTAGTTTGTCCAGTGGCTTTGCCGGTACCGATAACACTGGGTCCCTTCACAGAACAGTGTCCATTTCTACTTACTACAAACTCTGGGGAGAACTTGCTGGGGCTAAATATGTTGAAGGCATTGCATGCAGTAATACATTGTTCTCCGGACGGAGTTCGGTTAACAATTGCACCTCAGCAATCACTCGCCTCTCAGTTTTTGACTCGACCTTTACCGCCAGAATTCAGTAATGTTCCAGAATGCTTATGGGCAATTGATGATAATGATGTGGGCGTTCTTCAAATTGAACCTGTAAAAATTATTTTGAAACATGGAGTAAAATTGCCCTGCATCCCGCAATATAAGATCTCAGTTGACGGCGAACAGGCTTTGAAATGTATAGTTTCTGATTTTGTACATCGTGGAGTAATTGAGGAGATTACGGGTAGCCTATGTAACAGCCCCATTTTGCCAGTATACAAAAAAGGTGATAATGTGATTCCCTTTCGTTTTATAATTGATTTACGTGCTATTAACAAAATTGTAGTTCCTCAATTTCCTATTGTACCTGATGTTACAACGATACTAACCATGATTCCGGCTTCTGCCACTCATTTTAGTGTTGTCGATCTTAAAAACACGCTTTTCAGTATTCCCATACACACGGATAGCAGGTATTTGTTCGCGTTTACCCTAGGTGGACGCTCGTTTACATTCACTCGTGCACCACAAGGGTACACTGAGAGTCCAAGTATTTATAGTAGGGCATTGAAAGAGCAGCTCAATACTCTCGAGTTGCCTACTACTTGCACATTACTACAGTATGTAGATGACCTTCTCTTGGCTGCTGATTCTGAGAGCGCCTGTAAAGAAGGCACCGTGTTGTTGCTTTGTCATCTAGCGAAACATGGCCACAAAGCTTCACTGAAAAAATTCCAATATTGTTGTCAGGAGGTCGCCTATTTAGGCCATCTCCTGTCAAAGGAGGGAAGACGGTTTACACCTGAACGAATAAAGACTATTTCTGGCATGTCTGTCCCAAATACGCAGAAGGAAGTTAGAGCCCTGATAGGTATGGCTTCTTACTGTAGATTGTGGATCCCTAACTTTTCGTTAACGATTAAACCAATGCTGGCTTTGATAAAGAAGGGCATTTCTTTGCCATTGTCATGGACTTTGGAACACCAGACAGCATTTGATTTGCTCAAATCCGCGCTGTGTTCAGCGCCGGTTTTTTGAACTCCGAATTATGACAAGACCTTTGTATTGTTTGTGCATGAACGTGATAGATGTGCTTTGGCTGTATTAACACAGGAGCATGGAGGGAAGAATAGGCCGTGTGGCTACTATTCCTCTGCCCTTGATCCTGTAGCATGCGCTTTGCCAAGATGTTTGCATGCTGTTGCTGCTGCTGCTGCGTCTGTAAAACAGAGTGAGGGAATGGTCCTGGGTCATGCGTTAACCCTAACGGTACCTCACTCTGTAGATATTTTATTGAATCGAACTCAAACGCAACACCTCACTTCTGCACGATTGACAAGATATGAACTAATCTTGTTTGCCCCCACATTCAAATTCAGAGGTGTTGTGTATTAAATCCGGCTGAACTATTACCTGTCTCACAAGATACTGTTGATGGTGACGAAATGTCACACGATTGCCTTTATGTGACAGAACAAGAGACTAAAGGCAGAATCGATCTGAAAGACACGCCTTTGGACAGCCCACAAGGAGAGCTATTTTGTGATGGCTCTTGTTTTAAACTTCCAGACGGTACATCCACGGTTGCTTATCCCGTCACTACTTTAAACACGATTGTGGAAACCAAAAGAATTATGCATAATTCTGCGCAGGCCGCAGAAATTATAGCGTTAACTCGAGCTTTTGAACTTTATGAAGGGCTTACAGTAAATATATATACCGATAGTCAGTATGCTTTTGGGGTGGTCCACAATTTCGGTAGACTTTGGAAAGAAGGAGGTTTCTTGACCTCGCACGGAACAAAAATTCAGCATGGCACTTTAATAGTGCGATTACTTTCAGCACTCGCACTCCCTGTTTAGTTAGCTAATATCAAATGTTCAGCACATCAAAAGGTTATAGATGATGCAGGAAAAGGAAATGCTTTCGCCGATCAGATAGCTAAACAAACTGCCACTGATTTTAGTTCAGAAATGTATGCTGTAAGAGAGACTGTAAATATTTGCACTTTGTATGAAAACTTCGATGCTGTAAAAGACATTCAAGCAGATGCTACCATAGAGGAAACTAAGAGATGGATCGAGGGCACAGGGAGATTGGATGATGATGGATGTGAGGTGGACAATATTGAAGGAAAATGGTTACTCCCTGACTCCCACATTACAATGATGGTTATTATGGCTCATGGTCCGACACATGTTTGTGCGCGTAAATTGACAAAAATGCTACACAGTGTATGGGCCAATGATAAGATTTTCAAAACCGCGGAGCGTTTTTGTCCAAGGGTGCATGATCTGCTTGCAGCATAATGTAGGAAAAGGTACCTCGACTCCTAGAGGAAGTTTCGCTCCACCTTCTGTCCCTTTTGAGGTTATTCACTTTGATTTTATTGAAATGGAACGATGTAACAATCTTAAATATGTGTTGGTTGTCATTTGTGCCTTTAGTAATTGGGTTGAGGCTTTCCCGGTTAGAGATGCAATGGCCATAACCACGGCAAAAACTGTTGAAAGAGTTTTTTCCTAGGTTCGGGCTGCCGAGAGTCATCTGGTCGGATAATGGGCCACACTTTATCGCTACTGTAATCCTACAAATTTCCAAAGAATTACAGATTGACAAACGGTTCCATACGGCCAGACATGCCCAAAGTGCCGGATTAGTGGAAAGACATAACGGCATTATAAAGAACAAACTCGCTAAGACGTGTGCTGGCACCAAGCTAAAATGGCCGGACGCCTTACCGATCGTGTTACTGTCAATGAGAACAACCCCTCAAACTAAGACTGGGCTCTCTCCCTTTGAGGTGGTAATGGGGAGACCTGCTAAATATTTGGGGTTTGCCAAAAAGCAGTTTGCTGCGGGACATAGAAAATGTGCTTCTTTCAGATTACTGTAACCAGTTGACTAAAAATCAGTTTTCAATTTATCACCAGGTGCGAGAGGCATTACCTGTATGCTACGAGGGTCCTGGTCACAGTCTACGACAGGGGGACTGGATCCTCACAAAGGTTTTTGAGAGGTCATCTTGCCTTGCACCTCGGTGGAGGGATCCCTACCAAGTCCTGCTAGTCACTCAGACTGCCGTGCGGGTAGCGGGTCGTAAGAACTGGATCCATGCGACGCACACCAAACGGATCCCACAGCCCGTGCCATATGATACAGAAGATACATAATCTCTTCCCACTGCTGTAACTAGTGTGCCTGAAACAGCAATAACCAACAAGGGAGAATCGGAGACCACTCCGGAATCCGGAAGGCTAGATAAAACGGCCATCTTGTCTCTGCACTCCCCAACAGTGGAACTTCCGGATCAATCCTTTTCTGGTCCCATTTCCGTTCATTCGCCACTTCCAGGAGGAAGTGACAACACTTTGTCCTCACCAGAAACTGTGAAATATAATTTGCGTCCAAGAAAGTAAACGTGCAGCATGATCTGACTGTGCGATTGGAAAAAATCATTTGAGGGCTTGTCTTTTGGCCCGACTGTACGGGAAGATTCTGTTGGCTAAGGGTTGTGTGAAAGACATTAAGAAGACGCGCGACTGGAGTCGCCATCAAACAAACAATTGGTGTTTTTTCGGTTGAAGACTATAATGCCTGCACCCGCTACCGCTCGTACTGCACTTTTAGATAAAAATATGACTAGCAAAGACAATAATCAAGCATGTAAAGGGACCCCCAAAGTGTATTGTTGCCTTTTTGTGATAATTACTGGATTTTTAGTAACTGTTGGTTTTGGGTTATGGTATCTGGAAGAAGCATATCCGCTAGAGGACTTTTTACCTATTGAAAATGTATCTGTTGTCCCCACTCCTTCCATGCAATTGCATACTTTATCACCTACAGATTCTTTGCATAGACGGAACTATCAGAATAATACCCTTTTGTTAATTATGAATGCCACTCATGCAATTTTAAATAAGACCAATTGTTGGATCTGTTCACATCTACCGCAACATGGGGATAAGGGGCTAGGTTGGTATATTCATCCTTTACCTTTGACAACTGCCTGTTACGCTTCTCTTAGAGCACTATTTTTTGGAAGATGGAATGACAGCATCTCAGGGAACAAATTTAAATAGTTTTGAAAAGCATGTTTTGTTGCCCCTGGGATGCTCGCTTTTTGCAAATAGAAGTAAGCCAAACGTTGCTTCTGTTAGGCCCTCTGATAGATTGTCTCGTCCTTTTCAGTCTTTAATCTCTTTCAAAATGGCTCCTATAGGCAATAAGGATGCCACGCCTCCATCTTATTCTGTTAACCATAGCCCCGATTCAGTATCCTTCTGCATACAGAGGAATGGAACACGGTCAATGGGTAATTTTAGAAAGTGTGCCAACGTTGCGAATTTGACTAGTGAGAACAGACCTCTGTACGTAGGCGAACCTGTCTATTTTGTTTGCGGTAATGTGGCATTTCCATGGTTGCCCAGGGATTGGCAAGGAACCTGCTATTTAGGGATTCTACTACCTGGGGTATTTATTGCCAGTACTGCAGATGTTTCAAAAACTCGTCCACGACGAGGTGTGAAAGGGGATACTCCAGCACAGACTCTAGGAGATATTATGAAATCCTTTGTGCCATTTTTTGGGCAAATTACGAATTCAGAAGATATCAGGGGACTAGCGAGAGTATTGGAGAGAACCATCAATCGGACCACTGACATACTCTATAATATGACGTTAGAACAAAAAGCGATAAGATTAGTGGCTCTTCAGAACCGGATGGCATTAGATGTTATTCTGGCCGAGCATGGAGGAGTATGTAAATTAGTGGGGTCTGCTTGCTGCGTTTATTTACCAGATTCTTCTCCAACGATCTTTAGGGCTATCCAAAATCTACATGTTCTTAGTTCAGAAGTACATGTTCCTGAGGGGAACTGGGAACTTATTGCATGGTTTTGGGACCTCCTACGGTCATGGGGATGGAAGTTGTTCTCGGCCCTGCTGATTATCTTGGGAAATTTTCTGTTTCTTTGCTGTTGTATACAGTGTCTCCCTGGTATATGCTCAGTATTAGCGGGATGGTGCGCGCAAGCAACGAGTTTATTAGTGCATAAAATATACGCCCCAGAGAAGGTTTCCAAAGAGTATGTTTTGAAAGAAACTCTGGTGTCAGATCTAATGGCAATAGATATGTCAGACAATGATTCAGGATGTATAGATGTTGAAATGTGGAGTTAGTCGCAAAGTGATTGAAGGTAGTTTAGCGCTTGGCATAGGCCAAAAGGAGGGTTTGTTAGAACTGATATAATATTGTTCCGTCCTCATCGTATATGTTGGCCTATGCCCAGTCGCTTTGTGAGGAAACCCGTATTACAAGGTTGTGACCTCAAGTGAATCAAGCCTCCATTTTAGGTTAGAACCGCCATTTTAGTTTATTGTACAAAGTCACCCTGTAGTCTAAAATGGCCGTCTTGTGTGCTCTTGTTCTTGCCTTAACCTCTTCAACCTCTGTAGGAGGGTTAATGTCCAACCTGCCTTCAGGCTACATGTTAGGGTCATGTAGCCCTTGTCCTTTGTTGACCTCGGGATCAGGGGATTACTTGAATTAGCAATGTTAAACTACAAGTATACAAGAACAGTAATGCTATCCAAATACAACATGCAAAACATTTGTTTGATCTGTATTAAAACGATACGTAAAGAGTATAACGTTAAATTAAAGAATAATAGAGTGTGTTAGTAAATGTATTCAAAAGTAAACCGCATGCACGAGATATGTAAATTAGGAAAGTGAACCTGGCGCGACCCTAGCCCAATGTATAATTAACTTGTAAGAGGCTGGACATCATTATAACAAACTGTATAAATACGCTGATGTCCATATAGCAAATTCTGTTCACTGCTCACATTGAACCCTGCTGGTGGTCTCTGTGATATATTGACAGCCAAATAGCTATTTGTGTACTCTGTGCAATACTGTTCAGTTTTGTAATACAGATTCTGGGAATCTTTACAAGCCTGTGTCGGTGTATTTTCCTTTGCTTGGTGTAACAGCCTTAATATTGTATTTTTCTGATTCCACAGGTTGTGTACATCGTCAGGCCCCTGCATATGCCTGCTATGTGTTCACTGCCTTATCAGCCACTGCGACATGTCGATGATGCTGGTGTCATGCCTATTGTTCCATGGATGTTTGTGCCACATGCATGTTCACTGCACAACCAATGCAGGATACTGTTGACTTGTTATCCACAAGTGCTAATGTTTTTGATGTCTGTTGCCCATGTAGACATAATGTGTGCACCACATTTATGTGCTGTACGCCTGTGGTGTGTGTATTGTCTCATGTGTGCTTTAGTCCTCTTACAGCCTCCATTGTCAGTGACTCCATGGCTCAGGATGACGGCAGTGTATCAGAGCTGCGACCAGCCCACAGGACATACACAAGGAAGGGCAGAGGTGGAGTTGTCAGAGGTGGAGCCCCAAGTGAGGCATCAGGAGGCACAGGAGCGGCAACAGACAGGGTATGTGAGGACATGTAGACCTCAAAGGAAGTATTGTATTGTATTGTTTATTTATATAGCTCCTATGCACATAAAGGTCTTTCAAAGCGCTCATCTAACTCATGTACTGTAGCTCCATCTGCTGTGACTCATGTGCCACTCCACCTGTCACCCCACCACTCACCGCCCAGGCAGCTTCATGAGGCCAGCTCCCCTTTCTGGACTGTCTCACACCCTTGTTCCCCTATGAGACTTGCCCCCCATCCAGAGCTTGGGCCAGCACAAGAGTCTTTTTACTTCTAAAATATTTTTTATCAAAATTCTTTCACCTAAAACTTTTTTACCTAATGTAAATTCACATAACTAAACGTATTTATCTACCGAAAAATGTTATACCTAAAACCTGTATACTGATTTTATTTTATTTTGAATTTTTTTATTGGACCCCCCAAACCCAGTAAACCTGTATATCAAATTCATTTTTTTAATGTTTTTTTTATTGGTGGGCCCCCAAACGCTGGTAACCTGTATAACCAAATTCATTTTTTTAATACTTTTTTTGGTGGCCCCCCAAATGCTGGTAACCTGTATAACCAAATGAATGTTTTTAATTTTATTTTTTTATTGGGGCCCCCCAAACTCCTGTGTTCTGCCCTTAAAAACACCCCAAGCATTCCCAAATATATGTAACCCTTTAACCCACCCAAAAATACATTATACCTTAAACATTTTTAATGTTACATTGTTATATTTAATAACAATATAACATTAAAAAACAGTTAACATTCGATATTGAAAAATTCAGTAAAATATTTTGTCGATGAAAAAGTCTTTCACTAAACATTTTTAAGTGAAAAAGCACTTGATAAAAAAGTCTGTATACCGTCTGTGTCCTGCGACACCTGCAGGAGAGGGCCCCACACTGGCCATTGCTCTACCCGGACCATCTGTGCTGGCTGAGGCTTGCACACCTATATAGGCAAGTGTGCTTGCCTCAGTGACCGCTACCAATGTACCTTCAGGGGACCAGCCAAATGTTACCATGACTCAGGTCACCACACCTGGAGGTGACAGTGTGGACTTCCACCAACAGTTGCTGTGGGTCCTGAATGAGGTGGCAAGGGAGGTGAGTGTCGAGGGGGAGAGACAGTTGCATAAACAGAGGGTTTTGTTGGAAGAGGTTGCACGGCTGAGAGCAGAATTAGCGGTGGACAGAGGGGAATTGAGGATGATCAAGGATGCAGTCTGTGTCATCCAACAACATATGTTGCTGACACAGGCAGCTCCTTCGTCTCACAAGTCCCCGGCCACTTTTACTCCTCCTACACCCATGGGTGGCCAGCGGGAACACACAGCAGGCCCCTCCTTTTCCATCGCGCCAAAGCAGTGGCCCCTGCATGATGAAGGGAAGGAAGAGAACGTTGAGGTGGTATTGATGGGGGTACAATCATTTTGAGGAGTCAGAGGGCGACCTGTGTTTTATTTTTTATTTACCCTGTTGTGTCCATCACATTTCACTCTCCCTGAAATGTGTGCCCTTTACATTGTTTTGCTTTTTCATGTTTCTCGTGCCCACTTGGCCCTTTGACTCCCTCTGTGAATGCCACTCTCTTTCAATATGTTTCATTTACCTGCATTTGCCTATACATTTATGTATCCCCTCGCCATTTTTCTATGCATCTTTTCCCTCATTGTTATGACCACTGTGATGTATTATTCAATGTAGAATATCATGTGCCATCCATGACTTGTGTGCACATTTTATAATGTGTATGTGTAGGTTGGATTTATTTATTACCACTCTCAACTCTCGCTCTGCGTCAAACACTCCTCTGAAATCTGCCATCTCCTGGAAGACCTTGACCTTGATGTCCTTGTTCTCACCGAGACATGGGTCATGGCCAACTCTGTCACAAGCTTTGACGCTCTCCTCCCGGATGGCTACAAGATCCTCTCCGCACCCAGATCAAACCGTTCCAGAGGTGGTGTAGCCCTGATCTTCCCTGAGTGGATCCCTGCCTCTGTCATTCCTACGCAAGCCTACTACTCTTTCAAATGCCTCGTTTGCAGGCTCTCTCTCTCTCCTGGCTATTTCCTTACTGTGGCTACCATCTATTGGCTACTTGGTCAGACCTCCTCCTTCCTCTCTGAGTGGGCAGACCTCTCCTCTCGACCACTCAACTCCTCTTGGAGACTTTAACATCCACCTGGATGCATCCTGTCCTTCCTCTGGACACTTTCGTGACCTCTGCGACTCTCTCTCACTCTCTATTCTCCCCTTTGGCCTGACTGATTCTGCAGGGCACACTCTGGATGTTCTGATCTCTTCAGACCTTCCCCTTTCTATCCCTCTCACCACTTCTTAACCCTGAACCCAACATTGTTCTGTCACCAACCAATAATAACCAGCTGCGCATAACTGACGACTTGATCTCTCCTGCACAACACCTAGAAGGCTAACCTCCAGACAGCACTGATGACCTAAGCTGACGACTTGATCTACCCAGCCAATCTCTCCTACACACCCTCTGGAAAGTGTAATGCCAGAATGCACATCCCAATCACTGCTCTACTTGAGCCCAATGTTGTTTGACTGCTACCAACCATTGGAGTCCTGCTTAGCTAAGCTGATGACTCAATCTGCCCAGCCACCTCCACCCACACACCTTCTAAAAAGATGAACTACTGAGCATACCACCACAAGGTTCAACCTTTCCACTCAACCCCAGTCAACAATTAGTACCCTTTCCCTCTCCCCTTATCAATGCACCACTCACCTCAGTCACAGATCTCTACTCCAAGTGAAGCCATATCGATGTGTACCCAACTATGACTTTGTGGCCTGCCACCCCTCTACTCCCACTGGGTTCTAGTTATGCTTACACTACTGCCTGGCCCTCCCACAAAACCCTGTGCCTAATCATTATGACTATCTCCATATTCAACTATCCCTCGCCACACTGCCCCCACTCGGGCCATCGCCCAGTTGCCCCAATTCAACACCGCAATCTCATCTATACTCAAATTATAGACACCTCCAACATCATTGACATCGCCCTATGGAATGCTAGATCACTTTGTAACAAGACTGCTGTTGTTTTGGACCTGTTTCTACATCTTAACCTTCACTTACTCTGCATTACTGAAACTTGAATCCCCCCACAACACGTCTGTTCCTGCATCTCTAACTTCCTCCTCCTCTTCCTTTGCCCATGTCCCCTACCGCACTGGTCATGGAGGCAGTATTGGTCTCCTTTTTCACCCCAAGTGCCTATCAAGTCCCTGTCCTACACCTCTTCCTGTCTTCCACTCCTTTGAATATGTGTACAAAATCTTTACCTCCCTGCACTCCATATCTTTTCTCATCATTTACTGCCCACCTGGCCCTGTTGAATCCTTCTACGATGACATTGACCACCTCCTTGGCCTCATTTGCCCCAGTACCTCTCCCCTAATCTTGCTTGGTGAATTTAACATATCCATCTTTCCTCCACTCACCTTACCTCCCCCTTCCTATCAATTCTTGATTCTTACCTTCTTACCCTTCTCCTTACCCCACCCATTCACTCTTCCGGCTCCACTCTTGACCTTATCTTTGTCTCCTCCTTCAATGCCTCCTCCTTATCTGACCTCCCAGGCTACCTATCTGACCATTCTCTACTCTCTGTCTCCCTCACCCCCCCTCTCATCCTCCCACTACCCCTTCACCCTCCATTTCCTTCTCCTGATGCAACCTGCGCAACTTTAATCCCTCTCACTTCTATGATTCCTGCACCTCCTCCCTCCCCCTCTTACTCACTTCTCCTCTCTCTCTCTGCAGACAAGACCTTATCCATTCTATCCTCTTCCCTTACCTCCAATCTTGACCAACTCCACCCTCTCACCTTCTTCCGTCCTTCCTGCAAACCTGCCCAACCCTGGCTGTCTCCACATCTTTCCTCCATGCGCCGTCTCCTCTGACGCCTTGAAAGACGCTGGCATAAACGTCGCTCCCCTGCCAACCAAGCCACGTATTTCTCCTACCACACTCTCTATGACAACTGCATCAACTCTGGCAAACAAGCCTACTTCTCAGACCTCCTTCACACTCAATCTTCTCACCCCTGCCGAATCTTTCAAACCTTGACTCGCCTTCTCTCTCCTCCTACTCCTGACCACTATATTGCCTCTCCTCTTTCAGCTACTGACCTTGCAAACCTCTTCTCCTCCAAGGTACATACTTTACGCAAAGACATTTTACAATCCCCCTCTTAGACTACACCTTCTCCATCTCTCACTACCCCAACCTCCACCATCTCCAACTTCACTTCAGTCTCTCCCTCTGGGGTTTCACTTCTCCTGTCAAAAACCCACCCAACTGCTGCTCCCTCTGAGCTGCCAGAAGCATGCAAACTGCTCTCCTCAACATCCGTGAAGACCTGCTCCCCAACCTTGATTCCAACACCCCCTGTGTCCTCATCTTACTTGATCTCTATTCTGCCTTGGACACGGTCAACCATGCCATCCTGCTCAACCATCTCTGTGATAACCTGTGTATCACCGATTAGGCCATGGCTTGGCTGACTTTCTTCTCCGATCAACCCTCCCAGGTCCAGCTTGGGTCCTTCCTCCCATCTATCTTTATCTCCACCTGTGATGTTCCCCAGGGGTCTCACCTCTCTCCCTGGCTGTTCATCCAATACCTGGCACTTCTTACCCACCGCATTGCCGCTCTCTGCCCCAACTTTCAGTGCTAATCGGATGACACTCAGCTCATTTTTAGGCTCCCTTCAGCCACCCCTTCTCCTTCTCTTATCTCTGAATGCCATCCAGGAGTGCAGTAAGACTGAGATTCTCCTCATCAGCACTCCCGCTCCCCCCTTTCCTGTCACTCTCTGGCCAGCCTCTCTTGGCCCTCTTCCTGCTCCGACCTGTGAGACCAAATATCTCGGGGTCATCTTCGACTCCACACTCTCCTTCTCTCCTCATATTTCTCACGTCGAACTATCACCTGCGCCTCCCCAGAGGTATTCTTCCTTTTCTCTCCTTCCCCCATCAGCTCACTGTCTCCAGAGCTCTGGTTCTCTCTAGGCTGCACTACTGCAACAGCCTCTATCTAAATCTGCCTGTCTCTACTCTCCGCCCTCTGCTACTCATCCAGAACAGGACTGCAAGACTTGTCCTTGGCCTCAAGCCCAGGGATTATATCTCTCCAGGACTGACATTTCTGCACTGGCTCCCACTGGCTGTGAGGATTAAGTTCAAAACCCTCTGCATTGTCCACAAGGCCTTCTGGGGCCTGGGGCCTCAATACCTTCAACTCTTTCTTCCTTCTCAAGCTCTTCGCTCATCTGCCTCCAACTCTCTCAGAGTCAGTTGCCTTTCCAAGCAACGAGTTGGTAGTAGATCTCTTTCTTCAGCTGGGGCCTCCCTCTGGAACAGCCTCCCTGCCTCTCTCACAATTGAGGAGAACCATCTCCGGTTCCAGAAACATCTCAATACCTTCCTCTTTGCTTCTGCTTTCTCTCCTCCTCTCCCCTGCGGAACTCCTGGCTGAAACTAAAACTGTACAAAAAAGAAGGTGAGTGAGGCGCGCACTCCCGGTCCTGGTCAATTGAACCTGTTGCAAAAAATAAGTAGCTGGGTCACATCCCAAAATGGACAAATATTCACAGGGTTAGATCCCTTCTGCTGCAAATCAGGTACTCAGTATTAACAGGGTTAGATCCCTTGCTGCAAATCAGGTACTCAGTAATAACAGGGTTAGATCCCCCAGCTGCAGTTCTGTGGTCTGTAGTTGTTCTCCTCCTAGCGCTTTCTTATCTCAAATAATCATCAGGGAGGCTGTTGAGCAGGTGTGTCTAATTAGACTCAAAGGATTCTGGTAGCTGTAGTGAAAACGTTTTTTTCTGTTCAGGTGACCAGCAACCGACACCCCTCCAAAGCACAAGTCCTTCCCAAATTTGGGGGAGGGGAGAGAACCATCTTTATGATTCTCCAAAGTGGGGCACAGTCACCCCGTGGCGCTGCCTCTGGAGCCCGGGACTCCCATAGCATTCAGTACAAAAAAGAAGGTGAGTGAGGCGCGCACTCCCGGTCCTGGTCAATTGAACCTGTTGCAAAAAATAAGTAGCTGGGTCACATCCCAAAATGGACAAATATTCACAGGGTTAGATCCCTTCTGCTGCAAATCCCTCAGCAGAAAAAAACGTTATTTTTACACTTTGTGAACCCTCATAATTAGTGTTTATTTGCATAATCATTGGGTCTGTGGGGGAAAAACAAAACCATGCTGGATTTTAAAAAAAACCTTCCAAATGTATTTGCTGTGACATTGCACAGTCCATTAGAGTTTGCACTGATTATAGCAAAGTTTAAGGTGCACTGCTGCAGTAGGAGGAATTGCAGTGGTGTACGATTTCTGTTTTGTACGAGTTGGTAGTATGGTTGCAGTTATACAGCAGTATTCTAACTGTTTATTTGCTTCCTTTCTTTAGCACTATTTCTTTATGCGTTTGGTTTCTTTTGATGTTTTGTGCCATTGCACTGTGTTACTGCAGAATTGTGAGGGCAGTTACGTACCTGTTGGCGTACTGTAACTGTTCATAGTTTGGAAGTGTTTGAGGATATGTTTGTAGCGCACTGGTTGCTGAAGTTTGTGTCGGGCAGTTTCAATGCTGCAAGTAAAATTGAAGTAATCTGGTTGGAGTTAGATACCAGTTGGCATATTCTAACTGTTTACAGTTTCACATTTTTATAAGGTAAGTTTAGAAGCTTGTGCATTCCTGTTGGTAGTTTCACATCTTTTCACATCACAAGTAGTGATGCAGCATTATGAGATTACATATTGATATTTGCATATGTATTGAATTTGTATAGGCATTGTCAGACAGGTGGTGACCTGTCTGACAATGCCCATACAAATTCAATACATATGCAAATATCAATATCAGACAGGTGGTGACTGACTGATTTGCATAGTTGGTGGTTTTAGAGGTTACTGAGGATAGTTTTGAACCCTCATACTTAGTAGTTTTTCTTTTATGTATCATGTAGGAAACAATGTTAATGTGATTTGTGTACACTTATTGTTTTCTAAGTGTAGTCATTGGGTTTATTGGGGAAGAAATTGTAGAACAGACACATTTATGTATTTGTTGAATAGTTACTGTATGCCAAGTTGTTCTGGTTCCACTTTGTTGAAAGTAATTCTTTTTTTGTGCAATTATGTAGGTACTGATGGGTGTTGGGGAGTAGGGTATTCTAATTTTGTACATCAATGAGTTCATTTTGGTTTCAAGAATATTAAGTAGATATTTGCAAGATTTTCTGGTAATCCATGCTTTGGAGTAATGGAATTTCATTGCATTCCAACCATGACCATTACTTTCTAATGTATGCAGTATAGTGGCTTGCCAAGTGATACCTGTCCATGTGTGAAGGTAGTAAGTGTGCAGTTATTTTTGGTTCCATCTGTATTGTATCTTAAAAGCATTAATATTACATATTGACTATGTGATTGTATATGTAACATCGAACGATTATCGGAATTGCACGAAGTACACAGTAGCACAGTATGCTATGGTTTTTATTTTGTACCAGTTGCTGAACTGGAATTGAATCACAGTTAGGTATTGATAAATAAACAAATCACTCATTATGAAGGAAAATCTGAAATATTTAATTTATGGGTATGTTTTTGCTTTCCAGTATTTGTAGTAAGTACATTAGAAATTCCTGTGGATCTTGTTTGTTTAACGTGAATTTCACCATTTCAGCACAATAGTACAATTGTTGCCTTATTTCTGAGACACTGTAAGTGTTATTAGGATTATTTGCTGCATTTCCGTGAAGGATTAGCATTTGTAAACACAACTGGCCCAAGCCATTTAAATAAATGTTTTCAACAATTGCAGGCATTTGGAATAGACCATTCATTGCTACATTTGCATAGCAATTTACACCAGTTGTATTTGAACATTTGAATGGACCAGGTAGTTTTATGTCTGAGTACTTTGATGGAAGTGCACATGGTTTCTTTGAAGAGGTACTTCTCTTTGTGTGTGGAGTTGGGTATGTGTTGTCCTTTTCAGTCAATTTTTCAGTTTTTGATAGTTGATGCGGTATGAGCTGATTTTAATTTCTTTGGTGGTACTGTTGGGAGATCATTTAGAACTTCTGATTGCATGAGTTTTCTTTTAAAACCTTTGCATTTATGGGGAACAGAGTATATTTTGAGATTGGGTGTGTAGAGTGCACGTAGTCTATTGTACTCCATGATGCAAGGAATGTCAGCACTGACTGCACTAACATCAAAATTGACTAGATATAGTCTTTCAAGTGTACGTAGGCATGACAGTGCTACGTAACTCATGCCTTCTTTAAAGACTGTGCTGCCAATATCAATTAATGCTTGATCTAAGGTTAGACCTTGTAATTTATGAATAGTCACTGCATAAGCTAGCGACAGAGAAAACTGTTCTCTGCTTACATACATGTCTTTGAAAAGAAGGAATCAAGCTGTTGTGTGTCCTATTCTTTCAACTTCTGAACGTTTGTCAAACTAGATGTTGACAAACGTAATACTGTTGTCACGTGGGTATGCCTGGAAGCGAACTACTGTACCAAGTGCTCCATTAACTAAACCTTGCTCTACGTCAAGATTACACTTTAGCATTACTCTACTGTTAACCCATAAGACCTCATCACAAGTTGGGCGCTTGCCCCAGTGGTATTACCGCCAAGGCTATTAGCCGTACCGCCAAACCCGCTGGCGCTATTAGCGCCAGATCACGGATTCGGTCGAAAGGTAAGACCCCAATCTACATTGGGCCCGTTTTGGAATTTCCCATTCCCCATTGGCCCCAATGGAGAATGTTCGGTGCTAATACCCCCAGCGGTATTACTGCTGCCGATAATAGCACAGAAAACCAGCAAAATCACAATAGATTTGCCCCCAGCTCAGAGCTGGGGGTAAATCCGCCAAGTCCATGATTTGGAGGACCCTTAAATGTGGTGGTAATAGCGTTAATAGCGGTAATAGTTTTGTGTCTGAGTACTTTGATGGAAGTGTTCGTGGTTTCTTTGAAGAGGTACTTCTCGTTGTGTGTGGAGTTGGGTATGTGTTGTCCTTTTCAGTCAATTTTTCAGTTTTTTTGATAGTTGATGCAGTATGAGCTGATTTTAATTTCTTTGGTGGTACTGTTGGGAGATCATTTAGAACTTCTGATTGCATGAGTTTTCTTTTAAAACCTTTGCATTTTTAGGAACCAGGTATATTTTGAGATGGGGTGTGTAGAGTGCACATAGTCTATTGTACTCTTTGATGCAAGGAATGATAGTCTGACTACACTAACATCAAAATTGACTAGATATGGGGCCATATTACGAGAAAGGAGGTAGCCATGGAGCTCTTAGCTCCATGGCTGCCTCCGTTCCGGGCTCCATTACCGGGTTCCTGCAATGGGGACTTAACGGGTTACTCTGACATAGGAGGACCCGGTAATCCCTCCTTGCAGGAACCCATCCCCTTTCCCATTTGAGCCGCCATAGGGCTCAATGGGAATGGGGAGGGAGGTAATAATGGGCAGATTACATCTGGCCCGTTATTGCCTCCCTTTTCCCCTCGCGTGACCCGGAAAGCATGCCTGGTTTTACCAGGTGTGCGAACCGGGTCCCGAACCAGACGTGCGATCCGTGTCCCGCGATGGGAAGCTCGTAATTGGTGCTCCCAGAATGAAGGGGGCCGGTCCTGTACCGGCCCCCTTCATTACAGGAGCACCAGCCTTATAATGAGGCCCATAGTCTTTCAAGTGTACGTAGACATGACAGTGCTACGTAACTCATGCCTTCTTTAAAGACTGTGATGCCAATATCAATTAATGCTCAATCTAAGGTTAGACCTTGCGATTTATGAATAGTCACTGAATAAGCTAGCGACAGAGAATACTGTTCTTTGCTTACATACATGTCTTTGAAAAGAAGGAATCAAGCGGTTGTGCATCCTATTCTTTCAACTTCTGAACGTTTGTCAAACTGGATGTTGACAAACTGAATACTTTTGTCACGTGGGTATGTCTGGAAGCAAACAACTGTACCATGTGCTCCATTAACTAAACCTTGCTCTAGGTCAAGGTTACACTTTAGCATTTCTCTACTGTTAACCCATAAAACCTCATCACAAGTTGGGCGCTAACCCCAGTAGTATTACCGCCGGGGCTATTAGCCCTACCGCCAAACCCCCTGGTGCTATTAGAGCCGGATCACAGATTTGGTCGAAAGGTAAGTCCCCATTCCCCATGGGGCCAGTTTGGGAATTTTCCATTCCCCATTGGCCCCAATGGGGAATGTTCGGTGCTATTACTGTCATGATGCCTACCTCTAAGGAGCCAGGCCGGGCCCAGCAACCCCAGAGGCAGACATCATTTTCCCCAGGGAAGTCTCAGCGGGCCCAAGTCGGGGCCCTTTGGACTCAGTCCTGGCGCCTTAGGCGCCAGGCTCATAGCGGACCCCAGTCCTGGCGCCTTAGGCGCCAGGCTCATAGAAGAGGATATGTGTTTAAGTGCTTGGGTGCACACTTACCTGATGCAGACCTTGCTGCTTCATCCAGGCCCTCTTGAGGCCTGAATGGGACTACTTAACCTGTAGGACTACTTCACCACCCGGGTGTGGTTGGGGAAGGATACATACCTGATTGGTGGAAGGATACATACCAGGAACTTCTTCCAAGGCTATTTAAACCCCACCCGAACAGCCACACATGCTTCGCGTTGTTCTGCACCTAGCAGCTGGACGCTCACCGTGTCAGCTCCTGCATCCTGACTTCAGCCACGCCTGCCAGCACCCTGGAACACCTGCAAGGGGAGAAAGGAAGAGAATAGGAGAAGAAAAGCCCTTACCTGCTAAATCTGCATCCCGGAGTCATTTCTCCAACGGCCCTGAAAAGGAAGACATCATTTTAAAGGCATTTCGTTTCGATCGCTGCAGCGCTGCATTTTACTCACCTTTGCAAAGCGCTTCCATCTTCAGCAGCGATCTTCCAGATTCAGCTACGCCCCGGCGCCTAGAGGAAAAAAGACAAGAACAAAGGTGAGAGGGAGAAAAGGAATAAGGAAAGCTCAGTTTCCTTTTAAGTCTTACCTGTTGGATTATCCCCACTGCATTTTGGGTCCTGCCGCTTCCTGGCATCTCCGGACCCCGGCCCCTATGGGGAAGAAAGACAAAGACATTGAATGAGCGAATGCAAAGACATTACCTGAGCGCTCATCCAGAACTGTTTCACTTCGGGTCGGCGCCATATCTCCGGCACTCCGAACCCCGGCCCCTAAGGGGAAAAAGACATAAGCATTAGCGCTTGCTGCAATTAGACAACGAACATTATTATTAAGCTTGAACTTTTGAACAGAACTTTTACAGCACCTTACCTGAACAGTCAAGCTTACCTGAACTCCCATCAATCCTCAATCCAGTGAAGTAACTGGGTTTCAACGCGCCCCTGCATCAGAAGCAGGATGGAGAGCTCATCCTTCCAAACCCTAAGGTGAGGCTTCACGGGGAATCGTGGAGGAGGTATCGTGGAGGGTTGGAAGGGAGTGGGAGGCTTGAGCATTGTTCCACATTTGGTAATACTCCCTTTTCACGCACAGGAGGGTATCCAACGAGCCAGGGAAGCCAGAATAGAGGGGCCCTTCCTGTCCATCTTCAGAGTTCTGCGCCTTCGACGCCGCGCCTCCGTGGGAACCAGGTGAGCGTTACAGAACGCGAAGCCTTACCACAATTTCCCACCTGGGCGCTATGGAGACTTCCGAGACAGATCAGCTGGCCCATATTTTAGGGGAATTACGGGCAGAAGTGCACTCAGCCCGCCAGGAGACTAATGCTCTCAGAAGGGAACTAATCCTATCCAAGGAAAGAACTGATGATCTGGCCAAAAGGTTATTGCAGGGCCAGGCAGAGCACACTCCTTTACCTGTTTCTGGAGATATTTCTACAACAATGGGTTCGAATAACTCGGTACAAATCAATCTACCTGGACACATGCCTTTGGCCCTGCCGGAACGTTTTGCGGGGGATCCCAAGAAATATGCCGTTTTTATGAACCAATGCCGTTTACACTTTTTATGCAGGCCCGGGGCCTTCCCCAACGACCAGACCAAAGTAGCCTTTGTACTATCTTACCTCAGTGGCTGTGCTGCCGATTGGTCTATTCCATTGGTAAATCAGGATGATCCCATTCTCCGGGATTTCCAGGGCTTCCAGGCCAGCATGGAAAGATTGTTCGCTCGACACTCGCAGGGACAGGCCCTTGACAACGAACTGCTATCCTTACGACAAGGTAATCAGGATCTTTTGTCCTATATCGCCACCTTTAATAGACTAGTTGTGGAAACCGGATGGCCTGAAAATAAAAGGATCACATTGTTTCATCGAGGCCTGCGCGGAGAGCTTAAAGATGTTATAGCTCAGATAGTAGATCCACCCCAGGCCTGCGCAGACTACATAGACTTAGTGGTTCAACTTGATCACAGACTTCAAAATAGAAAAGCAGATCGGCTCAAGTATGAAACCAGAGTACCTATCAAGACCCACGTTAACTCCAAGAGTACTGACGTTTCCGAACCTATGCAAATTGGCAGTGTTAAAGGACCATTAACGCAGAAGGAACGAGAGAGAAGGCGACAAATGCAACTTTGTCTGTATTGCGGAACTTCTGGTCACTTTCTTCAAAGTTGTCCAGTTAAACCACCCAAGAAGGTGGTTGGAGCCACTGATAACGAGTTATTGACACCTGGTTCGGGAAACGACCTAGCCCGACAAGCGTAGGGGTCCGCTTGCCGAGCTTGAAAACAAACTCTTTGACCTCGCATTTTGTCATGCCAATGGTGCTTGTGAACCCAAAACAGCCTCAGCAGTTGCATGCTATAAAAGCATACATAGACAGTGGAGCTATTGGAAATTACATAGACCGTGAATTGGCTTCCAGGATTAAGCTTCCTCTCCGCCCGAAAGTAACCCAAGATGTAATTACTACAGTTGATGGAACCGAAATAGCCTCAGGGCCTGTAACGCATTCCACAGTTGAAATCACTCTGGTGGGTCAGGACGGACATCGGGAAGCAATCGTGTTTGATGTGATCAAGGCCCCACAATTTCAAGTACTTCTTGGAATCCCTTGGTTAGAAACACATAATCCGAGAATAGACTGGCGAGCAAAGAAGATAACTTTTCCTGATTGTGAACCAACCTGTTACCCAAGGAATCCAGCTATGGGTCTAGCCTCTGTAACTTCCACCCCTGTACAGCTACCATCTGAATACCAAGAATTCCAAGATGTTTTTCAGAAAGAGCAGGCTAACACCTTACCTCCCCATCGATCTTACTATTGCCAAATCGACTTGGTACCCAATGCACAACTACCTTGTAGTAGGATTTATGCTCTTACTGAACCTGAGAACCTGCATTTGCGCCAGTATTTGGATCAATACCTGGCCAATGGTTTCATTCGCCCATCAAAGTCACCAGTCTCTTCCGCTTTGTTCTTCGTACCTAAAAAGGAAGGAGACCTTAGGGCCTGTATTGACTACCGCGCCCTAAATCAGATAACGATTAAGAATCGTTACCCTTTGCCCCTGATACCTGAGCTTATCGACCAAGTAAAAGATGCTCGTGTGTACACCAAGCTAGATCTCCGAGGAGCTTACCACCTGGTACGTATAAAAGAGGGCGACGAGTGGAAGGCTGCATTCCGCACCAAATTTGGGCTCTTCGAATATCAAGTAATGCCCTTCAGTTTGTGCAACGCACCTGCCGCCTTTCAGTACTTCATGAATGATGTTCTTCGGGAACTTATCGATGTTTGTGTCATCGTTTATATTGACGACATCCTGGTGTATTCCTCCTCAGAATCTGATCACAGAAACCATGTTAGGGCAGTTCTTGAGAAATTGCGTCAGCACAAATTATTTGCCAAGCTCGAAAAATGCGTTTTTCATACCACAGAAGTGGAGTTTCTCGGATTCATCCTGACACCTCAAGGAATCCGAATGGACTCGCGGAAAGTGGACGCCATTCTCAAATGGCCATCTCCTAGCTCTGTGAAGGGAGTGCAAAGCATGCTTGGCTTTGCCAATTTCTATCGAAGGTTCATCCCGGAATTTTCTCGAACTGTTCAACCCATCACAGCTCTCCTAAAGAAAAACAAACGCTTTGAATGGACTCTTGAGGCTGAACAAGCCTTTCAGGACCTGAAAACCAAATTCACCTCTGCACCTGTATTGAAGCACCCGCGCCCAGATCTCCCTAACATCGTGGAAACCGATGCATCCAGTTCGGCCATGGGAGCTGTCCTGTCGCAAAGAGACCCAGAAACTAACCAACTACACCCTGTAGCCTTTTGGTCCAGAAAATTCTCTCCACCTGAACTCAATTACGCAATTACCGACAAAGAACTACTGGCTATTAAATCAGCTTTCAAGGCTTGGCGTCACTATCTTCTCGGTGCAAGACACACCATCACCGTAATTACGGACCACAGAAATTTGCAGTATTTAAAGACGGCCAAAGCTCAATCTTCGCGACAACTCCGATGGGCTTTATTCTTTGCGGAATTTGATTTTGTAATTACCTATCGCCCTGGCTGCAAGAATGGTAAGGCAGATGCCTTATCCCGGATAGGCATGGAAGAACCCAATTCGAGTTTAGAACCTGTGCCAATCATACCGGAACAAAGAATTCTGGGCTTGACTTCATTGCAAACCATTGTGGATATCCAAGCTCAAGTAAAACAGCTTTTTGACTCTTCTGCCTTACTAGAATGGAGTCAAAAGGGTCCTCACTACACCGTTAAGGATGATTTACCCTACTTCCAAGAGCGGTTATTTCTGCCAAGTAAAGAATTGCAGGAACTTGTCATTACCCGTCATCATGAATCATTAATGGAAGGACACCCCGGTATCGCAAAAACAGAAGAAAAGATCAAACGCCACTTCTGGTGGCCTTCTTGGAGAAAAGACATAAAGTCATTTGTGTTGTCTTGCGGAATCTGTGCCCAAAATAAGAGTCAAAAGAAAAGGCCAGCCGGCCTACTTCAACCTTTGGACATTCCACCAGCACCTTGGCACACCTTGTCAATGGACTTTATAACTAACCTGCCTCCTTGTGGTGGTTACAACACGATTCTCGTAATAGTGGATCTATTCTCCAAAATGGCCCATTTTATCCCTTTAAAAGGATTGCCGTCAGCTTCCACCTTGGCCAAGGAATTTATGGAAAATATAGTGCGGTTACATGGTTTCCCTTCCATATTAGTCTCAGACCGTGGAAGTCAATTTATCTCCCACTTTTGGAAGAAATGTTGCCAACTAGCACAAATAGACGTGCGGTTATCCACCAGCCACCACCCCCAGACCGACGGACAAACCGAGAGAACCAATCAGACTCTCGAGCAATATCTGCGGTGCATGTTACACCAATCCGAGTTGAATTGGAAGGACATTCTTTGGATTGCAGAATATGCATACAACAATTCAGTGCATTCTGGAACCGGACAGACTCCTTTTTATACCCTGTATGGTCACCATCCTCGGACCTCTGACCTAGATCCACCTCTGACCCTGGAGATGCCTGCAGTAAATCACCTACATTCCACAATAACCCAAGCCTTCAAAGAAGCTACAACCCACTTACAGCAAGCCAAGAAAAAGTATAAAGAAAACGCTGATTTGCACCGAAGTAAAACTCCTCCTTACCAAGTAGGAGATCAGGTATGGCTAGCAACTAAACATCTACCCCTCAAGGGTCAGCGAACTTTTAATCCCAGATTCATAGGGCCTTACCCCATCAAAGCTATTATCAACCCAGTGGCCTTTAAACTCGATTTACCATCCAACATGCGGATTCATCCCGTTTTTCACGCATCTCTTCTAAAACCAGTACAACCTGGAACCAGACTGTCTGAGCCCCCAGGCCCTGTCCAAATTGATGGAGAATTAGAATTCGAAGTGAAAGACATTTTAGATTCCAAGATAGTTAAGTCGAAACTCTTCTATCTTGTTGATTGGAAAGGATATGGACCTCAGGAAAGATCTTGGGAACCCAGTAACTATGTTCACGCACCACGATTAATTCAAAGATTCCATTGAAGATTCCCGCACAAACCAAAACCCCCGGAGGAAAAGACCTTGGGAGGGGCCTTGAGGGGGGGTACTGTCATGATGCCTACCTCTAAGGAGCCAGGCCGGGCCCAGCAACCCCAGAGGCAGACATCATTTTCCCCAAGGAAGTCTCAGCGGGCCCAAGTCGGGGCCCTTTGGACTCAGTCCTGGCGCCTTAGGCACCAGGCTCATAGCGGACCCCAGTCCTGGCGCCTTAGGCGCCAGGCTCATAGAAGAGGATATGTGTTTAAGTGCTTGGGTGCACACTTACCTGATGCAGACCTTGCTGCTTCATCCAGGCCCTCTTGAGGCCTGAATGGGACTACTTAACCTGTAGGACTACTTCACCATCCGGGTGTGGTCGGGGAAGGATACATACCTGATTGGTGGAAGGATACATACCAGGAACTTCTTCCAAGGCTATTTAAACCCCACCCGAACAGCCACACATGCTTCGCGTTGTTCTGCACCTAGCAGCTGGACGCTCACCGTGTCAGCTCCTGCATCCTGACTTCAGCCACGCCTGCCAGCACCCTGGAACACCTGCAAGGGGAGAAAGGAAGAGAATAGGAGAAGAAAAGCCCTTACCTGCTAAATCTGCATCCCGGAGTCATTTCTCAAACGGCCCTGAAAAGGAAGACATCATTTTAAAGGCATTTCGTTTCGATCGCTGCAGCGCTGCATTTTACTCACCTTTGCAAGGCGCTTCCATCTTCAGCAGCGATCTTACGGATTCAGCTACGCCCCGGCGCCTAGAGGAAAAAAGACAAGAACAAAGGTGAGAGGGAGAAAAGGAATAAGGAAAGCTCAGTTTCCTTTTAAGTCTTACCTGTTGGATTATCCCCACTGCATTTTGGGTCCTGCCGCTTCCTGGCATCTCCGGACCCCGGCCCCTATGGGGAAGAAAGACAAAGACATTGAATGAGCGAATGCAAAGACATTACCTGAGCGCTCATCCAGAACTGTTTCACTTCGGGTCGGCGCCATATCTCCGGCACTCCGAACCCCGGCCCCTAAGGTGAAAAAGACATAAGCATTAGCGCTTGCTGCAATTAGACAACGAACATTATTATTAAGCTTGAACTTTTGAACAGAACTTTTACAGCGCCTTACCTGAACAGTCAAGCTTACCTGAACTCCCATCAATCCTCAATCCAGTGAAGTAACTGGGTTTCAACGCGCCCCTGCATCAGAAGCAGGATGGAGAGCTCATCCTTCCAAACCCTAAGGTGAGGCTTCACGGGGAATCGTGGAGGAGGTATCGTGGAGGGTTGGAAGGGAGTGGGAGGCTTGAGCATTGTTCCACATTTGGTAATACTCCCTTTTCACGCACAGGAGGGTATCCAACGAGCCAGGGAAGCCAGAATAGAGGGGCCCTTCCTGTCCATCTTCAGAGTTCTGCGCCTTGGACGCCGCGCCTCCGTGGGAACCAGGTGAGCGTTACAATTACCCCCAGCGGTATTACCGCTGGCGATAATAGCACCGAAAACCAGCAAAATCACAATAGATTTGCCCCCAACTCAGAGCTGGGGGTAAATCCGCCAAGCCCATGATTTGGAGGGCCCTTAAATGTGCGGCATTAGCGTTACCGCCGCATTTAAGGGTTACCGCTAAAATCATGATGTTAGAATTGTCTCCAAACCAGCAATGCTGTAGTCAGATTGTTCTAAGATAGTTAGTCGTGCTATGGCTTGTTGACACATAGGTATTGTCATACAGTGTACGTTTTTGCTTTCCAGTATTTGTAGTAAGTACATTAGAAATTCCTGTGGATCTTTTTCTCTGTTTAACATGAATTTCACCATTGCAGCACAATAGTACAATTCCTGCCTTATTCCTGAGACACGGTTACTACAGCTGAAAGGTTGTTGTTTGATAATTGTTGGAGGAATTTACTGATCATTTTTGTAAGAATGTTTTCCCTGAACCTGCTTCGCCAATTACATATAGCAGTACAGGTTTGTAGTGTTCACAGGTACAAGTTTTAATTTCGTGCTGTATACCATGTTCAATTTCTTTACTTGTAGAAAAATGGTACGCTGCTCATTGTTCAGTTGGGATTTTAGTAGAGCAAACTCTTCTGCAAATTGCTCATACTGACACATGGTGGTCTCTACTTCCATCATGGCTAATTCTGCCTCATTTGCTATGCGTGGCTCTCCAAGTGGTTCTTTGCTTCCTTTCTTAGAAGGTTCACTGCTCTCAGAAGTGTCTACATTTAGTTGTGCTTGAAGTTCTTCTTCTTCTTGGCGTTCATTGTCCAATATTGTTTTGTACTGTGTAAAGTTCCCATCTGTAATTGTACTTTCACTTGCATTGAAAGCATCTTCATAGGAGGCATGGGTACATCTTCTTCTTTTCTCCATGGTTTGGAAAGTTGCAGTAGAGCCATTTAGTACAGCTCTTTGTGTTGAGGAGTTTTTAATGACGATTTCATATGGTTAATCATGCTGTGTTTGATAAGTTTCACCAGGCTGCCTTCACAACCTTCGACTCTGTATCTACTTTTTTTCTCATCTGGTTTAATGTTATCTTTGTATGCAAAGTTTTGGGCTATGTGGTACAGGCACATGGTTTCTAAAGTAATACTCCTGTTTGGGTAGTATGTGTCCAATACGTTGTTTTTCAAAATGCCCTGGCTGTTGGGATTGTTTTTGTCTATTGTTTCTATGTCATCGTACGATTTGAGAATTCTTTTTCTGGATGCAGCAGGACCAAGGCTTAGCCAAACTATGTTTTTCAGATTTCCCATATAATGTGGTGCTGGTTAAATGGTCTGCAGCTTCATTCTGTAGGACAGCATTTTTATGCCAAAGCTGTACAATTTCTGTGACAGTGTTTTGTCAGATGGTATGTCATCCCCTCTGTTTTCTCTGCTTTGGTTAAGTAGGCTGTGACATATCGTGCAACTGCAGTGGAATTGTCTGCAATGTACTGTACATCTATACTTGCTTTCCATAAGAGGGCAATTATTGCATTGTAATCATTGATGTACTTTGATGCTTCGGTTCTTTTTATGCAGTATGTGTTCTTAGGAGATTTCCCTTTCACACTGTGTCTAACTGAAGACATGAAGCTGTTTACTTGCCCTGTTGCTGAAACTGGTCTAGGGAAACCAGAGTGGCATTTGGTGTAGTATTTGCAGTTGTTCTTATATTTGCGAGGACAATACTTGCCACACTTGTGTGCATGTAGGTCACGATGTGTACTTTGTGAGGGGATTTTGCAAGTGATATATTTGGGAATCAACGGCAAAACAGTTGCATTACTGTCCTCATCAAATTTAGGAGCATTTTTAATCCACAAAAGCATGTGGATTTGTGGTGCTCCTCTGGCTTGATATTCTTTTCTCCAAAAGAAGTGCTCCACTTCCCCGAGGGGAGGAAGTGCTTTATTGCAAATGAAGTGGAGCATGGCAATGAAGCGATGATGGAAGTACCTTAATACATTTACAGGATCAAGAGAGCAAAGTTCTCCTGGTGTTTTCATGTCTACGCCTGTTTTATTTTTGTTTTCTATGCGTAGGAAAGTGTGCAAGTCTTTTATAGGAGGTGCGTTAGTGGGGGGAAAGTTCGTAAAATTGACAGAAAGAAAGAAGAGCGTAACCATTTGGATATTACAGTGGCTGAAATGTGTAAATGCCAACTTTGCAAGCACATACCACTGTAGGTGGCATTTGATGGTAGGTGATGGGAGACATGACAGTATGGTTTTTGAGTATGTTAGAGAGGTTCAGTGGCAGGTAGTTGCACATGCTGTCCTTCTTACTATGAATGGCATGGAAATGGGACTGTAGATTATCCAATCAGGTGTTGAGGGTGTTCTTAGCAGGAAGGGGTGCTCATACTTTTTTTAATTGCTATGTACCGTGATGATAGCAGAGATGCAGATGGTGAGAGTGCTCATCGTCGGTGATTCGTTTGTGGTTGAACTGCACACATATGCCCAGGGTAGCAGAGTTGATGAAAATTCTGGTGTGGAAGGAGTGCACGCTTTGTGGTGCAGTGTGGCTCTACCGAGTTTGCAAGCTGTGATTGCAGAGTGCAGAGATGTGGCCGCTTGGAATAATGTTGACATACTAGTGCTCCATTGTGGAGCACTGCATTTGGCTTTTCACATTGCTGCAAGTTTGCTTGGTGAACCGAAGGAGGTGATGAAAGCAGTGATGCACCTTTTCCCCACTGCAACAGTGATTTTCTCATGAATACCACCAAGACAAGTTTGGAACAATCCCGATGTACTTTCTTCCGATGTAGAGATGGAAAGGTGTCCTGTAAACGGCAGCATGTCTGCATGTCTGTTCGATGCTGGCATGCTCTTCTGTGCTTGTGTAATAATGCAAGGATGAGAAGAAGAGAACAATCCCCAACAAATACAAAAAAGGTGTTTGTTTACAAGCACTTTAAAAAAAATAATCTCTTTTCACAGCTACCGATAACGAGGGGATCCTCTACCATGGTTGAAATGTATTCCCGCATCTGCGCATAAAGGACAAAGAGCATCATTATGAGGTGGGCGGTATGGGGTTAACAGCGCCGGTAAAGGTGCCGGTGCTGCTAACGCCATACCGCTCTATTACAAGGTCCACTTGCAGGACCCGCTCTGGATGTCTGGTTTTACCAGACGTCCTTAGTGGGTCCCGTGAGTGACCCAGCATGCTAACAACGGGCCTGTCATTAACAGGCCCATTGTTAGCATGCTCCTCATTCCCATTGAGCCCTATGGGGGCTCGAATGGGGATGGTCCGGGTCTGGGTTCCCTGAATGGGGAAATACCGGGCCCTCCAAGGTCGGAATGGCCCAGTATTTCCCCATTCAGGGACCACGGACTGGAACCAAGTTTGGAGGCAGCCATGCCCTTGTTAAGGGCATGGCTGCCTCCAAACTCATAATGAGGCCCATAAATATGTCCGCGGACACTGCAGTATTTGGAGGTGTGCATGCAGTATATGCGGGTCTTTTGAGGGTGACTGGCATGGAAATTGGACTGTGTAGGCATGGGGATTAGTCAATAAGCTTTCCTGGGTGTGGTGTGTAAGGACAGATTGTGCCAGAAGGTGTGTTTGCAAATAGGATTGCACATGGCTATGGTTATGGATGTGCCATTCAGGAGGCAGAGTGTATGGCCTTTGGGTGACTCTTGGATACATTGGATGGAAGTGTATGCAGAACGCTGTGGGGTGGCTACACACCTTGGGTTCCATCATGTGGATGTCCACTGGTACGGAGTACGTGGGATGAAGTGGCTGCATTCGTGCCACTTTGGTCGACGCTCGATCATCCAGACATTATTATTCTTCATTGTGGAGGGAACAGTTTAGGACATGTTACTGGAATATCACTGCAGTTTGCGATGAAGGAGACACTTCGGCAAGTCATGGAAATGTTTCCAAAGTCGCAAGTAATTTTTTCTCGCATTGCCCAGAGACAGATGTGGCTGCGTTCTTCCTCATTTGGGCCGCAAATGGAGAAAGTGAGGTGCAATGTAAGCAAGGGTGTTTGTGCCTTTTTGCGAGAAGTTAGCATGTTCTCCAAACACAATGAAAACATTATGTTTTGTAGTTCCAACATTTTCCGTAGAGATGGATTCCATCTTACTGATGCTGGTAATCAGCTGTCTCTACGAATATCCAAAATGCAGTGCAGCACTTCTTGCAAGTATAACAAGCATTTCCCCAGTTTGTGTTGACCACTTCAAACCTTCCAAACACAAACAGCACAAAAAGGCTGTTTTCAGAGCCACCTCCTCCTTTTGGGAATGCGTGCAATGTTTGTGACAGAGCCACGCCTTGCATTTTTTACCGCACTGTCCGCAGAGCTTATAGGCTGAGGGGCAGTCAGCATCCTTTCATTGGAATTCTATTTTTGAACTGTGAAAGGTGGCTCTGAAAAGAGCCTTTTTTCTTTCCCTTTCTGATTGTTTTATATTTCTCCTGTTCTTGTAACACACAACACAGAAGGAAAGGAAGGGAAGTGAGGTTAGGGAAAGGCCACCAACCAAAGGGATAAGAAAGGGCAAGAGGAGAGAGGAAGATGTTGGGTGGACCTTACTTAGGTAGGGGCAGTCCTTGTGATACTCCTGGACCGAAGCCTCGAAAGCACTTCAAAGTTGTTCTCCCCTGCAGACTACCACGTCGCAGTACATGCACAATACAGTGACCTTTGAAAGATAAGGGTCTGCTGCGATGCGTATGGCCTGCAAGGCTGGTTTAGGGTTCTGCTGCCCCACTGGACTGCGCCTAGTGGTGGCAGGAGCAGATGCAGAGGATACTGTAGAGGACATTAACCTAATGTCTTGTTCGAAGGGGACAATCCCCCTATCTGCTTCCTTGGTCAATTTGAGGTGTCGCTGCATGGAGGTGGTGCCATAGTTGTATATGCCAGGTTTTCCGTGACTGCACTCAGTGCATCTCACCTGGTTAGCATGAGATTTGGGCAAGTCTCCTATGGTGGTAAATAGTTTCCACACACAGGACTCATGCTGGCTGCAGGAAATGGGGATTGCTCTATTTCATCCTCGCTCTCCTCTTGATCTCTATCTACATTACCTCGCCTGTTCCCTTGTCCAGGCCCTTCGGAAGGAGGTGGTGCTGGTGGTAGTGAGGGTGAGGGTGCTGCTGACTTAGAGGCAGTAGCAGCAGCCATGGTTGACAATATATGCAAAGGTGATATAGCACAGTAGAAATGCGCACAAAGCAATTTCATCACAAAACAATGTGCACCTCTGCTCTCTTCAGGAATGTCATCAACGACATTTGTGATGTCATCTTTGATGTCATGAGTGGTAGTCCTTGCAGTGCACAGTGGTATCATGAGTTATGGTTGCTAAGCTCTCCATAACTGGCAAATTTCTGGGGTCTTCGGTTTTACTAGTAAGCATAATATGGATAGTTTGTTATTAGTGCAAAGTAACTATAATGTCCTTTTAAAAAAGCTTTTTATTAGGGCAACTGAACCATAACGTCCCTTTAGCAAGGCCTTGCACCGACAACTATAGGCCCTGGTTGCAAGTAGGTTTTACATTGTTGCCTTGTGTGTGTGGTTTGTTAACATTGCATACATTGTTGGTTCGATGGGAGCACCAGAAGTGAGCTGACTTGCGTATATTGTTGGTTCCATGGGTGTGGTCATTGTTAGAACATCCTACAGTTTTCGGTGTCTGACTGGAGGTGTTGCAGTGCCAAGTCCTACAGTGTGCACACTGGGTGCAGTGTTGGAATACTGTCAGTGTAGAAGAGAGTAGGGTTCAAGTGCATCTTCTATGTGCTTGGATACTGCAATGTTCTAATAGTGTGTGCATAAAAGTGGATAGGGTTGAAGTGCATATTTTATGGGCTTGGGTAGTGTCTATTGCGTGGAGTGCTGACTACTGTACTGCACTGTGAAGTATTGGTTTTGTGGACTGAATAGACTTTGGGAGCAGGGCCACTGTTGTGAAAAAAAATGTGGGTCGGTCGGCAGTAACAACATAGCATGTGAATAAAAGTGGGTAGGGGTGCCGGAGGCTGTGTTAAGTTTGTAGACTCTGCTGATTGTTGCATGTTTCCATTTATAGCTGTATCATGGTGCAGAGGTTGGGTAGGAGTGCCGGTGCTGTGGTACGTTTGTGGATTCTGGTACTTGGTCACATGTTGGCATGCATGGTTGTATTACATTGCGGTGGGTGTATCCAAGGCCTAGACTCTTGGGTGCATGGCCAAAGGCCATAGGCCATAGCCCATGCACTCAAAAGCCAAGGCCTTGACCACACCCACCACAGCAATTCAGTTTGGACTCTGCATCAGTCAGAGGGGGGCGACCTGTAAAGAATGGCTGTGGAGCGCATTTTAGACTTGATAGAGCACCAGAAGTGAGCTGACCTGCCTACATTGTTGGTTCCATGGGTGTGGTCATTGTTAGAACATCATACAGTTTTCAGTGTATGGCAGGAGATGGTGCGGTGACAAGTCTTGTAGTGTGGACAATGGGTGCAGTGTTGGAATACTGTCAGTATAGAAGAGATTAGGGTTGAAGTGGATCATCTATGTCCTTGGATACTCTGCTTTGCGGAGATTGGTTGGAGTAGGGCCAGGTTGTGAAGATTTTGTGGTTTGGTTGACAGTGACACAATAATTTGTGAATGGAAGTGGGTAGGGATGCCGGAGGCTGTGGTATGTTTGTGGATTCTGCTAACTGTTACATGTTTCTATGCATCGCTGTGTTATGGTGTGGGGGTTGGGTAGAAGTACAGCTGGCTATGTTACGTTTGTGGATTGTGGTATCTGGCCACATGGTCGCATGCATGGCTCCATTATGTTGTGCTGGGTGTGGTAAAGGCCTAGACTCTGGTGTGCATGGCTAAAGTGATGGGTGCCGCTCTGGATGGTTTTGGATGCTGACATTGTGGATTCTTTTGCAGAACTTTCTACTGGAGGTGTTTTGGAAGCACACACGACGGGCACTCAAAGTGTGTAATGGTAAATAAAGAGTGCTGTACAGAAATGATAGTGTTGGATGCAGAGGTCTTGGCTGTCATTGGTGCATGTGAGTGTGAATATTTCACAGTACCCAGTGAGGGAGTGCTGGAAAAAGAAAAGTGGAAAGGGAAGAAGTACTGTCCCTGCTTTATTAGGATGCACCCTCACTGTAGCTAGGATAGCGCCCTTACCACATCCTGCCATTCTGAGCAAGGTGGGCATGGAAATTAAACTGTGGGGATTATACAATCAGGTGTCAGGGTGTGGTTCTATTTTTTCCCAATACTCTGTGTAGTGAGGTTGGTAGAGTTGGAGAGATGCACAGTGCTGATCGTGGGTGATACCTTTGTGCAATATCTGCATAGGTGTGCCGTGCAAAGAGGCGTTGTTGCTAATTTTGGGTTGGAAGAAGTGGATGCTTTGTGGGGCAGTCTCTATGAGTGCAGTTTCCGCGGGATGATTCGCCTTTGCAGATATGTAGCCTCTGTGGCTACCATTAATGTTGTTGTGGTGCATTATGAAAGTCTATATTTGGGTTACATGTCATGTGGACGTTTACTCCATCACCTGAAGAAGTTGCTGAATGTAGGGATTCAGATTTTTCCTACTGCCAAGTTCGAATTCTCATGCATAACACCAAGAGGAGTACCATATCGGTGTAATCTATCCGCAGCCAGAGCTCGGAAGGTGTCTTATAAACAGAAGCATGTGTGAATTTATGCACTCTGCTGGGATGTTCTCCATCCACTATGGGATCATGAGGTCGCAAAATATGCAGTGGTTCCTTAGAAATGGCATTTATTTAACCGCAATTGGCAATGCCATTTTCTTTTACACTGTGCAAGACGTATTGACCAGAATTCAGTTAAAATGTAACATATGTAAAGAGAAAAAAAAAGGAAAAAAGGGTGTTTGCAAGCACATAAAAATAAAACACAAAACAAAAAAAAGATTTATTTTCAGAGCCACCACTACAGACCCAATCCCCTACATGGTTTCAAATTTCTTTCCCCCCTGCCCTGCCTAACACAATAATGCTGTGGATTCTGAAGTAGTTTCAGAATTACACATGCCACATCTGCCCCTTTTCAGGATGGCAGGCATTGAAATGGGACTGATGAGGCTAACGCATTGCTCAATAAGGTTTGTGGTTGTGGTGTGTATGCAAAAACTGTGGCAGAAGGTCTATTTGTACAGAGACCTGCAGAAGGCCATGGTTGAAGTCTGCAAGGTAATCGAAAGGAATCCTGTTTGTATGCATGCAATGTATGTACTTGATGTACGTTGCTAAGAAACATTGAATGATGCTTTTCTGTGATATGTTTACACATTTTGTAGGAGATGGGTAGTGCAGACCAAATTTGTTGCATTGTCTGAAGGCAAGAAGACAGTTACTGTTTGGATATTAGAATGGCTAATATGGGTAAATGAAAATTTTGAAAGCATATTCCATTGCAGTGGCACTAGATGGTAGGTGATGAGAGAAAAAACAGTATGTCTTGTAAGTATGTTGTAGACATTCAGTGGCAGACAGCCTGCTCAGAGGCACGTATAACAGAGTTGTAAAAATACTGTATAGAAAATATTTCTACCTGTACTTTGCAGTGATGGGTGGCCATGTGGATGAATGTGGACGCAGAAATGATGGATAGTTTTACTGGAGGTGCCTTCGAATCACACATCACTTGCATTCTGATTGTGTAATGGTACATATGAAGGGTTATACAGAACAGACAGTATTACATGCTGACGTCTTCGATGTGATTGGTGGATGAGTGTGTGACTATTTAACAGTACCGAATGAGGTAGTGCTGGATAAAAAATAGTGGAAAGGAAAGAAGTGCTGGTCCTGCTTTACTGTGGCACGACCCTCGCGGTACTTGGGGAAGTGCACGTGCCACAATCTGTGCTTCTAACCATGCGGGCCAATGGAAATGGGACTGTGGGGATTATCCAATCAGGTACTGAGAGTGTGGTTCACAGGAAGTGGCAGTGATACTATTTTTCATTACTCTGCATAGTGAGGAAGGCTGACATGGAGAAACGCATTGTATTGAATTTGGGTGATGCCTTTGTGGTAGATCTGCACAAGTATGCCCAGGAAAGGCACTTTGATGGCGATTTCGGTTTGGAAGGAGTGGACGCATTGTGGTGCGCTGTCGATGTCTGCAGTTTTGGCATTATTCTTGACCATTGCAGAGAAGTGGCCAGTTTTGCTACAGTGCACATTGTTGTCGTGCACTATGGTGGCATGCATTTGGGTTACATGACTTGTTCATGTGTGTTCCATCAACTTAAGAGGTTGATGAAGGCAGTGAATAGGCTTTCCCCACTGCCCAGGTGGTTTTCTCTGCCCTAACACCAAGAAGAGTATGGGACTATCCTAATGTATGCTGTGCCCAGCCAGAGGTTGGAAGTGGATTTAATCAATAGAAGCATGTGTGATTTATTGTCTGTTCATGGGATGTTCTTCTGCAACCATGACAGCATTAATTTTTTTAATTCTGTGTGTTTCCATGCAAATGGCATTTCTTTGTCCATCATTGGTGGGGCTCTTTTGTTTGCCCATATACAGGAGGCTTTGAAAAGTTTGTTGTAAGAATGTGAGGGGAAGAAAACAGAAAACCCTATAAAAACCGTAAATAAAGGTGTTTCTCTAGAAGCATCTACAAAGAAAGGCTCTTTTCAGAGCCACCAATGATGAAGAAATTCCCTACCTTGGTTGCAATTTATTCCACAACGCCTGTGCACAGCACGAAAGCCACATCCGGGACTTTAGAGGATGATGGGCATGGAAATGGGACTGTGCAGGCTAAGGGATTGCACAATAACATTTCTGGGTCTGGTGTCTACGCAGAGGAGTGTTGTTCAAAACTGATAGTGTTACATGGAGAGCTCTTTACTGTGATTGGTGGATGTGTGTGTGACTATTTATCAGTGCCGAATGAGGGTTTGATGGAAAGAAGATAGTGGAAAGGGATGAAGGGTTGTTACTGCTTTACTAGGGCACAGCCCTCGCGGTACTTCAGGAAGTGCACATGCCACATACTTACGTTGTGAGCATGCTGCCCATGGGAATGGGATAGGGGGGATTATTGGTACAGAGTGTGTGCTTCACAGGAAGGGGCGTTAATACTTATCTCCATTACTGTGTGTAGTGAGCCGGGCTGACATGATTGCAATTACTTGCAAAGGTAATGTAGCATAGCAGAAATTGTTCCAAACTCAGTTACAGCTCACAGCTATGTATGCTGCTACTCCATTCTAAAAAGCTACAAACAGAATGCAGAGCAGATCTGGGGTGTGACCTTTTGTAGGGCTGCTGCAGAGACCTTGCAACTGGTAAAGAAGCCTACATCATTAAACCAAATACATACATGTGAAATGGCACATTGTGGGGAGTTTGTAAGCATGCAATTTCCCAATAAAACTTTGTAGATTACAGAACATTGCACTTTTCCACTGGAAGAGTGTTGGATCGTGTCTGCGCCATAAGGGCCCACGTGCAGCGTGGTTGCGGTCCCATGGTGATGTTCGTATGTTCTTCATTGGGACGTCTGTCCGCAGGATGCGTTTTGGGCAGAATATTTTGTGCACATGTGCATAGGTGTCCTATGCACACCGTTGGGATCTCTATAGTAATTAATAGTGCGACACATGCGCGGGGTCCATTTTGGGACACACTGGGTGTTTGAAGGTTATAGTAGGTGGGATGTTTATGTGTACAGCTACCTGTAGGACGTGGCTGGGAGCCTCAACCTACTTAAAGTTTGTCACAAGTTTCTTTGCATATGCTGGACAGGGGTAATGTTACCAGGAGATAGAGGAAGAGATGCACATGCATGTACTTGTACAACGGACAAACGTCCGCTCCCACAACTAGTTATAGGTGGGTCACAAGGTGCAGATATGCAGTTCATACTGACGTGGTACAGTTGTCTCCTTTGTGATTGTGAATAGGCTGGGCAGGTGCGGTGTCGGTAGGACACCTCCCTTTTCCTTAATTGCAGTAATTCCCACCAGTACTGTGCACCGCTGAGTCATAACGGCATTTTAAATCCAAAGCAAAAGGCACATGTACACTCAGCAACAACTTACATACCAATATTTACTTCCACACATTCATACATGCCATTAAGAAAGAGAGGGGTTAGCAGAAGTGGATACTTATTGTGGGTATCAATATGATGAAGACGGTGGGTCCACAGAGGGAGGAAGAAATCTGAGAAGCAAAAAAAAAGTACAAGCCTGATTATTAATATCTCAAACAAAACCTTCTCCAAACAACAACTGGATTTGATTAGTCTAGGCTTATCCTTTGTTCCAACGGATAACCCAAATTTATTTAACAAAGAGATCAACGTATTCAAATTAATTAGGAAAATAAAGTCAAAAGTATTTTTTGATTCAATTCCGCCAGTACAAGAGCGGTCAACCACATTTGACACACTAGAGATGAAAGCCAAAAGTAACTTCAGCCCTAATGTGAGGAATTCAGCCCTTAACCAAAATACAGAGAGACTTGAAATCCATAAAATACATGGATACAAAAAGGCAAAACCTATGTAAACATCAACATAGGTTATTGAAACAATTATCTGAGGACAGCTCTATAGAAATTAAGCCTGCGGATAAAGGTGGGGCAACCGTCATTATGGACGCGACAATGTACAAAAAGGCTGTTTAGCTGTACTGGAAGTTAAGAATACTTACACAACCTTAGATAATGATTCAACCAAGGAAATACAACTAATGATTGAACAAGTCATTAATAAGGCTCACATAGAAGGCTGGATCACTGACAAGACCGAAGATTTCTTGATTAACAAAAATCCAATCATACCTGTGTTTTATGGGCATCCAGAAGTCCACAACAATCGCATCAATCCACCATTTAGACCTATCGTGGCAGCAACAGAAAGTGTATTTGATACTCTTTCAAAATACTTGGACACATTACTACAGCCACTAATACAGTCCACATCGACATATCTGAGAGATACTACTCATTTTTTTAACATACTAGACGATGTGGAACGGATGGAAAACAATTGGACTCTGTTTAACACTTCCATACTTCATGAAGAGGATCTAGAAGCCCTTGAATGATTGCTGTTGAAAGAAGAATACTTTCCCTCAAACAAAGTGTTTGCAATTGAATTGGCTAAAATGATTTTATATAACAACTTCTTTAGATTCCAGGGACACTATTACCTCCAAACCTTCGGCACCTCAATGGGCTCATTGATGGCTCCAGCCTACGCTAATACTTTCATGTTTCATTTTGAATCCTTGTACATCTTGGAGAACCCCACATGGTTCATGTGGACAAGGTATATTGATGACATTTTTGGTATTTGGAAAGGATCAACAACTGAACGTGAAAATGTTCTGAATTACCTTAATGGATGCAATCAGAAGATTAAATTCACTTTAGAGATTGGAACACCAGATGTTAATTTTCTAGATGTTAAGATCATTCCAAATAACCAATTACAGACAACAATCTTTAGAAAACCGACAGACGTCAATAACAGTCTTTACTACACTAGTCACCACCCACAACATCTCAAAAATAATCTTCCTCTTAGCCAATTGTTAAGAATTAAAAGTATAGTATCAGAAGAAGGAACATACAAACAAGCTAGAGAGGATCAAATTAGATGATATCAGGAAAGAGGCTTCCCAGATCAAATCTTATCAGAAGCATCTAGAAAATGTGGACTTAAGAAGAGATCAGAGTTACTGCAATGACAACATAAAGTAAATAAAGAAGAACATCCACTAATCCATTTGTCTCAATATTCACAACAAAGTCCACAAATTAAAAGAATATTGATTAAGAATTGGAAAATTACAAGATTGGATCAACAATTGAGTACACTTTTCCCAAAATCACCCCTAATGGCATACAATAGGGTAAGTAATTTGAGAGATTCATTGGTAAAAGCGGAAAGAATAGACACTTCTAAACAATTATTTCTTGCAAAAACAAAGAAACGTACATTTCCATGTCTAAATTGTTGACACTGCAAAAATGTACAAAAGGGCAAAAATATCAGACATCCCTACAAGGGACAAAATTGAACTACAGGACTAAGCGACATGTGAAATTAAATGTGCAATCTATGCATTGATCTACCCAGGTGGGCAATATTTCATAGGACAAACAACCAGGAGAGTCAAAGACAGAATTAGTGAATATAAATCAAACATACGCACAAAAAATGTGAAATCTCCAGTATCAAAACATTTCTGGACAAACATCACACAATTTCCCAGCTAAGATTTGTAATTTTAGAGTCAGTCACCACACCATCCAGAGGGGGAATCTACAGCACATTTTGTCTTGCAGAGAGATGTTTTGGAAACACAAACTAGCATCATTAGAGCCAAGAGGTATGAATGAGGAATTTTCTCTGAATGCATTTCTATGAAGGATCTGCACTCTGAAACATACCGATCACCTCCTTCAAGAATAATGAATCCCTCAGAGTGTGTAGATGTTATATCTAGCTTATATAAGAATACTTACCTTATGAGATCATTATATATTGTACTGGACCAATCCACATCATCAAACACAGGTCTGAATCAACAGTGTATATTACATTACATTCCACAAACTCTGTACAATTATAAGTTACAAGAATGTTATGATAATAACGTGTATGAACTGTAATATCAATGTGGACTAATAGGCACATACTAAAATTACTATTGTCTAAAATTAAGTAACAACACTACATTCTTGATACAACAACAGAAGATGTGATGTTCTAACATCCATCAGTCCCAATAGGTCACTGTGTGAATTAGCAGAGGATGGAGAGTAACAGTAAGATGTGTGCAATACAGCCCATCAGCATGTGTATACGCAATACATTGTATCACCACTTGAGTGTGCTAACACATTCGTTACATTGATAACATATAGGAAATGTTTCACTTAGTCATGATTGAATTCCTGAAAGTGAGTTGTTCTCCTTTCAGGAGTCTACATTCACATAAACATATTTCATAGTTTCGAAATTCGCACTTTAGTGTTTTCTGCACTATGTTTCCTAGCCATCCTATCACCATACGTGACCACGTCACGTTGGCACATTTACAGATATATAACATTGTTGCCTGGCAACAAAGAAACTTTTGACATTGCGGCTTGATTTTTCCACATCGCGGCTGCCGTGGTATAGATTTGAATACGAATGACAGAAATTAATGTAAGTAGAAAGAACAAATGAGTTGGTTTCTAACAGAAGGTGTTAGATCAATTAATTAATACACGTCTTTCAAATAGATACGAACACGAACGATTTGCTTCCCATGCGTGAGGAGAAAGATTGGAACTGTAAAATCTATCTATTCACCCGTCTGTCTGGCACCGAGTAGGTGAGCATCGCTAATCCTTTATTAATTGATTTAATAAAACTTTGTTTGAAAACATAATGTTTCATGTACCAAAGCCATGTACAAACAGAAACACGTGATATATGTATTTATATTGCATAACCAAACACTAAGAATCTAATACTATGAGGTTTTCAGAATGGCATTTAAACCCAGATACCTGTATTTCAGGTGACATCTGGGTTTTTGATGATGAAATGAAGCAAATTGGATATTTTCGGCAATAGAACAAAGTGAGTACCTGCATGTAACATCAACGTCCGGTAAATTATACCCATTTAATCACTAACAGAATGAGTAATACTACAAAAGAACAGCATAGTAATATAGTTGTATATAATTACTAACAGTGAAAGTATTGTATTTTGCTCCTGAAGAAGAGAGTTGTTCTCTCGAAACACCTTTAAACTTATGATTTCATTTTATTTATCTGGACTTGAATGTATGCATTTGGAAATGAACTGTGAATCACTATGAATCAATACTGAAGTTCTTGGGAAGACATTTGTATGATGAATGTAGAAACCTGTATGATTATGAATTCACAAATTTTGAAATGTTCACTAATAAACTCTTTTGAGTTAAAAATTATGAGACACAAATGTGTTGATGAGTTACATGACAATTTATTAAAAATACATAGTAAATTAGGTTCAATAGAAGTATAACGAAATTTTGACTGGAAGATACTTTCAGCACTTACAGGTGTGCAAGGAACGGGAGTGCCCATGGACCATGGGTACTCCATAGTTTTCACTCTTTTAAAGCAGCCAACGAGTGAGTGTTAAGAAAATGGAAGTGGAAAGGGTAGAAGTGCTGGCCTCTGTAGGTGGGTCCGCTGACACTGCGGTAGTCTGTGGATGGCACATGCCACATACAGTTCTTTTGTCGATGCCTGTAATGGAAAGGGGACTGTTGGGACTAGCCAATCAGATTTGCTGGGTGTGGTTACAAGAAGAGAAGATATTAGGAGTTCTGTTTGCAGGAGTAGTGAGAATGGGTATGGCTATGTGTTTAAGAAGGCAGACTGTGTGGATTCTGGGGGACTCTTCAATTCAGTCATTGAAGGTATATGCTGATAATCATAGCATCCTTGGAAATATTTAATTGGCAGAAGTGGACATTTCCTGGCTCAAACTGGGAAACCTTGCTTTCATTCTGTGAAAGTATGACTCACTTTAAATGTCCAGATATTGTGATTGTCCATTGTGGAGGGGACAGTTTGGGGTTTGTGACTCCAGTCTCTTTGCAAGTTGCGCTGAAGGATTTTTTAAAAGGCCTAATGCAACCGTTTCCTTCTGTTCAGATTATTTTCTCAGATATAAATCAAAGACGCACATGGAGATGTCCAAGAAACTTTTTCAGTCCTCATATTGAACAATGAAGGCAGATTGTCAATAAAGGTGTTTCTGCTTTTTTGTATGCTGCAGGAATGTCATCTTTTGAGAATGATAATATCAATTCCCAGGGTGTGAATAATTATTTCACTTCACAGATGTCGGAAATGCAATTTTCCTTTACAATCTTAGGAATGCATTGAAGAGGTTCCTGTGTGGAAAAAAACATAAAAGCAAAAAAAGGAAAAAAAGGGTTTTTGTTCACAAACCCCTCCAAAAACATTCTTTTCAGAGCCACTACTAAAGATGAAATAACTTACATTGTGTTTAATTTCCCTCCACACTCTCTTCAATTAGACGATCTGGCCATGGACACCCCTGTAGTCCACGGATAACACGTGCAACATCCAGGTCTTTTGAGGTTGCCTGGCATAGGGGACTGGGGAATGGGGAAAGGGGACTGCACAGGCCATGGACAGTCGAGGTGTCTGCAGACATTGGGGGATCAGCCAAACAGGTTTCGTGGGTGTGGTGTACAGGAAGAGAGGGTAGCAGCAGTTTTGTTAGTATGAGTTGTGAGAGGATTGAAAAGTGCCATGGCAATGTCTTTCAACAGGCAGAGTGTTTGGATTTAGGGGACTCTTGGGTCCACTGGGTGAAGATGTATTCTGAACATTGTGCAATAGAAAAAAATCTTGGGTTCCCTGAATTAGAAGTGCTGTGGTACGGAGTGTGTGCTATGAAGTGAGTGGACTTGCTTCCATTTTGTGCAAATATGGTTCAATTAATGCATCCAGACATTATTATCATTTATTGTGGTGGGAACAGTTTGGGGAACGTGACCGTAATCTCATTGTAGTTTGCAATGAAGGAGACATTTGGAAAGCTGAAGGAAATGTTCCTAACTTCCAAAATATTTTTTTTACGAATTGCCCAGAGACAGAACTGCATGCGTTCCAGTTCATTTGGTCCCTAAATTGAAAAAGTGAGGCTCAACAGCAATAAAGCAGTGTGCGTTTTTTCGCATAATGAGAACATTACATTTGATAGGGCCAACATATTTCAGTGAGATGTCCATCTAATTTATGTGGGTATTTAGATTTTTGTGGAAAACATTCAAAATCCTTTGTACAGATTCTGTTAAAGTGAGAAGAAATTATGAAAATCTGAGAAATGTTTTCTTGGTTCAGTTTGTAAAATAAAAAATGTAAAATGAAAAAAAAAGCCAAAAAAAACGCTTCTTTTAAGAGACACCTTTTTGAGCACAAAACAATTGCAATGATCGTTATTGTCCCATGGCCAGAATTATTTATATATCCATGGACTACCGGGCTGTCCACAGACTATGCAGGTTGAGGACGGGCTTGTGATTGTTTTTCTCACTTCTATTTTTTAACTGTGAAAGGTGGCTCCTTATGGAATGTTTTTTTATTTTATGTTTTCAATTATGTATTTTATTGGCCATTTTTTCTCTGGAGAGGCAAGGTAGTGGAGGGAAGGGGGAAGGTGCACCAACCATGGGGATGAAGGGGCACATGGAGAGAGGAAGATGTTGGGCAGGCCTTAATCAGGTAGGTGGCAGTGTTTCCCATGCTCCAGGACAGCAGCCTCGAAAGTACTCCGAAACTGCTCCCCCCTACATATTGGTGCTTTACATTACATGCATAGCACTGTGACCCTTGAAAGGTAAGGTTCAACAGTGTTATAAATGGCCTGTGAAGCCGCCGCTGGGATCTTCTGCCCCAAAGGAGTATCCTTTATGGTCACAGGAGCAGATGAAGATGATGGGGTGGAGGAAGTTAACCTGATCTTACCTGAGAAAGGTATCACCCTTCTCAGAGCACTCCGGTGGGCCAATTTGGTGTGCTGCCTCATGGAAGTAGTCCCATAGGAATACAATCCAGGTTTCCAGCTACTCAGTGCATCAAACCTTGCTTGCATGAGCCTTTGGGACATTTCCAACGATCGTGAAAAATTTCACACCCAGAACTCACACTGAGTACTGGTGACAGGGACTTAATGCACTTCATCCTCTTCTTCTTCTATCACTGTCCCTGGTCCCCTCTCCAGGCTCTCCAGGTTGTTGAGATGGTGGTGGGGGTGTGGGTGGTTGGGAAGAAGAGATGGCCATAGCAGATGCCATTGCAGCAGACCTTCAGAGATTTGGAAAGCAGGTGTTCTCTAGATGCTCTCTTCTGGACAGCCAGATTGAGAATGAGGAAAATAATGGGTCCCTTTAGAGGGACGGCCAATGGACAGTCGTACTGCCAACGGACTACCGAGTGGAAATAGGCTTCAGAAAGTTGTAAAAAGTTGCAGGATGAACCGTAGAATGGGCCTGGTAGCTGTGCAACGGTAAGGGTTCTGCTTGAAACACACTAGATTGTCTGGAAAAGCACTTTTAAACTGTCTGCGACTGCAGACACTGTTCGCAGACACTGCCATCATGCCACATGGGTGCGGTCACATGTTGATGTCCCCGGACCTCCGTGCCCCAATTGTCCATCCCTGCACACCATTGGGTGGGAAAACGGGAAACACTGGGTGTCCTTAGGACATGTCTGGACATCGTGCCTGTCCGGGTGCACCTCCATTTTGAGTGCAGGCACTCAGGACAGTTGCGTAGTCCGCCGACTCATATTGGGAGTTTTAAAAAAAACAAGGGATTACCACACAGCATGATAATAAACAAAACATTTGTAGTACAGCATATATATTTATTCAAGAAAGGGATGCGGTATCGGAATGTGACACATAAATGGGAGGATTAGGAATTTCTGTACAATAATCATGATGACAGCAAGGGAGTGAGGTTTCATCAAATCGAATTTGATTAAAAATTTGATGTGGATGATTGCTGGTGACAAGGTGGACAGGTGCAAGAAGGACAGTGATAGGGAAAACATTTTCATTTTATCACATGATTTCTGACCCTTCCTTAAAATCATTACTTAGTTCATCCAATTTTTTAGTCAAATTCATGATTTCCGTATTTAAACTTGGGGATAGGACTTCTCTTTCTGATTCTTGGGATTGTGAATGATTAAACTGGGGTGTGGTTTGTTCATGAAAACTATGTACTGCAAGAGAAATAGAAATACATATTTTAGTTAGGTGTGTACAAAAAAGATTATTTGGTGACATTAAAATATCTATTGTATACCACTGGAAATGTTATCATCACTCATTTCTTCTTTTGGTAAATTCTCCTCTAACTATTCAAGTGTGCTTGCCATTTCTGTGAGAAAAAAAGGGCTTCTTTTTTATAACACATGCTTATGTAATGAAAGCTAAAAAAAAGAGAAATAAATACAATGCACTTACTATTTACCGAGAATGTCTTTTACAGTAAGCACCTGCTGTTTCTTAATCTGTATCCAGATTTGTACTGAGGAAATGTTATGAAGTGTACAGTTATGGTTTGTGATTGGTGCATTCCATTGCAATGTCTTACAAAAATAAATAGTATTTTTAAACATGAGTATTTGTACAAAAATGTATACTTGCATGTTGTAAACATTAGTTGTGATTTATAGGTACATGTGTTTGTTGGTTGATGGGTACATCTTTTTTGGCACTCCCCTATAACTTTGAGCCTTGTAAATGCCGCCCAATGTCCGCGGACCACTGCACTCTCTGTGAACTCCATTGCTGCCACATTGGGTGAGTACAATATAAGGGAATTGCAACAAAGTAAAGGTGCACTAGTAAAACCCCACGAAATTCACTGAAAAAGCGTTGATAAAGGGACGTTATGGTTAAGTTGCACTTACAAAAACCCATGAAATTCAGTGAGAAAACATTATTAAAGAGACATTAAACCGCAAAACCTCAGACATTCGGCAGTTATGGTAAGCTAAGCAACCATAACCTGCACCACCACTGTGCACTGCTAAGACTAACAGCCAGGACATCAAAGATGACATCACAAATGTAATTGATGACATCACTGATGACATCACATATCTGAGCCACTTGTTTTGGTTCACTTATATATCTAGGCCAGGTAGTTTTGCTCACTAACAGTCAGAATATTAAAATTTACAGTGGACATGGCCAAAAGATGTACAAACTGATAAAGGTCAAAGGCCATGGCTAGTGGCCCAATTATCTGTTAGAATATAACGTGGGCACAGTCAAAGATTGTGGCCACTGGCCAGTATTGTGCTAAAGTCCATGGCTAGTGCCTGTTCAGTGTATATACTATACAGTGGACATAGTTGAAAGCTGCATCCACTGGTAAAGGTCAAAATCTATGGTTGGTAGATTGTTAGTGTTTTAAAATATTCAGTGCACATGGGTGAAAGTTGTAACCACTGTCCATAACTGAAGGTCTTGACTAGTACCCATTCATGTGTTAACATATATATGGCACACTGACCATGGCTGAAGGCCATGCTTCTTGGAAGTGACTGTTGTAATGTAATTAGTGATGTCATCAGTGATGTGATCTGTGATGTCATCATTGTGGTCATAGTCTGCGCAACAAGGGATGTGAAGCTAAGGTGGCTTTAGCTGAATTTCCAGGGTTTTGTTGCATTAAGTTCTCACCTTAACGTTGCTGCAACTAAATATTTTTTCTTGAATTTCAAAGGTTTTGTTACAATGTATTGCTCACCTTAACGTCCCTGCCACTAAAGATTTTTCCTTGAATTTCAAAGGTTTTGTTACAAAGTATTGCTCACCTTAACGTCCATTAACGTCCATGCAACTAAATTTGTTTCCTTGAATTTCAAGGGTTTTGTTATTTCAAAGATTTGAGAACACGTCCAGACCACTAGCACGGTCTTCGGCCATGACCAGTGGGCATGGCCTCTGGCCGTGCTCACTGTCCATTTTAAAATGCTACCAAACCACTAGCCATGGCCTTCGGATTGCAAGCTTTGAGAACTCACAATGTTTTTAGGCAATGCGCAGTGAGATTAAATTATTGTCCACGCAGCACACACTTTGGTTAAGCAGCGTTCTCCAATTGGTACACCCCTTTTCAGCGCCATCATTTGGGCTTGGCCCAATTTGGCATGCCAATTCTGCTGCAGTGCCCATTTTGGCATGCTCTTTTCAGCGTAAAAGCCATTCCAGCGCCATTATTTTGGCGCAAGGGATGTTTGGATGTGGCTGACATTTCAGCCCCTTCTAAATGCCCTTATGCTAAATAAGATGACAGGACTGCACTGCAACAAACCTTGCCACCTCCCACTTGCGTTGCTTTTCTTTTAATTAAATAAAACAAAAAAAAACATACAGCCTTGAACCACGGTCTGCCAGAGTTCGAGGCCCAGCATTTAACCCCTAGGCCACAATGGCATGGGGCTTCAAAGGCATTCATTTCATACTTAGCCTATAATTTAATATGTTCAATGGTAAATGGCTAGGTATGAAACTTGTGAACATTCAAACAATAACATCATTGTAGCATAATGATTAAGTGCTACGCCTCGAGTTCTCTGATAGTAGCATCTAGCATAAATGTGATTTTTAAATTACTTTTTTTCTGTTTTATAATGTTGCCCAGAAATGCTGTAATCCTCTTTTTGAATATATGTGCAGTGTAAGGGGGAATGTGTGTGTGAGGGTGTGCATGTCATCTGAGAGGGTGTGCTTGCAATGTGTGTTTGTTTGATGTGAGCGTGTGTGTGTGTGTACATGGTTGTTTGTGAGGGATAGTTGCATGCAGTTTATAATGTTGCAGTAAATTAATGTGTTTCATGTTTAATAAATGTTCATTTCTGCAACAACGATGTAATACATGTCCCATCTTGTTTTATAATGTTGCAGTACATCAATCTTTTTCACGTTTAATCCATATTACAAAATGCAAAGTGCCTTAAGGTTCATGCCAATTGCGACCTCTGGCGCCAAAATATCCTTGCCCCGAGAGGTACAAAATGCAAAGTCCCTGCAGGTAAATTTTATGCCAATTGCGACCTCTCACGCCAAAACATCCTTGCGCGGAGAGGTTCCTGCCCCAACTGGCTGCGTCTAACTGGGCATGCCCAAACCGAACCTGCAGCGAAAAGGTCACGCTATAACGGCGTGCACCTAACTGGCCATGCCGAAATGTCCTGTCCCATGTTCCAAGCCCTTTATTTTATGGCTGGTTTCTTGGTGATTGTTGTGATAAATCGCACAACCCCAACTAAATACTTTTAAGCAGCACGGAAATGGGGAAAAAATGACTGGCTGCAAGAATAACATATGCCCAGGTACTTTTTGAACCCATAGTGAAAATCAAAAGCTGTCACCCATGAATATATGCACAGTACTACTTAGCTTCAAAGTGAGAAAGGGGCCAACCCCCCCCAGGCCATGTTGCTCTAGGTGGTGTTGTACATTTTCCTTATTTATTAGGCACCATGGCATGAGGGGGCTTGCCTTTTTTTCTCAGCATGAAGCTATGCATGCTTAGTCCTGTTATTGCATGGATGGATAACCTGGGTCACCAGTGGTTTTTCACCCTCGATGTCGCTGTAGCTGTGAAAATATATATTTTTTATATTATGTATAAAACATTACAGGCTTTGAGAACTCCCAATGTTTTTAGTTAATGCTCTGTGTGAATACATTATTTGCTGAGGATCACACACTTTGGTTAAGTAGCATGCTACAAGCCCCCTGTTTTATGGCCGGTCTCTTGGGGACTGTTGTGATACATCGCACAAACCCAACTACCCACATTTAAGCAGCACAGAAAAGGGTAAAAAGAATAACATATGCCCAGGTACTTTTGCCCCATAGCAAAAATCAAAAGCTGGACCCAGGAATATTCACACAGTAAGTGGCCACATATTTTAAAATGAATTATACAAATGTAGTTTAATTGACCTTCTCCTTAGAAGAAAGTGCGCAAGGCAAAATAGCATTGGACGTTTAAAAAAATTATTGAACACCAGAAAAGTAACACGAGAGACGAAATATTTCAGTAAATATGCTGGCAAAGTATAAAAGGTGCTTACTTTTGAACCCAGCAATCTGTAGTGAAATATTCTGTTGAAAACAAAATCTCAGAATGAAACAAGAGCTTGTGGTTTTGTGGGTAAGCGTCTGCACTGGGAACATGACAACCCGAGTAAAATCCTGCTATCCAAATATTTGAGAAACCTTACCAACCTCAAAAAAAACAACGGGTTGCATCCGCCCTCTGAAAAAATGTTACTCTGTCCACCCACGTGTCCTTTACTCGTGCCGTGAAAAGCACCACAATCAGGGGAACATGTCTGCACAAGTGTCCAGGATTGCAAACTCTCTTGCCATATCGTGGGCAAATACTCATGACTTACTTGCCCTCTCATCATTTCCCCTCCTCACCCCAATGTCTGTCTTTCAACAATACTCTGCTTTAAAAAGCTAACTTCAAAAGTGCACATACCATAGTGTCACTCAATTATATAAATCCCTATTGAACTATGTTAGGCAAAAGTGTGCAATTGTGGCATTATTCTCCCATCTTGACTGTGAGATTACAATTACCAGAATGCAATTCAGCAAAAGGCATACACATTGTCTCTGAGTGCAAAACTTTTAAGGACCAACAATAGCACGGTTTTTAAAAAAATAATATGGATGCCGTGTGTTATGAGATTTTTAAAACATTGCGATCTCACAAGGTTTTTAGGCAATGCATAGTGGAATTAAATTGTTTGCCATGGGGCACACAATTTGGTTAAGCAGTGTTCTCCAATGGTACACCCCTTTTCAGCACCACCGTTTTGGCGTGCCTTGATTTGGCATGGGCATTCCACTGCAGTGCCCATTTTGGCGTGACTTTTTCTGCGTCAGAACCATTTCGGCACCGTTATTTTGTCGCAAGAGATGTTTGGATGTGGCTGACATTGCAGCCACATCAAAATGTCCCCATACTGAATAGGATCACAGGACTGCATGCAAACATACCGCACCACCTCCCACTTGTGCTGCTTTTCTTTGAATTAAATTAAATTAGTTAAATAAATAAAAAACATACAGCCTTGAACCCTGGTCTGTCAGAGGTTAAAGCCCAGCATTTAACCACAAGGCCACAATGGCTTCCTACGTTATGGGGCACACATTTCACACTTAGCCTACAATTAAATAATGTTCAATGATGAAAGGCTAGGTTTGAAACTTGTGAAAATCCAAGTAATAACATCATTGTAGCATAATGGTTCAGTATAGAAATCCTTAAGGCCAGGTTTCTCTGATAGCAGTGCTCAGCATAAATGTGATTTTTTGTATTTCGTTTTTTCTGTTTTATAAACATGCAGATGCCCTGTGTTATGAGATATTTAAAACTAAGAAAACACACAGCATTCAGGACAGTGGATTGTCTGCCATCCGTGCAGTAACCAGAACCAACCCTGCTTAGTTTCAAAGCGAAGAAGGATCTAGCCCCCTTAGGCCATGTTTCGCTAAGTGCTCTTTTAAGGGGTGGGGGGGGCAATATATGAGGAAACATGACCTTGGTGGGCTGACCCATTCCCCACTTTGAAGATAAGCAGGGTTTATCCCAGAAACTGCAGGGATGTGAAACACACTGTAGCTGTAAAAATACCAGATTTTGTATTGATTGGAAGACTACAAATACCAGAATGCAATTCAGCAAAAGGCAATAAAGTGTCTCTGAGTGCAAAACCTTCAAGGACTGACAGTATCACAGTTTAAAAAAAGAAAATCATTCAAATGCCCATTCGGTCACCCATCCATGCAGTAACTGGGACTGACGCTGCTTAGCTTCAAAGCAAGAAAAGGGCCGGCCCCTTCCTCTAAGAGGCCTTGTAAATGTTGCGCTTTTATCAGGCAAAATGGTCTGAGTAGGCTGGCCCCTTCCTCAGTTTGAAGCTAGGCAGAGTCTGTCCTGGTTACTGCATGAATGGGAGATCTGGATGGCAATTGATTTTTCACCCCCCAAAATACACATAAATGCTATTTTCTGTAGTCTGTTGTAACGTTGGATATAGCAGCAAATATAGGCAACACAGCAGGAAAAATAAATTATTCCCTGCTCTCATCTGTGCAAGTTCCTTTCACTCCAGAGCACACGCTGCTTCTGTGATGCAGTGGTTTGCATTCAGATATCATCTATTTGCAGCTAAAGCAGAGGCTACAGAAAGTTTTGTGTTGTGTTGCAAACTCTGTCCCTGGACCCCCTCCAACTCCCATTCACTCAGTGCTTTCTAGCCATCGCCCTCCTCTACCTTGCTGGCATTTTTTACCAGCAAATAGCTTTCTACTGCATTTAATTTTCCCATAACCTCAGCTAGAGCCGCAAATTTCTCTCGCATCGAGAGAAAAACAAGATGGCGGTCGTTTCATTTCTGAAAACCATGATCCTGCAATGAACCATAGGAGATATAACAATATTTTTTGGGGAAGGGGCACCAATTTCAAAATGTCTATGACGTGGAATAACCCCAAACCAAGCATGGATCGCGAGTCAACGCTTCTTGCCCAAGTTCTTTCAGACCTGGTCCAAATCCAAAAATCTTTTTTGACGCTTAATAACTTTTTTTATTTTTTAACAAATCTTTACAAAACTTTGGAATCTGGGGGAGTTTTTAATCACTTTTGAAATTTTGGTCAAATCTGGCACTCGAATCAAAAGTTATTGACTATAGAATTTTGAGGGGTTCCTATGTGTCGCTGACTCACCTTAGCCATAGGGCGGCTATCGCTGCCTATAATATACGTATATATTATAGGGCGGCAGTCACCACCCTATAGTTAAGGTTAGTAGGACTCCCCTAGGAATCCCTCAAATTTCTATTGTTAATAACTGTTTATTCGAGTAACAGATTTGACCGAAATTCAAAAGTGATTGAGGACTGCAAAGTTCCATAAAGATTTGTTAAAAAATAAAAAAGTTATTAAGAACACAAACATTTTTTTTCTCCAAAAGTGAGGCCTACTGCCCATTCATTTTCACATAGACAAACAAGGTCAATTTTTGCCAAAGCACACAGCCCAAACCACTTGGGCACGAAGCATTGACTCATGATCCATGAATGGTTTGGGGTTACTCTGTGCAGTAGATATTTAAATATTTGATGGAGAAGAGGGTGCCCCCTTCTGAAAAATAGATAGCTTTATCTGAAAACTTTTTTTTTATAGAAATGAAATGATCGCCATCTTGTTTTTCTCTCGATGCAAGAGATAACTGCATCTATAGCCGAGGATAACAGAAAATGAAAAGTAGTTAAAAAGTTAAAAAGCTATTTGCAGGTTACAATAATTGAAAATTACTTTAGTATAGAGGTGGAAAGCTTGCTGGTGGACACCAAGTGAACGGTGGGAGTTATAGGAGGTCCAGGGACTGAGTGTGCAACACAAAGCCTTCTTATTGTCAATCTGCACCTTAGAGATTGTAACGGCAGATTTATGGGTGGCCTCCCGGCACAAACTACTTTTAGTGGTCCCCAGGGCCAGTCCCATATCGATTACTTCTTCATTTCGGCCAATAACGGGTTTAGGCCCAGAGAATTGGTCGTTTTTGATAGAAGTGAAAGTGACCATAGACCCTTATCCCTTAGCTGTGACCAGGACAGTGGAGGGTCTAGAGGAGGGCCTCTTAGGAGGCCTACCCAAAATATCATCATGGAGCAGCATGGTAGGAAATCCCTGAAATGGGTTGCCTGGCCTGGGATGGGTGAAAAGCAGGAGGTTTATGCAGCCATAGAGGGCCATGTGATTGCTATTTCCAATTGCAGCCTCTCTGAAGGGGCTGTAGTTGCTGAATTTAAGAAGTTGGGCAAGACACTAATGCCATTCTTGACTGGCCAACGTGGATAAGGAAAAAATGCGGATAGAGAAAAATAACCCTTGGTATGACGAACAATGCTCACAGGCTAAAAGGGAGATTGCACTTTATGTTAGTTCTCCACATTTCTCTGACAAAGGTGTTCTACAGGCTCTCAGAATAAAATACAAGCAGCTATTATCTGCCAAGAGAAGAGCATATGCATCAAGGTCCAGGGAAGACTTGACAATGGCAGTGGGGCCTGGAGACATAGTTACATTTTGGAAATTGGCTACTCCATGTGAGCAAAGGGGAGAGCAGGAGCTAAATGATATGATATGATATGGCATTTATAACACACCTATACACAAGTGTTTCACATGCCTCATAACGTGGGTGGTGTGGCAGACCCATTATTCTAACTTATACTCAGTGGGGGTGGTCGTGCGGGATGATAGTGAGGCCCGATGGCCGCCCGCAACAAGGGGGTTTTGTCCCTCTTGGACATCGAGGTTGGAGAGGCTTTACGATCCCAGAAATTGGGTAAAGCTCCAGGGTCGGACTTGATTCCGGTGGATTTTTATTGTGATGACCCATTATTTTGGATTCTGTTATTGTGTCGAGATTTTAATGTGGCCATCCATTCTAGATTAGTCCCTAGCACCTGGAGAGAGGCCACTATTGTACCTGTCTTTAAGAAGGGAGGTAAACAGCGGCCAGTGACTTACCATCCCATGTCCTTATTGCATCTGTGTAGGGAAAATATTTGAGAACATTTTGCAAATTAAATTACAGGAGTGGGTGGTTGATTCAAGCATTATTAGTAATGCCCAGGCAGGGTTAAGAGCGGGCAGGGGAACTGTTGATCAATGCTTTCTTTTGTTCCTACTCATTGAAAAGTACACAATGCTTTTTAGAATGAAGCTTTACGTTATCTTCATAGATTTGAAAATGGCTTTTGATTTTGTCCCCAGAAAAATATTGTGGCAGGTTTTACAACAGAGAAAGCTCCCTCTGCCCCTAAAAGAAGCAATCAAATTGCTTCATGCCAACACCTCAGCGTCAGTCTGTTATGGTACAGGCGGGGAACAAACCAAATCGTTTAAAGTCAGTGTGGGGGGCTTTCGGCAAGGATGCGTCTTGGCTCCACTTCTTTTCTTGCTTTACATCCAGGAAATAGTGGATGCATTGGGGATACATGCCCTGGATGCACCTAGGATTGCATCCAAGAGGTTGCCCGCTCTCTTATTTGCTGATGTTTATGCAACAACCCCGAAGGGCCTTTTAGTAGCCCTTGACATGTTCCTTGTGAAATGTAACGCCCTCGGGTTAGAAGTAAATGTTAGTAAAACCAAGGTTATGGTGTTTAGTCCTCCTTTCTCCAAGTCCCATAAATATAAGGTTACGATAGAGGGACGAGTATTAGAGCAAGTTCGGCATTTCAATTAATAGGGGATTAGGTTCAATGAAGTAGGTGGTTGGGTTGAACAATTGACCAAAGCTAAGATCAATATTTCCAAATACAGTGGGGGATTTTGTCGTTTTTAAGTAGGCATGGTAGCAGGGCAATCTTCCCGGCTATGGAATAGTTTGATAAACAAGCTGTCACCAGCAACATTATATGGTGCTGAGGTATTGGGCTATGCACCCATACAAGGTTTATCTTCTATTGAGAATATGTTCCTAAAACATTATATTGTTGCCAAAGAATGCCCTGACCTCTTTGCTCCATTTGGATCTACAAATATGGCCTATAGCTGATCAGATTGCCCTAAAACCTGTTTTGTATTGGTTACGGTTATGGTTGTCCCATGGTCTTTCCCTCTACAGGGATGCATTTAGTGATTTTCTTAAACTGCATCGTGCTGCTAAATGTGGGTCGGTGTGGCATCTGAAGACAATTTTAAAGGGACTGAATGCTGGCCCCATTTGGCTCACCCCACTTGAATGTTGTTCTGTTCCATAAGCTGCATTGAAAGTTAAGGCCAAAGCAATTGCAAGGGCTAAATTAGAGTCCTCAGACTTTGATCTGAAGAACAGTCTGGAATTCTTGCATATCATTATGCTGGGGAACTGTAAAAACATTCTGGACGAGATCCACCACCCATACCAGCGCTCTCATTATTTGTGTTTTAGACTAAGATTTTTACCGACAGCATGTTATACCTGATCTTGGTCTGTTGTTAACACTGGTGTGTGCCAGCTTTATAATGCAGCTGACAAATCTCTCCTGCATTTTACACTAATATGTCCTTGTTTAATGCCCTTGAGATGCAGGTACTTGTTACTGAGCATTAGAAGTACACACAATGATATGTTGCTTTTTTAAGGTTCCTTGGTTTGGAAGTTTCTTTTCTTGATAGCGAGACATGTCCATCGTGCTTGGCTTTTTAGAAACAAAGTACTGTGTAGTGTTCAAGCAATAGGTGGAGCTCCCTGAGGGGCTGCAAGCTTGCTCTACTTTCAGGGGCTCCCCTGTGTGGCAGCATTATATTTTAGGAAATATTTGTCTTTTTAATGTTTTATCCAATTTGCTTTGTGCTCTGCACTTGTGATGTTGTATACCAAACCTGTGTATGTCCTAATTCTTCTCTGAATTGACCTGTCTATGTTTTTTATGTTTGCTAATGGTTTAAACTGAATAAAGCATTTTAAAATGACAAATCTTTCTGTATCCGCGGCTATAGCCTCGAATAGCTGACATCTCAAAGAAAACAGCGTCACAGAAACAGAAAGTGTTGTGGGGAAAAGGGGGGAGGACAGGGGAGGTTGGGAGGCCATCTGGGGGTTGGGGGGAGCTGGTACAGATGAGGGGGCACTTGGCGAAGGCCTGGGGGGGCAGGATACCATTTTCTTTTGCCTGTTTTTCTGATATTCATGGCGATATTCAAGTCTATATAAGACTACAGATAACCATGGGTATGAGAAGTTCTGTGCCCGCTGCTATTGATTTTGGTGTGTCTGTGTTTAATTTCTTTTTTGAAGTGATTTGTATAGTTATAGTGGTATCAGGAGTGAACAATCTGGCCATGGTCTGTGACATAGTAGGTATTTGGGAGTCTTATCTATTTTGGTTGTGAGTTTTCAGACTTTCTTACATGTGAGACTGTGGAGAAAAAAAGAAGAACATTCTTTTAAAATAAAATTATACAAAAAGGAGCCACCCTACTCTAGTTTTAGATGCCCCATAGACTGTATTTTAGTCTATAAATGTACCTATTAAATGTATCCACACCTACTTTACTGTCATGTATTATACTCTGCTTTTCTTTATCTTCATCTACCTTACATAACTACATTATCAGTCTTTTACTGTATTGAACTTTTAAGTTCTTTTGTATTATGAAACTCGATTAAACTAACAATTGGTAACCACATCTATAAAAAAAGTCAATAACCTCTAAGCGCGATCACATTAAAAAAATGTTTTGGGATATTATTTTACAGTATTTGTGTATTTATATCTGATAAGTAGTCCTTAAAAGGACTGTTTTGGGGTACACCGAGTGTAGTATTTTAGCACATTTAGAGTACTGTTTTGATGTTTTGAAGGAACACTGCATTTCCTTCATCGGTTAGGTGTACTCCATTATGTATATAGAAATTGGCCATGCCAAACTGTATGTTGTTGTTTTAAATCCATCATTGGTTGTGGTCTCTCACGAATGCTGAAACTACTTTATTATCATTTCTCTGTGATTTTTCAATTTTACCATTAAATCGGGTAGTCCATCTTCATTTTTCCCTCTCAGTCAGCTTGGAAAATATAAAGACTGTGTGAGGAAAAAGTTCCATTCGTTTTTCAAAGTCTTGTTTCATCATCAAAGTAAGGGACACATCTCGTACATTCCCCAAATCATTACTTTTTAGACGGAGCAATTTTTGAAAAACTTGGAACCAATGCATTCTTCGCAATCCAAACCATTTAATTGTAAAATCTCTCAAACCAAAGTCCATGTTAATATTTAATTTCTCACAAAAAGCCAATAACCAAAACAGCCAAATGTCTCAGATCAGCTACACAGTTTTCAAACCAGCCATGATATCTGCAGTCTTTCTTTGTTTCTGGGAAAATGATTCCTAATTTCTATGAATTGGTTATATATAATGTGTGTGTTTTGGTGTTTGCAATTGGTTGATGTTACTGTTGTAATTCTGTGTTTGTCTGTGATAGGTTACACTCAAAATGTGTCAGGCATTTTTGTATTTTGGTTAGTAAATATAGTCCTATTTGTGTGATTTTGATTTTTGAAAGTATAAAAGCTATCATTTTATGCAGTTTTGCCCTTCTGATTGTAGAACTCTCTATGTTCTATACTCTAATTGTTTGTGTCTAAGCCACCTTTTTGAACATTATCCACCCTGCCTAACCTCAATTTTCTATATCCCAAATACTATGTATACTTTATAATTATCCACTTTAAATGACTTCATGAGCACTCATTTATTGTATTGACACCTTTTAAGTACCATTGTATCACTGCTGTCTTTTTTGTCTTTCATATTCTATGCTCACATTGGTGTGTTTACCCGTGTCTATTCTGTAATCATCTGGTGTACAGTGTTGCTATATGCAGGTGAACGTGGCACCCTGTGCAGCTGCGGCTCTATTCTGGCAAATGGCACGTTGTGTGTTTGTGGATGTGTGGTAGCCACAGCTATCCGATATTTTGGGTAGAGTAACATCATAGATGCATTGAGTGCTTTGGAGGATTGGGAGGGACCAGGAGAGTGGAGGAGGACCATGGCTAGTGGAAGGTGGGCTGGGCGATCATTTGTTATTGGTTGTTGTTACTGTTCTATTTGTGTAGCTCTTTGTGATTGGCTGTGTGTTTCATCCATTTTAGTAGTTGTATTGGTATATAGTACTCTTTTTTTGGTATTCATTTTGGAAAGTATAAAAGCCACAATTTTCTACAGTGTTATCCTTTTGGAACCAGAACTCTCACTGTGCACATGGCAGGAGTGTGGCTGATGTGAAAGTACGTGTTAATACATATTTATATATTTGATGGTTTATTTGAAGTTTTGTTTGTGTTAGTTATGTTACCCACTGCTTTCAGATAGTGTGCATTATCATTTGTTCCATCTGATTGTGTGGCAAGTATTTTCAAACTTTTACTTTATACACATTGTGTGTAGGTGCTATATAAATAAACTATCATATCATAACATGAACCTACAAAATAAGATTTGTCAATCAATGGCATTTATATGCAGGGATTTCGTTTTTGTATTCATGTTAGTGAGGTTGAAGGTTTATGTGATTGTATTTCTTTAAATTTGAACACACTTTCAGCTATGCAGTACTCTTAGCTGTTTTGAGTTTTCTGTGGGGTAGCACAATTGATGGTGTTTTGCAAGTTCTTTTTACTAATTTTTCATTTTTGTATTTTGTTGTAGCTGCATCGTTCTCATCGTCCCAGTAAACATGCACTAGATATTAACTCTTATGAAAGGCCAACCCATATTCAAAACATAGTGGGTCTGCTGGAGATGGGAACAGTATTTCTTTAGTCCATTCATGAAAACCCTCCTTGTGAACGTTTTTAACATTTCTGATGATTCTTCAAATGGAGTGCTCCAGAATCTGGCTGTGGGTTTGCAGGTTTATTGTGCACAACCGCTCTCAGCTCCAGTGAAGAGGGATGACCACATGTAAGTGAAAAAAGGCTGCAACCTGCTATGGGACAGACCATCTAGAAACATTTGAAGGCCCACATCTTTGTGTCTTTGTGTCTTTTTGCACGATGGGCATTGGTCTATCTCCATTTCGTTTTTGTCACAAGCATGAAATTGATTTTTTTAAAAGTAATAGTGCTTCTACCTGTGTGATTGTTTTTTATCCCTTGTTCTCCAGGTTTACATGTCGCACCCTATTCTCTCTGTCCTGCAACCACCCAGTATAATGTCCTTTGTTTATTCTTACCCAGTTCATATATCCATGTTTGTTTATTGTAGTAGTAGTTTTTATTACGATGTATGCAGACAAGATGTTGAATGAACGTGGAGGTTCCCAAACTGTGACGGTTTGTTTGAAGGACCCCTCTGTAAATAGTTCCCACAGAATGTGTATGTCACTTTCTCGATCTCCTTTTTGCTTTGTTGGTCCTAAACCTGGTAAAATTGACAACTGCTAGCAATAGTTTTTTGTGTACCTTTCTTTTGTTATGGAGGTAAAGCTGAAGCCATTCACTGCAGCTCAGGTTTACTTATACCACCCTATATTATCTTGCTGTTCAAGTTTATACTTACCCTACCTCATTCATTCTATTGCAACTACCTAGTTTAATTTCCCATTTTTTCTTACCCAGTTTATATATTGCTGTGTATTGAATGTAGTGACAGTTTTAATATGTTTTTTTTCAAACACATTTTATTGGCATTTTTCAAATACATAACAAACAAACAACCACCCCCTCACAACTTCCCCCGATCCCCACCCCTTCCAGTTCGGCACTAATCCCTGACTACAATACCTGAGAATGTCTCCTCCGTCCCTCCCACCTCAACCTAGTTTCTGCGCTACTTCACCCTATTCCTGGTGCCATGCCACAGGAAATCCCTGCACATGCCGTTCAGTTTAGTGGAAAACTTCTTAGGTGTCAGGTACGGAATGTTCCCAAAATAATGCAGGTGCCTGGGTAAGACCACCATCTTGAGCATTGCCCCTCGTCCCATCATTGCTAGAGGCAACTTCACCCAGAATTTCATACACTTCTCAATTTCCTCAATGGCTACCTCGGTATTGTACCTGTGTTCTTCTTCCACCGTGTGGTACACATCTATCCCAAGGTACCGAAAAGTACCAACAGCCCAAGGAGTTTGCAGCACCGGCAACCGTCTAACAGCGATTCCCTTATAACTACCTAGCGGGAAAATACTAGATTTCTGAGGATTCACTGCTATGCCAGACAGCCCTGCATACCTCTCCATCACCTCCAGGATATACTGGAGATTTTCCTCCGGGTGCCTCAGGTACAGCAGCAAATCATCTGCATACAAGGAGATCAAGTGTCGCTCCCCTCCCACCTCGATGCCTATAGTATCGTACTGTTGTCTGAGGTATATCGCCAAAGGCTCTAAAGTTAATATGTACAACATAGGGGACCATGGGCACCCCTGTCTGGTGCCTCTGCCTAGTTGCCACCTTTCGGATATCACTGATCCTGTTTTGACTCTGGCCAACGTGTCACTATATAGCATCTTTGCCCATCTTATGTATCCAGACCCCATACCATAGCCCGCCAAGGCTGCCAGCAGCCATGGCCACTTGACAGAATCGAAGGCCTTTACGGTGTCCAAGGACACAATTGCCATTTCACCCTCATTCCTGCTCCCCCATTCAACAACCCGATGGAGTCGTCTATGATTATGAGTTCTGGTCCTATTCGGGACATAGCCCGTCTGGTCGGGGTGTATTAGTTTGCCAATGATTCTTTGCAATCTGCTTGCCAAGACAGCCGTCAATATTTTACTGTCCTGGTTCAGCATTGACAATGTTCTATAGGAGTTACAGCTATGCCCAGGCTTGTTGGGTTTGGGAAGCAGTAGAATGATCGCTTCTCTAAGTGACTCTGGCAGCCGTCCCACCTCAAACGCTTCATTTAACATATCCAACATTGGGGGGAGCACTTCTGCTTTGTACACTTTATAAAATTCACTTGGAAACCCGTCCGCTCCCGGGGTCTTACTAGTAGGTAGCTGCCTCACCACTTCTTCTAACTCCTCTAAAGTAATTGGTGCATCCAGCTCCTCTCTTTCTTCAGCACTTATTGTAGGCAGACCTATGTCTTCTAGTGTTTCTATTATTTCTTCATAACTGCTTCCCTCCTCATCCCCGTATAGTTCCCTGTAGTAATCTGCAAACTCCTGATTAACTCCCTTTTGGGTGTCAGCTATACTGCCATCTTCTCTCGTCATTGTCCTAATGGTGGGTCTGGGGATCTCACTCTTGTATAACCATGCCAAAAGCCTTCCTGTTTTATCTCCTCCCGCATGCTGTCTCTCTATATATTTTTTATAGTTAAGGTTGCACAGTCTGTCCCATTGCTCCGCACATGTCTGCTGCAGCTTAAGTATCAGCTCCATGTCTCTTTCAGTATCATCTCTCCCCCTCAATGCCTTTTCCAATTCCCTTTGTGTTTCATGTAGATCGGCCAGGATCCCGCCTTGCAGGCCTTTAGATTTTGCTATTGCTACGCCCCACATCACCACCTTGAAAGCTTCCCATAGCGTGCTCGCCGAGTCCACGCTACCCATATTCACCTCAAAGTAGTTTATAATCACCTCTCTTATGTCTTCCCTACAGAGGGAATCTTTAAGTGCCTCTGCCTGGAGACGCCATGTCGGAATCCTTGCTCTCGGGGGGCAATATTGCCAGCCAATAACCAGGGGTGAGTGGTCTGAAAGGACCCTCGCCTTATATTCTGCCTGCGTCGGCTCTGTCATTATCTCCGACGTAGCAAAGACATAGTCCAGCCTCGTATGCAACTGCTGCGGGCGGAGTAGTGCGAGTATTGCCTTTCTTGGGGGTGTCTCATTCTCCACACATCCGTCAGACCAAAGTCGTCCAGCAGTGTCTGCAGCATTTTAGCCGCTGGGGCGGGTCTATCAATCTTCCAATCTGATCTGTCCACCCTAGGGTTTAGTACACAGTTAAAATCCCCACCCCAGATCACCGCACTCCCCATACACATGCTAAGATTAGTACTCAGGGTTCTGAAATATGCTGTTGTATTCTGATTGGGGGTGTATGTATTTACAATGCTTATCTCCCTATTCTCCACCAATCCCCTCAATATGACCATCCTCCCATCTGCTTCCGCAGTTTCCTGCAACAAGTGAAATGGGACATGCGGCGCCACCCAGATGAGCACTCCTCTAGCATAGGCAGAATATGTCGAGCCCGCCACGACCCCTTTCCATTTTTTTACAACCGTCCCCAACTTTTCCTGTGTCAGGTGAGTCTCCTGCAGCAGTGCAATGTCTATCTTTTGTCTGCACAGGTACAACATAACCTTATTCCTCTTTAGATAACTATTGAGCCCTCAGACATTCCATGTAATTACTTTAAGGTCCCCCGTGGCTTGTTGGAGTCCCCATTTCCCCCCCATCGGTGCAATTCAGTTCCCCTTCCCATTCTGGTCTATATAGGCTCGTTCCCCAGTTCAAACTACCCTTAACTACAAACACCCCAAACACCCCTCCCCCTCTCTCTCCCGCCACCCTTCCCTTCCCCAACTTTACCCCCCCAACAGTTACCCAGCTCCATCCCTGGATCTCAGGCACCCCCGCATCTAGCACTTTCTAGCAATAGCCTAAACTCAAAGCTCAGCAGGGTGAGGAAGCCCTAATGGCTATCCTGCTACTTCTATTACTACTTGGGGGGTAGGGTGCCTGTGTTCTGCCGCTCCTATTTGCTACAATTCAACCACATACTAGTATCCAATTTGCTTACATAATCCAAGCTCTATGTTCCAGTCCAATGCACCTCAATAAAGTCAAGGATATCCTAACCTAGCTTCCGCACCACCCAACCCTACTCATCTATTAATGTCTCCATCGAGTCTCTACTGGGATACCTCACAGTGTGATATACCAGTATGCATGAATTGTCTTAGTCACTTATCTTATTCTCCTTGGGCCCATTCAAAATCTTGCTCCGGGCAGCCCTGTAGGTCCAGCATGCAGCAGCCTCCTCTGGGGTATCAAAGAAGAATATTTGACTCTTGTGTAACACTTTCAATCTTGCAGGGTACAGAAGCATATATTTGATGCCAGCCGTGCGCAGCCTTCTCTTCACCGCTACATAGCTATACCTCTGCCTCTGGACCAGCATTGTATAATCAGGATAAGCTGTGATGGTAGCCGAGGCTCTATCTAGCATTCCCCATATCCTGAAATACTCCAAAATCTTCTCACGATCTTTATAATTCAAATTCTTGGCAATTATTGCACGGAGAGGGGCTCCAGGCTTCGGTTTCCTCGTGAGGGCTCTATGTGCTCGCTCCACTGTGAATCCTTGTGAGAGTTTGTCAGCTCCTATTTCCTGCAGGATCATATTCTCCACATAGTCTGTAGGATCCAGGCCTTCTTCTCCTTCCGGCAGACCAACCACTCGAATGTTATTCCTTCTCACTCTCCCTTCCGCCTCCTCCGCACGGCTCTCCAGGTTAGCCACTTGCTGCTTTAGTATGTGGACTTCCTTTGCATTATCAGTGCTGGTGGTCGTGTTGGTTTTGACCGCACTTTCCAGGCTGCTCGTTTTGTCTGCCAGCGCTCCGACATCTTACCGCAGCAAGTTGACATCTATCCCCACCGCGTCTATCTTAGCCTCCAAGGAGGTCCTTAAGTCCGCCATTGCTATCCCCCAGGAATCTCTTAGTTCCGTTATGGCTGCCAATATCTGATGGTTTTCAGTCCCAGGGGAGCTTCCCGTGGGCCCACTTGTGCCCACCAGTGCCGGCGCAGTCCGAGACTGCTGGGTCTTGGCAAACGCACCCATCGTGGGTTGCTTGCTCTTGCCTTTGATCACTCTCCCCGTCATCTTGTGATCTAGGATAAGTGTCTCACGCCGCTCTGTTCGTGGCACAGCAATTCTGTTGCTCTATTTCGCCGTGATGTCCGCGGGTTACTACTGGTTCTGGTTGTTGTTTCGGGGTGCCCACATGGACTTCCGCACGCTGAGCAATGCGCTCGAGTGGGTTATGTCCTCCCACGTTCCAGTTGGCATATCTACCACACAGGGCAATTCCGTACTTTGTGCTTTCCAGCATCAGCTCTTGATGCACAGCCCTTGCGTTTTGCGGGCTATCTGCCTCCACCCGGCACCTCAGGGCTCACGGGGCGCAGGAGCCACGCAGTCATGCCCCAAATGGAGCAGGAAGGCCTCCTCTCTTCCTCTGCCTCCCACGCTTTCATCCAACGAACACAGTGGCACAGTCCAGCTATGTTAGGCACCCCATTGGGCACCTCTCATGCCCAATGGCTGCTACAGTTACTGTCTGGCCCCAGACTCCAGGTCCCCACTATGTATATGCCAATGATAGCTCCCCTTTGTTTGTCAGCAGCACTGCGCTCCAGGCGTCCCTCCCCCAGCTTGTCTGTCGTGAGGGAGAAAGGTCCGACTAGCAACGCTGGTCTCACTTTTCATTTCGGCCAAGTACTGCTGATTATTAGAGGCAGCAAGCCCCTGTACCTCACTCTCCCAGGCGTGGGTGCTTCCACTGTATAATGGTGGCGCTTCGTCTCGAGATGGCGATGGTAGCGCCTCCCTTCATCCGCCTCGCAGAAGAGACAAAGGAAATGTCCTCAGAGGAGCCGCACAGCTCCTCCATTCCAGTTGTTCCGGTGCCCAGAGACTCCATGGACTCAGCGAGTCCCAGCACCATAGTCCCGCACACACGGGTGCCCTTATATATTAATGGGGTGCCCAACACACCCACACGGAACCGCCGCTCCCGTCGTTCATAGCACTCGGCAGTTATTCGCTGCCCGGGCCATCAGCCGCACCTTCGCTTTTGTTGTGCGGCACCCGCGCATTCAATTTGTTAGCACTCGTGGGCGGCAGGACGCCGCTTGCACAATATTCTCATGCTGTTGGGGGGAGGCGCGCAGGCTCCAGTCACCGGCCACCATGCTCACAGCCTGGGCTCAACCGCACCTTTGATCTTCTCATGGCAGCGCAACCTCGTACCAAGTCGCCGCTCCCCGTTCCCTCAGCAGGGGTCCAATCGAACTCCAGGCAACAGTGTATTCTTGTGCACGCCGCACTTCAGTTTATTCTGCTGATCCTGCATTCACGGCCGCTCGCCCATTGTTGTCCGCCATTTTAGATACTTTGTCTCAGGGCCGCCGAAAGTTCCAATGTCAGTTTCACTGCTGCTGCTCACACGATCTGCTCAATATTTCCAGTAGTGGCAGGGCATCTATTCACACGGCCGTGTTTCCATTATTGGAGTACGTTGTCCATTTTCAGTATGTGCAATTTCAGATCAATGTCGGATCACTGGAGCAGCTTTCATCAGGCACATCTTGTTACATGGCCAGTTAGCCACGCCCCTGTCAATTGACCACAAACTTAGCATGGTTGCCCCTTATCTGATAGGTAACTTTCTTCAAGGTAACAAAATTCCACAACTTGGCCACCCATTCATGCTCGGCTGCTGGATCTTTTATTTGCCATTTCTGTACCACCAATAATGCCCCTGCCATAACCAAGATTAAATAGACCTTCCTCTGGGCCTTTGTGGCCAGGTTTCCCAACTCACCATCTAATCCCATTATAAACAGCCCCATATTCGACATTTTCTCCACACCCAATGTAACCCTGACAGCCGCCTGCATCATGTCCAAAAACTGTCCTACTAGGGGGCATTCCCACCAGATATGCCTCCAGGAACCTTCGTACCTGCATCCCCTCCAACAAGCCCAGAGGCTGACCTGTACATTTGCTTCAACATGCAAGGGGTAAGATGCCACTGAAACATTAGTTTCAACCAGATTTCCTGAATCTGTAACGAGAAGGCCATCCTAGGAATATTAGCTCATAGGGAGGACCAATGCTCTTGCTCAATCTCCCGACCAACCTCTCTCCCCCATCTAGCCATGAACGTCCTCGCCTCCCCTCTTTAATGAGTATATACAAGTTCCCAACTAGATGACTGTCCCCGGAGTTAGTAATCACACATTTCTCAAAGGGAATCAGCAGCTGCGTCGCTGCCAACTTAGTCCTGAGGCTTAGGGCCCAGTGCCTTAATTGCACGTATTGGAATCAAGCTTCCTCACCTACCCCAAAATCACTTTTACATTGAATAAACTCCTTTATACCCTCCCTCATAGAACAGATCGTGTAGCTTGCTGCAGCCACTGGCCTTCCATTTATCAAACCCCCTCCCATCCACCCTGGTGTAAACTGAGGGTTCCCAAATAACGGAGAGAGCAGCGAGGGGAACATGGTTATTTTAGAACGTGTTATAACTTCATCCCATATTTTGCCCACTAGGGCTTCGATCGAGCTACAGTACATGTTTTGCGGCCCGTCCTCCCGGGGGAGCCACAGGACCCCCTCCAAACTAGGGCCTAACACTGCCCTGTCCATCTCCCTCCACTTATTCCCCCTGTCATCCTTCAATCAGTCCCTGATCACCCTGAAATGGGATGCCCAATAATGCGCCATGAGATTAACACCTCCCATTCCCCCTTTATTCCTAGACAGTTGTATCAGCTTGGTGTAGAGTCTCAGCCTTTTCTCACCCCATACAAAAGCACCAATGTGCCTTTGGAGTGATCTGAAAAAAGACTTTGGTATCTTAATCGGCAGAGCCATAAACGAGTAGAGCAACCTCGGCAGTACCACCATTTTGATCGTGTGGATCCTGCCTAACCAGGATATCGATAGCGGAGGCCATCGGGACAATGTTTCTTTGATAGACAGCAGAAGGGGGGGAGTTGGCCTCAAAGAGTTGTTCTAGGGTTCGCGTAAGAAATATGCCTAGATATTTCAGTTTGTCCTTCGCCCACGCATACGAAGATTTAGCGTTGACCTCGCTCTCATCCTCTGGGGCCGACTGTAGGCCTAAGATGTCTGACTTACCCCTGTTTATTTCCAGCCCCGCCACCTCCCCAAATTAGGCCACCTCCAGTGAATCCCCAGGGCTGGTTATCATTAACAACATGTCATCTGGACACACAGCTGCCTTGTGTTCCATCCCACCAAATGAGACGCTCCTTATAGCCAGATTGGACCTAATTCTACTTAAAAGAGGTTCAAATTATAGGGCATACAGAAGCAGGGAGATCGGAAACCCCTATTTCACGCCCCTTGAAACTTTTACTGGGTCGGAGAGGACGCCATTGATCAACAGATGTAACATTGGTGTTTTATAGTTGGCCGCTATTCTTGCGAGAAAGATTTCCCCCATCCCCATTTTGCAAAGGGTGCCAATTATAAATGGCCACTCAACCCTATCAAATGCTTTGGCGGAGTCCAGCGCTACCACCAAGGCCACCTTCTGCCTTTTATTTACCTTCTCCATAATATGAGCCACCCTCCTGATATTCTCATGGGTTTGGTGCCCTGTACGAAACCCGGCGGATCCAGGTCAACCAGTCCAGGGAGAAGTGATTCCAGCCATGTCAAGGCGAAGTCTGATCCAGTGCAGAAGCATCACAAAATCCTACCTCCACTTGGCGTTCTTGGCGCCTGGATTGAATGAACACAGGCCGCCGCGACCCCCATGGGGAAAAAGGGTTAAGGTCGACAGATCGGATAGGTTTGGGGGGTTGTAGGGAGACCGGATTGAGGGTTAGGGAGAGGTAGTGTATGGCTAGGGGGAATTAAATGGAAGGCATGCTCCTTGCCTCTTATTCTGAGAGCCTGTAATGTAGGCATAATGCTGGTATGCTACTCAGGTCAACTCCAGTAACTCTGTGTGCTCACACATGCATTAATTCACATCTCATTCATGCATCCACTCCTTTGAGGCACCGCACTCAGTTTGAACCTGCACTTAGTTATGCCTCCTTAGATTGGTGGTGGTGGACCCCTCTGAGAATATAAGCAGTATAGCACCTCCTGGCTACACCCTCTGAATACACATGCAATGACACACCTTCAGTGCTCAAACATAAGTAACCAAAACGAGCGCTCCGGTGGTAGGAGCCAACACATGCACCAAAATTCAAATGCGTAAAAGAAGAAGAAAACATTAGGCTCTGGCTTCCCGCTTCGTTCATTCTGTAGGCTGTCTTTGCTTTCAGTAGCCCTGTGGTTACCTGGGTTCGTGGGCAACGTGCGCCTAACAAAAGGGGAAACAGTTAGTATGCATCCTTTATGTTTCCTCTGAGTACATTTGTTTCTTTAGCGATCAAGAATATGCACGCGACTAAGCGAGCATAACACTGCATTCGGTTAGTGTAAGTATTCCAAGCAGCCTCCGTAACCACGTTCTCTCCCCATGCACTTCAACGGCTCTCCAAGCTATCACAAAGGCAACCAGAGCCCTCCCCTATGAGGCAGGCACTCAAGCGGATGTTAACTGCATGCTCTTTTCTAAGATTAACATGTAAGTCACTTATCTTTTAAGGTTGCGGGGCCTGATGATAACTTCGGGCGAGGGCTTGCCCCGCAAATGGCTTTAGCTCTGGAGCTCTTCAATATGCGTCCGCTCGGAGGAAGAGTCGAGCGCAAACAAGCGTTTGTCTCCGGCACTTGCGCATATGGCTTTTCCGCGAGTCCGCGTTGGGTTGGGCGTTGGCCTGGACATCTCTGTGTCTGGCTGTTTCCTGGGAGGTACCCAGGCTGCTGGGGCTGTAGTTCATTGGCCCAGGTCTGCTGGGATATGTGTTTTTTTCTTGCCTTTGCTTCTTGTGGGTCTCCTGCCAGCAGTGAAATAGCCCCCACAACACCTGCAACCACCTTACACTTGCGCTTCCCCTTGGGCTTTATGACGTTCGAGGCGCCAAGATCTTTGTGTATACCTTTGTCGTCAGTGTTGATGAGGGCAATTGGCTTATAAGTGCCACACTGAGTCAGATCTTTCCCTTGTTTCGGCGGCAGTACCACCTTTGCCTCCTCCATGGTCGGCATTAACCCCCCATCCTTCCCAAAGCAGTTAAATAGCCCTACCAGTCGCGGGGCCATCACCTTTGAGTAGGCCTTATAAAATTCTGATGGAAAGCCGTTGGGGCATGGGGCTTTATTGAGCGGTAGGGAAGCAATTGCTCTGGCCACCTCATCCTTGGATATATTTCTCTCTAACATCACCTGCTCTTGGGTCGCTATCCTTGGTAGTTGTCAAGCATTTAAATACACTTCCATCGCTAGCCCCTCAGGGAAATCCGATCTCTATATCTTCCCATAGAAGTCCGTAAATGCCCCCTTGATAGAGTCAATATCTGTTTGTACCTCCCCATCAGTGGTCTTTATTCACAATATGGTCCTCTCCCTTGAGCATTCTAGCCAGCATCTTACCCGCTTTATTACCCCCTACATAGTACCACTGCTTCAGGTGTACCAATGCCCTTTCAGCTCTACCCGTTGTTAGCATTTCTAATTGGCCTTTCACTGCTCTATATTCCTTATGCACTGCCCTTGAAGGCCCTGCTGCTAGCAGGATAATGAGCACCTTGAGTTTTCCCTCCAAGTCCCTCTCCAGTTGCCCCTGTTCCCTTTCACATTTTGTCTTGATAGCTATTATCCTACCCCGGATCATGGCTTTAAAGGCGTCCCAAATGGTTCTCGGGTTTAACCCCTGGGTCTCATTTATTTGAAAGTATTGGTCTATTTCATCCTTCAACTCTTCCCTGAGGACACGATCCCTAAAGACATGAGTCGGGTACTTCCATTTCCAAAGCCCTGTCTGGCAAGTAGGCATAGTGAGTGATAACATGATGGGCGCATGGTCTGAAAAGGAAATGGCCCCACTTCCACATCCTTCACCCTTCCCACTAACAGATACAAAACCGAGACATAGTCAATCCTAAACACTGTCCTATGTACATGGGTGTAGAATGTAAACCCTTTTGTTTCCTCCTTCTTCACTCTCCATGTGTCCACCAATGCAAGGTTTTCCATCAACCCCTTTAATTCCTTGGAAGGGCGACTTTGTACTGTGAATGTAGTAGCACTTCTATCCCTCTCAGGGTCCCAGGCTAAATTAAAATCCCCCATCAGGATTATGTTCCCGCTAGCAAACCCCTCCAGCTTTTGAATCGTTCTCTGTATGTAGTAGTCTTGCCCCACATTCGGGGCGTACAACAAGGCCAACGTTAGGAGTTCCCCTCCTCCCTGACAAATTAATGCACCATATCTGCCATTCTTGTCCCTTTCCGCCTCCACTATCTGAAGGTCTCAGTTATTTCTCAGAGCAATTAGCGTGCCTGCTTTCTTACAAAGGCAGTTGGCTTGTTGAATCCTGTCACATGCCCTGATCCTGAGTTTATTCTTATCCTTCTCCTGCAGGTGGGTCTCTTGCAGGTCTAAAATATCTGGGGCCTCCCTCTTCAAATAAAGGTCTAATTTGTTCCTTTTCAATTGAGTGTTCAGCCCCTTAATAATCAATGAGAGGACCTTTAAGAGCCTGTCTTTACCTATTGAAATAACAATAGACAACTCCCTCCACTCGCCAGGGGGAAAGTGTCCCCCTCCTTCCCGCCCTGATACCGAGCCAGAAATCCCAATTCCCCACCCCCCGAACCTCCTGACCCCCTCCCCCGTCCTCCCAAACCCCCTGCCGCCCTTGTATACCCCCCTGCCCTACTGGATGGGCTCAATCGGCCTCTAGCCCCCCCGACTTCCCTTCTCAGTTTTTGAGCTCCATATACTCTCCAGTAAACTGTCATGTGGGTCCTCCCTGACCCATAAGGAAACCAAGATAGATTGCAGTTGTGCTATAGCCTCAACGATCTCTGTTTCAGGAAGATCAGACTCCAACTGTGATCTTTGTTGATCTGATGAACATGGTATTGTAATGTTATCTAGGAGGGAGTGATCCAGTGAGGATGTTGGGGCGTGATACAAATTAGCGTAAAAATTGGTGAAAGCTACTGCTATATCAGAATCCGACTGGCACTTCTCATTTTGTGGAGTTATGATCTCCCTAACGTGGCATTGCCCCTCATCCCTTTTTTCAAGCCAGGCCAACATTTTGCCCGCTTCGTCCCCATATTCGTAAATCCTCACCCTGGAGTCTCAATGGGCATGCTTAGTATTGTCTAGCACCATATTTCGAAGTCGCTCTCTGGCGCACTTAAGGGACCCATGGATCTCAGGGGTGGGATCAAGATTATATTTGGTTTCCCATTCACCCATCTCCACTTCAGCCTCCGTTATTTTTTGGAGTCGTTCTTTTCTTTTATTCGTCGTGCAGGAGATTATCTCTCCCCTCAGCACCATTTTATAGGCCTTTCATATCGTCACAGGGCTGTCAACTGTAGCATTTCTCATCTCAAAGTATTTGTTGGTTGTTTCGGTGAGGCAATCAACAAAATCAGGGAACCCAAGGTGATAGCTATTCAACCTCCATGTTCTAGCGGGGGATATGCCATGCATGCCTTACATCACTATCAGCGGTGAATGATCCGAGATGCCGCAGGGAAGTAACTCTGCGGCCATCGCCCTGTGTGATTTGGTGCCTGTGAGGAAGAGGTAATCCAGCCTGTACAGGGAGCCATGGGCACCCGAGTGAAACAAATAGCCTTGAATTCCCGGGTGGAGTTCCTGCCATAAGTCACGGAGGCCAAGGGCTGATACAAATGTAGCTAGTTTGGTGGGGATGCCCAGGTTGCTATGCCTAATGTGGGTATGATCCATGGTGTTACACATAACATCATTGAAATCGCCCCCAGAATCCACATGTCAGGTTGATGCTTTGCCATAAGAGTGGTCAATTCGTCTAGTAGTTCTTCTCCCAGTCCCGGTGGAGAGTACACTGAGGCAATGGCCAGTGTTTCCCCCCAAAGCGTACCCAAGTCAAACACATAGCGACCCCTAGGATCCTGCTCCACAACCAGTGGCACAAACGGAAGATGTTTATGTACCAGGATCAGAGGGCCCCTGGATCCCATTGTGTATCCCATGTGTAGTGCGGAACAATAATTTGTTTTTTGAAAGAAAGTGTAGTTGGATCCCGCTAGGTGTATCTTGGTTATCAGGACTACATCAGGGGAGTGTCTGTTCAAAAGTTGCATAACAAGTCACCTCTTGATCCCAGAGCCCATTCCGTTCACATTCCATGTAAGCAATTTTAGTCCCTAAGATTGCGGATCATGACCATGCAAACGATAACACTGCACCATCATTTTTGATGAGATGAGCGTACCAAGCGAACACCAGAATTAGAGACCAGCTGTGAGTGTCCGTTGGATATATTTTTATATATTTGTTATATTATTGATTTGTTATTCGGTACGAGTCAGTCACTTCTTTACCCTCTGGGATAGCATTACGAGTCCTGGATGTCCTGATGTGTCACGCAGTGTCGGTGATGGTGGTGTTTTTTAAATACACTAATTGAGATGGTGTGTTTCAAATACACCAATTAAGATGGTGTACCGATCATGATTCCCTCGGTGGTCTGCATGATCCCTGTATTGGTGAAGGAAACATAGGGGTATTAATAACCCTTACTCTGCACTCCGTACATTAACAGTGCGGTGATAGGAATGATCAATCGGGAGACTTGCACATTTAGTCCGATTGATTGTGTTCCTATGTTTTTATTTATAGGTGAGTTGTTGGTGTAGTCTACATGTTCCTAATTCCACTGACGTTCCTTTGACAACGCTGGACTGTTGTGCCCCTGAAGAATTTCTGTTGAATAATCGTTGTACAGAAAGAAACATGTCGGGTTTTGGAATGTGCTGTCATTAGTAACAGCACTGATATAAATGATACTGAGCCTTTTTGTGATGTACTAGACCAAATAATTGACGTTGACTCAGTTGTTAAAATCCTATCGTTCATATTTGTAATGGACACAAAGTCGTATTGTTGTATTGTAGGATGTTGTTCTTAAGTGATGGTTTAGATATTAGTCGTGAATGAAATGATGAATCATCTGAGTATGAATGAGGTATGTTTGGCGTACGGTTTGATGTGGTTTTAGATGAGAATGATGTATTTTATCAGAAGAACCATTGATTTACTCAGATTGGTAAATGTTTACACTGATTATGACACTTGTGATGTTTTTTAAAAAATAATAAGATCAATCTTTTACAATGTTTTTTCTACATATTAATAAAAATATTGAATTATTACAGAGAGTCCTTTGATTTGAATTGAATGCCTTTCATCTCACTGTTTAGAGACACGTTTTCTTCACAATGCATTGAAGGAATGATGAAATGGTGACTGTCAACATGAGATAACTACGCCTGATCTCACCACATAGAAACACAAGTACTATGATCTATGATGTTAACACAAATACATAGGTTCTATCCAGGCCAGATTATAGTACTAAGATATTCCTGGTATCCCCTGTCTCTTCTGTTTTGTTGAGCAATTTTAGGGACCTGGGACAATCAACAGGTGGTACTTGGGATCTTGTGGCCACCATTCACAACATGCTATACAAGGTGTGCAGGATCTATGTGTTCAAAGAGAGGGAATTGTATCCAACCAATGGTTGCAGCAGGGGCATGTTGCAGGTATTTGGTAGCATGGGGCCACGCATACAGGATGGTGTGATTGATTCGTCATGTTGGTAAGCGGTAGTTTAAAGACAACAAAAAACAATGCAAACTTTCCCCTATCCACCTCCCTGTACTCCACCTCAAGACGAAGTACCTGTCCCCCAAACATTGTTGACACTCAGAAACTAAAGTGTCAGTTTAACACAACATTCAAAACTATTTGTCAAAAACCCTCCTACTTTCCCTCTAATAAAGCATGCCGGGGCGGTTTACACCTTACTGCTAGCTGCTTACTGTTTACTGTGGGCCGCCATCTTCTTAGATACAGGAGAGACCAGTGTCACACTGCAGATGTACCCTGGCGTCAGTGTAAAGTCTGTTGGGTGTCTTGGCCCACGTTCAAGTTATTATACTGCAACACTTGGTGCTGTGGGCTTAGGAAATCCAAGAGGGCAGAAAAGCCCACATTTGCGCCAGAATCCTGGAGAACCGTGCAGTTTTGCGCACAGCAAAATGGTCCCCTGACCTGCCACCCACCAGTGAGAGCGTGAGGGGCCAGGAGTGCCTTGAGTGAAATGTGTGCCAAAGGAAAAACAGCAGTGCGGTGGCTAAAAAAAAAAAAAGCACTTTGAAATCACCTTTGTTTCTCTGAAATGCAAGCTAAAAATGCCTATTTTAAACATCGCAAGATATTCAAAAATCTCAATGAACACCAGCAGACATTTGGCAGAATGTATTCTTGTGTGCATACTAAATCTGGAAAGAGAAAGAGCCCAAAACAATGTTTATAACAAAACTGGCTGAGCTGTGGATGTCAGCAGCTGAAGTGAAATTGGACTGAAAGACACTAAAATCTAAATGTTTAAAATAAATGAGTGATCTACTGTTGAGTGTCACATAGTTTGCAACTGTTGAAATATCATAGTTTTGAACTTAGAATCAGCGTTCTAGCTGCATGTTTAAAAATTGTCAGTTTGATTTGAATGTAGAAAACTGGGAACTAAAGTGACATTTAGCTGAAGCCTGGCTTGAAGGGAGTGAATTCTGCCCGGCAACTACCCCCGACAGGAGTTAAACTTGCTCAGCCACTCTTCCCAGTCCTGGCTGCATTCTGCTGCCCCTGCCAAAAGGAGATGACACCTCTCTTATTGAATCAGGGGAGGAGCACCTGGGGACTACAGGAAACTAAACAAAGCACTGTCCTTGGCCCAGGCAAATGTTAAATTAGGGGGGTCGTAAATGGCTTCCTCTTGGAAGGAATCGGGGAGGGGCACTGCATCTGTGAGCCAGCTGAGCTTGGGGGAAGTGGATAAACCAGAAATTCCACCATGTACTTTGGAAAACCACACCCCTTTGGGGCCAGAGCATAATTTTAAAAAGATGGATAATTCATAGTGCGGACTTCTAAAAATTATATAAATAACATCATCATTCTTGTGATTTTTCTGTGCACATTTTAAGAGGTGTTAGGACCCTGTGGTATGTTCTTGGGGATAGTAGCGAAAAAAAGGTTGTTACTCCAAATGTATGCATGTTAAAAATCTGAAACCCATATCCCTGGTGCACATTTGTGTAAAATCTGGAAAGGTTTAGAGGTCGTTATCTAGATGAAAAGGGCAGAATTCTGTCATAAGTGGACACAACATCTTACAAAGACAGGGATTGGATGGTTTGGTGCTACAGAAAATATGTCAAGTGGACTTATAAGATTAGAAAAATGGTACATAGATAAATATGTATTTGGATCACAAATAGATTTGTGTGCAATTTGACAAGGGGAGGATCCTCTGACCATAAACCTACCTCATCACTCTGACTCACAACCCAGTTCCCCCAATCAAGGGAGAGAGGAGGAACTGGCCAATGATAAGTTGAGAGGGTTGGGCATAGAAGAAGAGCCAACCCTCCCACTTTCTAAACACATAAAAGGAGACTGTGTAGGACAGGTAGGGACATTCACTTCCCACTTCAAGCTGATTTCTTGCAGAGCGTTTGCCAGAAGACAGCAGATCCAGCACTAAGACTTCAAATCCAGACAGAGACCAGAACTTTGAATTCAGATTTCAGAATTTGTCAGCAGGCCTCAAAATCCTTTGCAAACTGATTTACCCCAGACTTCCAAGGGGCACATCAGAGTAAAACAGCCAGGCTGAGCTGTTTGATTCTTGCCTAAAACCCTGTGACAGAAACACCCAGAAAGCAGAGCTGTACCCGGAACCAGAGACCAGACCTTTGTGAAGCACCGAGTGCCAGACCAGACCAGCAGAGCAGAGCTGACCCAGACCGCTGTAACCAGAGAACCGATACTAAAGACTGTCTGTGGCGAGAGAACCGCAGTCAACCTGACCAGATCTGTGATGAGGCCCATTCCTTCCAAAATATAGTGTGAGTGCCCAACCAATCTCTTAGTTTAAAATAATCTAATTCAAACTATTTTAACCTATCTAGAACTACACCATAGCATTGTGTGTCCTTCTGTGACTATAAAGCTGCAAAACTGTCATCTGTCATTCTGAAACTTTAAAATTTCATTTCTGAAAATCTACCTCCACAAAATCATCCGTATCTCTTGAATTTCCTTGTACCATATAAAGCATTCTCTGATACCTTATTCCCCTGTTCCTAATCATAAGTCACCAGAACTGTGCTATTGTAGGATTACCTATTGCTGATTACTGCTCATTTTCACAAGTGTGATATCAATTATTAATTTATTATAAAAGTGCGATATATATATATATATATATGTATATATATGTATATATATATATATGTGTATGAGAATTAAACAATATATATATATATATATATATATATATATATATATATATATATATATATTGTTTAATTCTCAAATAAACCTTATAAATTTGCAAAACAAACTTACTTCTTGGCTCAGTGGTGTCAGGGGGATTCTAAGAGAGGGGTGTTATATAACGGTGGTCATCCAGAGTACACGAACTGGACATAAAAATATCTAAATAAGGGCTTCCCTTGAGCAATCCCAGACAAGGCACTGACTTAGTGGGACTGCTTGATTGGAGTCATTTAACAAGTCTTCCTGTAGATGCCCGTACGGTTGTTGTAGTTCACTTGTTTATATCGTTCGTTGACCATCTGAGGCATCTCCTCTGGTTGTTGTTGCGGTCGTGGACATGGAGATCTGTCCGGACACATTCCGTTTTGTCCGTTCTGTTGTCTGCCCTGTGGCCTCCAGTCTCCTTCTAGGTGTTGTTCCGCCCAGTTCCATGATTCCTTGGGATCCGTAGAATGTACTGTCATAACATTGTGGTAAATTTTCAATTGCGCCAGGAATAACAGGCAATATTTAACGTTCATCATCTGCAGGCGTTTTTTGAGCGGGCCAGAGGATTACCTTGCCTTTTGTACTTCCCTACTGAAATCCAGGAAGAAGGCTATTTTTGAGCCATTGTAAGTTATGGAGCCTCTAGACCTGGCCATCTGGCGCTCAGCATCTCGGTCTCTATAGTTTAGGATGTTGGCAATCACTGTGCGTGGTGTTGCTCCAGGAATTGGTCTGCTGGTTGGCATATGATGGGCATGTTCAATAGAGAAGAACTTTGAGAAGGTCTTTGGTGCAAACAGATCGGACAGACATTGTTCTAGGAACAATTCCATGCATGGACCTTCAGTGTTTTCGGGCAGCCCAAGTATGCAAATATTGCACCGCGACCGATCCTCCCCCTCCTCCACCCTTTCTTCCGGGGTTTTGATGTGATTTAAATCACCAGACATTTGTTGAGTCATATTTTGTAAACTATCTTCTGTCTCTGAAATGCGGGTTTCAGCCTCTACTGTGCAGGAGGTAAGTTTCTGCAGATCGTGACGTAAGAGGGGCACCTCTTTGCTAATGCTGTCCATTTTGTTCTCCATAGAGGTTTGTGAGCTGGCTATGGCATTCATTACATCCATGAGAGACAGATTGTGTTCAGTGTCCTGTGTATCATCAGACCTAGCTTGATCAGGTGGAGGGGTTGGAGTGGGTGTCATGTACTGCTCCATCTTGCTCTGTGTAGTGATCCTTTTGGACTTGTATTTCCCCATGTCCGGATCTGTGATTATTGTAGCATGCTTAAACAGTTCCTTTTCTGTAGATAGCAATCTGCGGTTCAAGGCTGCCACCGCTGAGGAAAGGTACTGTGTTCATGGTGATATTATTACTGTGGGTACAATGATCTTGGTACACCGATCGTAGATGTAACTGTGTCGCGGTGATGTGTATGCGGCCTTAGTTGCCGTTGTTACTTCTCTCGTGAAGGGGGGCTTTCATCTGTTCCCTGCACTCCTGCAGTTCTTCCTACCTTCCCTTGTCGCCGCAGCCCGCAACCCAAACTCCGATCTGGTGTGAGTATACAGAACCGTGGAGTGTGTTCTCCCACACCAGTTCTCAGAAGGCAGTTTACGATCTATCAAATACGGTCGATGTCGTTCTAGGGCATCAAAGTTATAGATTGTGTTGGAGGCATCTTCTGCTGTGGCAGATAATGTCCTGAGATGCTGACTTTGTTCATTTCACTTATATAAGTGCTTTCCATTTCATGCAAATGCAGCAGAAAGTTGACCAGAATGTTCTGCTATTGCCCTGTATTCAGGCCGGTGTGAGCGGTGTCATCCAAGGAACATATGTTGCCCCATGAAAACGGTAGAGCGTGGCGTTTGTCCAATTTATGGAATCCGCATGAGAGTTTACAGGGTGGTGGCTATGATCATTGCTTGGTCAGAGCCCATCTACCCAGCATGTCATAAATATAAGGATGTGTGTTGCAGGGCAGCGTTAATGTCTCACTTGTGCAGACCTATGGCAAAGCACATTATCCTCACAGCTCGCCTACTTTCAGAACCCACTTCAGTATTATGCGGTGTGCTGCAGGGTAGACCATGGAAATTGTCTCAGTAGACACGTCACGGTCCCCCGCAGCCAAGTTCCATGCCTTTCCTGGCTCGGAGGTGCCGCGTCCACATCTCATCGATGTAACGTCGGAACCAGAGTTGCAGGAGTGGGGCAGGGGGTAATCCGTTTCGCAGCTTTCCTCCTGGCGGCGAGCTGCCGCATCCCAGTTTGAGCATAGTAACGGTAGTCTCATCTCCACTCCGGGATGTAGGTATTGTGTGTACGTCTTGTCTTGTGTGCCTTGTCCATTGTTTGTTGTATGACCCCCAAAGGTCGGATTATGCTGGCAATCAGGGCTTTGCAGCCTTGCCGTGTGTGTCAGGGAGATTAGCGGGAGGGTTGCACACCTCACCCAATGGCACGGCGCAGCAAGGGAGGCTCAAGTTGACTGCTTCTTGCCACGCAGCTGACCGCTACGGTGGTGAGGTCCGCCTTCCCCAGCATCCCGGAGCAGGGTTGTGCAGTTCTGTCAAGGAGTGTCGGATATGCGCTCCTGCCCGGTTCACAAAGTGTTCTTGCCCGGAACCTTTGACTGTATTTAGCAGCAATTTTTTGACAGCGAATTCTCCACATCGCTCCACAGTTGTGCTGGTGCGAGGGGCGAGCGTAATGGTTGTTCGCAGCGGTTCTGTCTCGGTCTCCATGTGCCACTCCTTACAACCTCCCAGACGCATCAGCCATTTTGGATAATTGTTGTTGGCTGCAGTTTTTCCACGGTCTGAAACCTCTAATCCAGACGCCGATTCAACTCCACAATTTAGCGGATCATCACGGTGCAGCTCTGCTGCATGTACTTGTTTTCTTTGTGAAATAATCAGCCTTATAATGCAGGATATGAGCAGGATTCATCTGGCGGCCCTGGGAGCACTGAGGAATCACGTCCTCATTGCACGCTCACTGGCCACGTCCCCATTAGCTTATGTTTAAGTCTACTTTTAATGGTTTGGACCAATGTGGCCCTCACCAGGCTATTCAATCCAGACTCTCATTTGCTATATAGTGTAGATATTCTTCCAATCGTGCCCAAGGTCATATAATTCTCCAGGCATTGAAACGCTTCAATATATTTCACAATCATGGTATTATTGTCAAGCCGTTTCAAATATAGCCAACACATAAAAGACCTCTGGGTGTACATCGAGATTATTCCTCATAGTTCATAGTCTAAATACCAATATTCGATTAATAGCGAGGTTGGCACTCAAAATAATTCCCACAATAATTTGGCTTCAAATCTGATCAGCTCAGGGGCATACACATGTCCCCAAATTTCGATTATGTACATAAGTACAGGAACTATCTTTGCACTATACAGCAATAGCACAGTCAGCACTGAAAAACTGCAATTTTTCCCTATTAATGAGCTAATGATGTTAGCCATAACTAAGCATTTGGCTTTAGTTTCCATCCAATGTGGGTTCCATTGAAGAGCATTATCCACAAAAATAACTATGTATTTGTAATACGTCACTGTCTCTACTGTTACACCATTCAATAACCATACGGGGCAACAGCTCCTTTTGTTAGCTGCACATATCATAACTTTGCTTTTTGTGATATTTACTGTTAGACCGTTTTGAGCAGCATACACCCCCAGTGCACCAATCATTGTCTGTAGACCCCATGGGGTGTGATCAAGTAGTATACGATCTTAAGCATGGGCTAATCAACTTATACGTTCCGTGCCTACCTTAACTGGGTAATGTTCTAAGTCAACAACAGCTAAGTCAACAACAGCTTCAAGCAAATCAGCCAGATACAAGTTAAAAAGTGTTGCTGCAAGAGTGCAGCCTTGTTTGACTCCTCTATTATTGCACGAGATAGTTTACCATTACCATCTTATCGAACCTTTAAACTTGCATCTGTATGCAAGAGCATTATCATCTTCAAAAGCCCAGGTCAAATGTTCCAGGCCACCAATTTCTTCCGTTGCCTGTTTCTTAGCACTGTGTCAAATGCAGTGCTAAAATCAATAAACCCACAATATATTCCTGTCTCCAATCTCAATTTAACATAATCCACAGCAGACACAAGGGTCAAGATGTTACGTATGGTCGACGTTTTTGCCCAAAAGCCAGATGGACATGGGTTCAATATATTGTTCTCCTCTATCCATTCACACAATTTGGCTAAAAGAACCTTAGCAAATATCTTTGCAGGAATATCAAGTATGGCAGGCATGCAATAGGTAGAAGGACAATTCCGTGGTCCATTTTTTGTGGATGGAAAGAATATGGCTTTCATGCCAGGTTGTGGGTGGTATACCAGTCTGGCCAATATCTATGAATACTATATGCAGAGCATTTGCCCAAAGATCAAGCAACATTTTCAGAAGGGCGTTTCACGGGCCATCAGGGCCTGCAGTGTGCGATTTGTTCAACTGTTCAATTAACACGATTATATCCAGAATAGAGGCAGTACATGTCCAACCTACTTCCGCAAAAGACACTGAATCATCATGTCCAGGCGCAGACCTAATGCAGATGCAATATGTTCGACCCAATCTGCCTCTGCTACCCCTTGAATAGGGAGATCATGTTTAGTGCTTTTATTCAAAGTAATCACTTTTCACTTATCCCAGTTGATTTTATACACTGAGAAGGTGGAGAAGCACTGTATAACCAACACTAGCATTTTTATGGATGAGCAGGGGTAGGCTAGGGTTAATATAATGTCATCAGCATTATGGAGGGCTTTTACCACTCCTATTGGTGTCTGCATCCCCACTCTTCTCCCATTTTCTCTAATTGCTGTAGATGATCTAGACAACGGTTCTAAAGCCTATGAGATCCCCCTGTGTTCACCCTAGCACTTGGGTGAGAGCACAATAGCCTATATTTCCATATAGTCCCCCCCAACCCAAATATTTCTAGTGTCCTAAACAGGTACCCCCATTAGACTTTGTCAAACATTTTCTCTGTGTCTAGAAATACCACTTTCCCCTGTCCAATATCCCTTTCTTGCAACAATGTGTGCAATATGACTCTCATGTCATCCCTTGAATTGCGTCCTGGCATGTATACAACTTCTCTGTCAAGTACTTTAAAAACTACTGGACAGTTTTATCCAAAACCAGTTAAGAAACGCAAGTCAATGCTTTTTGCCCAAGTTGTTTCTTATTTGGTCCAAATCTGCCCAGCGATTTTTGCACTACAGCAGTTAAAAAACTGCACATTTCTTATATGGAAAAATGAATGGGCTGAAAACTGGAGTTTTGTTTTCTTCATACTTTTTTCATTTGACAAAGTTTTGTTTTCAAAATGTGCAGGTCCGGGGGTGGGGGGGCAGATAGAGCCTTAACAAACATTTTTTTTGAAAATGTCATCCAAATCCATCCAGCAAGTCAAAAGTTCTTAGCAATACAATTTTGGGAACAAATTGCTGCTTTTTCATCTGAAAAGCCTGTCAGCCTCCCTGCTGCAAAGCACCATGGGAGGTATAGCTATAATTATGGAAGAAGGGGGCACCCAATTCCCCTTCAAATATTTTAAAATCTACTAGATGGAAAAACCCCAGCCCCCCCTTGGAAATCAAGTCAACACTTTGTGCCCAAGTTGTTTCATCTTGGTCCAATTCTGACCAGTAATTTTGGCTGTGCACTGGAGAGACATTTTGACTTTTTCCCTATACAAATACAAATGGGGACTAGACCAAATCAGTGTTGTTTACTTTATTAATGACTTTTTTATTTTTTAACAGATCTTTTCCTAAGTTTTCATTTTGTGGGGGGGGAAGAGGGGTAGTGGCATGACAAACATTTATGTTGCAAAATATCATTCGCATCCATTAAAAGAGACACAAGTATTAGAAATTCCATTTTTCGGGTTTCCTATGTATCTCGATAATCACCTTAGCTGCAGTGCAGTGACAACAGTTTGTCAAGAGCCCCACTCAACTGGACATTTTGGGAACCATTTGTTAGAAAATGAAAAAGTGATTAAGAAAACATAAAAACACAGTTTTCAGCCTACTCAATTTAATTTTCTCATAGAGAAAAAGTAAAGGGTTTGAACAGTCATAGCGTGAAAACCGCTTGGCAGGTTTGGACCAAATAAGAAACAAATTTATGCACCAATTCGGCACCCCTCAGCTTGGGTCCACCAGTCTGGTTACAACTCCTCTAATGTGGCCTCACCACACACACGCTGACCAACATGCAATGTCCACAGCGAGGAAAGTGCACCGAACTGCAATCTTAAGTATAAGCAATCCCATTCCCTTGCTTAATTTCCTTGACTGGTTTGGAGTAAATACATCCAGTATTTTTTTTAAATACTCAACATAGAACATGGTGCATGATGCTCCTTATAACCTTTACATCTGTCTTGGGGCTTTGCAGCATAGAGGCTGATAGAGGCTAATCAAATTTCTAGGAGATTCCTGGGGTTATTCCATCCACTAGTTGTTAAAATATTTGATGGAGAAGTGGGTGTCCCCTCTTCCAAAATTATAGCTATATATACATCCCACAATTGCTCGATGCAAGAGGTAACCACGGTTGCAATGGGCATAACCCGGGTTAGCTGAAAATGAAAAGTGGCTGGAGGTGTGGAGGTGTGGAGAAGGAAAGAGGATACCATGTGAAATTGGGAAGTTGGGGTCCTGGGGAGCAAGTTCAGAGCTCTAACGTTTTTGCATGACCAGGGTTATCCAGCAGGATAACTGCAGGTCTGATAGAAACCTAGATCAGCAATGAAAGTGCGTCAGACATAAAAAGAGTGTTGGGGGAATGGGAGAGGACTAGGAAGGGAAAATGAACATGAGGGAAGTGGGGAGAGCATGGAACGAGGTGGGGGGCACTTAGTTAGTGCCTTTAAGGGCAGGGAAGAGTTTAGGATTGTGCATGCTTTTGACAGATAACCATAGTTATTTACATGCATTAACTGGTAACTGCAGTTATCTGTAGTACATTGACAACCACAGTTATGGGGAAAATGTTTTTTTTAAAATGAGAAAGCTAACAAAATGAGATTACAACAAAAAAGGGGATGTTTTACAGCTATAGTGAGGTGAGTGGTAATGGGTGTCCGAAGGCTATGACTACTGTTTATTTTAAGCAACCAAATGGTGCAATATGGAAAGTGGCCATGGCCGTAGGCCATGGCAGTGAGCCCCAACGAAACCTACTGGGCAACATGCCAAGGTGCCACAGCGTAAGACCCCTAGTGATGAAACCTAAGAAACATAGGCAGGGCCCAAAGGCTGGGAACACTAGCCATGGCCCTGTTTAGTAAACCTATTGGAGCAATAAGTAGAGAGGCCACGGTAAAAGGCCATGGCTAGTGGGACGAGAAGAACTCTATTGGGGCAACATGTAAAGGGGTCATTGCTGATGTCCAAGGCCAATGGTCATTGTCAAAGGCCATGGCTAGCGAGAGGGAAAGAAAGGTACTGTTTAAAAAAATATAGTGAGCATGGCCAAAGGCCATGATTTGACCGACATTTTGAAAGTGATTAAGAACTCGCCGGCCCCCATACTGCAACATTTCGTAAAGATTTGTTAAAAAGAAAAAAAAAAAATTAAGTGTCAAAGCATTTGTTTCCCCAAAAGTGCAGCCTACTTCAAATCCATTTTCCCATAGACAAACAAGGTAACTTTTTGTCAAAGCGCACAGCCTAAACTGCTGAATGGATTTGGACCAGGTCCGAAACAACTTGGGCATGAAGCATTGACTCATGATCTATGCATGATTTGGGGTTATTCTGTGCAGTAGTTATTTAAATATTTGACAGAGAACGGGTTGCCCCTTCTCAAAAATAGATAGCTATATCTCAAGAGGATTTACTCGAAACTGTTTTTTTTTAATAGAAATGAAACAACCGCTATCTTGTTTTTCTCTCGATGTGAGCGATATCCGTGGCTATTGCCGATGAAATGGGAAAATGAAATGCAGGAATAAAGCTATTTGAAGGTGAAAACACATAAATGCCATCAGGCTAGAGGGCACCAAGTGAAATTTGGGAGTTGGAGTGGGTCTAGGGACTGAGTTTGCAACACAAACATTTCTGTAGCCTTGAATAGCTGACATCTCAAAGCAAATTGTGTCACAGAAACAGCATGTGTTGTGGGGGAAAGGGAGAGAGCAGGCCATCTGGCATTTGGGGGTGGGGTAGAGGGCAGGAACGCATTTTTTTTACAGCTACAGTTACATCGGGGGATGAAAAATCACTGGCCATAGTAGAAAGGGCATGGCCAGTGAAACAATGGCCATCCAGGTCTCCCATCCATGCAGTAAAAAGGACAGACTCTGCTTAGATTCAAAGTGAGGAAGGGGCCGGACTTCTCAGGCCATGTTGCCCAATAAATGAGCCAAATTTACACGACCACTTATAGAAACGGCCCAGCCCTTTCCTTGCTTTGAAGCTAAGCATGACCAGTCCTGCTTTGATGTTAAGCAGGGTCAGTCCCGGTAACTGCATGAATGGGAGACTGAATGGGCATCCCCATTTTTATTCTTATTTCAACCGTGCTACTGTCAGTCCTTGAAAGTTTTGCACTCAGAGTCTAATTTTTGCCTTTTGCTCAATTGTATTATGGTATTTGTAGTCTCCCTCCCAGTTAATAATAATAAAAAAAGATATGTTTAAAGCAACAATGGGTTTCCCACAAGCCCTGCTTAGTTTCAATCCCTGTTACAGCATGGATGGGAGAGAGTCCACAGTCCCGAATGCCATGTGTTTTTTTAGTTTTAAATATCTCATAACACACAGCATCCATATTATTTTTTTAAACCGTGCTACTGTCATACCTTGAAAGTTTTGCACTCAGAGTCAAATTGTGTTGTCTTTTGCTGAATTGCATTCTGGTATTTGTAGTCTTCCAGTGAAGATAGGGGGAATAATGCCACAAGTGTACACTTTTTGCCTAACATAGTTCTATAAGGATTTATATAGTTGAGTGACACTATGGTATGTGTAATTTTCAAGTTATCTTTATAAAGCAGAGTGTTGTTGAAAGCCAGACATGGGGGTGAGATGGGGAAATGATGAGAGGGCAAGTAAGTCATGAGTATTTGCCCACGATGTGGCAAGAGAAGTTGGAATCCTGGAGACTGGTGCAGTTATTGTCCCCTAATTGTGGCTGCTTTTCAGGGCAAAAGTAAAGGACCCATGTGGGTGAACAGCGTAACTTTTCTTTAGAGGGCGGATGCAACCGGTTGGGTTTTTTGAGGTTGGCAAGCTTGAACAAGTATTTGGCTACCAGGATTTTACTCAAGTTGTCATGTTCCCAGTGCAGTCGATTACTGACAAAACCACAAGCACTTGTTTTGTATTGGGATTTCATTTTCCAGGTAAAATGTCACGACAGATTGCTGGGTTTAAAATGTGAGCACCTTTTATACTTTGCCAGCATATTTATTGGAACATTTCCTATATCAGTTAATTTTTCTGGTGTTCATAACTTTTTTTTTAAAAGGCCAATGCTATTTTGTCCTGCCCAAAGAGAACGTCTATTGAACTACATTTGTATATTTCACTATAAGATATATGTTCACTTATTGTGCATATATTCAGGGGCTTGTAGCATGCTGCTTAACCAAAAGTGTGTGATCCTCTGCAAATAAGTTAATCACAGAGGGCATTAATGAAAAACTTTGGGAGTTCTCAAAGCCTGAAATATTTTATACATAATAAAAAAGTAGTTATTTGTACAGCTACAGTGACATCACTGGTGTCCATCCATGCAGAAACCAGGACCGACCTTGCTTAGATTCAAATTCAGAAAAATGCCAGCCCCCTCAGACCATGGTGCCTAATAAGTGACACCACGTTACAAGACCACTTAGAGCAACATGGCTTAAGGGGGCCGGCCCCGTACTCAATTGAAGGTAAACAGTACTGTGTGTATATTCATGGATGCCAGGCTTTGATTTTCACTATTAGTGTAGAAAGTACCTGGGCATGTGTTATTCTTGTAGCCGGTCATTTTTTTTCCCGTTTCCATGCTGCTTGAATGTGTTTAATTGGGTTTGTGTGATGTATCACAACAGTTAACACGACACCAGCCATAAAACAAGGGGCTTGGAGCACAGGACAGGCCATTTTGGTTTGGCTAGTAAGGCTCATGCCGTTAAGGTGCAACCGATTTGCTGCAGGTCCCGTTTTGGCGTGCGCATTTAGACACAGCCAGCTGGGAGAAGGGACCTCTTGCCACAAGGATGTTTTGGCACGAGAGGACACAACCGGCACAGCATGAACCTGCAGGCACTTTGCATTCTGTACCTCTCGGCGCAAGGATGTTTTGTCGTGAGAGGTCGCAATTGGCATGAACCTGAACTGAAGGCACTTTGCATTTTGTAATATTGATTAAACATGAAAAACATTTTTTTACAGCAACATTATAAAACAGGATGGGACATATATTAACCTGTTGTTGCAGAATTGAACACGTATTAAACATAAAACAAATGTATTTACTGCAACATTATGCAAACAAAATGTATTACAGCTCTCTGGGCAACATTATGGGGGTAATTCATAGCATTCAGCGCAGAAGTGGCACACGCGGCTGGCGCACAGAGGGAGCGTGCGTCAGTCTGTGCCAGCCGTGTGCGCCAAAACCCATTTTGGCACATTGCGTATTTATGGATACTAACATCCATAATCAGCCGTGGTGCAGAGTGGCACAGCGACCCTGCAGCAGCGCCAGTTACACCCCCACCCGGCCCCGTGCACCAAAAACATTGCACAAACCCAGTGCATGGCGCAAAGGCCTGTGGGCCAGCATACAGCCCCCAACCACGAAAACGCGCTAAAAACTCTACACAGCCCTCACGCGCCAGCGAAATTGCATGGAAAACACCCTGAGCTCCCCTCGGAATATGCGTACCTCGCTCGCACCAGCAAAATCACGTGGAAAACTCCCTGCGCACCCCTCGGAATACGCGTACCACATCCGCGCCAGCAAAATCGCGTGGAAAACATGCCGCTCACCCCTCGGAATATGCATACCCCACTCGCGCCAGCGAAATCGCATGTAAAACTCCTTGCGCACCCCTTGGAATATGCGTACCCCGCTCATGCCAGCAAAATCGCATGTAAAACTCCCCACGCACCCATTGGAATACGTGTACACCGCTCGTGCCAGCGAAATTGTGTGGAAAAAGTCCCCCCTGTGGTGTGGGCTGCCTGTGGAGCATGCCCAGGGGTGAAAGGCTGCCTGCGGGGCATGCCCATGTGTGTTGGGCTGCATGCGGGGCATGCCCAGGGGTGAAGGGCTTCCTGTGGGGCATGGTCAAGGTGTTTGGGCTGCCTGCGGGGCATGGTCAGGGTGGATGGGCTGCCTGCGGGGCATGCCCAGGGGTGAAGGGTTGCTTGCGGGGCATGCCTGGGGTGATTGGCTGCCTGCGGGGCATGCCCAGCGGTGAAGGGCTGCCTACGAGGCATGTCCAGGAGTGAAGGACTGGCTGAGGGGCATGGTCAGGGTGGATGGGTGCCTGCAGGGCATGGTCAGGGTGGATGGGCTGCCTGCGGGGCATGGTCAGGGTGGCTGGGCTGCCTGCCGGGCATGCCCAGGGGTGAAGGGCTGCCTGCGGGCATGCCCAGGGGTGATGGGCTGCCTGCGGGCATGCCCAGGGGTGATGGGCTGCCTGTGGGGCATGGTCAGGGTGGATGGGTTGCCTTTGGGGCATGCCCAGGGGTGAAGGGCTGCCTGCGGGGCATGCTCAGGGGTGACATGCTGACTTCGGTCATCGGGAGGGTGGATGGTCTGCTTGCTTGTATACTGGGGTACGCGATTTCGCTGGCGCGAGTGGGGTACGCGTATTCCGAGGGGTGCGCAGGGTGTTTTAAACGCAATTTGGCTGCCGTGAGCGGGGTACACGTATTCCAAGGGGTGCATGGGGTGTTTTCCACGGATTGGGCAGTGTGGGCCCTCCCGGGTGTGGCCCTCCCCCTCCCCATGGCCCGCAGGCAGCCCATCACCCCGGGCATGCCAGGCAGCCAGCCCTTCACCCCTGGTCATGCCCAAACCAACGTGATATGCTTGTGGGCCCACAGTGCCATACAACGCATCACCAGTGTTGGGTCCACTGGCAGCATGTTGCAAATGGTGTGAGAGCCATGGGATTCCAGGTACACACTGCTCAGGACTGCTACAAGCGTTGGAATGACCTCCGACGCAGTGCTTTTGCGTGCCTCCATTTATTCCATGTCTCTGGTGACTGGTGGTGGGACACCACCAGAGGAGGATGAACTCACACAGCATGAGGAGATCGCTTCAGAGTTCATCCCAGAAGAACAAATCTGTGGAGTGGGAGAGAGGATGGATTATGATGCATCCTCTGGTGAGTATTGATGTGTGTTACTCAATGAGATGTGTGTTTGGCATGTGAGGCCCTCCCAGCTACAACTTGTCTCCTTCCTTTCTTCAATCTCCCTCTCTACCTCTGTTGTTCACCAGGGGTCTGACCCATCGGCCTGACTTTACAAACAGCACCTGGCAGCTCTCGCCCACTGCATTTTCATTTTCTGCTACGACTTCCAGTGCTATGCTGATGACAACCAACTCATTTCCAGGCTGTCCTTGGCCACCTCTTTTCCCTCCCTCATTTCTGATAGCCTCATTGCCATTTGCAATTGGTGTACTGCCAATGATCTCTGTCTAAATGCCAGCAAGGCTGGCATCCTCCTCATTGGTACACCTTCGCCATCCTTTCCCCTCACTCTCTGGCCAGCTCCACTTGGCCCTCCTCCTACCTCCACCTGCAAGGCCAACAACCTCGTGGTCACCTTTGACTCTACACATTCCTTTTCCACACACATTTCTGATGTATCTTGAGATAGATAAATTTCTTGCTTCACCTCCTCAGGGGTACTGTGCCTTTCCTATCGTTCACCTACATGCTCAAAGTCTCTCAAGCTCTGGTTTACTCAAGGTTGGAGTACTGTGACAGGCTCTTTCAATATTTTACCTGCCTCCACACTCTGCCCTCTACCACTAATCCAGTACATGACTCAGAGACTTGTCGTTGGGCTCAAGCCCTGGGATCCTATCTTTCCAGCTCTGCAATCCCTTCATTGGCTACCAGTGGATGCAAGGATGATACTTCAGACCCTCTGCATTGTGCACAAAGATTTTTTGGGACTGGGTCCAAAATACCTTCAACAATCCTTCTGCCAATTTGTCCCCTTTTGAGTCCTTTGCTCCTCTACTTCACACTCCCTCCAGGTCAGTTGTTAATTGAATAAATAAGCTGGGGACCTATCTGTGTGTATGGCTGGGAGCTCCCTTTGGAACAGCCAACTGGCCACATGAAACTTGAGGAGAAACATCTCTGCTTCTGGAAGAACCTCAAGACCTTCCTATTTGCTTCTGCATTAGCCCCTCTTCTCCCCAGCTGAACAGTTTCCTCTGTTGGCACTGTGCCCCTGCACACACTCTGTCCTTTGGCTCCAAGTACCTGCATACCCTGCCTCCCTGCTGCACTGCCTCCAGGAACCCCATTGCAATTGGTCCTGTGTGTGTACCAATACAGTCCCCCACTCTTCTTCGCACTCATCAGATTTGCCCTTTCAAAATTATCTTGCACTTGCCACTTGCTGGCTGCACTACCACCTTTTGAATGGTCATTCTATCATTGCACTTCATTTCCCTTCTTTGGTCTCCTCTGTTTGGCACGTTCTGCTTCTCCCCCTTCCAGGGTCTTCAACCCTTTATCCCTTCTCCATGCACTTGCGTGTTCTCAATGTCACTATGCCCGGTATGATAGTTGTTTTGAATTCCTTTTCTCCCTTGTTCCCCTCCCTTTGCTTGTTTGCGCTCTGAGCCACTTGTGTACGAGTGCAATCTTGATGAGATGTCATATCATGCCATATACATCCTTTGTCCTTGGTGCAGTGTGTCTCACTCGGACTGTGCTGATGGCAGTGGCTCACCATGCACATGTGTGCACAATCATGTTCCATGTGCTTTCCATGTATGCCCCTAGGTGTCCTTGACCACCTGATCATGTTAGTATGTGTCCAAGAGGATCCAAGTGTCATCTCATTTGGACAGCCATGTCATGCTCACTGTAGGTCTGTGTGTCATCATGCACGACTTTGAGCTGTCCACATCTGTATCATGCACATGGCTCCCCCTGTTACAGGCCCACTGCCTCTTTTCAACTGGTGTTGTGTCTTCTACATGCATGGGTGTACTATTGATGGTTCCTCATCTGTCCTCCATCATGTCCACTTCTCATCGGCTGTAGTGACATTTGAATGTCGAAATGCAATAGATGCATGCCAACACTGTCTGGCAATGCACAGTGCTGTTGGGAACCTATCATTGCCATACAGTGCCTCCCTTCTATTGCCCAGAGGGTCGGTGTTTCACAGTATCCATGCTACATGGTCCATGCCATTTGCACATGATGGCTGCAATTGCCCTTACACTACCATCATGTTTGGAGATTGTCATCACTACGTACGTGTTGATGTTGGAAGTTGAGGGGCTACACATGCACTGCACCACACACACCCACTCCTGTGCCAAGTTCAGCCCTTCAACATGCAAACATAATGCTGCTATGTGATGGTGACCTGACATGTATGTACCCATGTCCCTCATTTCACTGTATAGAAAGGCACTAGCGTAGGTGCCTTCTGTGACATATGTACTCTGCATAGTTGATGGTAGTTGAGTGCTGCACATGAACATGCATGTAACATGTGTCATGGTGTGTTTGGTTTGATTTCTAGCTGTGGCTATTTATGTGTTCCCCCATGCTTATGTTAGGTGCCATCTCTTTGTTGCCATCTCTCATTTCTGCTTTGGACATGTGCCTGCTAGAGGTTGTGGGTGATGCAGGTGATGTGCAACATGCAATACATGTGTTGCCTTCACATTTTGCACACATCCTTTCTGCTTTTGGGATACCCTTGCATTGCAATGCCACTGGATGCATGATGGGATTTGAGTTGCCTGTGACATAGCTGTTTCATTAGTTGGCTGTCAATGCTGTGAACTGTATGTGTGTGGTATGTGCTACTGACATGCGTGTCCTTGTTTCTTTTCTTTATGTTGCAGGTGATGACGCACTGGCAGCAGAGGATGAAAATGTCATCCCAGACACAGTGGTCAGTTCACATGACCAACCAGGCACCAGTGGTGGTCTTGGGGTGGCAGCCCACGAGAACCCACTGGTGCTCCAGGCCATTGTGTCCAGAGCTGACTCTGAGTCAGGCTCTGATGTATCCTCTGACCACTATGTTGAGCCGGATCTGCATCATGACGTGTCATCGCCGGTAAGTGATCCTGTGTGGATCCTGTGTTGGATGATCTTCTGTCCGCGACACCTGCAGTAGGGGGCCAGGCAGGGTTGGAATGTCCGCCTGTGGTGGTCATGGGTGCACGGTCACACTCAACACCAGTTGGCCATCAGGTCAATGGAGGGATGCAGTCCTGCAGCCATGGGTGGCACCAACCCAGCAAGGACCACGGCTCCTTGAGCCCAGCAGGTGTAATGTCCGGCAACGCAGTGGTTGTGTGCCACCGGGGTCAACTGAGTGGGAGCGTGCCGTGATTGCCATAGCACAGCAACAGGGGGGAGCAGTTGAGATGATCGATCAAGGTATGGAAAGTGTGGCCCATTCCATCCTCCCCTCTGTAAGGCAAGTGGTGCTCCAGCAGCGGGCTATGCAGTCCACGTGCCGCTCACTCAGGCTGGGAATGGCGGCGTCTGACAGGGCGCGCCGGGCTGAAATGGTGGCTCTGCATCAAGCACTTGATGCTCAAGCAGAGGCACACCGTGAGGCCCTGAGGGTGGAACAGTAATCCCTCCGATCTACTCTGGCTGCGCTCTCGATGGATGAGAGTAGGCGGACAGAAGACAGGATGGTGCAGCTTGAAAGAACCATCTCAGCTGAACTCCATGCAAGCCGAGAGTCGATCCGTTTGTCATGTGAGGCCATGCAGGCAGAACTCTGTCTTACACGTCAGACCTTGCAGGAGGAAGCACGTGTGACATGTGAGGTAATGCATGCTGACCTATGTCTCATTGCCATGCAGGACGTGGCTTACCATACCCGCATGCTTGATGCCCTTGAGGGGCAAGGCACGGCTAGGGGTGGTGAGGCAACTGAGCCACGTCCACCTTCTGATTTCCATTCAGAGGGTGACGATGACAACCTATCTCCCACATAGGTCAGGTCGTGCAGGTGCTGAGTCCAGTGAGTTTTTTTTTTTTAATCTCAACATCTACACATGTGGGTGTTGAGGTGCACCCTGTACCTCCCCCCTCCTGGGTGCCCTCCCACCCCCGGGTCATATATGGGCATTTTTTATTTTTTATATTTTTTCCTGCATTTTTTTTTCCAGCAAAATATTTGTTTGGCCTGCAAATAATTGTTTTTTCCTACATTTGTTTTCTTTTTTGGTAAGTATGTTTATTTTTTTCTTGCAAATTTTTGTTTAAATTATTTTTTCTTGGTTTTTATGTTTTTTATTACTTTTCTTTTTAAAACATTATACTTTAAAAATAATTTTACTGATTATTTTTATTTTTTCCAGCAAATAATTTTTATTTTCTGCTGATTTTTTATTTATTGCATTTTCTTTTGTCTATTGTGCATTCATGTGGCAGTGTGGTGCTTTGTGGCATTTGAAGGCATCCACTGTGTGTTCCAGCTGGGCCCATTCAGGCTTGTCTTGTGTATGTGTTTTGCTTGGGGTCCTGATATATATGCTACTCCTGCTTCCCCTTTCCATGTGCTTACAAGGATGGCTCAGTGTAACAATATCTCACACAGGGGCATTGGGCTTCCGTCATATCTGTGGCCAGCCTGCAGTCCTACTTGTGTGTACACCCCTAGTGGGTATTCCGAATGGCTTCTCCAATGAATGTCTGCACTTCACTTTGGTGAGTATTCTGTTGACTGTGCATTTCATCATGTTGCTTATGATATTTGTTATGTATTAACTGTCTATGTTCATGCACTTTCTGCTGTAGGTGGTACCATGCACCCTTTTGTCTGTGTAACACACACTGATGGTGGGAGCGGTCTGTGTGCTGACAATGTTGAATTGGGAAACTTTCCCCACAGTGATTTTGATATAGCACATGAAGGCTGCACGCTGAGTTATCATTGTCACCACACATTTCAACGACCACCCATTCCTTGCTTGCACCACTTTGGCCATCTTGCAGCCCTGGCTGGTGTTTTGATGTACCATTTGAAGTATGGCTGCATTGCTTTTGACTTGACTGTCATGTTTGGGTCCTGGACCTGCTCCCCCTCCCATTGGTTGCACTTGGCCCTTGTGACAATCCGGCCAACCAGGAGGCTGGAGCCTGCCACCACTACCAAAAGCCCACAATGGAGGCCCTGTCTAGCCTGCCTACCAGCCTTCTGGGTCCCTTGATTGTCTCCCTGTCTCCCCTGCCCCTGCCAGTCTCCCTCTGTCTCCCCCTTCACCATCATATCCCCTCCCCTTCTGCACCATCTTCTTTCCCTCTGCCCCCTGTGTGTGCTTTCTTTCCCCATCTCCCCCTTCATGCATTTTGACCTTGTCCCCCTCCTCCCTTCTCTCTTCCTTATCCCTCTCCACCACCCTTTCCCCTCCTCCTTGTCCTCTATCTGTCATTTTCCACCACTACTCCAATTGCCATCAGGCATGGTGATACGTAGCCGCTTGTTATTTGCAGACATTTCCCCTTTTGCCTCCGTCCATCCGCCCCCCACCTTCAGCTTTTTTAGTATCATTTTGGCACTTACTTTTATTATTGGCCCCTCCACCACTGATTACAGGTCGTCTCTTCCCCCTTTCCCTTCTGTCTTTCTTCTCCCCCAGCACTATCTTGATTCTTTGTCGACGTTTCACAGTTTGTCACTTCTTTTGTTACTCTCCTCAACTCTTCCCTCCTCTTCCTTCACTCCCCTCCTTATGCGACTCCTGCACTGCAACTATTGCCGTCAGGCATAGCAATGTTGATGCTAGTTTTGTTTTCCCACATTCCCACCCTAGACTCTCCCTTATTGTTCCAGGCACTTGAAATAAGTAATTTGATTTGATAGTTCATTTTCACATTGTGGACTGTTTGAAGGATTTATAGGAATGTACTGTTCTTCTCCCTTGTTCCCTCCCTCATTGAGGCGCTTTGAGGAACTTTGTGTGTAGGTCCTATAAGGATTTTCAATGAATCAGTGATGGGTCACTGTCTGCCATTGTCGATTTGGGGTACTCTGTATATGATATGCTCTGCTAGTTAATGGCTGATCCTATGTTGTGCTTTATTTTGAGGTGTCAGGGGATGGGTGTGGTTTAACACACAGGGGGGTCCTTGAGTACAATGTTCACATGTGTTGTGTACAGGACACTGAGGCTCACTTCATTTCACATGCATGTATTCGATTCATGTCCCTACTGACACAAACACTTAGGCAACGCCCCCCCCACACCAACTACGTTGACACCATGCACACACGTGCACCCTGATTGCCTTCTCAGGCATGCTGTGTCCCGACAATCCATGTTCACTTCCGAGTCACTGATCGTGTACATGCATGACAGGGTACTATATTGTTAATTGCACTTTTTTTAAATGATGCTCAAGGGGTTTCCCAACGCAATGCACACTCACTGTGCTGTCCAGTGGGCGTTGTGTTGCAGGAGACACACACACAGCATACAGTGTTTGATATGGCAATTTGCTATTGTCCAATTTGCATGCCAACAGGTATTCTGACTTTGTTGCTTGCACCACTGGTGGCATGCATTTGTGCCACTGTTTTCAGGGTGTGAGGTTTTGGTCAGTCATTTCTTCAGATTCCATGTCAGGTGTGATTGTCTGGTGCCTATTTACAATTCTCAAGTGGCACTTCATGAATATTATGTCATGTATTGTGCATATGGTTTGATGGTTTGCCATTGCATACCTGGTATGGTGTGGCAGACAGGGGACATGGGGGTTGGTAGGGTTTGGGTGGCATACCAGTACTTTCATGCCCTGTTTTGCAGGGGTGGGGATATGCACCTTGCATGTGTTCCCTTTGGTCACATGGGATTGGTTGTGTTTAAGTAGCAAGGGATGCACACAATGTGGCACTTCTGTGGAGACATTCTCAGGGTGGTAAGGTTGTGACAGTTAACTGTCCCTTTCCCATCATCGATTGTGACCTGATATGTGCCAGGCCTGTGTGCACTCTGCAGGGGTTGGGGTTTAGGTGAAAAATGTGGCCACAAGCTGGGTTACGGTCTGCCTCGCCACATGCTCTTTCCCCTCCCATGCGCAGCGGTCGTACGTGTGGTTGAGGATGTGGGGGCACCACCATGTTCACCGGTACGTCATGCCGTGTTGAAAGTTTGTGCAGGACACATGCTGCCACAAAGATCCTGCACACTACTGGGGGTGCAAATAGTAGCTGTCCACCAGAGCGGTCAAGGGAGCAGAAGCGTGACTTGAGCACTCCGAATGTGTGCTTCACTATGGCCCTGGTTGCATATGGGCTGTGTTGTATCTTACCTGGGGTGGTGTGGTGGGGTTCTGTATTGGTGTCATCATATAGGTGCTCAGAGGGTAGGCATTGTCCCCTGGCAAGGTGATAATTGTTGTCATTAGTTGGGCTTGTGTATTTGTTTGTGTGTGACATGCATGCATGTGTACAGGCATTTGTACTCACCTAGGAGCCATGTGTCGCCATGCTTCCCAGCTTCCAGGGCCCGGCTCAGGGCGGACATTCTGAATATGAAACTATCATGGGTGGACCGAGGATAGTTTGCATAGACAAAGGTGATGATTCCCTTGGCATTGCATACCACCTGCACGTTGATGGAATGACAGTGCTTGCGGTTTCGATAGATGTGATTAGTGGTCCTAGGTGGACGTAGGGCCACATGGGTGCAATCTATGGCACTAAGCACTTTGGGGAAGTGTGCCACCCTGTAGAAGTCCAGGACCACGGCCTGCCTTTCTGCGGGTGTTCTGGGCATGTATATGTGCCTGCGGACTGACGGGCACGCAGTCATGATTGCCAACACTTGGTGTAGGCAACGTGACTGCGTGGCCTGTGAGACAGCCCTATGGCAGTCGTCCACTGAAATGACCCAGTGGCCAAAAAATGCAGTACATTGAGCACCTTCTCCAAGGGACTCAATGCTTGGGAGCACAGGGTGGGTGATGCGAGTTCATCCTCCCACTCAGTGACCAGCTCTAGGATGATATGAGGTGGAAACCTATACCTGTCATAGACCTGGTCATCAAGCATCCCAAAAAGGCTGGTCCTGGGCAATAAAATGTGGGGCCACGATCACTGCTGCGAGAAATGGGACATTCATCGTAGCTGTATATGCTTGTTTGTTGTTTGCGCGCACTTTTATGATGCGCAGGGGCGCTTCCGCTTCCGCCTGTTTTCGTGTGGCGGACATAATTGTGCGTGTGCATGTGTTTTGATGTGCGCGGGTTTTCCCTATTCGATTCCATGAATACGTGTTTTTCACTAGCGTGTGGGCGTTGCGTGTGTTTCCCAGCGGTACTTCCCACCTTACGCCTACATTTTCACGCATTGTTCCCCATTTCCCGTGTTCCGCCCACTTTTTAGGTGTGCATGCGAGATGTTGTGCGCTTTCCCCGTTCCTGTCGCGCATGCATTTGGAAAGTCGCTGTGACGTGTAAGGTAAGCACAGATTTGGCGCACATCCCGGAAAAAAAACGCGCAGGGCCTACCATGAATCGCACGTGTGCACCAGCTTTTTCACGCTTGCGCCACAAATTTTGGCGCACATTTATTCCATGAATTACCCCATATATATTGTAGAGATTCTCACAAGTTTCATACCTAGCCTTTTATCAATGAACATATTAAATTATAGGCTAAGTATGAAATGTATGCCACATAAAGCACCAAGCAGTTGTGGTCTAGTGGTTTGAAATTGATAGCCCCACCCTTTAAAATGAGCAGCAATTACCCTGGAGAAGGACGGGGATGCCAATTTTTATTCATACATCAATAATCAAAACGACTCAGGTAGTTGGCAAAAGGAAGACTGTTTTAATATCAATTATCTAAAACAGGGAGCATAACGAACATCAACGAAACTGCTCTATCTTCTTACTCAAACATTCTTAGTAAAAACTGAGATCTTATACAAGAAACTCGTCATCAATGAGGTTAACCTACGTATGTACTAACATCATCCTATATGGCAAACTACAAAAACCTATGAGTATGGGTGATTGGCTCTGAGTGAATATCTAAGTATACGATCCATACTAGTCTAAAAAAGTGTAAATATGTGATTGGTTACATAACATCAGGTGGGGAAACTAAGCCCTCCCCTAAGAATGACCACTACGAACGTCACTAAATACACAATTTACCAGTGGTTTACACAACTATAGGATCCCTAATGACACGGTCATCTACAATTGGTTGGCACTCTAACCTCCGTCAGTACTTTTCCATCGATGTCTAACAGCATGCAGGCTGGCCATCCAGGTACTTTTGAGCTCGCCTTAACCATTGCTTCCCACCAATTAGCATGTCAATCCATCATCACCTCATTGATCTACTGTCAATTATGCTTTGAAGCTCGGCCTTGAGAATGTTCTTAGCTCTGAGAAATTCAGGGAGTGAAAGCATGCTCTCTGCCCTCATGCGTAGGTGTGACCATCTCGCTCGTTCAACTTCATGCTTCCATGTGAATAGAGACCATAAAATTGAGCCTTTAGTGTATTTAATACTATTTTTTAATAGACCTCTGACATCTTCCTTGTTATGTTCATGCCTTCTGAACAGAAGTTTTGTTTTTTTCACATGATTTTGTATCCAATTTCAGCCTACTCCAGTTTGATAAGACCATGGCTTCTTTGGCTCCCCCAGCCTCGTCTGCTGAGATTTACTTTGTAATTCAATTTGCTTTTTAACTGCGACACACTGAAATTAGGCCTTCTTGCTACTGTCCAGCACTGCTATAATGCGAAGTGGAAACATCCATCCTTTACTTATTCATATGCATGTATGTATATATTGGCGCTTGCTGCAATCTATTCACTAAAAGCTAGCCTCAAGATTACTTCATCTGCTTGTGTTTCTTTTGCATCTGTACACGTGTAAAATGACTTAATGTCTTCATCTGTTTCTGTGGCATAAGCTTCTACAACTTGATCCCAAGATGTCACTTATCCTTGATCCTTTCTTGATGCCTTATAGAATATCTGCATTCTATATTCTCTCTTCTAGGTAGGACAGTTCAGCTCTGTGTGACCTTTACTTGGCAATGGTTGGTGTCTTGGTGAGTTGGAGACGTCACCATTCGTCTTGACCCTTCATTTGCTCTTCTTCTTCAGGAATCTTATTTAAACAACCATCATATCTCCTGGTGTGCAGATATGGTTTCCTCAATGGGAATCTTGCCTCTAGGATTCCCTTTGGCCTTTGTCATTTCAACTGCTCCATGTTTGTCACATACTCTGGTTTCCAACATACAGGTAATAGGGGTGGAACGGTTGAGGTGGGGGTACTTAGCTCCTCCTCAACACTCCCCCCTCTGGGTGATTCATCGACCACGCTCTCATCATCCTTCACATTCACGCATCCTCTTCTGAAAAAGAGCTTCTTTGGAATCCATATCTTTAAGACACCCTTCAGGCATCCTGCTGATTTGACGTGCTCATCTTTGTTCCATGTCATGAGACTGCATTGTCCACTTGGACTGCAATAGATCCATCTTCCTACATACTTCTTATGATTCTTTGGATACAAGAACTTTGTTCCCTCAGGTGCATGGATACTAGCCTTCACAAAGTCTCTGATCTCTTCATCTGTTAAGTCTCGGGCTTTCCATCCTGATTCAACATCGATCATGATCTTCATCCTTATAGCTTTCTTTGCTGTCTTCTTGCATTGTGGGATTATTATCTTGATCACACAGAATCCAAGCAACACCAACACGATCAGGGCTCCAAGAAACTTGAACATGTATGCCATCCATTGTGGAATCCAAGAAAAGAGCATTGCAAACCAGCTGTCATCAGCAATATTTTCTACTTCATCTATCATCTGACTATAGAGCTTCGTCAGCATGTCTATGGCCTCTGTCAAGGTTCCATTCCCGTCATCATGAGAAGGTAAACATCTGCAACACAATACTCTAATTTCTGCACAACCACATCCATCAATTGCTGTAATCATATCCAAGATGTATCTGTTCTGAGGAGTCATCAGTTGTATGGCTCTCACCTCTTCTCTGATAGCATTAAACCCCTTTATAGTAGTGTTGATCGTTTCTAGCAATTCGCATCTGGTGATCTGCAGCCACTTGGTATTTGCTCCAACCTGGATTCTCAGCATGAAAATTAAGGTGAACACTGATGAGGTCTGGCTGAACAGCCTGTGCTCATATGGAATATAGTCAAAGCTTCTATTGACTTAGCTGAAACATGTTTCTCCCTTGTCATCCTCCTTATCAGCTCCACAGATCTCTTCTTCCGCAGGTGAGCATCTGCTTTTGGAAAATTGTCTTCAGATCACTTTTTGGAGTCACCAACGCTGGAACATGAACATTTAATAATGAGCATCGTCCTCCCCAATCCTTCGGTAGCCTCATGTATGCTCTGAATCCACAAGCCCAATAGTGATCCATGATCACTGCTGTTCCATGTATCATTCCTGGTACATCAAATATTCAACCACAGTTCTGATTCTCTCCACTTTTCTTGTGCCATTATTTCTGAAGCACAGCTTTGAACTTTCCAAGGGCACTATCTGCAAGGGTCCTCCTCTGTCTTTGCCCCAAGACAGTAGCTTAGCAGGTCTTGGCCAAAATGGTTTACAGCCATTCTGTGCAATTCAATGGCTGGTTTGTAACAACCATTGACCACCCAGGCTTGTCAGATTAACACTCCTTCTTCCCACCCATCTGGTGATAACATAGATCCCCAGATATGCATTAGGCCTCTGTTCTTCCATCTTTGAATATCTTCTGCAGATTTTCCTGGACTCTCCAGTCTTTTGTTTACCTCCCATCTGATTCCAGCTCCTTTTACTCCAGGCTTCTTGATTCTGATCACATGATTCATTGTGTGAGCTCTGTTTCTTGTCTTCGTGTCTTGGATGTAGTCCTCTTCATCTGGATCTGTCCATTCAGTTGCCTATTTGAGGTAGGCATCTCGGCGCATGAACTGCCTCTTGTTTTGCAAAGTGCCATGTGCGAAAGACAAAGAGCTGTGTGGACATCTATTTCGATAGCTATGAAGATCTTGGACTGCCCCATACAACCACAGTTTGGCTTCTATACCCAGTAACTTCTTGAGCTGCTTCTGTACAGGGTCTGGCAGCCGTTGGCGCAGTATGTGATAGAACACAGGTATAGATTTTCCCCAAGATTTGCGAGTCTCCCAGCTCCACTGCTCTTGAGAATTCTGATTGTAAACAAGCGGATCATCTCCGTTCCACATCTTTTTTGTCATTATAACTCCCATATCGGACGTGTCTGGATACAGTACTCTAAGCACTTTCCAAACTGCTGCTCTATAGTTATTGAACGGTGATCCATCATGAGCAGTGTTAACTGTAGTAACACCAGCATATCCTGCCCTTGTCCACAAGTCATCAGCTCTCTCACCAAGTATGGCAATTAGGAGACCCCTTAATGGTCCCTATAGCTAATGTGTTTCCTCCCGTCATTTTCTCTAACTCATGTATCCATTTCCCAGCGCCAGATGTTAAACTCGGGAGTTTACACCTTAATTTATCCTTGTCCATCTGGTGCCACGGTAAATACTGTGGTCTGGGCCCCTCCTTTCTCTAACAAGGGAAACTGTGAAGCCCCAAACTCATTCTCATCTCTCATCATTTGTCTGTCCATCGCAGGGACAATATTCTCACATCGCTTAATCTGCTCACATACGGTGGTGACTCCCCCCTCTCAGCATGGAGTTGCCCTTTAGGTCGGTCTGACTGTGTCAATATTTCTGATGCCCCAGATAGAGGTGTGTTTAAATCCGACCATCTTACTTCCTTATCTATTGAAAAACATCCATCAGGACCACATGCATCCCCTCTCTCTTCCCCACGGAAGGTGTCTCTGTCTTCGTCTGACATTTCTTGTGCCCAACTTGTGCAACTGCTCTCCTCCTCATCTCTGTTAAGAGTCAGTCTATCTAAGGACAACTCCTTCTGCCTGGTACTGCATGAGGCTCCCTCTGTGTTGTACAACTGAGTGCTCCCGAGTCGATAATTTTTTCCCTTCCCCTTTGACTCTTTCTGGGCTTTCATGGCATGATACACTTTATCAATCACTTCCCCAATACTGCTAGAGTCAAACCCCTCCTCTAGCTTTACTCTAGATGGGCCTGGTAATGACTCGTATTCTGGTAAGAATTCCTCTATGTCCTCCCATGCTACTTCTGGTTCGAGATCCCTTATCTCCTTTTCCAGGTGATCAAGATTGCGTGCTCTCTTCCTCCTTTTACGTTCTATCTCATCATTAAATTCTCTTTGCTTCTGTGCTTCCTCTCTTACCCTATCTGCCTCCTTTTTCTTCATATCCCTTCTCTTATTTGCCCTGAGTATCTCCTCATCCTTTCGTCTTTGTATCCTCTTGTCCCTTAACTCATCGATTGCTCTTTGTCTATTATCACATTTTCTTTGCTCTTCTGCTCTCTCTTGTTTTTCTTAATTGCTTCTCTTGATATAACTGCTCTCGTCTTTGTATATCTTTCCTTTTCACTCCTTCGTCTTTCAATCGTTCCTCTCTTTCTTTATCTTTTTTGTCTTGATCTTCCCTTTGTCTCACATCCTTGATGCTTTTACCATCGAGTTTATGCAAAATCTGGCCTCCCATCCATTCGTTCTGTAAGAGTGCTATCTCATCAGCTTTGTCTCATTCTCCCATTCCATCTCTTTATTTCTCTTCCTATATCTAGAGATGTGCTTGATCGATCACTTCTCTCCTTATCGCGTCTCTCTTTGTCCCTCGGCACCTTAGAGGTGACATCTCTCTCGGTATTTTTCTCTGCTCCCTCGTCACTACTTTACATAGGTGACTCATATTCCGGGTTGCTATACCCTGTTGCTGCCTTGAGCTCCCTCAATGGGTATAACCCATCGTCTATCTTATTCTCGTCTTCTATTTCTGCTGTGGGGGGAGCAGAGGGTCCCTCACCCCACTCTTTGCATACATTAAGTATCCAATCTACAGGAGGCGGCTCATCTCACTCCTCTTAGTACATCTTCCAAAGCTCTAAACTAGCTAGTCGCTTGTCTGGCTTTTTTCCCATGTATGCTGCATGCAAATATGTCATCATATGTTGCAGGACTGCCTACGATAGTGACCCTCCGTGCTGCCATGGCATAAACATTTTGTCTGTGGTTCCTTTAATCCATTCCTAACTGTACTGTCTAAGCATGGGTGCATGTTTCGGCAACTGCTTGCAGAGATGCATAAGTGGAGTAATATCCTCCATTCTCAACTCGTCTACTCTTAACCTGTTTGACATTCGCTTGTTTTAATCACTGATTTAAAAAAGTACATTTCAGAAAAGTAACACAATATGAATCACTCGTCGCAGGCTCCAATCCCTTTAATCAAAACCTTTACTTTAATCTTGCTAAAAAACAACCACCAAGTTCAATTTAAAACAATCAATAGTTGTTTTCCATTTATCCCGTCAACATTTTCAAAATCACATAAAACAAAAATACAAACTCGACCGGTCACATATATCTTCTATGATCTTCTCTTTAAGACTCATCTTGCCCTCTAAAATACTCCATACGGAGTGTAAATTAACCTCTTTAGATTTGATTTTAATTGAATCCGTCTTCTACATCATCCGCTACGGGACTGTAGTTTCAAATTTCTTCTGATACATTGTTTTAAAATGCAGGCCAGGGTGTATTCTCTTATTGTGGCCTCTCTCACAATACTTTATTGCTTGGCCACACTCAAGTCAATATCTTACTCCCCATACCTATATAACACTCTTATTCTCATGTTACGTTTTATCCCGCCTCCCTCCGTTACTCACTTTTTTCTTCACTCATCACCCATACTTTTGCCAACTCTCTCAGTTTTTACTCACCACTCTCATTTTTGTCTTTCGACTCTCGGGATAGTACGCCTCTTTTACTGCCTCTTCAACCTTCCGTTCGATCAGCTTCTCGTAGACATGGGAGGGGATTCTGTCTGAAATCAGGGGACCCATCACACCGCGCTTGCAAGTTTTTTCGAATTAAAGTAACCACTATCTACGGGGAGCTTCACGTCCTCTCAGCCGAATGGAAAAGGTTGTTTGATATTGCCAGGACTCTAAAATGTACTTATGTCGATGGCTCTAACCATCCTCTCTGCTACCAAGTGAACTGGATAGCCCAGACCTTTAAGATGAGTATCAATTACCCTGGAGATGGATGAGGATGCAGGTTTTTAAACATACAACAATAATCAATATGACTCAGGTAGTTGGCAAAAGGAAGACTGTTTTAATATCAATTATCTAAAACAGGGAGCATAACGAACATCAACGAAATTGCTTGATCCTCTTACTCAAATATTCTTAGTAAAAACTGAGATCTAATACAAGAAACTCATCAGTGACATTAACCTATGTATGTACTAATGTCATCCTACGTGGCATGGGTGATTGCTTCTGAGTGAATATCTAAGTATACGATCCATACTAGTCTAAAAAAGTGTAAATATGTGATTGGTTACTTAACATCAGGTGGGACAATTAAGCCCTCCCCTAAGAATGACCACTATGAAGGTCTCTAAATACACAGCGTCCCACTGGTTTACACAACTATAGGACCCCTAATTACACGGTCTTCTACAATTGGTTGGCACTCTAACCTCTGTCAGTACTTTTCCATCTATGTCTAGCAGCATGCAGGCTGGCCACCCAAGTGCTGGTGAGCTTGCCTTAACCATTGCTTCCCACCAATTAGCATATCAATCCATCATCACCTCAGTGGTCTACTGTCAATTAGGCTTTAAAGCTCGGCCTTGAGAGTGTTCTTAGATCTGATAATTTCAGGGAATAAAAGTACACGCTCTGCCCTCGTGCGTAGGTGTGACCATCTCTTTCATCCAACTTCATGCTTCCATGTGACTAGAGACCATAAAATCGAGCCTTTAGTGTATTTCATACTAGTTTTCAATAGATCTCTGACGTCTTCCTTGTTATGTTCATGCATTCTGAACAGGGGTTTTGTTATTTCACATGATTTTGTATCGAAAGTGACATCCTGCTCCAGTTTGATGAGACCTTGGCTTCTTTGGCTCACTCAGCTTTGTCTGCTGAGAATCACTATGTAATTCAATTTGCTTTTTAACTGTGAAACACTAGAAATGAGGCATTCTTGCTACTGTCCACCACTGCTATAATGCATAGTGAAAACATCCAAATCTTTACTTATTCATATGCATATATGTATATATTGGCGCTTGCCGCAATGTATTCACTAAAACCTAGCATCAAGATTACTTTGTCTGCTTGCGTTTCTTTTGCATCTGTACACATGTAAAAAGACTTAATGTCTTCATCTGTTTCTGTGGCATAAGCTTCTCCAACTTGATCCCAAGATGTCACTTATCCTTGATCGTTTCTTGCTGCCTTATAGAATATCTGCATTCTCTAGTCTCTGCATCTCTTCTAGGTACGTCAGTTCAGCTCTGTGTGATGTTTACTTGGCGATGGTTGGTGACTTGGTGAGTTGGTGACATCACCATTCGTCTTGACCCTTCATTTGCTCTGCTTCTTCAGGAATCTTATTTAAACATCCATCATATCTCCTTGTATTCTGATTTGTTTTCCTCAATGGGAATATTGCATCTAGGATTCCCTTTGGCCTTTGTTGTTTCAACTGATCCGTGTATGTCACCTACTCTGGTTTCCAACATACAGGTAATAGGGACGGAACGGTTGAGGTGGGGGTACTTAGCTCCTCCTCTACAGCTTAAATGCTGAGCCCTGAACTTTGGCAGACCTGGGTTCAAGGCTGTATTTTTTTTATTAACGTAACTAATTGCATTTAATTAAAAGAAAAGCAATGCAACTGGGAGGTGGCAAGGTTTGTTGCAGTGATGTGCGATGATCTTATTTGGCATGAGGGTGTTTAGACGTGGATGCAATGTCAGCCACGTCCAAACATCCCTTGAGCAAAAATAATGGTGCTGGAACGGTTTTCATGCCAAAAAGGGCACGCGAAAATGGGCGCTGCAGCGAAATGGCCGCAATAAATTGGGGCATAGCACTTGGAGCACACTGCTTAGCAAAAGTGTATGGTCCATGGCAAATAATATAATCTCACTGCGCATTGACTAAAAACATTCAGAGTGCTGAAAGCCTGCAATCCAAAGTCCTTGGCTAGTCGTCTGGTAGCATTGGAAAAAGGACAGTGGGCACGGCCAAAGGCCAAGCAAACTGACCATGGCTGAAGACCATGCTAGTGGTCTGGAAGTGTTTTAAAAATCGATGCAATAACAAAACCCCTGAAATTCAAGGAAAAAACTTTAGTTGCAGGGACTTCACTAATTACATGTTGTATAAGAACACTGATGACATTACAAATCACATCACTGATTTGCATCACTGGTGACAACACTAATTACATTGTATATAACTGATTGCATCAATAATGGAATTAGACATACCATCATTTATAAGTTAGCTCATTGAAACTTTGATTACCTTAATAACAATTTAAGCCATGGACCTGGCCATGACAAAGTCGCGGGTCACTGGCCAGCACCAAAGGTCATAGCTAGTGGTCGGTTAGTGTTGAAAAATACCAATGTGTATGCTTAAAAGCCATGCCTAGCAGCCCATGACAGTTTTAAAATATACAGTGGGCAACATTGAAAGCTGTAGTCAGTGGTGATTGGCTAAAGGCCATAGATAGTGCTCATTAATATGCTAGAATATACAGTCAGCATAGCAAAGGATGCGCTCGCTGGCTAGTATTGTTTTAAAACCGTGGCTAGCGGTTGGTTAGTGTATATAATATGAAAAATGCATGGTCAAAGGCCATAGATAGGAACTTGCTAGTGTTGCATAATACAGAGTGTGCATGTCTGAAGTCCTTCACTTATTGAATTTTATTATTTTAAAATATACAGTGGACATGTCCAAAAGAAGTACAAACTGCTCAGGGTCAAAGGCCATGGCTAGTAGCTCATTTATATATTAGAATATATAATCGGCACAGCCAAAGATTGTGGCCACTGGCTACTATTGTGCTAAAGTTCATGGCTAGTGCCTGATCAGTGTATATAATTACAGTGGACACGGTTGAAAGCTGTATATACTGGTAAAGGCCAAAATCTATGCGTTGTAGCCTGTTAGTGTTTAAAATATTCAGTTCACATGGGTGAAGGTTGTGACCACTGTCCATAAGTGAAGGCCATGACTAGTACACACTCATGTGTTAAGACATAGTTGGCTATGCACACTGACCATGGCTGAAGGCCATGCTTAATGCCAGTTACTGTTGTAATGTAATTAGTGATTAGTGATGGTCATAGGCTGCACAACAGGGGACGCACACTATGTCTATATTTGTAGTATGGCGGTTGCTGCACAATAGTTAAGGTGCATTTTGAGTACCATAGGAAATCACAAATATTATTTGCAAATAACTTTTGACTCGTACAACAGTTTTTGCTGACATTTTTCAGCCATAATTGTACGCACAGGCCTCCCCAATTGGACATTTTGGGAAAGATCCATGAAAAAATAAAAAAGGTATTCAGTTCACAAAATAACACAGTTTTGGCCTAGACGCCATTCATTTTTCCATAGACAAAAAAGTCAATTTCTTTGCTACAGTGCACAGCGAAAACACTGGACAGGATTGGACAAGCTACAAAACAACTTGGGTACAATAAGTTGACTCGAGATCCAAGGATGTTTTGTGGTTATTCTATCCAGTACTTTTTAAAATATTTTATGAAGAAGGGGGTCCCCCCTTCTCCCAAAATTATAGAGATATCTCACATGGTGCTTTGCAGCCGAGAGGCTGAGAAGTATTTCAGAAATGAAAAAACAGCCATTTTGTCCCACAATTCTATTGCTAATAGCACTTGACTTGTTGAATGGTTTTGAATGAATGGCATTTTATAACAAAAAGTTTGTCAAGATCCACCTCAAACTGCTCATTTTGGGAGAAAAACATTATGGAATGTAAAAGGTATTAAGAAAACAAATCGCCACAGTTTCACAGTGTTCAGCCCATTCATTTTCCCATAGAGAAAAAGTAAAACATTTTAATAGCCTTAATGCTAAAACCGCGGGCAGATTTGGACCAAATAAGAAACAACTTCAGCACAAAGCATGGACTTAACTTTCTTGACTGGTTTATGATAAATCCATGTAGTAGTTTTTAAAATTTTCAACAGAGAAGGGAGTGCCCCTGCTCCATAAAACCGTTATATCGGTTTTGGAGCTGCATGGATTTGGATGTCATTTTCTAAGCCAAAGGATTGTCAAGGACCCCCCCAAACTGGAAATGTAGTGAACAATTTAAAAAATGAAAAAGTAATTAAGAAAACATATAAACACTGTTTTCAGCCTACTCACATTCATTTTTCCATAGAGAAAAATGCAGTTTTTGAACAGCCTTACTGCGAAAACCGCTTAGCAGATTCGGGTCTAATAAGAATCAATTTGGGCACAAAACATTGACTTAATTTTCTTGACTGGTTTGGGGTAAATCCATTCAGTAGTTTTTTCTTTATATAAAATCAACAGAGACATGGGGTTGCTCCCCCTGTTCCTTAAAACCTTTATAAATATCAGCCTTGGTGCTTTGCAGCAGAGAGGCTGAGAGGCTTTTCAGAAATGAAAAACTGCCTCTTTATTTTTTGCTCGATATGAGTGATTCCTGAGATATTACTGGAGGAAGCCGCAAATTAATGAACTCAAAACGGTATTTGGAGGAGGAAAAAGGATGCCATCAAACTTCGAAATAAACTGCCCCACAACCTGACAGAGTCTAATAACGTTCTTGACTTCAGAAAGAGACTCAAACTCCTGTTCCTGTAGTCACTCCTATGACACTCCTAGTCACTTCGGCGTGACACTTCTAGTCACGCCGAAGCTGCTATATAAATAGTAATAGCAATAAGATAAGGCTAGAGGTTTGGAGTGGGAAAGAAGACACCATGTGAGGTTAGGGATTTGAGGGTGGTTGGGGAGTCAGTAATGGGAGGAATATTTTTGATTTACAGAGCAAGATCGCAGGTATCTCACAAGATTATAGTGGCACCGCTGAAAGTCATGTGCCAAAATAAATGTGCATCACATGAAGCGATGAGTGACATGGGGTACTGGGACAGGGTTAGGGAGGGAAATAGCAATTGAGTGGAGTGAAGGGATCTAAGAAATGAAGGGGGAAACATGTAGAGTGCCTGTGAGGATATAGAAGACTTTTTAATTCTGAGCAATATTTCCTGTTATTGCGGGAATCGGCGAACCCCTACTCTACCGCGGGAATTTCTGTTATTGGAAATGATTACTGTGATATTATCACAGGAGTTCGGAAAAAAAGTGTTAACATCTACAGTGCCAACATCTACTGGATGGGCAGCAATGGTTGTTTGGTAACAAAGTAATGGTTTGAAAGCTCCAGTGTTCATGGTTCGCCAACTCAAAAGAAATATATTAGTGCAACACGCATAGAGGCCACAGTCGAAGGCAATAGCTACTGAGACCTCACGAAACTATGAAACATGTTCAACTGTGGGCTCAAGGCCATTGCTAGTGGGACTGAGAAAACTATAGTATAACAAAACTAGTTTTCAGTGAAAGAACTGCAGTTAGGCGCGAGTTAAGGTCATCACATTTAGTGTGAAAAATAGATAGCAACAAAACCTTTGAAATTCAGTGAAAAAATCCTTGGTTAAGGGAGTGTTAAGGTGATCAGATTTAACACAACAAAAACCCTGAATTTCAGAAATAGCATGATGACATCACAGATGACATCACTGATGACATCACTAATTTACTGATACATGACATACCGAGGAGATTAAAAATTAAATCAAATGCAACACTACTGATTAAATAAATTAGAACATTTTTGTTAACCTCTATTGATATGTATTCTATTTTATTTATTACATGACAGTACTTGAAGAATTTATCAACTTACAAGCCATACCCACCGGCGTTGCCTGGGTCTGTAGCTGACATGAACGTGGGGTCTGCTATAGCCTTGTGTGTGTTATATTGTGTCCTAACTGCCTATTTTGAAAATTGCAAAATTGGCAATCTCCCTGAATTGCCTATACTGATAGCACAGGGCCAGACCATGCTCCACCCATGCGCAGGGCAAATGGGTGGGATTGGTTGATTTTCACTGTTGCCAGTACAACCCAGGGTGGGATGCGGACTTTGTGTCCTAACTTCCTATTTTTGAAAATGTTTCAAACTCGGCAGTCTCCCGACATCGCCTATGCTGATACCACAGGGCCGGACCCCGACCTATGCAGGGTGAATAGGTGGTGCTGGTCAGGTTTCAGTATCGCCAGTACAACCCAGACTGGTATGCTGACCTCAGGCCAACATTTCAGCCCACCAACTGCTGTGGGGATGGAGCAAACAATCGCAAAATCTGCAATCTCCCGATAATCACCTGTGCTGATAGCACAGGGCCAGGCCCCGCCCTGTGCAGGGCGAATGGGTGGGGTTGGTCTAATTTCACTATCATCAGTACACCCCAGACTGGTATGCTGACCTTGGGCCAAACTATCAGTCTACCAACTGTTATGGGGCTGGATTCAACCTCGAACATACACATACACTTTCACAAATATATATATAGATACAGTTTAAAATAGAAATATGTAATGTTATACAAATGGTTTGAATTTCATGTATTAGAAAACAATTACAATACTTCATTGTCGGGAAATTACCTGATCTGGTAAATCTGCTTCAGTTATTACAAACATAATATACTAAGTACATGTAGCATAAAATATAAAGTTAGAATAGATACAAGTAAAACATTGTTGATGATATGATATATGATATGATGTGGCATTTATAATGCGCCTGTACACAAGTGTTTCCAGACGCGACAAGACAAGGAGGGGGGAAACAAAGAAATAATAGTAAGTTTTATGAAGATAGTAAATGTTCACATTTTAATTTACAATTCTCCTTACTGTAACATGAATGACAAGTTTTATAAAAAAAATAATCACACACAAAAGAAAATATGTACCTGTGCACATTGTGATCAAATATAATCTAAGAATTTGAAGTTTGGTTAATATGCAAACAAAAATATGTTTGAAAATAAATGTGCTTGTTGTTTAATCAAAGTAAAGATATTGAAAAAATAATTCATATGTATATTTTGATTTTAATCTTTTACCAAATACTACAAATGAACGTTTCAGACATACTGATGTCATGCATGTGTAGACATTCTTCTTTTATACAATGTTCTAATTTTTATGAAATTTACTGAAAGTACTTATATAGAGGGGGTCCTATAAATATTCTAACATACCTAATGAGGTATGCTATCAATGATACATGATGTAATTAGTGATGTCACCAGTGTGGTCATCAGCAATATAATCAGTGATGTCATATATGATGCATTAGTGATGTCACCAATGATGTCATCAGTGGTGTAATCTCTGATCGCATCATTGTGGTCATATGCTGGGCAATAGGGTGTGGCAAGTTAAGGTGACTTTGCCTGAATTTTCTGCCACATTTCAGGGATTTTGTTGTGTTATATTTCCAACTTAACGTTCCAGCAACTAAAGGTTTTTCCCTGAATTAAAAAGGGTGTGTTACAATTTATTACTCACTTTAACATCTCTGCAATCAACGATGTTCCACCTGAATATATATATTACATGGCCTGCGGTAGCGGCCATGTAGTTATGGTTAAATTGCTAATCCCATTGGAAGAGCACTTTTTGGGTGGTTTATAACTTTGCTCTCCCTGGACGAATCCTCAGCAAACTTTGCAAAAGAAGTATATGGCCCACTCTGAATTTTTTTGCAAAGTTTATTGCGGTTTGGTCCAGGGGGTGGAGTTATAGGGGGTCCCAAAATTTATTTTTTCCCCAAAGAGTGAATGGTGAAAATGTTTTGCTCACGCCTATAGCTCAAACCGCTGGACGGATTTTCACCAAATTTGCAGCAGGAGCAGCGGCTTGGTCCCGAAAGAGTGCTTTTGTAAATTTAGTGGAAATCTGTCCAGTATTTTTTTTTTAAATGACCAAAAAGTAGGTCTAAATAAATTAGTGATATCTATGTCCGTTCCGCTGACACATTTCCCTGTTTGCTCTGCGGACAGGGTCCTGATTGGCTAATCGGCTTGCGTCATGTCCGCGGACATGCAACATGTTCGCTGATTGGCTGGGATGAAGCGTGAGGTGCTTCACATTGTTTTGATGCACCAGCCATCTTGAATTCGCGGACATCCGCAGACAGCGCAGCATCGAACGGGGGAAAAATACAATTTCGGGGAATGTGTGTTGTTGTGTAGGAGTGCTTGGGGAAGGTGGGGGAGTAAGACATGGTTCAAATGCTGTATGTGTTTATGTGACATGTGCACCTGATGTGTTCACTATGTCCGCGGCCATCGCGGCTGTTCGCGGACATAATAAATGCACTACTAGCTATTTTACTTTAGTATGATGTTGGTTTTGGGTTGTTAGTAGAGCATTGACTAACTAATATCCTCTATAAGCAGCCCACATACCATAGTCAAAATATTTGATTCTATGGGTGTGTTATGCTGCGGTGGTTGTGGCCATGGCTGAAGGCTGTAGGCTGTAGGCCATGCACCCAAGACTCTAGCCCCTGGCCACAACCACCACAGCATAACACACCCATAGAATCAAACATCCATCAAATATCCACAATCCAAAAGTTTGTGTACTGTTTGATTTGTAGAGTTTGTATGTGAAGTTTTGGCTAAGTCATGCAATTAAGATTGTCGAGTTTGGTAACAAGCACTGAAGTATAACATACCCATGGAAGTAAATATTTTGGATTGTGGTGTATGGTTAGATGTTTGCTTGAAGGGTTGTGTTATGCATCAGTATTTGTGAGTCAAATTAGTATATACTTACTGTTTGACTTTTTGTGATTGGATATATATGTTTCATGACATGGGTAACTGGAGCAGATATTCTTTTTCAATCTCTGTGATAAAATAAAATATGATATGTTAGTGTAGGCAATTCATAATGAGTTATTGCATTGCATAATAGACATTTCTGCATTATTCTGACCCTCATATTTAGTACTTTAGAAGTACGATATTTCAAACCAGTGTACTGTGCATCTTGCTCATTGCCCTGACCCTGTACCAAGCACTCTAAGTTGGACTGTGCGGCACCCCTCACCCCCACCAACCCCTGAGGCACCTTGCATAACTAAATAAGCACTTGTGTAATGTATGTCGTGTTGACTATCGTTTGCTGCTATTCTGGAGACGTGTGATTTAAGAGAAATATGTGATAACTCCTGTACATGATGTAACAAAGCGCATTTGTAATGCACGATGATCAGCCGAGAAAGTGGAGCCAGATTGTACTGTGATGTAATACGCAGTGCTCTCTCTTACACACAACCCAACCTAATGCTACCTCATGTTCGTATTTCAACTACTGATGTGAAATACTGTGTTAAATGGCAAAACCCTCTCCAGCTTGTGTTCCCATATTAATGTAAACATATGTGTATAATACCAGAAGCTCCAAGTGTTGCCACCCACCCTTGCCAATAGTATGGGGGAGCTGCCATGTGCAGGGAAACAGGCCCAGAGCTGCAAGGTCGTCTCCCCCCTCCTCCCTCCCAGGCCCTCCAGGGATAGCTGGTGTTCGACCAGCACAGCCTCGCCTCCCCTCCCAATCTTGCTGGACCCGCTTCAAGCATCCACCTCCCCCATGTCAAGAGGCAGCCACAGCCTGACTCTATGAATTACGAGCTACCTGGTCCTAAAACCCACCATCTCCCAGGCACTGGTTACATGCACCCCACGTGCCATTGGTATCCCTGTTCACCCCAAGTTAATGTCCCTTGAATGGGGACGCCCACCCTTGTACTAACAGATCGTAATACCGTCCTTCATTATAGCCACCAGGACAGAGCAATCGAATAACCCCCCTCTGTACCCTTGGCCCTGCACATGGACTCATGGGACTACCATACTTGAACCCAAATGTCACTACAACAGATGGATAGGGATACCCCCTATCACATATCCATGTCCCTGTCTCCTCCTTGAGCTAAGGTCAATGTGTCACAGGATTTTCCAGACACCTGACATTGTAGAATGTGACGAATGATTGTGAATGTGTGGCCACAAGGGCAAGTGTTAGAGCAGCCACCAATCATCAATACAAGTTATGCCCAGCCGGCAGCTCCACCCCGAATAGCCCAGCTGACCCGTCTACCCCACATGGCACCGCACGGACGTCCGCCAATCCTGGAACAGCAACTGTATGCAATGTATACCACCTAGCCTTCACCACCCAATCCCTAAGACTATGTGCCCCCTATAGCTTGTGTCTTGTGTGACGTTAGTTTTGTAATAAGTAGCACTGCCTTTGCTATTGTCAGACAGAGCGCTCTCTGAGTTTGCAGAGTCCTTTGCATGCCCTAAAGTGACTTAGATAAAGCCCTTTTGATCTCACCCGCACTTGGTCCTGGTCTCATTCCCCTCCTGGGGTGTGTCCTTTATTGCCTCTCACTAAGGGGAGTGCGTTTTTTTGGGAGGACACTCCCATTAACCATGCTCACCTCATCTATTTTTTTTTAAACGTATTTTATTGTCATTTGTATTCAATGCATACAAATACAAGAAAATTAACTAAAACAATAAACATAAACAACAACAGTCTTCAAGGGAACAGTTCCTCTTACTTGGGTGGGCATGGGTGCAGATGGGGGTTCTGACGTCTCGGGAAGTGTGAGGGATCTCGGTCAAGGAGATCACCATGTCAGGGCGAGTGTGAGGGATCTTATATGGTAGAGTAATGGGGTTTATCAGGGGGGTGTATGGTCTGCACTGAAGTGTATATCTCTCAGGAGGGCCTTCCAAGAGTCCAGGGTGCCACTCGCAAAGTCTCCGTCAGAGGCGATTCCATCTTGCCAGGCTCTGGTTTTGGCTGCAGTCCATCTCTCTAGTTCTTTTAACCAGCGTTCATGTCTAGGGCCCCCTGGTGACTTCCATGCCATGGCTATAGTTCTTTTTGCAAGGATACATGAAATGTCCATCAACTTAATGACATGTTTGTATTTGCTTGGTCTGGGGTAGGCCCCTAATAAGCATTCCCCGGGTGTCCATTCGTATCTGCTTACAACGGCGTCAGTGCAGGTTTGTTTGACTTTGGACCACAGTACCATTGTCCTGGTGCAAGTCCAGAACATGTGGATCAGATCAGCTTTGTCGTTTCTGCACCACGGGCAAGCCGGGGAGGCCGGTTTGTTGAAGGAGGCCACCCTGTGTGTGGTCATATACGTCCGATACAGGACGTTTAGTTGTATCTGACCGAATCTGGAGTTTCTCGACACCTTCTTAGGGTATAGTAGTGTTCTTCTTTGTCTGTAAGCGTAGTTTCAAGATCTGTTTCCCATTTCGCCTTCAGTTTCGCACTTTTGGGGTTGGGTTTATCGATGAGTCTCCTATAGAGTCGAGAGACCGGTTTCCAGCCATCCGTGAGGTCGTGCATCTCTTGTAACAGTGGATCCGGGGTGGGTTCCTCCGGCCAGCTGCACCAGATCTTCTTGGCGGTTTGTTTGAGCCGATGATACCAGAGGAACTGGCCGCTTGATAGCCCCTCATTAGCCTGCAGCGATTCAAAATCCCTGAATTCTCCCTCCTCAAACATGTCTCCCCATGTGTAGATTCCGGAGTCCTCCCGCCTCCTGGATGTGGAGAGATCTGATCCTGTTTTGCACACGTTAACCAGAATGGGGTTGTCTGGAGAGTAAGGGTGTTTCACCTGTCTGATGTAGCAGGTTATGGTCCAGATCTGCCTGCCAAGTTCGACGATCAGGGGGGCATCTGGGGATTGTTGTAGAGGGTTCCAAAGAGTTTCCCTGGGGAATATTCTGGAGGGAGATTGTTTCAATAGTCCCACCTCGGCTGATGGTTCGTCAGAAAGCCACTTTGTCATAATACAACTGGAGGTCTGGGAGTTGTATTCCCCCCTCCTTATATAGGAGGGATAGGGTAGCCAAAGTCAATTTATGCCTGGTCGGTCCCCATAGGAAGTCCCTGATAAGTGCCTCTAATTTCTTAAAGAAGGGTGGTCTGACGTAGTGGGATATGTTGACGAAGAAGTACAGAAATCGGGGGAGGACTATCATCTTGATGATTACTGCCCTGCCCACCATCGCAAGTGGGAGTCTAGACCAAAACTTCATGGATCTGCGAAGGCTGGTTATTGCTACCTCCGTGTTGTACTCGTGTGTCAGCATCGGGGTGTGACTCACATTAATTCCTAGGTACCAGAATGTGTCGAGTTGCCACTTTATCCCAATGTCCGGGAGGTCAGTTTCTTCTAAGCCTCTTAGGCTGGCCAAGGGAAAGGCGGAGGATTTCAGTCTACTGAATTTGATCCCGGAGTATTTCGCAAAGTTGTCTAGTACATCCAATGTGATTGGTGCGTTGACCTGGGGATCTTTCAAGTATAAAAGGACATTGTCCACGTACAGGGATATTATGTTATGGTCGTTGCCCACTTTGATTCCAGCGTCAAAGAATTGATTCCTAAAGTATATTGCAATCGGCTCAAGGCCCAATATGTATAGCATGGGCGACAGTGGGCACCCTTGTCCTTTGCATTTTCTTGGATTCAGACACCGTTCTGCCGGTTTTTACTCTTGCCATAGGAAAATTATGGAGTACCGTGATCCATCTGACAAAGCTCTCGCCAAACCTGAACCCCCTCAGCACCTCGATGAGCCACTCCCAGAAGATGGAATCAAAGGCCTTGATGGCATCGAGTGATAGTACTGCAGGTCTTCCTCATTCTCATAGGTTTCGGCCATAATGTGTTGAAGCCTTCTCAGGTTGGCCATGGTGTTGTGTCCTGGGACAAAGCCATTCTGGTCTTCGTGGATTAGGGACCCTACCACCCTTGCGAGTCTGCTGGCCAGTATTGTGGTGAGGATCTTACTATCATAATTTAACATGGCCAGAGGACGATAAGAGTCACAGTCAGCGGGTGGTTTGTTTGGTTTGAGCATGGGAATAATTATTGTCTCTTTCTTAGTGTTAGGTAAGACCCCGTTTTCGTAGGCCTCCAGGTAGACCTCGTGGAGGATTGGGGTGAGGATGGATTCGTATGTTTTGTAAAATTCAGGCGGGAGGCCGTCACTTCCGGGAGCCTTACAGGTGGCTAGCGATCGGATTGCACTAGTCACGTCTTCTGCTGTGATTTCCATCTCGAGTGTCTCTCTCTGTTCGCTGGATATTTTGGGGAGGCTTATCTCATCTCTCTGAATTTGGCAAACACTTCATTAATTCCCAGTTGTGTCTTGTGACTTGTCTTATTCTCGTCTAGTATCTCCGTTGGGAGGTGCCTGGGACTTTCAAGCTTACACAGCCAGGCCAGCAGTCCAGCAGTCTGCCGGGTTTGTCGGATTCCTTATGAGACCTGGTAGTGTATGTCGCGAAGTCAAACTTCTCCAATCTGTCCCAGGAAGATTGGCACTTCTCGCGGGATTCCTTCAACTTCGTTTCAACTTCCGGAGTAATATTTGAGGTGGATTCTAGACAGGAGATCTCTTTTTCATGTGCTTCGAGTTCAGACCTCAATTGCCTACGAGTGCCTCCAGCTTTTGATATTATTTCTCCTCTGGTCACCACTTCATGGCTTCCCACAGTGTGCTCCAGGTAGATACGGAGCCTTTATTAATGTCAATGTATTCTTCTAGTTTTTCAGCGAGGTCTTCCCTGAACTCCGGGTTGGCGAGGGCTGCAGTGGGCATTCTCCATATGGGGATTGGTGGTCTAGGCCCTGTTAATTGCCATTGCATAATCAGTGGGGAGTGATCTGAGATTGATCTTCCTAAATATGCCGTGGTTTCTGCCAATGATATTTGTTCCCTGTCGATGAACAGATAGTCGATTCTCGTGTGGATCTTATGCGGGGCTGAATAATAAGAATAGATCTTTTCAACAGGATGTTGTTCCCTCCAAATATCCACCAAGTCGAGTTGTTGCAGTGTTTCTGTCAGAGCACATCTTGCGGGTTTACTTGGATGGGGGGGTGGTGCAGACCTGTCCATAGAGCCATCCATGACGCAGTTGAAGTCCGCCCCCATATAAAGGTCCTATTTCAGTGGTGTGATATCTTTGAGCATATTGCCCTGAGGTGAGATGGTATCCCGTGTTGCGGGAAGTACGAATTAACTAGGCAGATTGGAGTCTGTTCGATGGTGCCCCACATTATCACCAACCTTCCTTCTTTATCGGACTCAAATCCTTGCAATTTGAAGGGCACATTCAGGTTCACCCATGTGAACACCACCCTTGAGTATTTGGAGTAGGGGGAACCTCTCCCGGTCCCAGCCCATCGCTCTATTATTTTGGACATGGTGTCTTCTGCAAGATGCGTCTCTTGTGACATTGCAATTGAGACCTTTTTCCTGCAGAGATAGGATTGTATTCGATTTCGTCTCAGGTATGAGCCCATCCCCCTCACATTCCACGTCATGACCTTGAGTTGTGACGCCATCGGGTCAATGTTTTGAGGCTGGCTGGCAGCTCATCCTCTGGAGCTTGTAGTGATGCCAATCTTAGGTTATTAGGCCGTTGACAGGAGTAATCGGGTTCTTTTCCCCCCAAGTTGTGGCATGCACCCATCCTGTGTTTCTTCGGCGATAGTGGTATGAAGACTGTATAACTAACAAAACTGTTGACAAAACTCAAACTGGTGCGCCCAGCGACTACATCTTTGTTGTGGTGCTCGGGCGCTCTCGAGCCGTCCAGACCCATGCGGGTGTCGGGCGCGAGCTGGGTCGGGCAGGTGGCTGTCCCGACCCGGATTATCTGCGGGGGATAGGGCTGGTGTCTTGCGGGGAGGCCGAACGAGGGCCGTTTCTATGTAGCTAACTGTTAGTTGGATTACCTTCTGGGGTCCGGTTGATTGTGCATGTTGTGGTCATTTATGGCAGCGTGTGTCGTGTGCCGACGGTCTGAGAGACTCATTCTTCCATCTGGGGAGCATCTTTACCATCTGCAAGGTTGTTGTCTTCCAGCCACATGTTGGTGGCCGTTGGGTTTTCTAGGAATATGGCTCGTCCGTTGAAGATGACTTTCAGACGTGATGGGTAGAGCAGCCTGTGTTTCAGGTTCAGTTGTCAGAGTCTTGCTTTTACCGGGACAAAAGAGTTCCTCTCCCTCTGCACTTTCTGAGTGTAATCGGGATAAATGGTTATTTTAGAGTCACCACGTTCGATGGGCCTTCTTCCCTGGAGTGGCGAAGGATAATCTCCCTATCTTGAAAGTTTAGGATTTTAGCAATTATTGGCCGTGGAAATGATCCAGGTGGGGGCCGCTTCTGGAGTGACCTGTGGGCCATTTCGACCGCAAATCCTTGCGACAATTTCCCGCCCCAATCTCCTGTTGTATCAAGGATTCTATATAGGCTGTAGTGTTCAGGCCTTCGTTTCCCTTTGGTACTCCTAGGATCCTAATATAGCCCCGTCTAGCCCGACCTTCGGCCTCCTCGGATCTCTCCTCTAGGATCGCCACTTTCTTCTCTAGGTCTGCATCCTTGGACTTCAAGACTGCCGTGGCTCCTGACATTTCTTCTAATGAAGTCTTGGTGTTTGTCACCCTCTCGGTTAATTTGCGGGCGTCCTGACACATGAGTTGAATGTCCATTTTAAATTCGTCAATCTTAGAGTCTATTTGTGTCCTCAATGAAGCAATAGTCTCCAATATTTGGGAGTGGTTATCCATGGTTTCCCCTTCTTTCGTGAGGGTGATCTCTGGAGCACAAGAGCGAGCCAGTGTGGGGGTTTTTGGCTTGGCGGATACAAATGAGTCCATGGTGGCTGCTTTCGCTTTGTTCCTGGCGGCCATTTGGAGTCTCGGTGATGCTCCCCTGGGACACTTTAGATGAGTTACCGGTGGGGGTATCAGCCGTCTCTCCGTGTGTAAAGTAATGAGTGACGTTCCCAAGGTGCCAAAAGTCAATAAATCCGAAGCTGCAGGTGTGTAGGGGTGCTATATCTGTGAAGTCGCCGAACTGCCCCTGCCTCTGAGCGAGAGATATGTGGGCTCTTGCAGCTGGTTCTCGATGTCATGTGCCCCGGGGCAACGCTGGGGAGGAACCTTTGGTGGTAGTGTGTGCCCTCAGCAGGCCGTCCCAGCGACGGATGAGCCCGCGTAGTGTACCATGGGTGTAGAGGTGCTGCCGTGGTGGGCCTCGCCCAGTGGTGAGAAGCAGGATGGGGGCTCTCCCTTCCGATGTTCTGCATGCGATCATGCTCCGTCGTGGTGTCTCTGCTCGATCTGGCCACCTTAGTCCCCGGATGCCGTTCAATGGCGGCTTCCTTCTCGGAGTTTCCGCTAAATGGCGCAGGATGCCATCTTGGATGCGTATGGGAGCGGGGGAGGGAGTATGATTCGAGGACAATTTCGCCAACCAGAGGGTCCGAATTCCCGGTTGGTCAAGCAGGTTGCATCGGGGTTGGCTTCTCCCACTTCTGCATCAACTTTTCGCGGTGGTAGGCAGTTCTTATACCGGCAAAAAGGATCGAGAAACGGCATCTCGGCCGGAGCTCGGCTATTCACCCTCTGTACGCCATCGGCTCCAGACCACGCCCCCATGCTCACCTCATCTATTAGTAGCATTTTTATTTGTTTCAAAAAACTGTGCAGTTCCATTGCAGCTTTTGTAGAAAGTTTGTAATAATCTAATTTGTTTTGGTATTCTACTGGAAGGAGTAGTAATCTGTGTAAAATTACACTGCCTATGTTGTATGCAGCTTAACCTCTGGAGGCAGTTACAACAGCTGATAGTATGTGGTTTGTCAATTGTTGAAGGAACTTGCTGATGATTTTGATTAAGAATGTTTTGCCTGAACCAGCTTGACCACTGATGTATAGCAGTATAGGTTTGTAGTTTTGGCAGGCACAGTTTATATTTTCATGTTTTATACCATGTTCAATTTGTTACTTCTTGAAAAATGCTATGCTGCTCATTATTCAGTTTTGATTTCAATACAGTGAAGTCTTCTGTAGCTTGTTCATACTGACACATGGTGTCTTCTACTTCTGTCATAGCTAATTCTGCCTCATTTGCTATTAGTGGCTGTCCCAGAGGTTCTTGGCTTCCTGTTACAGAAGGGTGACTACTGTCAGGAGTGTCCTCATCTAGTTGGGCCTGGAGTTCTTCTTCATGTTGCTGTTCATTGTGCAACATTGTTTTGTACTGTGTAAAGTTTACATCTGTTATAGTACTTTTATTTGCTTTGAAAGCGTCTTCATAGGAGTCATAGATATCTAGTAACTCTTCTTCTTTTCTCCATGGTTTAAAAAGTTGCAGCAGGGACATGTAATATAGTTTGCTATGTTGAGGAGTTTTTGAGGACAATTTGATATGATTAGTTAAGCTTCATTTGGTAAGTTTCACTAAGCTGCCTTCACAATTTGTCACTGTGTATCTACCCTTCTTTTCATCTGGTTTTATATTATTTTTGTATGTGAAGTTTAGGGCTATGTGGTATAGACACATGCTTTCCAAAGTGGTACTCCTGCTTAGATAGTATCTGTCTAGTAAATTGTTTTTTAAAATGTCTTGGATGTTGGGATCCTTTTTGGCTATTGTTTCGATGTCCTCATATGATTTGAGAACTCTTTTTCTAGATTTAGCAGGACTAAGACTTAGCCATACTATATTTTCAGATTTTCCATACAAAGCAGTACCAGTCTTCATAGCAGCCACTTTGTCTGTGAGAGAGCATTTTTATGCCTAAACTGTACAATTTCTGTGACAGTGTTTTGTCAGATGAATAAATCATCCCAGAGGTCTTGAAGCTCTGTTTTTTCTGCTTTGGTTAAGTAGGCTGTGACACATCGTGCAACTGCAATGGAATTGTCTGCAATGTACTGCAGATCTATGTTTGCATTCCATAAGAGGGCAATGATTGCATTGTAATCATTGATATATTTTGCTTCTTCTGTCCTTTTTATGTAATCTGTGTTCTGAGGTGATTTACCTTTGACACTATGGGCCTCATTACGAGAATGGAGGTAGCCATGGAGCTATTAGTTCCATGGCTGCCTGTGTTCCGGGCTCCATTACCGGGTTCCTGCAATGGGGACTAACCGGGTTACTCCGACATAGGAGGACCCAGTAATTCCTCCTTGCAGGAACCCATCCCCATTCCCATTTGAACCCCCATAGGGCTCAATGGGGAGGGAGGTAATAACGGGCAGATTAAATCTGGTCTGTTATTGCCTCCCTCTTCCCCTCGTGGGACCTGGAAAGCACGCCTGGTTTTACCAGGCGTGCGATCCAGGTCCCACGATGAGAAGCTCGTAATCGGCACTCCCGGAATGAAGGGGGCTGGTCCCGTACCGGCCCCCTTCATCACGGGAGCACCAGCCTTATAATGAGGCCCTATGTCTAACTGAAGACATGAAGTTGTTTACTTGACCTGTTGTTGTAACTGGTCTAGGGAAACCAAGCGTCATTTGGTGTAGTATTTCCCTTTGTTTTTATATTTCAATGACAATATTTCCCACATTTGTGTCTTTGAAATAGTAAAATTTGTGTATGAAGGTCACTATGTGTTGTTTGTGAAGGAATTTCACAAGTGACATATTTTTCTATAAACTGTTAAACAGTGGCATCACTGTCTTTACCAAATTTAGGAGCATCTTTAATCCATAAAAGCATGTGGATATGTGGTGCTCCTCTGGTTTGGTATTCTTTTTTCCAAAAGAAGTGTTGCACTTCTCCGAGGGGAGGAACAGTTTTATTACAAATAAAGTGTAGCATAGAAATGAAGTGATGATGGAAATATCTTGAAACATTAACAGGATCTAGAGAGCAGAGTTCTACATTCGCTGTATACATACGCTGTATACAGAGTTTGTATTCACCAGTATACATATGATTGTTTTGTTTTTGTTTGCTATGCATAGGAAATCATGTAAATCTTCCCATGCATATTCGGCACAACTTAATTCAACAAACCAAGTGGGTGGGCCGAGGTTTCTCATAATACAGCGTACATCTCTGTGACGTCGGAACCAGTATTCTTTTGTACCACGCATGTTTGCTAAAAGATTTGTAATGCTTCATTGTAGAACCTCCTCTTTTTCTTGCACATTTTGTAGTAATTGTGTAGCTGACATATTTTGAAAATGGGTACCTGATTTCAATGTGTGTGCAACTCTGTAGCATAGAGTTGCTAGTTCACTTTCAAAGAGAAGGTGGAATATGTATTCCACATTTTGTCTAAATCTGGGATCTTCAGAATACATTTGTAAAGAGTGGTATTCTGATGCTGTTATTTGTGTGGGTCTATCATTGTACCTTCCTTGTTTTCCACTATGAAAGAGTAGAGGAAAGGCACGTGTTTCTATACTTTTTTCCCATATGCTGACTGGTGATCCTTTGGCTTGTTGCATTTGGTACGTATCCAGTGTATCATCTATGGTGTCTTTAGAGTGTGATGGATGAATTGTATAGTGGTCTAAAATATTGGATACTGTAGCAGGATCTAGAAGTTAAAATTGACCAGTTTCTGGTGACTCTTGAATTATTTCAATGGTTTCTCTCAGGTTTTCTTCAATATTAATTTCTTTGTAGTAGTCATTGTTGTCTTTTAGATATTGCAAGGCTTGTCTAACTTTATGCAAGTCCACGAGTTGTTGCCAAATTATTTTGTATTTTGTAGGTATACCATTTACTAAGACAATTAAAGATTGATCTATTGGACGTTGCACTCCCAGAGTGTGTACATTTTCTTTCAGATCTAATGGTAAATAAACTACTTTGCCATGAATGCCTTCTTTTTGGTTGAACGCGTATTATTTCTTGAAATGGGTCCACTGTTTGAATTATGATGCTCTCATTTCAATAGAAGTTATTGCAGGGGTTTTGGTAGTGGGAATAATTCCAAGTTATTTGTGATAGCACGTGAAGGAGTTTGGTTGTTGTCAAGTTTTGCAGTGCAGTAACTGCAAAGTATTAAGGGGTCAGTAATTTCGTCTTGGTTTTCTGCTATAAGGTAGAGAACTAATTGAAACCATTTGGAATCTTCATTGTCTTCTATTTTGTACGTTATGTCTACAGTTTTTGTGCTACTTTTACAAAAAGTTCTGCGGCAACACACACACATGGTTTGGTACTTCAGCGAATGTGCTTTTAAATTTTAGTATTTCTTTTTTGTATGTGTGTAGTAGAAGGTTGCCATCTGTACAATTTTTTCTAGTCTATTGTAAAGATATTGCATTTTGTAAGTGGCTTTCACTTGCAAAATATTTTTTCTAGATATGCTCTATTTCTTGAAGTAGTTCTTTGGATGTTCCATGTAAAAGATTATTATTTAAATTGGCTTGTGCTAAAGCAGGACTTTTAGCATAGTAGAGTTTATGGACCATATATCTTATAGTTGAATGATGTGTTGATATCATTTTGATATGATGGAAGGTGCTTTTGCAAATAGGTCCTGAAATTTAGGCTAATGAATGTCCTTGTAGTCCTGTTTATTTGCGCACTGGACAGGTATCCATATTTTGTAGTAGTTTCATTTTGTATTTGTCCTTGCCTTTCACATACTGATTGACCAACTGGCGTAAAGATTTGAAAGATTTTTTGGCACTGTTACACATTGACGTGCACGGCCATAAGTACACTGGATGTTTTGTTTCAGTTGAATGGAGAGGTGATACTGAGTTTTCTAGGGATATTTTTGTTAGAAGCATTTCTTGTTCCATTATGGTATTATTAAATTTTTCATACCCTCGTCCACTGCTATGCATGGCAATTGTGTTTGTTTGCCTTTATTTGTACGCTTCTTCATTAAAATATGGTTCTGTGCTCGTGGTGTGACTCCATTCACCTCCACAGATATTTAAGAAGTTATTTTTGTGGACATTCTGTTTATTGAGAAGTCTTTTTTGTAGTTTAGTGGTTAGTTTCGTTAGTGGTTTCATTCTGTTTATAACTAAAATAAATAACTTCCTTTTGAGAAGCATTGCACTGTCTATGAGAGTGTCTATGATTCATTTTCTATGGTAGGTTTTAAGGGTTGTGCATGATTTCTCTCCTGTGGCAGAACATTTTTTGTAAAATACTTTTTTTGGTATGGTTACTTGCCACTACATCAAGATTTATAGGTGCAGTGTTAGCTGTAGTGGTAACTGGATTCTTGTTAATCACTTTCTGTTTCATTTTACATTTTGAAAGAAGAGGCAAAGTTTCTGTACTGGAAGCTTGTTTGTTTCACTTAATGACTGTATTAGCTGTTTTGTTTGAACTTTTTTGTACAAATTTTGCTAGAGATGGATGCTTATTTTGGACACTTTTATTTTGATTTGCTCTACTTCTGCGTAGCTTTCTACAGAGTTGTTTTTTGGTAGGCATTCTTTGGGGTCTGTTGGAAAAAAAAGAAAGTGTGGGTTGGGCTGTTGTACAATGTATGTGTGTCTGAGTATGATGGTAAGGATGTATGTGGAGGTGTGTGATTGTGCAATGGCCAGCTACAACAAGTTGGGAAGGCTAAGCTTGTATTTGTGTTTTACTATACAGGGGTTCAGATGAGAATACAAAGTAAGCTAGTGGTGAGGGGAAGCACTTATACTAAATCTAATGGTATAGAATTAAAACAGTTGTTTGTTCTGCAATACTAACCTTCTAGTGTGTTTCAGTAACAGTTAGAATATTATGGTATTATTGTACTTACTTTTCTGTATGGAAAGAGTGGGTTTCTTCTGAGTTGTTGTTCGTACTTCAGATGCTGCTGCTTTTCAGGAGAGTGGTCTTCACTGCAATTGTAAAAGAAAGAAGTTAGTAAATTTGTGTGTTTATAGCACTGTTGTTAATTTAGACATTGATTTTTATGTTTTTGTAGTAGTAGTGTTTTTTTATAACTGAACATATTGTGTTCATGCAGTTTCCTTTGCCTATGTGCAGCCTCTATATTTTACTTAGATTCTGTTAGTTGAACATGCTTTACAAATGAGTATAATACTAAGCGTATGAAGCTCACTTGGATTCTTAAGACTGTGTTATTAGATGTTAGGACATAGAAGAAATAATTATATACTTATTTTGCTATTTTTATAGGGTAAATGGCAGAAATTGTACCGAAAACCATGGAATGTATGCATTTGTGAAGGTGTGGGTGATAAAGCAGAAGGATTTGATGTAGAGGCAGTGGTGTTGTTTCAGCTGGGAGCCTTTCTAATGATAGTGTCTATCTGTGTGAGTGTATAAAGATGCATGAACTCATCCTGGCTGTGTGTAATTTTATAATACACTACAAAGTGTTTTTCTACAATTATACTGTTATTTCTCCCATCTTTTAATATGAAATGACACTTTTTTAGATAGCTGTTCATGTAAAAAAAAAATTGGAGAGCAGACAGGTTTGCAAGTGACAGTTGATTATAGCAGATGGGAGAAATGACAGTAAGTTCATTTTGCAGGTTATGCAGGTTAAGTGGCAGTTACCCTGTTTATATGCAGTTATATAAGAGATGTACATGTACTGTGCAGAAAATATGCATACCTGTGTTTGTATTCATGCATGTTTATATGCATGAAGCTGCAAGTAGAAATCTTGGAGTCTTGTACAGTAGTTCTTGTAGTAGGTGCTTTCCAATGACATGAGACTTGTTCTCAGAGTGATCAACAGTACATCTGAAGTGCTGAACTATGATCATGGAGTTAGATGTAGATTGGTGGATGGTTGTGTGACTGCTTAGCTGTAGTGAATGAGGGAATGGTGCAGAGAGTGAAGTGGAAAGGGTAGAGGGGCTGCCCAAGAGCACGCGCTCCATGGACCCCGCAAATGTCCGCGGACAGAACGTGTCACATACGGGACTTCTGAACATATTTGGCATGCCAATCAGGTGTTGAGGTTGTGGATTTTTGTTGAAAGAGGTTGTGTGTAGTGAAAATGGCAGAGGTTGAGAAAGTCAGGGTGTTGGTGGTTGGAGATATGTTTGTGCATGGTTTAGAGCAGTATGCTAAATGCAGGAATGTGGCAAACAATGTTGATGTTAAAGGAGTGGAGGTGGTGTGAAGCACTGTGTCTGATTTCATTGTGCAGGGAATTGTACACGTTTGTGAAGATATGGGCAGGGTGAACAGTCCCCATGTGGTAGTTTTGCACTGTGGTGCTTTGCATTTGGGCTATGTCAGTGATCCTACTTTGTTGGCAGATTTGGAACACTTGGTTCAAGCAGTAATGAAAGTTCTTCCAAATGCCAAAGTTATAAAGTTATTTTTTCTGGTTTAGTACCTAGGGCAATATGGGACAATAGTTCTGTTTTTTGTCCTCAGCAAAACATTGCTAGGTGTGTAATCAACCGAGGCATGTTTGCTTCCATGCTTAGAGCTCATATGTTCTTTTGTAATAATGAGAACATTGATTCTGGTAATGTTGTTTATTTTAAAGAAGATGGCATTTCTTTATCTTTTATGGGAACTGCCATGCTGTTTTGGAACATAAGGGTTGCTTTGAAGAAGCTAGTGTGAAGATTTTAGGAGTAAAATAAGAAAATAAAAATACAAAATAAAAGTTGTCTCTCAAGCATCTGCAAAACCCCCCAAAAAAAGGCTCTTTTCAGAGCCAACCTCAAAGAGGAAATGGGGCACACTATTTAAATTTACATTCACCACGCTCAGATTTTTCCTTTTGTCCGCGAACACTGTGGTTATCCGCGGACAACGCGTATTATGTACAGGGATTTCGGGGTTGAGAGTCATGCAAATGAGACTGAGCAGGGGAAGGGATTGGTCAATAAGGTTTACTGGGTGTGATGTGTAAGGAGAGAGTTTGTCAGAAAGTCTTTTTCCTGAGAGAAGAACAGATAGCTATGGCTGTGTGTTTCAGAAAACAGATTATCTGGATTTTGGGAGACTCGTGGACACATTGGTTGGAGGTGCATGCAGAACGCTGTGGAGTGGCTGCACATCTTGGATTCCCTCATGTGGAAGTGCACTGGCATGGGGTGCGTGGAATGAAGTTGCTGGGTTTGGTACCTCTTTGTGCTACTTTGGTGAGACAGTGTCCTCCAGACATTATTATTATTCATTGCGGAGGGAACAGTTTAGGACATGTGTCTGGAATCTCTTTGCAATTTGCAATAAAAGAAGGACTTGGGAAGGTCATGGACATGTGTCCAAATTCCCAAGCAATTTTTTCCGGTATTGCGCAGAAACAAATGTGGCTGCGTTCTTCTTCATTTGGTCCACAAATGGAGAAAGCGAGGCGCAATGTCGAAAAGGCTGCTTGTGCTTTTTTAAGAGATGTTGGCATGTCCTCTTTTCACAATGTACATATTATGTTTCATAGTACATACATTTTTCGCAGAGATGGAGTACATCTTACTTATGCTGGCAATCAGATTTTTCTGTGAAATATACAAAATGCATTGCAACCTTTTTTGGAATTACATTAAAAAAAATTGCAGTAGGTGTTCATCATTTGAAGTTTTTGAAACACAAAAAAACCCACCAAAAGGCTCTTTACAGAGCCACCACTTCCTTTCAGAGAAAAGTGCAATAGTTCCAATAGGGCAGCACCCCAAAAATGTTAGATGTCCGCGGACCGTCAGGGGCATGCACTATTTATTTGTCACTTCTATTTTTAAACTGTGAAAGGCGGCTCTGAAAAGAGCCTTTTTTATTTCCTTGTTTTATTTTTTGGGGTTTTTTTAAACACGACACATACAAGCAAAGGAGGGGAAAGGAGGGGAAGGAAGGGACACCAACCACGGGGATAAGAAAGGGCAGGTGGAGAGAGGAAGATGTAGGGTGGACCTTATTCAGGTAGTGGGCAGTGGGCAGAGTTTTTCTTGTGCTCCTTGACCGCAGTCTCGAAAGCACTAGTACATGCACAATATAGTAACCTTCGAAAGATAAGGGTCAACAGCATCATGAATTGCCTGCGAGGCAGCTGGAGAGTTGCGCTGTCCCACAGAAGTGTCTCTTGTGGTGGCAGGAGCGGAAACGGAGGATGCTGCACGGGAACTGAACCGACTACATTTATCGCAAGGTACGACCTTACGAATAGCCCCACCATGGAACGACTTCAGGTGTCAGTTCATTGATGTCGTACCAAAGCTATACAAACCAGGCCTTCCACGACTCAGCACCATGGGGAACTGATTGCAGATCACCTTATTCGCACAAGCTTTTGGCACTCCATCAAGTGTGGTAAATAACATCCACACCCAAGACTCACGGCGAGTGCTGGTAGTAGGGTATTCCACTACCTTATCCTCTTCATCATCTTCATCTGTCTCCTCTGAATCCTTATGCCTGTTCCCCTCTGCAGGTCCTTGGGGAGGTGGTGGTGGTGGAGGGGGTGGGGGTGGTGATGAAGCCGAAGCAGCCATGGTTGCCATCTGGAGGATAGCAGGCAGAAGTCAGCAGCAATGCAGTGAATGCAGGTCAGAAGCAATGCTCTGTCAGGTAGCCAGAAGCACAATGAGGAGCAATTCTAGGGTGCAGCCTTTTATAGGGGTGCTGGTGCGTGCTTCGCGGACAGCCGTGCTGTCCGCGGACAGATCAAACACCAAAAAAAGGCTCATAAAGTTCCAAAAAGTATGTTGCTCGCCAGGGACATTGTCTGGGACATGTGCAATGGTGAACCTTTACTGTAAAATACCTTGGATTGTCCAAAAAAGCACTTTTAAAATGTTCGGGGACCCGGACAGTGTCCACAAATAAGGAAACACACTCAGCGTGGGTGTGCTCACATGATGGCGTCGCAGACACGTTCGCGAATGGGACTGCTGTCCTTAGGGCACCAAATGTGCATGATCAGTTGTGCACATGCGTGCGGGTGTTCTACGGACAGTGTTCTGGTCCCCGACCTAATTTAAAGTGCAACACATGTGCGGCAGACAGTTACGGACAGGCGTGCTATTCGTAGGACATTCCGGCGTTCTGGTGTGTTCTAAGAACAGTCCTATTTTGATTGCGGACAGTACAGACAGGTATAGTGTCCTTAGGACACCTCAATTTTGGTGAATTACGGACATCCTGTACATCGAGTGTGTTCTAAGAACAGTTCCATTTTGATTGTGGACAGTATGGACAGGTATAGTGCCCTTAGGACACCTCCATTTTCGTTAATTGCGGACATCCCAGACATCGAGTGCATTCTAAGAACAGTTTCATTTTGATTGCAGACAGTACGGACAGGTATAGTGTACTTTGGAAAACTCTATTTTGGGTAATTACGGACATTCCGGACACCAGCGCTGGACGCGGACATCCCAACTGCCTTTTAAAAAAAAATAAGACACAGAGGAATAAAGTAACAACACACATTATATTTTATTATTGTATACAAATATAAAATGTATGAAAGAGAGGGGGAAGCAGAAACTGAAACAAATACAGAGGAATTAAGGGTTTCGAGATGATGGATGGGATGGGATGAAGGGATGGAAGTCTCATCATAACGTTTTTCTTGGTGGGGCGGGTTTGGGGATAGTTGACTGGGACATGGTGAGGGGGAACAGATATATTTGGGACAGTGTTATTTAATGTTTTCTTGTATGTGGTCCTTCACAAAATGTTTTAAAAGATTGAAATTTTTCATTAGCATATCCATTTTTTGTTCCATTTGCTGCACATCATTTTTTAATGTCTCTCTTGGTATATTTGTATGGTCTGTTAAAAAAACAAATGTGTTAAGTACACATAAAGCAATGGTTATTAATTGGCTTATATAGAGAAGTGTTGTGTCGACCATTAGTATCACTGGGCCTCATTCCAAGGTTGGTGCTAGTCATGGCGCCATTAGCGCCATGACTAGCACCTTTACCGCTACCGTGTCCGCCCTGGTTCAATGGGGACTTACCTGTCTAGTCCGACCTTTGCAGGACTGGTAAGTGCCCATTGAAAATGTCAATCCCTATTGCCATTTGAGCCCCCATAGGGCTCAATGGATATGGGGTCAGTGCTAATAACGGTACCGTAAATTATGGTACCGTTATTAGCTCTGAAGTGGCCTTTGCGGGTCCCATCCTTAACGCCTGCTAAAACCAGGCGTTAAGGAAGGACCTGCAAAGGGACCTCGGAATACGGCGCAAAGGGATTACCGGCACCGGTAACCCTTTGCACCTGGGTCGTAATGACCCCCACTGTCTTCACTCATTTCATCCCATGGGAAATTTTCTTCCAGCCATTCCAAAATTCCAAAGTACTGGACATTCCTGTGTAAAAAAAAATATTACTTTTAGTGTACCTAATACAGAAAGTTTACAAATATATAAGAATATAAGACAAATGAAGTTTACTTACTACTTTTTGGTTAGTTTTGTTGTTACTGTTGTGTAGGTCTGCTGTTGCTTTTTGCTGTCCAGTTTCTGTGAGGTAATTATGTTGGAGGCATATATATTTTGTTTTGGTATATTCCATTCTGGTGCATATGCTATTTAAATGGGCGGTGATATCTTACATATATAGTTCCACTTCTTATATATTATTATATATAATGGGCCCGATCACGACCTCGGCGGTAACCCTTAAATCCGGCGGTAGCGCTATTACCGCCAGATTTAAGGGTCTGCCGAATCAGGGCTTTGGCGGGGGGAAATCCGCCGAAAATTTGCGCTGTTACCGCCGGCGGGAAATCCGCCGGCGGTAAGAGCGCAAATTTTGCCCATTGAGCCCAATGGGGAATGGGGCATTCCCGAATGGGCTCAATGGGGAATGGGGATTTCCAAGTCCGCCCAACTCGTGATCCCGCGCTATTAGCGCCGGGGGCTATGGCGGTCGCGCTAATAGCCCCCGTGCTAATAGCGTTAGCGTTACCGCTGAGGTTGTGATCAGGCCCAATGTGTCTATGTGCGGCTTTTTTAACTTGTTTAGTGTTTCAATTGCATGACACAACAATGTAAGATACCCCCTGAGTTTTTGGATAGTGTTGATGTTGACCGCGTCCGTCCGCGGGCATAGGCACAGTCTGCGTTCATCAAAATCACTAGCTGGGGGTTCAGTATGTTCTATGTTACATGTATATAAACTAAAGGAATCCTAGTATACACCTGTCAAATTCACACTATGTATATCTATATTCAGTAAAATAAACTTTGGTACAGGGACGTTATGGTTAAGTTGCGCTATCAAAAACATATGAAATTCAGTAAAAAAACATTGTTCAAGGGACGTTATGGTTATGTTGCGCTATTAAAAACCTATGAAATTCAGTAAAAAAACTTTGTTAAAGGGACGTTATGTGTCCAAGTAAAACCGAAAAACCCCTGAAATTCATCAGTCATGGTATGCTAAGCAACCATAACTCATGCCACCACCGTGCACTGCTAAGACTAACACCCAGGACATCAAAGATGACATCACAAATGTAATTGATGACATCACTGATGACATCATATGTCTGGCTCACTCTTCTTCCCTTTACTGACATATCTAGGCCACATGGTTTTCTTCAGTAACAGTCAGGAACTAAAAATTAAAAAAGTACTATATTTGTAGACTTATACTTCAAATATGTTCTTACAGTAATTCACTTAGGGTCCAATCACATCATATGAAACATATACATAGGGGGAAACACAGACTTGAATGCTTTGTGTGTATGAAGATAATCAGTAAGTTTATCAACACTTTCTTATAGTTCTGTTGTTTTTTTATTACTGTACTTTTCCTGGACATGCTCATGTTTGTATGTGTTGTTGTCTGTTTGTATTTTGTGTGCAATAATGTAATAATGAACTAAATGGGTTTTATTACATACTTATTAAATGTTTACAGTATAAGAAAGTATTTATAATTTTAGTATTTAACATGGCAAGATTGTTAATATTGAATCTCCATCATGTTTGCTGAACACTATGCGTATGTTAGTACATGTATACCTTAGTATATTGGATAAAACGTCATAATGCAATGTATTTGGATTAATGCATTGCTTAATGCACTACGTACCTCATAATATTTATTCCAATGATCCTTGACACTTTTTTTATTAACATTACAATAAGAATCCCTTGGATAGACTTTTCATTAAAAGTAAATGCACATGTGATGTCATCAGTGATGTCATCAATGACATTTGTGATGTCATCTTTGATGTCCTGGGTGTTCGTTTTAGCAGTGTGGTGGTGCGAGTTATGGTTGATTAGCATACCATAACTGGTGAATTTCACGGGATTTTCGGTTTTACTTGGAACCATAATATCCCTCTAAAAACGTTAACTGCTAAAAACTAACACCCAAGACATCAAAGATGACATTTTAGGGGGCTGAGCCCTTCCTTGCTTTGAAGCTCAGTAGGATTGGTCCCAGATACTGCAAGCATGGGAAACCCAATATAGCTGTAAAAATATCAGTTTTCTTTTTAATTATCATTGACTGGGAGACTACAGATACCAGAATGTAATTCAGCAAGAGGCAAACAAATTGTCTCTGAGTGCAAAGCTTTCAAGGACTGACAGTAGCATGGATTAAAAAAAACATAATTTGGATGTCCATTCAGTCACCCATCCATGGATTAACGCAGGACTGACCCTGCTTAGCATCAAAGCAAGGAAAGGGTGAGCCCATTTCTCTAAGTGGTCTTGTAGCGTTGGCTCATTTATCAGGCAGCATGGCCTGAGGGAGATGGCCTCCTCCTCACTTTGATACTAAACAGGGTCTGTCCTTGTTACTGCATGGATGGAAGACCTGGATGGCTATTGTGTCATTGGCCATCATTTTGCTGAACTCCATTCTGTTATTTGTAGTCTCCCAGTCAAGATGCCAAAAGTGGACTTTTTGCCTAACAATGTTCTATGAGGATGTATATAATTCAGTGACACTATGGTATGTGTACTTTTCAAGATATCTTTATAAAGCAGAGTACTATTGAAAGCCAGACATGGGGGTGAGGAGGGAAAATGATCAGAGGGCCAGTTTTCATGAGTATTTGCCCCCGACTGGGGCATGAAAGTTTGAAATCCTGGACACTGGTGCAGTTTTTCCCCCTGATTGTGGCTGAACAGCGTAACATTTTTTCAGAGGGCGGAAGCAACCCCCTGGGCTTTTTTGGGGTTGGAAAGTTTGCTCAAGTATTTGGCTATCAGGATTTTACTCTAATTGTCATGTTGCCAGTGCAGATGCTTATCCACAAGACCACAAGCACTTGTTTCATATTGGGATTTAGTTTCATGGGAATATGTCACAACAGATTGCTGGGTTTAAAAGGTGAGCTAAAACCAGAAAAGTGTTGGCTGGAAGGTTTCAAATTAATCTGAACCACTGGCTTTGCTCTGGGCAACCACAGCACCATTTATTAGCCCATCTGTGCCATTGCAAAAGGGGTCTGCCATACGTAAATCGTTCAGGTTCTGCCTCCAATGGGAGCAGCCCTGTCCGAACTGCTTGGCCAGGTTCCCTCTGCAAGGAAACATCTTGCTGGGCCTCCTCAGTGATGTGCAGCTTCATTCTCTTTGGTGCAGCGAGCAAGGGACTCAAGTATGGGCATACCCTCTCTCACATAGGGAGACAACCTAAAACCCCAAAAGTGATGGGTGGAAGGTTTTGAATTAATCTGAACCACTGGCATTGCACTGTGCAACCTTCCACATCACCGATTTTGTGCCCGAAGAGACAGTAGGGTTATTTATCACATGAAATCAAAATATTATACTTCAAACTCCCGGAATTTCGTTTCTGTAGACAAGCTGCCTGTATTCATTTAAAGGTGTGGGTGATTTCCCCTACTTTGTAAGCTAGGGGACTCCCTTCAATTCCTTAAATGCAAAACAGTATAGATTAAAACAGTCAGTTTCTTCTCCCATGGAGAGACTGGTGAATTTGGGAGAACATTAATGTCATTATTCTACAAGAAGAATCATTAGAAAAAAATATCTTCCATAGACAGATGTAGTTCCAGGTCCTACCTAGCCTGCCAGCCTCACCATAGCAATGAGCTATGCCCCGTATTGCAAAAAATTGAATTTCTGTATCTGATGCCTTGTAAAAGGCATCCAGCTCTGTCCTAATTTTAGTAATTAGTGTCAGAGATGTCATTGCTGCTGTTAGGACTTCAATGTTGCTTCTGCAGCAACAAGTCTCTGTTTATGCCCCCCAGACCACACATTCTGTCAACATAGCCCCACCTCTGATATGGTCGTGAAATGCTTGCCAGAGTGCACCTACAAAGCACACAAAGCCATAACTTATTTTAAAAAACTGTTCTATTTCATCATATCAGTCCAAATTAAAAGAACATCAAGGTGAGATATCCTTGATGACTTGGGCCGCAGTCAGGACCAATATTTATACATAGAGTTTTAGAGGAATGGTCACAGTAGGTGACTGAAATGTCCTGGGTGTTAGTTTTAGCAGTGCAGTGGTGCGAGTTATGGTTGATTAGCATACCATAGCTGATGAATTTCAGGGGGTTTTCGGTTTTACTTGGAACCATAATATCCATCTAACAACGTTAACTGCTAAAAACTAACACCCAAGACATCAAAGATGACATTTTAGGGGGCTGAGCCCCTCCTTGCTTTGAAGCTCAGTAGGATTGGTCCCAGATACTGCAAGCATGGGAAACCCAATATAGCTGTAAAAATATCAGTTTTCTTTTTAATTATCATTGACTGGGAGACTACAGATACCAGAATGTAATTCAGCAAGAGGCAAACAAATTGTTTCTGAGTGCAAAGCTTTCAAGGACTGACAGTAGCATGGATTAAAAAAAAACATAATTTGGATGTCCATTCAGTCACCCATCCATGGATTAACCCAGGACTGACCCTGCTTAGCATCAAAGCAAGGAAAGGGCGAGCCCATTTCTCTAAGTGGTCTTGTAACGTTGGCTCATTTATCAGGCAGCATGGCCTGAGGGAGATGGCCTCCTCCTCACTTTGATACTAAACAGGGTCTGTCCTTGTTACTGCATGGATGGAAGACCTGGATGGCTATTGTGTCATTGGCCATCATTTTGCTGAACTCCATTCTGTTATTTGTAGTCTCCCAGTCAAGATGCCAAAATTGGACTTTTTGCCTAACAATGTTCTATGAGGATGTATATAATTCAGTGACACTATGGTATGTGTACTTTTCAAGATATCTTTATAAAGCAGAGTACTATTGAAAGCCAGACATGGGGGTGAGGAGGGAAAATGATCAGAGGGCCAGTTTTCATGAGTATTTGCCTCCGACTGGGGCATGAAAGTTTGAAATCCTGGACACTGGTGCAGTTTTTCCCCCTGATTGTGGCTGAACAGCGTAACATTTTTTCAGAGGGCGGAAGCAACCCCCTGGGCTTTTTTGAGGTTGGAAAGTTTGCTCAAGTATTTGGCTATCAGGATTTTACTCTAGTTGTCATGTTGCCAGTGCAGATGCTTATCCACAAGACCACAAGCACTTGTTTCATATTGGGATTTAGTTTCATGGGAATATGTCACAACAGATTGCTGGGTTTAAAAGGTGAGCTAAAACCAGAATAGTGTTGGCTGGAAGGTTTCAAATTAATCTGAACCACTGGCATTGCTCTGGGCAACCACAGCACCATTTATTAGCCCATCTGTGCCATTGCAAAAGGGGTCTGCCATATGTAAATCTTTCAGGTTCTGCCTCCAATGGGAGCAGCACTGTCGAACTGCTCGGCCAGGTCCCCTCTGCAAGGAAACATCTTGCTGGGCCTCCTCAGTGAGGTGCAGCTTCATTCTCTTTGGTGCAGCGAGCAAGGGACCCAAGTATGGGCATACCCTCTCTCACATAGGGAGACAACCTAAAACCCCAAAAGTGATGGGTGGAAGGTTTTGAATTAATCTGAACCACTGGCATTGCACTGTGCAACCTTCCACATCACCGATTTTGTGCCCGAAGAGACAGTAGGGTTATTTATCACATGAAATCAAAATATTATACTTCAAACTCCCGGAATTTCGTTTCTGTAGACAAGCTTCCTGTATTCATTTAAAGGTGTGGGTGATTTCTCCTACTTTGTAAGCTAGGGGACTCCCTTCAATTCCTTAAATGCAAAACAGTATAGATTAAAACAGTCAGTTTCTTCTCCCATGGAGAGACTGTTGAATTTGGGAGAATATTAATGTCATTCTTCTACAAGAAGAATCATTAGAAAAAATTATCTTCCATAGACAGATGTATTTCCAGGTCCTACCTAGCCTGCCAGCCTCACCATAGTAATGAGCTATGCCCCGTATTGCAAAAAATTGAATTTCTGTATCTGATGCCTTGTAAAAGGCATCCAGCTCTGTCCTAATTTTAATAATTAGTGTCAGAGATGTCATTGCTGCTGTTAGGACTTCAATGTTCCTTCTGCAGCAACAAGTCTCCAGACTACACATTCTGTCAACATAGCCCCACCTCTGATATGGTCGTGAAATGCTTGCCAGAGTGCACCTACAAAGGACACAAAGCCATAACATATTTTAAAAAACTGTTCTATTTCATCATATCAGTCCAAATTAAAAGATCATCAAGGTGAGATATCCTTGATGACTTGGGCAACAGTCAGGACCAATATTTATACATAGAGTTTTAGAGGAATGGTCACAGTAGGTGACTGAAAGTCTCACATATCAATTGACAATGAATAACGTGGGAATGAATTGCCGGAATGGGCTGTCAATATTTGTGAAATCTAGGATACATTTTCATTCGCACCTTAATCAGGCCCTAGACATACAGGTCCCAAAGCAGCATGCAGGCTGCTCTAGAGTGTGCTCAGTGTGTATATGGTTCATACATGGATCAGCGATAGTATTAAGAATCTCCTCCCCAGATAACCTGAATATCAGGAAAAGAGATGCATATGAGAAGAACATGGGAGTAAAATTCAGGTTCATCAATGTTTTAGCCGTAGGGATTCTCAAAGATAATAATATCCTGTCCCTGAACAGACCCTTGAAATACAACATGCCTCCTGTTTGGATCTATATCTTCTGTGGATCTATATCTGCTCTGGTTCATTAGCAGTACAACAACATGAATTTATGGGACTTTAGCATTGTGCATGCAATGGATGGGGTTCGCAGAATAACTCCAAATAATCGAACCAACTCAGGAAGATGTCAACGTTTGCTGTTTTAACAATTATCTAAAACAGGGAGGTTACAATGGACATCAATGGACGTTTGTTCAGTTCTCGAAAAACTTCACATAAAAACATCCTTATATGCAAAAAGTTATGTCATACTATGTGGCAAATAAAAAAAACCTACGAGGGATTGTTATACGTTCAAGGGGAACATGTTAGTATACTTTATGCTGGGCTGGGATTGTTATTGACTGTCTACTGTCAGGTGGACAAATTATGCCTACCTCTAAAAATGTCATCTTCAACACTGTTAAGTACACAGTATATCATTGGCTGTCAAACTAAAAGGCCCTTCGTTATGCAGCCTTCTACAATCGGTTGGCATGCTTGTGCCATGTCTGGAACATTCGGTTCACTTAGCAGCACGTAAGCTCATATCCAGGTGTCAGGAGGTGGACTTGACTTTACCTCCCAACCCAATACACCCAACATATCTCATCACCCATTACTTCTGCCATGCAGATTGTCTTTGAACTTGGCCTTGCAAAGTATCCTTGTCTGTGGGAATATATGGGAGTACATGCTTTCATTATCTTTGTTCTAAAACTCCAAGCTGAACTCTATTTCCATTCTCAGCTCACTTGACATGAGACCATGATTCTGGACTGTTCTGCAGCATTTAAATGTCTTAAATGAATGCACCATGGCACTCTTGGTGTTCTTTCTTTGCCCCTCAGTAAGGGATGATTCATCTTTCTATTCTTTATTGCTTTCGACAATAGATGTTAGGCCCGACAGCCCAGCCAGGCTCTTCCAGGATTTCAACTTATTTGTGCTGCAACACAATTCTCTGCCTTTCTTCTTCATGGGTTTCAGCTTATTAAAATTCATGACACCCATGTCCAGCTTCTATACAATGGAGGATTTGCCTGCAGTCTATTCATTACGTGTAGCCAGCTTCTATGATCACTCAGTCTACTTGCATTTCAGCATCTGTACAATAATTGAACGGTCGCATTCCTATAGCACTTTGCATGCATGCAATCTACTTTTCTGCATATTAAAGTTTACTCGATTCTTAACTTCATCATCAGTTTCCGCAAGATAATACATTCTCTTCAGCCGGTATTCTCAATGCATCACTCTTGTCTCTTGTGATGTCACTGGCTTCTCTTTCACTCTTTTTCATATTCCTTCAGGGATTTGCTCCCTCAGATTGTCATCTCTGCGGGGATACATTCAATAGTGTTTTCTCAGAGGATACCTTTTCTAAAACACTCTCTGCAGAATTAGCACAACTGCTGGTGTCAAACATGGCGCAGTCTCTAACTTCCAACATAAAGAAGGCAGGGGGCAGGATTTCCTGCAGAGGATTGCAGCTGCTCGTCTACATTCCCCCCTCTGGCCGGGTCATCGGCACCTTTTCAATGGTTTCCACATCTTGATATTTTCTTTTGAAGAGGCCCTTCTTCAGAGTCTAGATCTTCATCACCGCCCTATGGGTGCCGGCTGATTTATCATGTTCGTCCACAATCCAGGTCATGTTCATTTGGATTATATTAGACCTATCATCTCACATACTTCTTGTGATTCTTGGGATACCAGAACTTTGTTCCCTCGGGTGCTACAATGCTAGCCTCTATGTATCTACTGACATCTTTATCTGTCAATTCCTTGGGTCCTAACCCTGATTCAACATCGATCATGATCTTTATTCCTACTGTCTTCTTTTGCTATCTTCTTACATTGTGCAATTATTATGCAGATCACACAGAATCCAAACATCACCATGAGCAGTATTGCATGACCATGACCAGTATTGCAACATATGTTTGCTAACCACTGTGGAATCCATAAGAATATGGCGGCAAACTTCTACAATGTCCTCAGTCTCGTCTTCCATCTTGTTATGCAGGTTTGTGAACAACGTTTATGGCCTCTGTCAAATCCCATTCTATTCATCATGAGAAGGTGTGAATGTGCAACATGAAGGCCCGATTTTGGTGCAAACTCTTCCTTCCATCGATGTGATCATGTCAAGGTTATATCTGTTCTGCAGGGTCATTAGTCGTATGGCCCTGAGCTCTTTTTTGATAGCATTGAATCTCTTTATGGTGGTATTGATCGTCTGCAGAAGCTCCCATCTTGTGATCTGCAACCACTTGGTGTTGGCCATCGTTTGGATCCAAGGCATGAAGAAAGTCATGCAGATCGAAGCAGTCTTCCTGAAAAATCTGTGTTCATAAGGAATGGCATCAAATGCTTCTTTTGATTTGGATGAGAAGTAATTCTCTCTCTTGGTCCAATTGAGATACTGAAACAATCTTCTCTTTCTCAAATGGGCATTTACTTTTGGAAATTCTCCAATGTTCAGGTCACTCTGAGGGATCACTAATGCTGGAACATGAATTAGCACCAAGGAATACATTCCTCCCCAATCTTTGGGCAGCTTCATGCAGGCCCTAGAACCACAAGCCCAATATCGATCCATCAGGATGGCTGTCCCTGATCCCATTCTGGAAAAATAAACTGTAGTTTTGTAGTCCTTGTTATCTCCCACATGCTTCTTTCCATATCTTCAGAAGCACAATGTTGCATTAGCCAGTGGGATCACAGTCATGATTCATCTTCTACACATGTCAGTAGTTTTAAATGTTTAGCCCATGACTTTAAACGTCCATTTTTCACTCTATACACCTTCTGTACATGTTCTGACTTCAGTAGATGTACTGCACAAACTCAGTCCCCCTTCCCACCCCTTCTTGGACTTCACAAATCCATAAACTAAGACCTGAGTTTGTTCCCAACATCCATATGATCCAGCTATTTCTGTTAGATCAGGGCAATCCATTCTCTTCATGTCTTCAATGACTACCTATTCCTGTCCTGCTGCAGGATACACAAGCATCTTGCTCTCCCATCCAGGTTTCCTTTCCATCTGTGTAGCCTTGATATAATCATCTAGAAATGGAAACAACTATTTTGATCTCCATCGCAAGGTGGCCGAACTGCCCTGAAATTGTCCTCTGGTCATACACGCTGCAAGATGGCTCAGGCACCTAGCATTGTGTTCTGGAATTTCTCTGACAATGAAAGTTCAAACTGTATTCATGGTATGAGAGAACAGATGTAGCAACTCTCCCACCTTTCTCATGTGCTGATACCACATGTTATTCCCCAAATGTGCTGTATTATCTAAATAGGCATGTATCCCCTCACTATCTTCTTCTGCATTTCTCCTATGTCTCCCAAAGGTTTTGTAATACTCATGAAGCAAATCAAACGTAGATCTCATAGGGGCTCATTACACAGAAGGCGGAGGACCAAGGTGCTGCTATTAGCACCTTGGTCCATGCCGGTAAAATACTGGCACCGCCTTGGTGGAAAGGGGAATTACCGCCCTATTCCAAGGTTTGTGGGGCGGTAATTCCCTCTTCCCCCATTGCCCTTCCCCATTCCCATTTTTGCCCTATAGGGCTCTATGGGAATGGGGAAGGCGCTAATTACGGTACCGCAAATTGCGGTACCGTAATTAGCTCCCTGGTCCCTTTGCGGGTTGATTTTTAACGCCTGCAAAAAGCAGGTGTTAAATTCCCCAACCCGCAAAGGGACCTCATAGTAAGGCGGTAAGGGTTTACCGGTACCGGTAAAATACTGGTACCGGTAAACCCTTACCACCTACCGTGCAATGAGGCCCATAGTGTGGAGAGCCATAGGGACCTCTCCCTCAGCATAAGTACCAACATGATAGAGACTGTGATAAATGAGGAACAGAAAAACAAAGAGAGTAATCATACTGGCATATATTATGCAATGAAAACTTGCCATACATTTCTCGCATCACCCTGGAACTTGTTGCACTTGTTCATTCTCTATAACTGTACCACTTTCCTCTTTAATCATTTTTAATACACTTTCATCAAGATTCTTTTCTACTTTTAACTGCAAAATCTGTTCAATAATGGCAATACGAATCCTCCTTATCACTGAGCCATTGTTAGGATCCTGTCAAAAAGTGCGAACATCATCACTTCTTCCCACAAGAGCAGGGTAAGTTTGAAGTAGAAACACAAAGACAGCAATCAAAAGTCGATGAATGCCACTGTTGGCAAGCACCATATGATTAACTGTTTGAAACAGTTATTGGCCACAAAAATGAATCTGGATACTGATCTTGTTTCCAATTTCTAATAACAAATGGATGTTTAGGCATGACACTGACACTTGAATGAGAATTTCTAAAGTTCTTTTTTGTCCTACTGAATTTCGCTGCAGTCTTTTCACTCACTGCTAAAATATCTATAAGGAGTGTCCTTTGGAATTTCAGTCCAAGATCAATCTGTAGTATCCATCTTCTTCTTCTTCGTCATTGATTGGGTCTGCACATGCTGAATTTCTTCTTCTTGTCTTGCTTCTGAATTGGCAACAGTGGGAGGGTGGGTCTCACCTTTGATGGCCTTTACATCCCCCAAGTGAAGCCAAGCTCGTCTCACTTGAACTTTCGCAGCTGAATTATATTCTCAATGCAAAAGGGACCATTAAAACGAGGCTCATGAAAGACACTATGAAAAATTCATGATTAGGACTAGTTCTCAAACATATAACTTAGGTGCCGATAATCATTGACTTGGGTTGGTTGTTAAATTGTCTTCTTCTGTGTTCTGAGACCCACCCCCCTTGCGATTGACTTGATCTGAAATGAGAGAGATGCTAGAGGTCATATATGTCAAATAATCATGCATTTCATCTCCTAAAGATTTAGCTAAACCCTGACCATCACTTCTACTCCTAGATAGAGGTGTAATGGACATTCTCATATGCCGCCCTGTCACTAGTTCATGAGGGGTGAGGTGAAAGTCTGATCCTGGCTGATTCTGAAGGGCATACAAGGTTAAAGGTAGGCAATATAGCCATCCCTTCTTCAAAGTCATTTTAATCTTGGCAATGCTTTCATTGAGGAGGCTGTTGAGTCTCTCACATATCCCCTTTGCTTGTGGGTGAACACATGTGTTTAATGACCAATGGAAGCCCTATCTGTTCAAATAACTAATTAACAAAAATAGGCCCATTGTCGGATCTCAGCACTTTACACACACCCCATCTCGGGAAGACTTTGCGCACTAAAAACTTCTGTGCGCAAGTGGCATCAGGGTGTGTACACGGACCAGCCTCGATCCATCTGGAAAAAGGACACCATCAGTAATAGATACCTCTATCCATCACACACCTGCAGCATATCGACATAATCAATATGTAAATGCTGAAACGGTCCACTCGGTCGAGGTATCACCCCCCCAATCATCCTCAGTTTATGCCCAGCAGTAATCTTTTGACACACGATGAAGTTCACCGTAAATAATGCAATGTATTCCAACAAATTCAGAATTAACCAGTCTTCCACAATTGTAGCACCAAGACTTTACCTAGTTACATGCAAGGGGTAATGCAGCTGTTCAAGCGCGACCTTCAATAATGCTACTGGCATCACCAGCTTTCCAGTGCTACCTTGCCGCCATAATGCTTCTGTGGGGGATAAAGAATACCCCCTTCGCTTTATAATTCCTGCTCCTCCTGTGATGCACTTCCATGAATCTCCATTAGTTGCGTTATCGATAATTTATAAACCGCTCTTGCACTACCATGGTTGTAAATACATTTTCTTTAACATGTTCAGCATCAAAATTCGAAATATCTGGTGAATATGCAACCCTCTAGGCTTCTTCGTCTGCAGATTCGTTCTCGCAAGAGTTCAAATTTGTTTGCTTAGTGTGCACTATGCATTTAACAACCGCTATGGCCACTGGGAGTTGTAGTGCCTTGATACTCCTATCCAATAAGGATGCATGTTGCACTGCAGTGCCGTCTACGCGGAGGTAACCCCTCCTTTTCCAACTTGCTAACCCTGCCTGTACGGATGACGTCACGTAGGCAGAGTCACTGTATGCTGTCACTTCCTGTCCTTCGTGTTTCGTGAGTGAAACAATGAGTGCTACTAATTCTGCCACTTGCGCTGAAAAGTAAGACAGTAAGTTTGCACTTGCTACAACTTCAAATTCTCCATTCATCTATGTCTCACTAGTGTAGCGCCTGAATGCCTTTCACCACTAGTCTGATACATTTTTGAAGAATCGTCAATAAATAGAATCTCCCCTCCTGCTAAAGCATTCTCCTTCACGCAGGGTATGTCATCATAACTTTCAACATAATTAGCACAGTCATGTGCATGTTCGCCCTCTTCTATTATTTCAGCTATAAACGTGGCATGATTCAATATTTTATATCTTACAAATTTAATTGTTGGGTTCCAAATCATTGCCTCATATGCTGAAGCTCTTTGGGATGTCAATGTACCCTTGGGTTTCTCTAAAATGTCAAATAGAGCATGCTCCACAAAGAGAGTCATAGAGCAGCCCACAACAATACTTGTAGACATCTCAATCGTGAACGTGGCAACTTCCAATGTCTGTTCGCAAGGGAAGTGTCCTTTAATAACTGGGTCTAAAATCACAATGTAATATGCTTAAGGTTTGTACCCCAATGTAGTTCTCTGTGAAAGCACTGCTGTCATGACTGTCTCATTTGTGTGTGAAAACAAATAAAATCCTCAGCATAATTGGGAATTCCCAAAACAGGTGCTGTACAAATTGCTTTTTTCAGTTCCTCAAACCCTTCCTCAATTTCTTCAGTCCATAATCAAACGCCCAAGCTCTAACATAGTTGCATAACCCCAACAACCTTTGCATCTGCTCCATTGTGCTTGGTTTTGGAATTTTCATAATTGCCTCTGCTTTTTCAGGCATCACTTTCTTTCCTTCATGCAAAATCAATTGACCTATGCATACCACCTCTTCTTGACAATATTGCAATTTCTCCTTGTCAAACCAGATATCCCTTGTCTTCTAGGATAGTCATCAACTGAACAGAATCGTATCTGCACTCATCTTCTGTGCTACAAATTAAAATGAAATCTACATATTGTATCACTGTACTCTTAAGATCAATGTTGCTTGAATCTATCTGTAGGACTCTATTAAAGATTGACGGGGACTCACAGTACCCATGGGGGAAAACGAGTATGTTTTAGTCGGGTTTAGTGAAACGTAAATGATGTCAAGTCTTGTGAGTCCTTGTGCAACAGATCAAAAAAGCATATTTCAAATCAATCACTGTGAACAATCGGGCTTCCACTGGCATAATTAGAGTATTGTCGCTGGGTTAGGAACTAAAGGAAACTCTGCATCTATAATCTGATTAATCAGTCTCATATCTTGCATAAATTTCCACGACCCTCCTTTAGATTTTTTGATCGGATATACAGCAGTATTATACAATGATTCTGATGGCACCAGAATTCCTTTTGTAATCAGTGCTGAGACAGTCTGGAATATACCCTAATCATCTTATCGAGATAAGGGATACAGCTTTGCTCAAGGTAAAATCGCTCCTGACTTAAGCTTTATTTTAACCTCACCTTTTCCCTTCAATAAACCTATGTCATAAGGGTCTGTGGTCCAAAGGACACTCTGCACCTTCTCCAAGTCTTCCTGAAAAAATGCTGGACATTGCTGTATTATCCCCATTTACTATGGAACTTCCCTTTTCTCTATTCTTATCCAGTATGCAATGCTCATAAAGAACACCACTTCATCGTCTGTTTGGTCTTCTCTGAACATGTCGTCATCAGTGATGTCAGTCAATCTGGACCCTTCCTCGAGAGCTATTACTGTCCTCCATGGTCTACCCTCATCATCTACTTCTTCAAGCATTGCCATTTCTCTTCATACTATGGCTGCTTCTAATTCTATATGGTTAGGCTGTCCCCCCTCTTCGTCCATAGGTATTCTCAGCCCAAACAAGAACTCGTCTGCTATCCTACCAATTTTTCCCACTAAGCCAGGTGGCCATGCCAGTAGAATGCTCACGCCATACAGAAAAATCCCTGGATCTACTGCAACACCTCGCAGAGCCACTTGCCATGTAAACGCCAGAATAAATTATCTCACATTTAAATAATGTATTCCTGGAGTGGAGCACACTATTCCTTGATCAGTGAACAAAATTGTCACGTTAAGTTTTGTCATTAAATCTATTCCCAAAATGTTAACCATTGTCTGTCATGAATATAACAAAGGAACAGACATGTCACACTCTCCTATAGAGACTAGTAATTCATTAGCAAAAATAACTTGACTCATAGTTCCAGAGAACTCTTGAGCATTCATGGCAAGTCCCAACCTTGGATATTTTCCCTCTCGCATTTATGAACGAGTAGCTCCAGTGTCTACTAGAAAAGAAAAAGATTTACCTCCTATCGTCATATCGACCCTTGGTTCCTCTTAGGGGTCTGGAGTCACAGATACTACTGAACACATCAAGTCACCCTGAGAGCAGTCCTATTGTGGGTACAGGTTCATCCCCGTCCCTGTGAAAGTACTCCCTCCTACCACAGTGACACCTCCTATTCTGGGTGTCAGCACTTGTCCTGTGTTTGCATATTGCTCTGACTACATGGGGGATTGTTGCGACTGCCCATGTGGTGGATTAATTTGCACTCATTCTTGTTGTTGCACCTGCTGCACTCGCGGCACTTGTGTCTGATACAATGTCTGATCTTTATCGTACGCTTCTCTAGTCTGTGTATATGGTGAAGGATAAGCCATCCCTCTTCTTGAAAATTGTCCATTCTGTAAATTCCCTTGGCGCCCACATATGTGTGCAATGTGCCCTGTCATCCCACAAGTCCAACATACTGGGTGTGCCCTTCTGATAAGCCCTCATTGAGTACTCTGGTTCCCATTCTGTGTACCTTGAAACCCACCTTCATTATTTACAAATCCTCCATTTCCTCTATAGCCTATACCTCTGCCGCATGGCACAAACCCATAAACAAAAAATGTAGTGATGGGCGCCCCTCTGCAAGAACGAACATGGCCCATTGACTTGTTCTTTGGGAAGGAACCCACTCAAGAGTGCTCAGCCACACTTTAGCTCATTGTACCTTTCACAGATGGGAAATATCAATTTGCATATCAGTCTTTGTCCCGCCCACATGGGCAGTCCAGAACCAAAATGCTATGGCAATTCCCTTCTGAACAAGAGTACCAACAGCAACCACATACACATGTTTCAGTCTTGTTGGGCACCATCAGTGAGGTGGAGCTATGCCTATGGACATTTTCCCACAGTTGAAAAGCACAGTGAGCTAAAGCATAGTTGAGACTCTCCTCGGCACCCTCCACCCAAAAACAGGCCAATGGGCCTTGTTCATGCCCGTAGAGAGACTCCTAGACCTCTTTATGCACATTTTTGGGTACTTTTGGTTCTAACCCTAAATTACCAGGGTAATCAAGACATAGGTCCCTTGCTCATTGTGCTCAGAGAGGCACAGCTCCACCTCACAGATGTGGCCCGACTAGGCCGAAATACGTGTCTAGGGTTGCTGTTGGTACTCTTGTTCAGAGGAGATTTGCCTAGCATTTCAGTGCTGCATTACCTTCGGGTGGGACAAAGACTGATATGCCTATGGTAATTTCTCCTCTGTTGAAAAGCACAGCAAGCTAAAGCATGGTTGAGGCTCTCCTGGGGACCATCCACCCAAGAATATGTCAATGGGCCTTGTTCTGAGACTCCCAGACCCCTTTATACAAACCCATAACCACTTTGGTCCATCGGGTGCAAGTTACTCGCCTGCGATGTACTCACTACTTCCTAGATTCCCAATCCTTCTCCGCTTGTCAATACCGCCCATACTATTGAAAATGTTGACAATTATTTCTGAAAAAACCTGGCTTCCTCAATTTTCCTATTTTCATCTTTCTTCTTATTTTTCTCTTGTAATAACTGACAATGGTGTACTCTTGTAAACTGTATCTCAGTCCAAGGCTTTGCTTCCATCCCCACTTGTTTCTTCATCTGTCTCTGTACTGGCTCGGGCAAACCCAGACATAAAATGTGGTAAAATAATGCCACAATATTTTCCTATGGCTTGCAAGTTTCAAGTTGCCATTTCTACTGAATATCCTGAATGTAAGCAATAGGGTCTTCATCTTCCTTCATCTTGCTTGTCATAATTGCACCCATATCTGATGTGTCAGGATACTGTACACTGAGCACTTTCCAAACATCTGCTCTACAGTTATTAAAGGGCTCCCCATCATGCGCTGTGTTCTGTGCAGTCACACTTCAATACCCCACTCTTCTCCATATGTCATCAGCTCTCTCCCCAGGAATAGCTGCCAGGAGACCTTTTATGTCCCCTATGGCTAGCGTATTTCCTCCTGTCATTGTTTCTAATTCGTATATCCATTTCCCAGCACCCAAAGTCAAACTCGGGAACTTACAACTTGAATTATCCTTGTCCATCTGCAGCTATGGAATATACTGTGGTCTTTTTCCAATAAGGGAAACTGCGTAAACCCTGCCCCACAGTCAGATCCTACTATAAATCTATCCATGGCAGGGATGATCGTCCCTGTCTGCCTCCTTGTAAGTAACAACCTGAACCTGCTAACATAAGGTGGCGACTCTCCATTCTCACTGTATGATCGTCCTCTGGGATGCTCAGTATATGCTATGGGATATGGCGTCCTATCATTAGGTTGTTCCAGATCAGGCCATCTCACTTCTTTGTCCATTTGCAAGCTTTTTTAAGGGGCACACATGCTCCCTCCTCCTACCTTGAGGATAGACTCTCTTTCCTCATCTGACATGTCTTGTCCGCAACAAGTGTGACTATCATCCCCTTCACCCTTATCCAGATTCAATCTACTTAAAGACAATGCTCAGCGTTCATCACTGAACAAGCATACTTCCATTCTTCGTGATTGAGCCATTATGGATCGATCATTATTCCAGCGAGTTTCATACTCGCTATTTCGTATCAACTGTTGATAGACCTTATCAATCCTTTCTCCGATGCTTTCCACATCAAACCTTTCTTCGTCTAACACAACTCTAGATGCCTCTGATGTTGCTTCATTTATCGGAAGGAACTCTTCTATTCTACTCCATCGTATTTCTGGCCTTGGCCCTACTGGTTTTTCACAAATGAAACTGGTGTCAAGACCTCGTTGCCTCCTCTTTTGTGCCACTTCTTCATCTATCTCTCTCTTTGCTTTCTTGCATCGCTTCTAATTCTTTCTTCCTCTTGCCTTTGTTCTTCCCCTCTCCTTATTCCTTTCCTTCTTTCCTCTTCTTACCTTCGTCTCTGTGATCTTTTGTCCCTTAGTCTTTGCACTTCCTCCTCTTCTTTCTTCCTTTCCAGTCTATCTCTTTCTTCTATCACTCTATGTCTATTGTCATACTTTCTTTGTTCTTCTGCCTCTCCTTTTCTCTCTTGCTCCTGCTGCTATATCTGTTCTCTTTGTTCTCTGCTCTTCCTTTTTTGCTCATCTTCTCTGAATCTCTTCTCTCATTCTTTATCCTTTCTTTCTTGTTTGTCCTTGTCTTCTCTTTGCCTAATTTCCTTGATACTCTTCCCATCTATTTTAAGTAGGATCTGTCCTTCCATCCATTCGTTCTGCACGAGCTCTACCTTGTCAGCATGTTCCTTCTCTCCTTTCCATCTCTTAATTTCCCTGTCCATTTCTGTCAACAATTCCGACCGCTCACTCCTTTCATCTTGGTTGGATTACTATACGCTGTTGCCGCTTTCAACTCCTTTAAAGGGTATAACTCTATTTCTTCCGTGCTTGTGCCTTTTACTTCAGGTGAAGTAAGGAGAGCTGAAGGCTCAACACCTTCCTCTTTTTGCTGACTAAGCATCCACTCCCCAGGTGGACGGTCTGCCCTTTCTCCTGGCACATTTTCCGGAGCTCTAAAACCTCTAATCTTTTTGCTAAAGTCTTCTCTGTTTATGTAGCGTGCAAGTATGTGGTCATGTGTTGCAATACCGCTTTTGACAATGATACCCCTTGTGGCCATGGCATGAACATGTCATCTGCCTTGCCTTTCACCCATTCCGCACTACACTGTTTGAGTTTGGGCATATGCTTTGGTAATGTTTTATATAAGTGCATCAGAGGAGTATCTCCCATAATGACAAGTCTCAATTGACTGTCAATGCTTACCAGACTTGTGAAATAGCCTTTGTACTTTTGCTTATATCACCACTTTTTCAACACCTTTAAAACAACAAATATGAGCATGCACCATCAATCGCTGCTCAAGCCTCTAATTTCTTGATGAGCTATCTCTAGCTTTTGATTGGCACCAATCACTTTGCTATGCTTAATCACTATTACTATTCATCTTGTTCAATTACTTCACAACTTCTATCGTTCTTCGATATTTTTACTCATCAAACAACATACAGACTAGCCGACTTCATATATTAATAAACACTTTATACCCTATAATACAGGGTTTGAGATGTCACCTTACGTAAACCTGTTTATGTGTTATATGTTTCTGCTCTACCCCATTTGGGATTTGAAACATCTCCTTCTGAAACTCCCTTGAGACAGGACTTCTAGGTGCTACCTTTTCTTCACACAATATTTCTTCTTGTTACTTAAACAATTATCACAATCCCATTCCCTTCATTTGCCATTCCTCTTAGTCTACTCACCATTAATTTCTTAATCGACTCGAGGCCTTTGGTATCGACTCCTCCTCCAATCCGGCCACTACGCGTTGCATCCGCAGAGCACCTGTGGAAACCAGGCAGGGATTTCATCAAAGGGGGACCTGCCCACCGTCCTGGTTCTTCTTGCAAGTTTATTTCTATTGACCACTCTCCAAAGGAAACCCTGCAATCTTCCGGCTAATGGGGGGAGGATACTTGATCGTCCAAAAGACTGGGGACAAACTGGTTTGGATCTTTTCCAACCATCCACAGCGCTTATGGTTCTTTAGTATGCTGCATGCAATGGATGGCCTTTGCAGAATAATTCTTGAGTCCAAATAATCAAAGCAACTCAGGAAAATGGCAAAGGTTGCTGTTTTATTAACAATTATCTAAAACAGGGATGTTACAACAGACATCAATGGACGTTCATTCAGTTCTCGACAAATTTCACGTAAAAACATCCGTATATGCAAAAAAATACATCAGCATAGTATGACGTATGATGTCATACTATGTGGCAAATAGGAACAACCTACGAGGGATTGAGAAATCAGCAATCTTCTGATATTGATTGAGGATTTTGAATTTCATGCCAATGAAGAACCAAATTGTATCTATGCAGAGATGTGATACAAACAAATCAATTACAGGTGCCAGTACCAAGAACTTGCTAATTGGCCATAACCAGAATCCATCTAACCTATTTGAAAAGATGGTCTTTTACCGCTTTATGGAACTGGGAAAAGGACTCTATTTACCTAATATCCCATGGCAGGCTGTTGCATAGTTTTGGTCTAAATACAGAGAATCTGCAATCTCCTCTTTACACACAGGAAGGAGAGGGGATGGCCAAAAGCAACTTATCCCCTGATCGGAGGGACCGTTGGTTGGTCGTCATAACATTTCTGCCAAATATGAGGGGGCTAGATTATTGAAATGTTTGTGTATCATGCACCAAATCTTACACTTAATCTTATCCTCCAAGCTACCTAGTGGATGGAGCGATGCAGCCCTGAAATAGGAGAGGACTTACTCACTCTAAACACTAGTCTAAACACTGCATTTTGTACTACTGATATATCTCCAGTGGGATTATCTTGGCATGGGATGCAGGACAGTGACAACCACATGGAATCTGGAAGAGGAATTTCGGACTCAGTGAAAGAGGTCCCCTCTCCTAGAATAGTGAAGAAGTATGCCTGGTCATTGTGATGACGTTAAAGCTTGGCTGGGGAAAGTATAGCTTATGTTGCTGTTCCGGAGGAGGTTTTTGTGCTCAGTCTTTCCTGTAGCCAGCAATTTTGGGCAGAGAATTGTGTTGATGGATTGAAGGGGAATCACTTTCATGTTTCTGGCCTGCTTCAGAACATGTTTGCAGTCTCTATCATTCAGTAAGTGGGTGATTATATGCAAGGGAGCTTCACCAGGTTTGGGTTGAAATGCTGGAGAATGATGTGCCTCGCATTTGTGAAGGTTTACGCTTGCCAAAAACCTTCAGAAACTGTGAATCCACAAAATGCTACATATTGCCCTCAGACGAATATTTCCATACACCAATGCTGTGAATATTGTTACAATGAGAATGGTACTCCACATCCTCACACTTAGAAACCAATAGCTTCAGGTCTGTAGCAAAGTTATGAACTGTGATCTGAATGGAAGCAATTTCCATTCCAGAAGAACCTATTCTGGATTCAGATTCAGCCATTCTTGTGCTCTCCTTTTGTAGTTTGGATGTCAGTGAACTTATAGCAGCAGTTATCCCTTCAGAATTGGAATAAACTGAGGTAAAGCCTTACCACATATTTTGGAGTATTGATTGCATTTTCAATGATAGGCCAATTGAACCTTCTTAGCACTAGTAGTGGGTGATTTGTCATCTTTGACCAAGATCTTAGAGAAATCATTCAAGCTGCCCTGTTTTTCTACTCCCCTTCATCACGGTACCACAGATGGCAGAAGTACAATTCCTCTGTTAGCCACAATTTATTAAATGGGCACAGAAGCTCTGATATATAATGCCAAAGAGGAGGTCCTGCTGGTCACAATATTTAATACAGCGGTGCTAGGTGAGCGGGGAAAACATACAAGAAAGTCTATGCTGCACAGTAAGAAAATCTCTTGTTGAACAATTATTTGGAGAAATTGGAGAAAGGCTAAAAATGCAAAGCATGCCCAACACAATTGCTCATTACAGCAATCATAGGGGCATTGTCTCCAGCACACCTATTTTAACATTTAACATCCTATAGAAAGTAAAATGAGTAAGGGGACCTGTTGGTCCACACAACAATACGCCACTCTGAGGTATCAGTCCCAGCAGTGTTTCATGGCCAGCAATGAGCAGAGGCAGAGGAAGCAACCCCCCGCCGACCTTGCTAACCTTCTATCTACAACAGCACCCAAGCCAGAGGCTATGGTGAGCAATCATAGAGAAACCAGTCCACATCTCATCCCAATAGGCCTGCTGTTCAATGAGGGTCAATGAAAGCAAATGCCTGGGTGGCAGGCACTGGCCACAACTGACAGTAGTAGCCATGGTAATAGATGCTCCCTCCAGTACTATGTAGATACAAAGGGAGGTTGTCAAATCACAAGGCAGCACAGGTAAAAGGTGGCATAGAAGCTCGGGGCCTGCCAATTAAATCCATTGGTGCAGAATCACCTTCCGCACAAGCAAATGAAGTTTGATGGAGATCAGAAGAGCAACTAAAGGAACTTTCTCTGAAAATATCTCTCAGTGAATGTGGAGCTTGGCCTTCTAGTGGCTATCTTGACAGACTACTCTACATCATCCATAGGAAACCAGATTTTTTATAGCCTGGCCTCTGCTGTATATAACCCAGAAAGCGGAAGTTGGCAGCCACAGTTTAAAGATATTGACACTAATACTGGACAGTCTTTGAAATTAGGTCAATCTGTAGAGAACAGGATCAACTTGCTCTCACCACAAGTGCGTTTTGCAAATTATGTAAATAGTACATACATTGGAAAGGTACAAGGTCATCTGTTATGCCTGCTAAGGTTTGGTAGTTCAGCACATTATCTTATCTCTCTAAACAGGCCAGGACTTGCAAGGAAATTTAGGTAGTTGCATTTTGGTCAATTGGATTTAATTGATTGTTTGGGCATACGGTCAGGCCTTCCTTTATCGTGGCAGGAGCGTCTATTGGGAGTATGTAAAAAATTCCAGGTACTCATTAGTTGTAAACTATATGTTAGTGAGCCAATGATATTCCTATCTATCTATCTATCTATCTATCTATCTATCTATCTATCTATCTATCTATCTATCTATCTATCTATCTATCTATCTATCTATCTATCTATCTATCTATCTATCTATCTATCTATCTATCTATCTATCTATCTATCTAATCTATCTATCTATCCATCTATCTATCTGTCTGTCTATCTATCTATCTATCTATCTATCTATCTATCTATCTATCTATCTATCTATGTATATCTATCTATCTATCTATCTATCTATCTATCTATCTGTCTATATCTATCTATCTATCTATCTATCTATCTATCTATCTCTATTTATCTCTATCTATCTATCTATCTATCTATCTATCTATCTATCTATGTCTATCTATCTATCTATCTATCTATCTATCTATCTATCTGTCTATCTATATCTATCTATCTATCTATCTATGTATATCTATCTGTCTATCTCTATCTATCTATCTATCTATCTATCTATCTATCTATCTATCTCTATCTATCTATCTCTATCTATCTATCTATCTATCTATCTATCTATCTATCTATCTATCTATCTATGTATATCTATCTATCTATCTATCTATCTATCTACCTATCTATCTATCTATCTATCTGTCTATCTCTATCTATCTATCTATCTATCTATCTATCTATCTATCTATCTATCTATCTATCTATCTATCTATCTATGTATATCTATCTATCTATCTATCTATCTATCTATCTATCTATCTATCTATCTATCTCTATTTATCTCTATCTTCTCTATCACTCCCTAACCAGCTGAGTACTTAAGGGCTACATTTCAGAATTCCACAGAAAAAAACAAACATTGAGACGGCACTTTTTATTTTCAAGGCCATAAGAAATATGCAGGTCGCCTTGTTCACAAAGGTTACTGGCACATTTCTGTGGGCCATTTTACGCACATTGGGATTGGCACTGTGATTTAGGGAGACCACTGTCACCTGATAGCCCCCCATTTTGTCGAATCTACATTTGATAATAACCTGCTCCATCAAGAGTTGAAATGTTACCACTGGGAACAGGCGCTTTTGACAGGGGCAAAAGCAACTCTAGGACATTCTGCATGGACACATTGTCTGAAGCATGGCCACTGGGTATGCCCAGGACACTTTGAAGACAAGCAATGTCCCTGCTAAGCATGACCTGATTCCATGCGCATTGGGCACTTTCTCAGTGCATAGCCTTCGGACATGCCTCTGGCACCTCCAAGACACCCTCTTTGCAGACAGGAACTCGAAGGATGGATTGACAGGTGGGCTCTAGGCACATTCTATGCACACATTGTGTTCTTTGGGGATGCCCAGTGGTGTGTCTATGACTTAGGCTCTGCAAAGCTACCACAAAAGTCACCCACTGGCCACAGTCTTGAATAGCCACTTTGCTGTGGACGTGACCATTAAGAACAAACATAAGAGGGACCCAAAAACGTCCTTCCCCTTGGGACTGTGGAGATATGAGAACAAAGTGTCTTGCTTGAAAGAACCACTTGCATAAAGTCCAGCTGGTCATTTAACAACGGTGTTTATCTTGGATTCATAAAGGGGACATGTTTGACACCCCCAAATCGTGTATGTTTGCACATTAAAGCGAAAATGTGTCTTAAAGATTAATGTTTCAAGTGTTGGAGAACACATGACCCTGCATCATATGAATTATTCATCGTTTCTAACTCAGTGATGGAGAGATATGGGAAGTCATAAAAGTAACTTAATGCAAAACGTTACTTATCAACTTTAAAAATTATACATCAATATTCGTCATTCAAAATATTACAAACTCATTTTAAAACTTATACAGAAAAGGAGAACACCCAATAGATCCGACCATTCTTTGCCAAAATAAAAAGACTCCTATTGGCTCAATCGTTTGAGGGAGACTTGACTTCTGCCATACACGCCTCTCACACTAATATATTGTTAGCAACCTAGAGACCGGGGTGTTATTATCTTGCTAGTAGTCAGACCAGGAAATGACCAAAGGAAGGTCGATGTGCAAATGTATGACTTAAACGACTTTGTCAGGACGGGAAGATTTTTCTTTCCCGAAGTGCAGCTAAATCAATGAATTTCAGCACTATTAAAAGAGAAGGGCAATTAAACAGCAAATTATTACTTTGCAGTGGAAATTAATAAAGTTGAGAACGATGAGAGTAGGTGACGTCTTTGGATTTGCGCTGGTTGGTGATTAATGCAATACCGGTTCTTGCAGCAATTCTGCAAAGGAGGAGGGAGGGCTCAGTCATGGATACACAATGCTTACATTAGTAAAGAATGGAATAGCATGTGATCACTAACGCCCCTACATATTAATTGGCAGTGTGGGGGATGTGGTTACACGTGCCTCCCGATGTTCAAGTCATCAAGCCAACAGCACCTCACTGCTATCTTGCACTCTTCCAGCTCATTCCCATTAACTCACCCCCTTCTCCCTTTTTCAGAGCCGCCAGAGTTCCAGGGGACCACTCTGGTGGGGATAGTGCACGGTACAAATATCCTTTAACATTAACATTAACATTTACAGGGGGCCTGGGGAGGAAATGCTGTCTACGGGAAATACAGCTCTTATGGACCAACACATTTAGCTAGAAAGTAGGTCCAGCAAGTGAAGAGAACATCAACGTTTGAATCTATCTGTGGCGCAAGCATAGAAGTCTCAATGGTTGTGGTGAGCAAATCCTTCCATTCAAATATTTACTTTCATTCAATGTGATTCATTTGAAAGACTTCAGTGGGATCAAAGGGACCCCACAAGCCACCCACTCTTGCTGCTGAATCAGTCCTTTATCCACTCAACCACTGAAAATGGTCACTGGTCGGGGCATGAACTGGACACACATGGTCTTTTCAGGAGGCTCACCATGTCTGTTTGTTTATTCGAAGCAAGGGAAACACCCAGGCCACTGATGGGGCGTAGGGCACTTCCGAAGGCCACACCAAACAGAACGTGTAAATACTGCCCACTTTGGATGGATGACGTGTCTCGACAGAGCTACAAAACTATTGCTAGCTACAGAAAGGGGAAGGCTACCAGGGTGGTCTAGGGCATGTTCGAAGGCCAAACCCAAGGCAAAGTGGAAATTGGACATGGAGGTGGGCTAAGCCCAATGACCAGATCATTTGGCTTGGGGGTGTCTGCGGTAGGGCGGAGGCATGTTGTGGACCATATCCAGTGGGTATAGTGGAATTGTGGGTGTACCTGTGGAATGAGCAAAGGTGTTATTGTCCATGAATACAGGTCATGCCTTGTGGACTGATCAGGTGGGTTGGTGTGGGGATGCATGGACATGCCCTCGACAAATTGATTACTCTGGCTACAGTCGGTAGATTAGAAGGGACTCCGGTCATAGCTACAGAACAGTGTCCAGGAAAGGTGGGCACTGGACATTAATGCAGGGCATTTCTATTGGCCACCTCAGGTGACTTGGTGGCACCTGGGACATGGCTACAGTCTTGCCGCGGGTAGCCAAAGCCACATGATGTTGCCACTGAAAATGCCCTCTGGCCATGACTACTGGCCACTTTGCCCAGACTAAGTTCTTTTACAAGGCTCTGGTCACCAAAGCCATTTGATGGGCTCACTAGGAGTGCTCTGCAACCATGACCTGTGGCCACATTGCCATCGGTATATCCATCAGGCATGCGCTGGGCAACCCTAGAGAACCATGAGAATCACTGTAAAAAATCATCAGGAAAGCGAATCATACCACAACAAATACAAATGGGCAAATAAACCACCTATTTATCAATAAACATATTTGCACATATCACCCCCCCTAAAAACATAGAAAGCAGTGGAAATACAAATTAAAATGTTACGTTAATTTACTACATGTACACACGTACACATTAAGGTGCACTAATGTTGTAAATGGGGTGTTTAAAGTTAAGACAATTTTTACACACTATGCAAAACACAAAACACGCATAATAACCATACGATGTCCTTAGTACGACTAAACAACAATACATTTGCAAACATTATTGACAACAAGCAATCATGTAACACAGTACACCACAGGGCACACAGACAACCACATAGTAAGTCTGCATAACAATAAACAGAAACAATAGTTTAGGAGTTTACTGTTGTTCTTTCCATGTTGAGAACGCCCTCCGCGCAGCACAAGGCATCTCCAAAAGAGAGCATATATCTACTGCCAGAAGAGCCTCCCACTGGCTACCTATAAAAGGGAGGATCATCTTCAAAACCTTGACCCTCACCCACAAATGCATCCACTCTGCAGCACCAGCCTACGTGGCACAAAGGATCCACCCGGCCATGTCCTCAAGACCAACCAGGACCCTCTACACCAACCTACTCACTGTACCCAGGGTAAAACAAGCAAGAGCAGGGGGTGCCAGCTTCCCCCACCTTGCGGCCCAACACTGGAATGACCTCCCCACTGCTCTGCGAGCTGAACCTTCTCTGACCACCTTCCACAAAACCTTGAAAACCACCCTGTTTGCTTGATTCTCTACCGTCTCTCATGTACACCTGCCATATGTATACCTGACCTGTGTACGCCTCTATGCATATTATGTGTTACGCCTATGTACCCAATCTGTAATTTATGCATAATGTAACTAAGTTGTCTGCAAGTAACAGCGCCACAATGCCCTTGGGCTGCCTGCGCGCTATACAAATGTAAAAAAATAAAACATAAATTGCATTTATAGGCACCAGGGTGCAAGGAGGAGTGTGCCAAGCTTTAAAGGGGGGTGTGATAAGGGTTGCAGGTGTTCAATGAAAAGAGAAGGTGGGTAGAGCAATGGAGGAAGTTATTGATAGATGGTTGGGATGATGAGCAACAGAGAATATGAGCGAGAAAGTGCAGGAGAGTAAGATAAAAAAAGTGAGTGTGAGAGGAAGGATGAGAAAAAAGGTAAAGGCTGGGAGCAAAGGTTAGAGTTGGAGAAGACGTAATATGGGGTTATTTTCAAGAGTACCAAAAACAAAGGAAGGCAAGCATTCAGCAGCTAAGTAAATGTTACCCAGGGTGTGCACAACATAATGGTACTCGCCATGCTGACTTCTGACACCATGGTGAAGCTTCCCATGTTTATGTTGATTCCAACCACAACTGGCAGCTCTGAGACAGACATCGGCATGAGGCATGGCGTCAGCGGCATCGTTTCCCTCGCTGGCGATGTGCCTGGCTTTCAGAACCATATCCACCTATTGTTTGCAGCTGTTGTTAATGCCCTTAATATTTCTCGATGCATGGTATAGTGTCCCCCTGTTTAAACTGCCCTGGTGCACTCCATCCCTTAATTTGTTATTTAAGAGTTATTCAACTGCATTAATGCGCCATTCTCCGAGTGCTAGAGAAGCAAGGAAGCACTTTGGAAGTGGCCTTCCCTACCTGGAGTCATGATGAAAGGGGACGTTTAATGGGGCAATGTCTTTGCGGGAGATGAAATAATTTTGACCACAGCAATTTCATTATGGCCAAGACATATTGTAAGGTTCAGCTTGGCAGGAATTTGAGCAGCCATTTTCGAATACCATCTGTGAAAAAGTATTACTTCCAATCTGTGCAATGATTTATACAACAGCAAGACAAACGTGCCACAGTTGAATTAAAATCCCCGTTCCCGAAATACATCGCAAGAATGCCCACCAGGGACGTCATTTCACCAAAATGCCTGGGGTAGCAGAAGTGACATCACATAACCCTTGACCTCTGATGAATGGGCAGAAATACCTGCAGTACCCTTGGGGAACACTACAGGCAATTAAGACAAGTGTCAGTACAATTTTACCTTTGGTACAAGCCCGTACTACACAGTTATGTGGTAGCAGTGGCTGAGCAGCCAGACCTATCTCAAGAGTTGAGTGAGCAGTTGAACAAGTTACACAAAGGACCAACAAATACAGTGATTCAAATAGACACGCACTCAAGGTTTCTTGGTAAAAGAATATACATTTATTTACTCAGTCAGTTATAAAACATTACACTAGCACAAGCAGCTCAATACCTCACACTACTACTCCACAAAAATCCAACCGGTAAGTAAATGAACAAGTTTAGCTCCAAAATGAAGTGGGAGCAAAATTGGCACTTCAGATACTTCATAAAGGAGGGAAAAGACAAGGTTATAAGAATAGACAGCCCAAATACATTCATAGGCAGGACAAAGGTCTTCAGTTAAATACAACCAGCAATACTTCTCAATAGGCCTGGGCCAAAGTCAATGGTTCAGAGTCTTTTGTATAGGATAGCACAGTTCTGGTATACAAGTGTTAAGTCTTTGCCACAGATTTTTAAAGGATATGGCTAGGCGAAAAGTTTGACAAATGTTTAGGAAAGGACAAGCCTTCGTAGTTGAGGAATGTTTCACGCACTTTCTCGATGGCCGAAAAGATTTCCAGACCGCATTTGCACAGTACCTTGTCAAGGAAGAAAGTTGTAGCAGAGGCAGTTGTTCCTGGCAGTTCCAGCAGATCTGGCTGTTCCTGAGATTCAGTTTTGGGGACAAGAAGGAGGACGTCGGGAGGTTCCTGCACTGCCCAGGGAAGAGACCAAAAGCTGTAGCAAGACGTAAGTTTAAGGTGTGAGGGCCTTAAAGTCCACAAGCTGGTTTCCTTCCCTCTGGTTATCCGGTTTTCAACAAAACTCTGATGAAAATTCGACCAGATGGGGACGGTGTCCAGGTGGCTTGCGAGTTGGTTGTTCCCACCAAACTCAAGGGAAGAAGTTAACCTTGAAGGGATTCTCTGTCGTCAGAGTTTCAGGCAATTCGGACCTGCAGCAGGGCTTCACCGGTCGTACACGAGTTGCAGTAGTCCTCTTCCTTCCTCTCGTCTTCAGTTCTTTTGTTCCAGTGATCGACTCTGCTTTCCAAGTCCCAGAGACCTGCTTTTAAACAGTTTTCCCCCATTCATTCCAGCCTGGCTATCAATCACACAGCAGTGTGGCTGTCCTTGCCGGGCAGCCAGCCTGCCAATCACACCAGAGTGCATTCAGTTCTCCTAGGAGACTAAGCACAGGGAGTTTCGGGCACCTCCCTCACATCCTGTCCACCCCATACACTCAGGCGCCAGAGCAGGGCTTCAGCACTGAAGCCCGCCAAAGGCTAATGGACAAAGGGAACAAACCTGGTTTGGCGCGCAGCGACAAACACAAGAAGGACCTTTCCTAAAAGAAATGGTGAAAAAAGATGACCGGAGTCTGTTTTTACAGATAGGTCTTGGGTGCCATATTGAAAAACATGGCTTATCCGATTTTTAGCTACCATTGTTAACGGTCGGGAAAAATCATGGTAGTTTGAGTCAAACCATTGCCACCAGCCATTTAAAGTAGGAACAGGTAACATTTTACTGTGCCATGAGTGTTTTGACTCAGGGGAAGCTAGGCAACCCCTCCAGCACTCTATAGGAAGATAGTGTGGGCTGGGTCAGTAAATTTAAAGAGACTAGTAAAGTCAATTTAACTTTTCATGCTCTGGGAGACGGTAGTCAGTCCCAGACAAGGTGTTTATACCTTGGGGAGTCTGAAAGACAACCCTGTGCCACTGCACTGAAGGTGCTGTGTGACACACAGAAAAAGATGATGCCATGGAGTTTGTTTAAAACTCCATAACCAAAGAACACAAAAGTAAAACACACATCAAAATACATGTAAGAGTGGGAAAAAAAGGCTCACACTCTTTCCAGGTAAAATATCAAATCCTAGAAATCCAGCAAAGTTGCTGGGGGTCTCAAAAGGTAAGGGAAATTAGCACATTTTGACAATTCGCCCTAACAATGACATCACAGGAAGTGATGTCATTTGATGCCCCCAGAGTGATATTGCGGGAAGCGATGGAGCACAACCTTTCAACCCTTGACAAAACAGGAAGTGGCATCACATAGCATTGTTCCTAAGTACACTAGGAAAGACATGGTTACGATATCACTATGTGATATACATTTCATACAAGAATGGATCACCAAAAATATTGTTAAGATCAGTGTGTATAGGCCCATATTACCAAATTACTGTGAATGCAACCAGACGTCCATTGCCAAATGACAATGATGTGTTATTATATAGCACTTACACTTAGACGCTTTATATAGAAAAAATATACATACAATATCACCCAACATGTGTTGGTACTCATTTATCGACCTCAGTAGGATGGAAGGCTGAGTTGAGGTGGTTAAGAACAGACTAAATCAGTGGCTCACCCCGTGAAGTGTGCCTGAAATAAAGCTTTAATGAGTCTAGCAGTTATTGTGTAGAATTCCAGAAAGACACATTATTTGCTATCTCTATTCTTTCTTATTGAGGGTCACTGGTGAAAGTGAAGTGTTAGACTTGTGTAAATCCCATTTAAATTTTATTTTTTTAAGAGGCCTGAACAAGAAAGCCAGCCACTCCAGAAGCAAAGAGCCACATGGCGCTGGCCACAGCCCAGAAGCTTTCATTTTAAAAAAAGTTTTTTTTCGTTTTTTTTAAGGGCTACATAGGGAGACCAGAGCGTTAGCAAGGGAGACCTCAGGGGTCGCAGTTGTGACCACTGACAACCCCTAAATGACGTCCCTGAGGCCCACATATTTTTCTCCAACAAACAAATCAGTGGATTTAGCCGTCCATTCCCACCAATTTACGAAGCATACCTGTTGGAAATGATACAGGTAGCCAATGTGTTTTACATCACCATATAAGAGCAACAAATGCCTGACGAGTATCAATCTGTGGGACTTTTTGAGCAAGGCTTCTACTCCCGTATTTCGAAAATTAGCATATGGCAGTTCGTTAGTTTGTCTCTGGTTAATTGCTGGTTTCTCAAAAAAAGACGCTCTTCGTGAAGAGGTGACGGAGCAAACAACCACTACTGACTGGGTAAGCGAAACACCTGTGAAGCAAGGTGTGTACACAAAATGATTTATGGAAGAATATGCGCATTGAATTTGTTTAGCTTGTATACCCATGTTACAAACGTGCTCTTTGTTCTTATAAATGCAATTGTCCATTGCATAATCTGCACCCGCTTGTGTTGTTTTAGTAACAGTGGAATATCGCGCCACCTGCCCTTTTGGTTACACATCGAATTATCACTTTGGGAACCCAGGGATTGAATTGACGCTTCTGCAGTTTTCTAATCCCTGCGCTTGGTCCTTATGTGCATGCGCAAACCCAAGTCTCTCTGCGCGCTCTAGTGGAGACCGGAGCCTCCTAACTAAACGGTGGGATCCAGTCTACTGTCCCCAGAACGGTGGGAGCCAGACCGCTATAACCTGAGCTCGGTCACCTGTTACCATATACACAGCTATTTATAATGATGATGCATACACTCACGGAGCTATCCTTACCTGGATTCCATTTGTGGCAGCTAGCCTTTTTCAGCTGTTATGGGAAGCTCTGTAGGCTCAGACGCGGCCGGCGGTAAGCACCATCCCTTCCTGTTTGTTTGCAACAACTGTTGCTAAATGCTCCTGTGACTCTCAGCACATTTTCTCTCTTGTGTGAGGCCCAGTAACCATGACCTGGTAACCGTTGCCACCAAAAGTGAATGCAGTAACTGTAACCTGGTAACCGTTGCCACCAAAAGTGAATGGCCGGTATTATTGCCCTTCCTGCTCCCAGAAGCCGTGTGCTGTTTTGCCAGTCTGCTGCCAGTAGCCGTTACCACTGCGATTGATGGCTGGAATTTGTGTGCTTACTTATACAAATAAATGCTTTTAGGATGAAATGGGCCTACTGTGAACGAGGCTCCCAGCAGCTTTGTATCTGCAGCGGAGAAGTTCTTCTGGAGCTGGCGTGGCTGATCAGTAAGTCCCGCTCCAATCTATCGGACTGCAACCAATGTTTCCAATGCCCCTGGGAATCCTTGAGCTGGCTGGGGTTCTTATCAGCCCAATCTGAATGCCAAGCTTTTGGTTTTCCCAGGTGCAGCGAATACTGGTTCCCACTCCCTAGCTCTGCACTCGTCACAGACCCGAGAAGTCTTCGCTGAGGTACCGAGAAAGATGGTTTCCGCTGTTTCCTCCAGTCGATCCGCGCTCACCGTAGTGTCAACTCGTGTTAGGGTACTGGACCTGATGACTCGCCCAGCCACGCAGCACTAGCCGCAAATTCCTCCGATGAATTATTATTTCAGGCTCCCTAGCACAAATGTGTACACTTGCCTCTGCTGCCTTCTTGAGGAACTTTTTAAGGCACGAATGGCGGAAGCACATGGATAAAAAACAAGACCAAGCAAATGGAAGAAAAACAAGTCCCAGCTGATGCTTCGACCATTTCATCAGCAAGCATTGGCAAGTTGCCATGCCAACACCATAAACTGCTCCCAAACTCCCATTTATCCTTTCTCTTACACAGTACCAATGTTTTGGCGATATTGTGGCTTACACCAGAAATCGACAAAACTAGAAATTAACTAAGCTTAGTGGAATGATTGGTCATGCCCTTTTTAAAATGGGGCCGTTAACTTTGGGGCTATCTCTTGGGTTTGGGGCTCTTAGAGAGGGCTAAAGGCCCTGCTTCGGCTCATGGATCCAGTGTGCATCCAAGGATCCAGTGTGAATCGCTGCAAGCCATTTCCAGTGGCCCACCGATTCAATTGCGGATTCATGGGCCAACATCAGGGAAGAACTTTGGTTAAAGTGATTTTATGGTTTCCATTCAAATTCAGTGACAAAACTTGCGCAAAGTTGGGTTTATGGTCTTTGCATTGAATATTTTCCATCGAGGGTCCTTTCCATCGAAAAGTTTGCATCGAAAAAATGTGCATCAAATACATTTTTTTGTATTTCTTTTTTTTATGGGGTGTCCCCCCCAAGCCCCTGTTTTTACCCTTTAAACCCCCCCCAAAAAATGAACCCTTTACTCCTTAAAAACATGCATTCGATGCATATTTTTTCCATGCAATTCCCTCGATGGAAAATCATTCGATGGAAAGTCCATCCATGGATTCACCAGATACCCACACATGCAGTGCCACTGCCAACCAAAAGACTCACGTGGAAGAATGCACAGAACTCATCCCATTGAACACTGATGCTTCGCTGTGCCTGTGTATCTACTGTCAAAATTACCCAGGAATACAGCCGCTGGTTCCTTACGGTGATATTTTGATAAACTGTCTCAGACGGCGGCTCTGATAGACAGCAGTTTCGCGGGGGTCAAGGCACCCATGCCAGTACTGACTTCAGTTCTGTAATGGACGAGCAGACCACCCCGCCCTGTCTCCATTAGTTTGTCCCGATGATTTTATTGTGCGACACCTCGTTGGTGTCGGGGCTGCGGAAGATCATGACTATTTAATCAGCTGCTCTGAAAACGCCCTTCTTGCTCGCTCGGGTTTCCTGCACGGCCTCGGCAGTTTTGCATTAGTCATCTGGCCATTAGTGGCTCTGTCTGCCTTGCTTATGAACCTGAGTAGGAACCTGTCAGTTCCCATTTGCCTCTCCCTGCCATGGCCTCCTCCTCAGCTCTCTCTATTGGAAATTAGACATGGCCGACATCTGGCCATTTGGGGGAAGGAGTCAGCATTTTGGCAAACCTCTTCGATTCTAATTCTGTTACCTTTTTGCTGTTTTCCTACCACTACTTAACTGGCTTCGAAACTTGCGGGGTCCGTTTAAAGTCTGTCCAATCCGCCCTGTTTTATCTCCGAAAATCAAGGCTGTGGGGGAAGGGGCAGAGGCGGATGAGGATAACAGCCCATATCAAGTGCTCAAAGAGGGCCTTTTAAATGTAAATGATGTTCTGATATATTCTGCTAGTTTCTGTCTGAGACATTTTAGTGTCAAAATGAAATAGTGGGATCTGAAACCCTCATCTCCCTTTCATGTGAGCAGGTGGTACAGGCGGGCATGCGCAGAGTCGAACATCACAGTCAGTGGCCACCGGAGCTCACTCAAAGTGCTCTGAAGCCCATACTCTGCCTGAAAGGCTAGCAGAAGTGCTTTAGGGCTAACAGCCTGCACACCAGGGGACTGCACTATGACCTCAAGTCATATGCCACCTAGTGCATGTGTGGGGGATTGCACATAGTAAATCATGTAGTACAGGGGGCTGCAACCTTTGGCTCTCCAGATGTATTGCACTGCATCTGCTAACAGGTGAAGAATCACAGCAGTCCAAAACATGTGGGGGGACACAGATAACACAGCTCTGAAGCGGGACTTCTTGGCCCTTAGGCAGCGCACTACTTAAATCGTTTGCAGGTGTTTCTCATTCAAGTTAACTGATCAGATTTAAAATTATGGCAATTGTGTGGCAAGGGCATTTTAATAATTATTATTAGTTATTTATAATGCATACCCGGGGAATCGAACCTGTGCTGTTCCTGTTGTCTTGCTACCCAGGCCAGAGTTGCCCCTGAGCTATCCTTTGGAAACTAATAAAATCATTACCAGACTAATGGCTTTAGGGGAGCAATTCTGCAGAGATCTGCATCTTACCAGACGGGTAAATCAGGCTTTCATCCTTTGGAGGCGACAAAAATCCATATGCATGTTTTATGGGAAATAGCAGTGTTCTTTTAAACATTTTTAAACACATTTGTATACCACAGATCGACTGATATACACTCGCCTCACCAATGCATCACACAAGGCAGAGAATGTAGACCACTCATGATGTTGTCTACTTTTTCTTTTCCCCGTACTCTTTTGGTGTAGTTGGGCGTAAGGGGGGGGTGCATATCCTTTATTCCCCCTCCCGCCAACCACATGGGTTTTTATTCTGTCCTTCCAACGGCAGGTGGAAAGGGTCACAACCATAATCTTGCCTGAACATCCTTGGTCTCTGGAAAGGGATTGGCATAAGCACCCCTTGCACTTATACTTTCAGGTTGTCATGTGGGCCCCTGAGGATGGGTGCAGTATTCAGGGGCGTAGGAGACACATAAAATCTGGGGGGGATAGGGGACATCTTGGGGACTTTGCTTTATTTATTTATTTATTGTGTTTTAGTCAAAGAACTCGACTTTTCACAAAATTAGAATTAAAATAGCAGTACGTATTAAATGACAAGTTTCACTGTATAAAACAAAAGAAAATAAGAAAAGAAAATAGAAGAAAATTAAAGGATGCAGCAGCAAAGAACATGTCTTTGTATGTTCCATTTCTGGATTTTTCACCTGACTATAAGCTCAAGGTAAGAGAGAGGAAATAACAATTACTTCCAGTGGGCCACAGCTAGGACGCCAGCTCGTTAAGAGGCAGATCACCTGTAAGTGGACTGCTGCCAAATAAAGGAGTTGCAGCCTTTTCTACCACCTGCAAGTTGCTACTTTTTTTTTGTGTTGGGCAAGGAGACGTGTGTGTCTCTTGGAATGGAAGGATGGGGGTTTCAAAGAAAGAGGACATCTTGTTTGTACCTCTGAGTAAGCCCTGTTATGGGAATAGAGGGACCAGATGTGTGATGTTGCTGCTTTGACTGTCCTGCAGGGGGGTATGGGAGGTACAGCAAACAAGGAGGATGAGCGATCGCAAGCCCACCCCCTTATAAGCTCCAGAGTAGGTGGGATGTATGTAGACCTAGGGGGGTGGTGTAAGAAGATTCAATTCAACACTACAGCTAAGTCAATGCCTAGTCTGGGATACTGAATGGAAACCCTTATTGATATACCTTTATGTCCAGTTCATGAGTTCTGGATGACTACCCCTATATAACACCCCTCCCTTAGAATCCCCCTGACCCCAGTGAGCCAAGAAGTAGTTCTGTTTTGCAAGTTTAAAAGGTTTATTTGAAAAAAAAATAACAGTATATATATATATCACACTTTTATAATGAATTAATAATTAATATCACACTTAAAACATGAGCAGTGATCAACAGTGAATAATGTCCTACTTATAAACTGATTTGGTTACCCAGGAGTAGTATAAGGATGAGGTAGCACACTTGTGAATAGGAACAGAAGAATAAGGTGGTAGAGAATGCTTTATATAAGTTCAGATGGATGCAATGTTGAATGAAAATGCAGTACAGAAAATACTCAATATGATTTCAACAAAACAATGTAATCACTTTTCTCTGGCAATCCACTCCCCCCCCCTTATGCAATGTAAGGACATGAAGAGTAGCACACAGTTCTCAGACATGCAATCAAATGTAATTCAGTTCACCCCAGCAAGCTTAGACTACGGATAGAAGTTGAAACACAGGCCCAAAATGCTTTTATATGTGCTGGCAATGAAGTGAAGAATATGCTGAAAATGGTTTTAATTCCCTTTAGGAGGTTCAGGGTGAGTGAAAGATACTTGGGATGAGCTCAGGCTCCCTTTAACAATGCTCTAGGAATAACTAGCAGGTTAAACTAATTTTTGGCCAAGGAAAGCAAGGAAGCTGCTGTTTTCACACGTGGCTGGATTTTTAACCAAATCGCGAATCGCGGCAAAATTCGCGAATGCGTGAATCACGAGTACGGCAATAGTATAAGGAGTAGCAAGTTGGTTCTAAGTTCATTGAAAAGCTGAGATTCTAAGCATTCAGAGGAAAGTCAAACCAAGTTTGTAGCCCAAACGGTTCCAAAGATATGAACGATTTTGTAAAGGTCGTTTTTCGAATTTAAAGTAACTCAAATTGACAGGTGACAGCTTTTAAAAATGACAGGTGACAGCTATGCGGCTGCAGAATTGACAAGTGACAGTTAGGAGGCAGTTCTACTTAGATTAAATAGATTGAATTATATTACTGGAAACTAAGAGATTTGGTTTCACACCGTCCTAGCTGTACTCACAATGTATTTGGAAGGTCTAGGTCTCACGGATCGGGTCAAGATGGCTTCGGTTCTGGTTTCGCCCTGGACGGTCTCTGCGCACAGCGTCTGGTCTCTGCTCTGCTGGTCTGACACTGCTCCTGGCCCGGCTCCTGGATCTCTGGGTACAGCGTCTGCGCACAGCCCCTGGATCTTTCTGCGCAGCTTTCTCTGGACACAGCGCTGATCTGCACGGCTCCTGGATGCTGCTACCGCTGTTAGGTTTGCTGGATGCTGAGGCCTGCTTAGAAGAGTTCTCAGTTTGTGGGTTTAGGCCCTTGCTTTGAGTTCTGAATCAAGTTCTTTGGAGTTTTAAAGTCTAAGGGCCTCATCACAACTCAGGCGTTAAGGGTTAACGCCACCGTTAACCCTTAACGCCTGATTCTGATTTTAACGCCTGCTTTTAGCAGGCGTTAAAATCCATGGCGCTAACCTGCCATGGTGCTAATTACGCCGCCGTAATTTACGGCGGCGTAATTAGCGCCTTCCCCACTCCCATTATGCCCTATGAGGCAAAAATGGGAATGGGGAAGGGAAAATGGGAAATGGGGATTTACCGCCCCACTCACCTTGGAATGGGGCGGTAAATCCGCCATCCACCATGGTGTAAACAGAGTTTACACCATGGTGGTAAAGTTGGTGCACTTAGCACCAAGGTTGTAATGAGGCCCTAAGTGTTGGATCTGGTATCTTCTGGATGTTGTGTGGTCCGGCAGAGCGCGTTGCAGCAACTGGATTTGAATCCCTCTACCTGTCCCAGCAGTCTCTTTTTATGTGTTTTGAAAATGGGTGTGTGCCTGGGCCTAGCTAAGCCTGCCCCTCTCTACTTGTCATTGGCCCAATTCTCCCCTCTCCCATGATTAGGGGAAGGAAATGTGAGTCAGAGTGATGCTGTAGGTTTTATGGGTCAGAGGATCCTCCCCTGGTCAGTTTGCCCACAAATCTATATTTGACCCAAATACATATTGCACAGATACACAGTTGTTTAAAATTACATGCACCCATCACATGAGGTATACTCTGTTCAAACTCTGCTCTTCCTCGGGGCTTGCATTCAGAAATGGCAACATTTTGCACTTTTCAACTGGTTTTGCAATATCGGACACTTACCCAAAATTACACACATGTGCGCAAGGAGTATGGACATCAATTGATGAAGTGTCCGATTTTTAACATGCAGACATTTGGAGTGAAACCCTATTTTCCGCTACCAACCCCCCAGATCATACCATCAGGTCCTAAAACCTCTTAAAATGTGGGCAGAAAAATCACAAGAATTATGGTATCATTTGGATAATTTTGACAAGTCCGCACCATGAGTTATACATCTTTCTTAAAATCATATTCTGGCCAAAAGGGGTGTGTCTTCCCAGGTCACATGGTGGAGAAACCAGTCTATCCACTTTCTTTAAGCTCAGCCTGTCCTCAGAGGGGCTGCCCCTCCCTGTTTCTGCCAAGAGGAAGCCACTTTTACGACACCCCCAATATAACTTCTGCCTGAGTCAAGGAAGGGCTTTGTTCAAAAGGAAGCCATTTGCGATCCCCCCAATAAACCATCTGCCTGGGTCAAGGACAGGCCTTTGTTCAACTCCCTGTAGCTGCTCCACCCCTAATCTAATCAGAGAAGTGACAACTCCTTTTGGCAAGGGGAAGAGTGGCTGAGCAGGTTTTAACTCCTGTGTGGGTAGATGTCAGGCAGAATTCAGTTTCATTAAGCCAGGTTTCAGCTAACTGTCACTTTTTGTCCCCCAGTTTAAGTCTATTACGATTTTTACATACACATTAAATAATTACTTCCTTCAAGTCATTTCAGAGTATAGTTTTACATTGTATCCACCTCTTAGCAAGTCTTTCCTTGGTCTGGTTTTGTTTCATTTGTTCAGTTTTACACAAAAGTCTGGTGGTTTTAAAACGCCGACTTTCTGATAGTGGTGAGTACTGGTAATGCAACCATTTTTGGGATTTAAGAAAATGAATTCCCCACAGTTCTAGGTTGCTTTTGGCAATCAGCATTGCCATTCCCAATGGTTTCAGGCTACTGTGTGGGTAGCCCAATGGTGGTTTTAGGCAGTGCCCTCCTGTGCTCACAACCTAGGCAAAAATGGGTGGCAGCCTATTCTTCATGCATTTCCCTGTGAATTTTCTGGGAAGTTCTGGCCATCATGATGTTTTCCATGCCAGTATTGCACAGTTTTCCTATTCTGGCATACATGTGGGCTTTTTGGCCATCTTGGATTTTCTAAGCCCACAACACCAAATGTTGCAGCATGATAGCTCAAACGTGGGTCAGGACACCCAACAAAGCCCCCCCACGCGACTGCACTTTGAATTTGAGTCGATGGGGAGTCGGGTGCACAGAAGGTTATGACCCACGCACTGGTATGTCCGCATAATCTTCTTCCAATTCTGCAAATGGCACAGTCAGCATCTTTTCCTCCATCCGGTACTGATCGATCGGTTCTCCTCGCCGGTTCTGATGGGAATATTGGGCGGTGCCCCGGGCCCCTTGGGTCTCTGCTCCCGGTCTCCGGATCGTCCTCCCTGGCAAGTCCCCAGGTTTTCTTTCTCCTAGGACGACAAAGGAAGAGCGGCAATACCTATTCATGGACATTTCTCCCCCACCATTGATATAGTGGGGTGGCATACATATTTTAGAACTCAACAGATATGAACATGCACATTTTTTTAAATTAAGAGACAGGAACACATAAACTTGAGAAACACAGAATTTGATAGGCTATATGTAGGATCTTTTAGGGTTGGAATTGAATTACTCTGGAGCGGTACCCTCTGGGATTGCAGAGGACTCCTCCAGTTGCTGCTAAGTGTGCCTGGGATGGCAACACTTCAACTGGTTTATGTGGACCCACTTGTCTTCCCCCTCTGCCAAACCGCCTTTGGGGATGCGGATCTTGTAGGCCACAGGGGAGAAAATTTGCGCTGTCTTGCCTGGTTTCTTTGGAAGTTGTATAAATAGACCCGGTCCCCCACCTGATATTCCTTCCGGGAAGTTTTCAGGTCATAGTGGGTCTTCATGCTATCAGCTGATCTTTCTAGATTCCGCTGAGCATAAGCAAAAGCATGTTGGAGGTGTTTCCTTAAATTCTCCACATACTCATGAGTTGTGGAGGCATTTATCAGTGTCTGCTCTTGGGTCCTGTAGAGCAAATGCTGAGGAAGCACCATCTTGCGCCCAGTCATCAACTCGAACGGTGACATTTTGGTTGCAGATGAAGGGGTAGATCTGATGGCCATTAGGACCAGAGGTAATCGGATATCCCAACTTGGCCCAGAATCTGCCACAAACTTCTTTAATATGCTCACAATGGTTTGGTTGTATCTCTCTACTGCCCCAGAAGAAGCTGGCCGGTAAGCAATGTGTAGCTTTCTCTTGACCCCCAGTATCTCCCACATATTTGTCATCACTTCACTGGTGAAGTGGCTACCTCTGTCTGACTCAATCCTTTGAGGTAGACCAAAACGGGAAAAGATGTGGTTAATCATCAAGGCAGCTGCCGTTTCTGCCTTGCAGTTTGGGGCTGGGAGACATTCCACCCACTTGGTAAACAAGCATGTCATAGTCAACATGTACTTATTCCCCCTAGCAGAGCGAATCACGGGGCCTACAAAGTCGATTTGTAAATCTGACCATGGGAGTGTCATTCCCCTCTTTTGGAGAGGCACCCGGTGTGTGAGGGATGTTGGCTGAAATTGTGCACACACAAGACATCCCTTCAAATATTGGTCGAGGTCCTGGCCCATATGTGGCCAGTATGCAACCTCTCTTAAGATTTCCAGTGTTGTGTGAAACCCCCTATGACCGGCGGTGGCCGCATCATGGGCGTGACTTAACATCAGGCTTCGGAATGAGGTAGGAACCACCCACTGATCATGGCCAGCTTGGGATTTCCTTACCAACAAACCGTCTTGGATTCGGAACATTTTTGGACATTTCATCAACACTCTTAGGTCCTCTTTCCCAATGTAATCGGTATCCGTCAGGGGAAAGTTCTCAGGGTCCTCAAGGTGTTGGTAAAACCTAGCAATAATTGGATCCCCCTTCTGAGCTGTAATCAAATCAGCATCAGGGGTCTCCTTGCTCCATTGTGCAGTTGAAAGATCATTGTGAGCATTTGTCTGGGACCTAGTGATAGCAGAGACCTGGATTTCCCCCAACAGGAACTCTATTTCTATTAGATCCCCTTGGATGGCCCCGGTTTTGGCCAGCTGATCAGCTAAGTCATTTCCAGTTTTGTCTGGTCCCTCTACTTTGGAATGACCCTTGATCTTTTTCCAGTAGATGGTCATCCCATTCGATGTGACCAGATCATCAATGTTTTGGATTAACTTCCCATGTTTCAAGGGTTTGTTATTAGCACATAACATGCCTCTTGGTTTTCCAATTAACCAGGTGCTCCACGAACCCGTTCCGTACATAATCTGAATCGGTGATTATGACCAGTTCGTGGAGTTGATGTTGGACAGCAGTGAGGATGGCCTGATGCACAGCCATCAACTCTGCCACCTGACTACTTCGGGGACAAATTTTGTATCCGGCGGAGGGTTCTGGAAACTCCTTCACCCAGGAATTCCCTACGCCGGCCAACAGTTCTTTCTCCCTGTCGTTGTCAACATGGTACGAGCATCCATCCACATAGACAGTGGGCATTCCCTCACACTTGTCCTCTTCAAAGACTTTGTGTGGGGAATTAAGGTATGCCTCCGTGTTGTACTTGATTTTTAGACTTTCGACCTCGAGACAGTTTTCTCTGGCACAATCATGCAAGTCAGCCAGACCTTGCGCGAGGGGACTCTTCTTGTTTTGGCCATATCTGACCTCCAAAGGATAGCCTTGCATTGACAGAATCCAGGAAGTAATTCGGGAATTACTCACATTTCCGGCCCAGATTCTGTCACTTTGGAGATATTGCAGAGGCTGGTGTGGAGTCTCCACTATGATGTGTTCCCCATGGATAAACGGGCGGTAATTCTTCAATGCCCACACCGTTGCCAGGAGTGCCTTCTCACAATCGTTGAATTTTTCCTCCACAGAGGATAAAGTTTTGCTCGCATAGGAGATTACTTTATTGACCTTGTCATGCTTTTGGTATAATACTGCCGTCAAGCACGTATTAGAGAACCCCGTCTCCAGGAAGAACTCTTTGTTTCTGACAGGGTAAGCTAGACAAGGCGCTTGTGAGAGGCTTCTTTTGAGTTGTCTTACCGCCTCAGATTGTTCTGGACCCCATTCCCACTTGACCCCCCCTTCAAGAGATGAATCAGGGGTCTAGTGATCTCTGCGTAGCCTTCAATGAACTTTCTGCTGTAATTAGTCAGTCCAAGGAGGCTCCTTAGTTCCCGCAGAGTTGTGGGGTCTTTCAGTTTCTGAAGTGCTTCCACTTTCTTTTCCTGGGGACAGAGACCCTGAGGAGTAATCTCATGCCCCAAGAAATTAACACGGGTTCTACACCACTGTGCTTTCTGAAAGGAAAGTTTTGCTCCGGCGGCCCTCAACTGTGTCAGAACATAACGGATCTCCGCTATGTGTTCCTCCACAGATGAACTTTTGATGAGGACATCATCTACATAAGCCAGTTACCCCTCACACCCAGGTTGGGCATGGCCTTATGTAGGAAAATGTTGAATTCATTGCCGGAGTTGAGGTATCCGAAGGGAGTCCGGGTCCATGTGTACTGCTGGCCCCCAAAGGTAAAAGCCAGTTTGTATTGGTCCTCCCTACTGACAGGCACGGTCCAGTATCCATTGGTCAGGTCTATTGCTGTGAATACCTGTGACCCCTGAATCTGGGCCAGCCCTTGGTCAATGTAGGGCAGAGGCCATCGGGAAGTATGGACCCGTTTGTTGAGCTCCCTGAGGTCGGCGCAGAGTCTCCACTGGCCGTTTGGCTTCAATATTCCCAGCACCGGGTTATTGAAGGTGCTGTGTATTGGACAGATTATTCCCCGGGACTCAAGGTTCTTAATTATTTCAGTAAGGGACTCCATGGATGCGAGAGGCAAAGGATATTGCTTCACAAACACTGGAGTCATTCCAGGGTCCGTGGGAATTGTTGTGGTGTGGATGTTGGTGCGACCACAGTCATATGAGTCTATCGCAAAGAGATCTTGGAAATGCAAGAAAACTTGTTTCAACTTTTGCTTCTGTTCCAGAGTCACACAGGCATCAGCTAGGTTGACTCTCTCTTCCACCATCTGCCTGAAGCCTGGAAAGACTTCTGGTTTGGCTATCTCAGCAGCCTCCTCCAGCTGGGGTGAGAAGTCCCTGGTCAGAGTGCTGATTTGGACTGGGGGCTTCAGGTGGGAAAGGCAGCCCTCATGGACTTGGAAAATCACCTCATCCCTCCTGAAGTCACAAGTCACATCTTCCTTACCATAAGGGCAAGAAGTGTACACCAGGAAGTTCCCCCCATGCCGGGTGAAAATCCTGTCTGGTGTTGTATTGTCCTCACTGTCACTGTCAAAACAGTCCTTGGGGATCGGTCCTAACAGTTCATTTCCTAAATCAAAGGAGAAATGTCGGTCATCAACCGCCATTCCAATAATGGTGCCTGCGGCTAGAGTAATACTCTTTAAGTCGCTGTTATCCACCTCTATTGGAATGGTGTCATGTTCTATGTTGACTAATGGTGTTGGGTTTACCCCTAACCCTTGCTGTTGGAGAGAAGCGTTTAGATGTATGTAAGCATCAGGGTTTTTCAAATGTTGTCCTCTTTTAACTTTCACTTCCAGGGAGAATTGTCGGGTCCTTTCTGGGATGGTGACTTCCTCTTTGATCTGAATTTCAACTGCATAAGGTAGCAATTGAGCTGACCTAAATGCTTTTTCTGGATCATCAAAGCCCATGGGATTATCCGCTAATCGAGACCAAGCTTTGAAGTTTATTAGGTCCAAACTAATGGCAAAAGCGATTGAGAATGTCACTGCCTAAGTAAAAGGCGGCAGTGACGTCTCGCACGACCCAACAATTATGGACTATGCTCTTGTTGCCAATGGAGATTTTGAGCATACACCTGCTTGGCAGGAGATGTTTGGAATTGGATGCTTCCAGGTCCATTTCCCATTTGTCTATCAGTTTGAATGTGGGAATGGCTGGATCTTTTGGGAGAGGCGGAACATGGCTTCGCTGATGAAGCTCTTACCGTTGTTCACACACACTCGAGCGAGAACAGAGTCCTTCCCATCATTTAACTGAACAGGGATGAACAACTGCTCTCCAATTTGCTGAATATCAGCCAGGCTCTGAGCTGATTTCACATCTTTCTGGACTATAGGAGTGGGAGTTTCTGATTGTGGATTAGTAAAGAATTTCAGGGTGTTTACTTCCAGTGTGGAATACCACCTTAAACTGGAAGGAATGTTGATTTTCAGAAATAGAGAGGACCCCCCATCACCAGTCTGTTGTCCTACTGCTATTACTGTCACGTCTGGAATTTGGTTGTTCTGGAAGTGAAATTCTACTTGGTCAGATTTTTGTTCAACCATGTGGCAGGTGGCATTTAAACTAACATGGTTGACACTCTGTTTTAATTTTATTGGTCGGCGTGTCTGGGTCCAGAGGACCTTTTTTACGCAATCTATTAGGGGTGACAACCTTCTCAGGAGGTCATTCCCTAGTAAACAAGGGGTGCCCTCTGGAGTCGCTACTATGATCGGGTGTTTCACCTTGTGTCGCCCAATTTTAATGTCCAAGTCTGCAGTCCCCTCAACGGGAATTTCCTTCCCGTCAAAGTTCTACAGTTGTCCAGGAAGAGAGGTGAGAGGAATTCGGTAATTCTCCCGCCTTCCTGCATTTAGTTCCTCAAAGGCCCTTTTGGACAGAAGGGTAGCTTGGGATCCAGTGTCCACCAGTGCTAGAATTGTACCCTGCCCCTGTACTTGTACCGGGGCATAGTATCTTCCCTCCTTCTCCTCAAGGGGGCACAGATAATGCACATTTTTGGACAACTGGTGGGCTAACTTTCTGGTTTTGGACATTGCTAGAGAAGAGATTTGGGCAGAATTCCGTGGAGAGTCTTGGGAATCTGAAAGAAAAAGTTGGCAACTGGAGATCAGAGCCATTGTGGGTTCCCCTGGTTCCGGTTCTGGGCCGCCCCCCCCCTTTTTGGAGGCAGTCACCAGGATAGGTTTGAACCAAGGGATTTTGGTATTGTGGGTTCTGGGATGAGATGATGGGCGGCGGTAGCTCAGTCTCCATATCTCCCCAGTCTGAATTGGAATCTCTTGGGACCCATTTTTCTTTGGGAGGAGTTCCCCCATCTCTGAAGGAGAAGATCCTTTTCCCGGGATCTTCTGAGGATCCCTCTCCCTCAAATTGGAAGACCTGTACTTCCTCCACAAAGTGGGTCTGTTTGGGTCCTTTGTTTCTCCTACCCCCCCTCTGCTCCTTGGGAGGCAGGCATTCAGGGGCAGGAGATTTTGTTTCCGGTTCCTGGTTTTCCAGGGGCTGTTTACAAGTTGGGAAGGAAGCTTCCTCCAAGGCTTTACACCCCCCTTCCCTTTGTGCCTCCTCCCTGGGAACCGGTGGGTTATCGGGGTGCTGCCCCCGTCATTGTTCTGGAGCACCAGGTCCCGAGTTTGGGGCATTCTGCGGTGGCATGCTCATCTGAGGGTTTTGTTGAGCCCTCAGTATGTGACCCAGATCTCGTGCCATATTTTGGACCTGGCACTCAAGTTGTGAAACCCGCTCAGGCTGATACGGGGCTCTATTTTCTCCCCTGGGCTGATCCCGGGAAGGGTAGCTAACCCTTCTCTGGTAGTACCCTTGGTTGGGAAGATTTTGGTACCCCTCCACCCTTGGCCTCCCCTCTCCCGGATTAGCATGTCTGGGCTCAGGGAATTGGGGAATGAAGGATGGATGATTTTGGGACTGGAAATTGGGTGGATACCTGGGGACAAAGTTCTGCCCCGGATTTGGAGAATTTCTGCCCTCCTGGGGGAAGTTAGGAGGGAAGTTCCCCGGGTCAGGTGCTTGGCTGGATCCCCCCTTGGGCTGGAGGAGTCCACTCATAACCCAGGTTTGGTCGGTTTCCCTTGTAGTGGGGACTTACACAGTCAGGGGAGCGGGGGACCCCATTTGTGGGACTACCTCCTCGACTCCCTGTCTGTGACTGGCCCGAGGGCCTTCTGGGCTGTGAATTATTTGGTGCAGGCAGCTTTTTAGGCCCACCCATCTCCACCTCTCACAAATAGCTTATGTAAGAGGTGCTCCCTCGCTATTTTCATGTCTACCAAGGTCGTCATTCTAGAGATTGATCTCTGTCCTGACTTACAGAAATTAGTATTTTATTTTTGCAAAACAGACCTTTTCCTTAGAGTGTCCCTTTGAAGAGTGCTTTACAGCGTAAAACAGCGTGGTGATCCGACCGGATGTATGTATCCCGTCAGTTAGCACACTGTATTAAGCTGCACAAGTGATAGCTCTAACCCAGACATCCGGGTCGAGCCCCCACTTTGTAAGAAGATTCAATTGAACACTACAGTTAAGTCAATGCCTAGTCTGGGATACTGAATGAAAACCCTTATTGATATATCTTTATGTCCAGTTCATGAGTTCTGGATGACTACCCCTATATAACACCCCTCTCTTAGAATCCCCCTGACCCCACTGAGCCAAGAAGTAGTTCTGTTTTGCAAGTTTAAAAGGTTTATTTGAAAAAAAATTAACAGTATGTATATATATATATCACACTTTTATAATGAATTAATAATGAATATCACACTTAAAACATGAGCAGTGATCAACAGTGAATAATGTCCTACTAGTAAACTGATTTGGTTACCCAAGAGTAGTATAAGGATGAGGTAGCACACTTGTGAATAGGAACAGAAGAATAAAGTGGTAGAGAATGCTTTATATAAGTTCAGATGGATGCAATGTTGAATGAAAATGCAGTACAAAAAATACTCAATATGATTTCAACAAAACAATGTAATCACTTTTCTCTGGCAATCCACTCCCCCCCTTATGCAATGTAAGGAAATGAAGAGTAACACACAGTTCTCAGACATGCAATCAAATGTAATTCAGTTCACCCCAGCAAGCTTAGACTACGGATAGTAGTTGAAACACAGGCCCAAAATGCTTTTATGTGTGCTGGCAATGAAGTGAGGAATATGCTGAAAATGGTTTTAATTCCCTTTAGGAGTTTCAGGGTGAGTGAAAGATACTTGGGATGAGCTCAGGCTCCCTTTAACAATGCTCTAGGAGTAACTAGCAGGTTAAACAAATTTTTGGCAAAGGAAAGCAAGGAAGCTGCTGTTTTCACACGTGGCTGGATTTTTAACCAAATCGCGAATCGCGGCAAAATTCGCGAATATGTGAATCACGATTACGGCACAAGTATAAGGAGTAGCAAGTCGTTTCTAGGTTCGTTGAAAAGCTAGGATTCTAAGCTTTCAGAGGAAAGTTACACCAAGTTTCTAGCCCAAACGGTTCCAAAGATATGAACGATTTTGTAAAGGTCGTTTTTCAAATTTAAAGTAACTCAAATTGACAGGTGACAGCTTTTAAATGCGGCTGCAGAATTGACAAGTGACAGTTAGGAGGCAGTTCTATTTAGATTAAATAGATTGAATTATATCACTGGAAACTAAGAGATTTGGTTTCACACCGTCCTAGCTGTACTCACAATGTATTTGGAAGGTCTAGGTCTCACGGATCGGGTCAAGATGGCTTCGGTTCTGGTTTCGCCCCGGACGGTCTCTGCGCACAGCGTCTGGTCTCTGCTCTGCTAGTCTGGTCTGACACTGCTCCTGGCCCGGCTCCTGGATCTCTGGGTACAGCGTCTGTGCACAGCTCCTGGATCTTTCTGCGCAGCTTTCTCTGGACACAGCGCTGATCTGCACGGCTCCTGGATGCTGCTACCGCTGTTAGGTTTGCTGGATGCTGAGGCCTGCTTAGAAGAGTTCTCAGTTTGTGGGTTTAGGCCCTTGCTTTGAGTTCTGAATCAAGTTCTTTGGAGTTTTAAAGTCTAAGTGTTGGATCTGGTATCTTCTGGATGTTGTGTGGTCCGGCAGAGCGCGTTGCAGCAACTGGATTTGAATCCCTCTACCTGTCCCAGCAGACTCTTTTTATGTGTTTTGAAAATGGGTGTGTGCCTGGGCCTAGCTAAGCCTGCCCCTCTCTACTTGTCATTGGCCCAATTCTCCCCTCTCCCATGATTGGGGGAAGGAAATGTGAGTCAGAGTGATGCTGTAGGTTTTATGGGTCAGAGGATCCTCCCCTGGTCAGTTTGCCCACAAATCTATATTTGACCCAAATACATATTGCACAGATACACAGTTGTTTAAACTTACATGCACCCATCACATATCACATGAGGTATACTCTGTTCAAACTCTGCTCTTCCTGGGGGCTTGCATTCAGAAATGGCAACATTTTGCACTTTTTAACTGGTTTTGCAATATCGGACATTTACCCAAAATTACACACATGTGCGCAAGGAGTGTGGACATCAATTGATGAAGTGTCAGATTTTTAACATGCAGACATTTGGAGTGAAACCCTATTTTCCGCTAGCAACCCCCCAGATCATACCACCAGGTCCTAAAACCTCTTAAAATGTGGGCAGAAAAATCACAAGAATTATGGTATCATTTAGATAATTTTGACAAGTCCGCACCATGAGTTATACATCTTTCTTAAAATCATATTCTGGCCAACAGGGGTGTGTCTTCCCAGGTCACATGGTGGAGAAACCAGTCTATCCACTTTCCTTAAGCTCAGCCTGTCCTCAGAGGGGCTGCCCCTCCCCGTTTCTGCCAAGAGGAAGCCACTTTTACGACGCCCCCAATATAACTTCTGCCTGAGTCAAGGAAGGGCTTTGTTCAAAAGGAAGCCATTTACGATCCCCCCAATAAACCATCTGCCTGGGTCAAGGACAGGCCTTTGTTCAACTCCCTGTAGCTGCTCCACCCCTAATCTAATCAGAGAGGAGACAACTCCTTTTGGCAAGGGGAAGAGTGGCTGAGCAGGTTTTAACTCCTGTGGGGGTAGATGTCAGGCAGAATTCAGTTTCATTAAGCCAGGTTTCAGCTAAATGTCACTTTTTGTCCCCCAGTTTAAGTCTATTACGATTTTTACATACAAATTAAATAATTACTTCCTTCAAGTCATTTCAGAGTATAGTTTTACATTGTATCCACCTCTTAGCAAGTCTTTCCTTGGTCTGGTTTTGTTTCATTTGTTCAGTTTTACACAAAAGTCTGGTGGTTTTAAAACGGCGGCTTTCTGATAGTGGTGAGTACTGGTAATGCAATCATTTTTGGGATTTAAGAAAATGAATTCCCCACAGTTCTAGGTTGCTTTTGGCAATCAGCATTGCCATTCCCAATGGTTTCAGGCTACTGTGTGGGTAGCCCAATGGTGGTTTTAGGCAGTGCCCTCCTGTGCTCACAACCTAGGCAAAAATGGGTGGCAGCCTATTCTTCATGCATTTCCCTGTGCATTTTCTGGGAAGTTCTGGCCATCATGATGTTTTCCATGCCAGTATTGCACAGTTTTCCTATTCTGGCGTACATGTGGGCTTTATGGCCATCTTGGATTTTCTAAGCCCACAGCACCAAATGTTGCAGCATGATAGCTCAAACGTGGGTCAGGACACCCAACAGTGGCCGGAGGGCAGTCCGCTATGTTGGCTGCCCCTCTAGCACTCCTGCGAGGGCCGGGCCATCCTCGCACGATGAGTCTGGTCCCTCTTATTCCATCTCATGCTGGCTTCAGAGCCTAGCCTTTCTTTGCATTTGTTATTCTGAATGCAGAGCTGGACTCTGTTCCTTTCTCGTTTAACATTTGCTGCAAAGCCTGATCTATTTGATTCTCTCATATGTTACTAGGACGGCAGAGCATGGGTCCTCTGCCCTGTTACACTATTCAAAGAGCCCCTCTGGCCTTTCTTTGCCTCTCCCTTGTCTCACTGCTTGCTCGCTTAATACATACCTCCTTGCTTGAACACTCAATATATTCTCACTAACAAAGCAATGGCAGCTACAGTTTGTCTTAACTTCTATTTGTTCCGTGTCTTGAATTGGCCTCTTATTTCCGCTTTTCTGTCTGCAGGGAAAAGGCATTTGCCAGTCACTGCCATGATGGTTCTACCTGGCCATAAGAGAGCAACAGCTAGCCAATATTAGAAGAACATGAGCATATTATGCCAGAGACTGTCAACTGGCTTCCTAATGCCTACACAAGAGACACAACTCTTGCCTTTGTTTCTAACAGTAATTCAGTGGATGAAGAAATGCGAGAACACACATATTGCTTATAAATGAAGGGGATGATGTCACACTTGGTTAAGACATTTTGATCACGCCAGGAGCCAATTTCCAGCTGCAATTAAGCAATTACCTTTTAGACGTCTGGCTTTAAATAACCTTAGTATCCCCTGGAAAGCACAGAGGTTGCTCAACAGGGTTCCTGGAGCACGAGGGGTACCCTACTCATGGGCATGGATGATTGCAGGGCATTCTTGCCCTGGTTTGGAGCCTGGCCCCTACAGCCATGATGGGGGAGGGGCCTATTACTTTTGGTTGTATGTACCCTTTGAGGGGGGCAGACATTGCCTCCTGCTTTAGTCCACTAACAGCTCTGCTTTGCATCTTTATCACACATACCTGTCAGGTGCCATGTAACTCAATGCTATTAATGTTATCAGCCTCAGAAGTCTGGAATCCTTTGCCACATCAACTAGGGTACAGGCTTGCCACCTGAGTCTTACCCATGTCTGAGTCGCCATCTTTCGCCCTGTGGGGAAGACACACACAGAAAGAGCAGGGCACAGTGCCCTTGTGGGTTTTTCACACTTCTTCCTCGGGGTGGGCACAATTCACTCCGCAGAGAAAGTGGCACATGCTGGGCAACATTCTCCCACTTTGACAATGTCACCCAAAGAGCGAAATTGGCCATTTGAAATACCTCTGTTGACTTATTATTGCGCAATCCACAGTGATGGGTTTAAGCACCTGCTTAACGCGCAATGGCAATTAAGGGCATTTGCCAACGCAATCAAGAAGCACAGGACACTCTCTCACCAGCGACATGCCATGCTCACTCATTCTGATCACGAATTGCCATTTATCTGGGGTCATGTTAAATGTATTTATTTATTTTTTACATGTGTAGCATCACGCAACACCCCCAAGCATCAAGGCGCAAAGTAAACTGCATGCAGTGGACCACTTCCATTGGCTCTCATTTTTACTTTTCCGCCACAAAATGGAAGATTTTAGCATACAAGGCAGGTGAAATCACATTGCTTTTCCACCTTGGAAGAGTGTAAATACCTTGCACAATTAGCGATTGCTGGCAGAATTGACAATGGCTTCCTCTGGACTACGCCCGCTTTCACCAGGTTTCATTTCCAAGCAGATCCCAGAGGAATCCCTTTCCTTATTTCCAGCATGAGAATCCATGCTGGCAGTAAGGCTGCGTTTGTCTGGTGGAGTGGGAAATACAGGGGGTCCTGTTGTGTCCACTTGGCTCCCAAACTCCACCCAGAAAATGCACGAAAATCTGGGCAATTAGAAAAAGCGACAGTAATAGTGTTTGCCACCACTTTGTCTGAACCAATTGACCTGGAAAATGCTGTGTTGCATCGGAAGCTGAATGCATTCACTCTGCCTATTATCCCACTGGAAGATTAAGCCAGGTGCTGAACACAGGTGTTACATATTCCTGTGCACAATCTGCATTTGGAGCATTAACTAACTGAGCTACCTTACAAATGATATCTCCTCTGGGGCTTTACCATCTTAACCCCTTAACTGCCATGGTTATTTCCCCCCACTGCCAAGTCCTTTTTTGGTGATTTCGGTATATCGCCATTCAATCCCTTGTAACTTCTTTGTTACATGAGATATCTCGGCCAAAGTTGGCCCCTTTTTTCCCACATGTAGGTGGTCGTAAAACCACCCAGGAATCCTAGTTTGCTGTAGGGGGGGTCAGAGAAAATAACCAAAAAGGAGAACATTTGTGTTTTTTTCAGAAAATGCCAATAAAATGATGTACAAAGAAGCCTGTGGTGTTTTCCTTGTAAGAGCTAGGAACAATGGTTTGCTGTGCTGGATTCGCCATGTTCCAGGCTTTTAGGAACAGATTAAGTAGAAACCAAAATAACGTATTTTCATATGCTAATCAGTCGTTTTGTGAGAGGTAGGTGATTTTGGCGTTTTTTGTCCAATAGGACATGCATGGACGGAATGGAAGAAAAGGGTAAGAAAGCTGAATGGGAAGCCAGAAAGGCATACATTTCTGAAAAGTAGACAATTTTCCAAGTTTAGGAAGGGGTGATTTGCACAGGTCAGGCAACAACTATGTGGGGAAAGATTCCATAGTTTGGGGGAAATCAGGAAAATGACAGAAAAAAACCCACAATTTCCACACATTTCACTCTGGTCACCCACCGAAACACGCAGCCAACAACACATGGCCTACCTTCCCGCGTTCTCACAGGTTTCTTGATGAAAACAGTAAGCAAATGTGTGGGTGCACCTACCTGGGTGCAAAGGGAAAAGCCTAAAACACTGGTAACCCCAAATCTTTTCACACAGCAGATTTTCAGGAATTTTGCTCATGTGGACACCTACAAATTTGGGCCTAGGGTGTCGAAGCCATGAAGGAAAACAGGGAACCCCATACATTTCCGAAAAGAAGACACCCATGGGAATCCACAGAGGTCGGACTTGTGCGAATCTCCACATAATTTATGACCCACAATCCCTGACAAAGTCTGAAATTCGGTGGAAAAAACACAATTTTCACTTTGTCTGGGACGTCGGATGCACTGGCACATTCAGAGTGCTGCCGGTGCATCCAACATGCTGTGCTCGCGGGTGCCGGTCTGCCCGCCAGGTCAGACCTGGCAGGCAGACCGGCACTCACGACCACAACACGTAGTATGGCGGTCCGGGAACTGCGCTACCGGCATGCTTACCGGTACCGAAGTTCCCAGACCACCAGCATCGTAATGAGGCCCATAGTCTTTCTCAACACCTTCAGAAGGTGTACTGAGCGCTGAGAACAGATCTGAATCCCAGGCCAGCGGAGATCAGCTCCAGGCAATCAGGGAACACAAATCCAGGGGTGGATGGCAGAGAGAAAAAAGGCCAATGGGAATCCTGTGACCCTGCAACATTGTAATAAATAGTTTTCGGGAAGGGTCAAGCAAGCCACCTGACTTGCAAGGGCCAGTTGAATAACTTCTATATGTGCCAGCCATAGGTGTTACCACCCCAATCACCCAATCTGGAGGGTGCTTAGGTTTTTGGTGAAGAGCCCTGATTTGTGATTTCACCATGGCCCAAAAATTCCTGACACATTCTCCGGTGCGGTGATTACCAGAGAATTCTTTCCTGTATGAATCCTGCCTGTTTTGGAAAATAAGTGACAGTTCTAACTTGCCCTTGGCTGAGTCCTCTGTTTGTATGCTAGGGGAGGGTTCTCTGGGCCCTGGGTGCCTTGAACAGTGAGCTTTCAGTGTGAATCTTGGTCCTCTATGGCATACCTATACAAAGTAGTTGCAGAGAGATGATTCGCTACACTTGTTCGGTATAGCCGCCTCTTCCGTTGCATTGCCTGGAGGACTGTGAGGCACCGCATGGAGCACAAGTGCACACATAGGTGCACCCTGTGCAGAGGCTGTCAGGAGCCTTCTTGGAAATATCCTGCCCACGGTCCGTGAGGAGTCCGGCAGACCAGAAGGGTGGTGTGACAGCCTTGGGGAAAGACGGTAGCCGAGCAGCGTCAGTGGATCATGGAGTGTAAGTATTGACTCAGCCACACGGTAATTGAGGGGAGTGGTAAAGACATGTTGGGTATGGGGTGGTGAGGAGTATTGTTGAGTAATGGTGTAGTATTGTTGAGTATCATGAAGTGTTGTCAAATATCGTGAAGTATAGTATGGAAAGGTGGGGAGGTAGATGTCAGTTTTGTGGTTAGGAAACATTCGGTCTTGAGGTAAAAGGTTCAGGTGAATAGCCTAGACTATTGATTTAAGAGTACGGAAGACAAAAGTTATGTAAATATTGAATTTCCTGTGGATTGGTCGTTTAAGTTCAGGTCATGGATGATGGTATCCCCATATATAGGGCTTAACAAATGGAGCTATCTTAAATTGGGGAAGGTTATTAAGTCTCGCAGAGGCGTTTTATCTACAAGTCGATGCTATAGGTACAGATTGAGCACATTAAATATTGTGTTCTCTGTTCAGAGTCAGGATGATGGCCGTGGGTATATATCAGGGTTTGAAAATATCTGTGTATTGAGAAAGTATCATTGTGAGCTCTGTTAGAGATTTCTACCAGTCCTTTATTTAGTACAAAGATGACGTCACCAGGGTGGTCTGTGTATAGGACTACGAGATCACAAGGTGGTGCAGAATTCAGTTTTGACAATCAAGAATTGATGGAGGAAGCTGTTCTGTGGCGGTTCACAGAAGGCGCATGCGCAAGATTTGTTGGTGTGCCTAAGGAGGCAGAGGGTTGCAGAAGGGTGGTGCGCAAAGCATGCCTGGAAAATTGGTTGAGAGCCAGAGAGGCTTGTGACATGACTAAAACAATTGTTATTTCAAAATGTTGCCATTGTGCATGACAAGGCATATTTTGTAAAATAACTGCAGGGTTGTCAAAAACCTTGCCTCGAGGTCAAGTATTAAAAGCAATGTATTCTGGTACAGGTGTCAGGGACATGCACTTACAGCCCCTATGGATGCTCAGCCAACAGGAGACCACGGGTGAGATGCCCTCGGCCTCCGCACCCCCACCTCCTCCTGACCATGTGTTACACTCACCTGGTATTCACAGGGACACCCTTATGCCCTGGTTGCCGGATTCACCCTGGACGTTCCCAATTCTGGATGATGCCTTCTGTGGCGGTCGGGCCTGAAAACACAGGAGGACTCGACTTAGGAACAGACTTTGTTTCCTCCCACCAGCCCCCTGGACTCGACCTGATGGCCCACTCCTCACCTTGTTATGATGTCTGGCGTGCTCTCCGTCCTGCCTTCAGTGGAGGGGCGCGTAGTCTTCTGCGGGTTGAAGCACCGAGTTAACTTCACTGGTGCTAACCCATTCAAGTGTCTTTAAGGCAGTAAATCTGGTTATAGCAGTCTTTAAATGTCCTTGCTTCCTTTCTTGCTAATAATGTATTTTCTTGTTTGTTTCCCCTTAGGTGCACAGAGGTTCGATGGGTGCGCTACTTGGATCAGGCTCCTGCCAGGATGATGGACGCAGGAGCGTATGATGGATGGTAGGTTAAGCGCGAAGTGCGGCGCGGTAATGTCTTTTCTTGCTAACATGTATTCTTTATTCCTTTTCAGGTTGCGATGGTCTTTCTGGGCGTGTGAAGATTTCCGGAGTGGAAACAGTCAAGAAATGCCCAGCCAGGTGAGGATCTTGTGATTACTGCCGTGAATGCCGTGAGTAACCTGTTTAACGTTGTCCCTCTTTCTCTCTGCCTCCAGGTGCTTCGTTCCGGTGCAAGCGTGGTGTCCTGATGATGCTGCCAACTGGATGGAAGACCGCGAGCAGCAGGAAACGACCGATGGAAAGTTGCAGGTAAGAAGAGACTGCTAATGATGTTCTTTTGTCTCCTCTGCAGGTCTGCTATTCAAGGATCGCCGGGTGCTGGTCTCTGAACACGAGCGTCACGCTGCTGGCTGCAGAATAAGGCGAAGCATGTTCTGTTGCTTGGGTGCGGTTTATATAGCCCTCTGTAAAGTAGTCCAGGTAAAGTAGCCAGGCTACCACACCCTAAAACACTGCACCGCACAGTCTGGTTCCTAGGAACTAGACTGTATGGGTGCCTCCATGTTGGCTGCAGGCCTTCACAGGAAAAGTAGTCCCTTCAAGGTTAAGTCCCTTCAAGGTAAAGTCCCCATCTGAACATGAGCCTGGCACCAAAGGCACCAGGACTGACTCCAGGAGAGTCTATGATGATAATGCAAGGCCCTTGGGGCCCCAAATTAACCCTGAGTCCTGACCCTACCTGGCATGTGACCATGCCAGTGGGGTTCTGGGTCACGGGTCATGACACCATTAGAGCGAAGGAACTGCTGCAGGTGCACAGGGGTTATACCCTATACGGGAGCTAAAGGCAGTGGAGGGGAAGTTAAACACAATATTCTAACCTCCACTATGTACAGAGGAGGGGCAGAAAGGGACAGGACAAACAGCAGGTGGAAAAGGGATGCACAGTGAGACACAGACAAGTTCAAGGGAAGGGCTAGAGAATATAGAGTGGGTAGGAGGATAAATACTCCTGATATTAGATGAGAAGACAAAGGAAGAACCAGGAGGGGTGAGTAAGGAAGCAGCAGGTTGTAAAGAAGGCAGGGAAGCATGAGAGTGGGCAGTGATAATGGAAGAGGTGGAGAGAAAAGAAAAAGAGGAACAAGGAGAACGCGATAAAGCATGAACAGAGAAGCTAAGGGCAGACGAGAAGGAGCAGGAGCAGTGAGAGATGAGGAGGAGGAGGAGAGAGATCGAAGACATAGAGCAGTGAAGGGAGGAAGACGATAAGGAAAAGCAAGTTTTGGTAAAGAGGGTATGGAGAAAGTGGCAAATAGAGTGGCTAGCAAGAGAGCACAAATGCAAGGAGGAGGAGGAGCGTGCAGTGAGATACATAAGATTAAGGGTGGGATAGATCACTTTGACGACAATGAAGGGAGGGATAGGTACACGGAGCAAGAGCATAGCAAGAAATGTGACAGGCCAGACAAAACTATCACAGGGTCCTCTGTGAGGGGGTACTGTGGGAACTTGATTGACCTAGAAGGGGAATACAAGGGGAACCATAGGGAGCAAAGGTACTGAGGAGATTGAGCTTCCATGACAATTTCGCCAGTGATTTGGGAGACACTGAATCAGATGATGACTTGGTAAGGAGTGAGAACAAGGAAGTAGGGCGACTTGATTGTCAATCGGCAGGGAAAAGCACTGATCGGACCTCCATGTGTGGAGCACACAAAGATACTGAGGGAGTACGGGGTGACAAGGACAAGAGACTACGACTGTCCAGGGCTACATTGCACAGCCTGGATGACTTAACCCGATATGTGCAAAGACTTAGAGACCTTCCAGCACGAAGGAGGGGGGAATGTGGCAAGGGACCTCACATCCACCCAAGACGCCGGGACACTGGAGAGGGTATGGGGGGCCAGGACTGTCACAGTTCCCCTGAGTGGAAAATGGAGGGGGGCATCCTCAGTACATACCCTGGAAACATATCGACAAGGAGAATTTGAGGTGTAGGTTACCCTTGTTAACAGTGTATGTAGGGAGATGAATATATGAAATGGAAAGGATGACAGCAGGACAAAAGTAGCAGTGGGGGACATAGAAGGTTTACTAGTGGTGGTCCTCGTTAAGGCTGCTGAGACATATGGAAAACACTACGGACGCAGAACCCAGATGCGTCAGATATCAGTGCAATCATGGCATGCAGAATGGGGGAAGACGAAGACCCCTTACAATATATTCAGGCTATTCAAGAGTTATGGCACCTCGAAAAATTAGAACCGTGGGATAAAACAGGCATTATTCTATCATATTCTATACCAAGGCAGGCGGGCCAGCTTCCCTTTTATTGCAGCCAGACATTGGAACTCCCTGCCAACTTATTACTATGTCTAACCCGCACCCAAAATATTTCAAGCATTCTACTGTACTCTGTAACAGCACCTCAATGCCCACAGGCTGTGGTGTGCTTTATAAATGACTAAAATAAAAATAAAATAAAACAAGGGTTACCAGAACAGGTACAACATTCTTCCTGGAACTCGCTCTCATGGTAGACAGCAGAGTAATTCACCTCTGCGCTATTCTGGAATTCCTAGCCGTCTCTTTAACTACTCTGTTCTGTGCTTAGATCTGATTTGCCCGACCTGCGCGATGCTCGCGCTCCTTATGACAGCTTGTCGGCAACTCCGACGCAGAGCACAAAAACGTTCCGCTTTCATCTTCCAAGATAGGCTAAAAAGAAAGGATTCCTCCTGCATCAGTCCTCGGCCATTGTCTCACAGAGTACAGCAGATAAACAAATTTGTACTTTCTTATTTGTAAAAACATTTCTCCTGCTATTCTTACACGTGTCTCCTAATGTAGGTGTGACACGCCCCTCCTCTCTTGCTGTAAGAATACTGAAGTCACCGGGTAAGCCAGTCTCTGTGTGCACTTGCAGGTGCTTAATCTGAATTCTCTATTCTATTAACTTAGTCTGTTCCTCTTTCTCACTCTTGGCTAACTTACCTGCTTTCTTGCTTATTATCACAGCAACTATTATCACCCATAACCTCAGTTGACTTCTCAGATTGAAGGAATAGCAGCCATCCAGCGTTCTCCACTCCTGATCCCATCAGACGCCTCCTTCTTTGACAGAAGACCAGGGTTTTTTCCCCCAGAGGGTTTCTCTAGGGGGCCTGGGTTTCTGCGGCCATTCATTGGCACGGGGGCTCAGGGTCCTCAGGGAGATTCTTGATTTCCGCACTGCTGTTGCTGATCCTGGCTTTTCAGAAGGTGGGTCATTTATATGTGCAATAATATTAGGTGTTTACATAAAATCATAACACATAACATAAAGGCAACTAAAGAAGTTGGTGGGGATGGAAGCAAAGCCATGGGCAGAAATACAATTTACAATAGCGCATTATTGCAGGCTAATGCAAGAGAACACAAGGACAAATCATGAGGAATGAAAACAGGAGGAGGCAAAGTTAGTGCAGAAGAAACTGTATAGTGGAAGGGGCAGTATTAACAAGCATGGGAGGACAAGGGGCACCACAAACACAGTATGCACTGCTGCCTGCTAGAGGAGGGTTCATGGGATGAGGGAATGTGCAGCATGGGTCTTGAGGAAGATGGGGGCCCACCAAGGGGACATCGGTGTGGGCATCAGATGCAACAGGGCCAAGGGAGGGTATCGAGGATATAGGCAACACATGCAGCAGGGTCCATAAGGGTTCTTTGGAGGGTATCAGAGGCAAATAAGAGAACCACCCCATTGTATGGTGAGTGGACAGATAGGACATATCTCTAGGGTATGTAGAAGCAGAGGGGAAATGCCACAGAATGGGGGATGCACTATCAGCCAGCATACTCAGGAGAACAGAATGAGTTTTATGCCCTAGACCAGACACAAAAGCAGGGACAGATACCAAATGCGTACCTGCAGACACAACAGCCCATGACAGAGACACCACAGATGCAGGCACCTGTGCAGCATTATTCAGAGACACCATGTATACTGCAGACGCAGGGTAACACACAGCAATCATACACGGAACATCAGATGCTGCAGATGCAGAACAACATACAGCCAAACATCAGGACTTTGGCATGCATGGACTCCATGACAATGACTCCAATTCGAAAGCTAGGGGAGTAACAGTAGTGGGGAGCAAACCCTTCTTTGGAAACGGAATGTCATTATACCCTCAATACGACAGCCCACAGATGGACTTGATGCTTTCCATCCTATCAATTGGAATGACGCATAGGTGTGATGATAGGTGACACAACTTTTTCCTTTTTTGTAGACACAGGGGCGAATAGATCCTGCATCCAGGAGGGGAAGTATAGTATGTCAGGCGATGTCATGAATGCTCATGGGTTCTCCGGGGCGATGGAATTGGTTCCTTTTACAGACGATATTGCACTTTATATATGTTACGCTCACCTGGTCTTTGCGGGGACGTTGGGGCACGGTTGCAGCCCTCCCAGGAAGTAGGACCGCCGATCTGGTTTCTCCTGCTGCAAATAGGCTGTGGGCAGCTGCAATGAATTGGAACACTGCTCCTGTAGATTATTAATGGTAAACTCTCCGTCCTGCTACTTCTGGTTGGGGCGCATGTAGAATGAGGACCAAGTTCCTTTGTGGTGTCCAGTCCAGCTGCAACGATTCCACGCCTTTCTGGTAAGTGTCTTTCTGTTTTCTCTTTGTCTTGAAGTATTAGTATTGTCTTTTTCACAGCCTGTTGTCAGCTCTGTAATAATGTCTATCTTTCTCCCAAATAGGTGTGATTGCGGTCCAGCAGAGTAACAGAGCCCGAGGTGGCTCCAGATGAGGAGCGGAGGATCCTGCGGTGGTCCGGCAGCAGGTAAGGGAGCTTTTAAGGAGAAGTGTGAAGAATTTTGCAAGCGTGACCTTAAACTGCAGGTTCGTATGTCTAACCTTGCCTTTTGTCCTTTTACAGGGTCCGCCTTCGTGGAAGAAGAAGATGTTGTGCTGCGGAGCCCAGAGCCGAAATCCCGCGTGTCGGAGGATGAGAAGATGTCGTGCTGCGGTGCCAAGAGCTGAAGTTCTGCGTGCCGGAGGATGAAGAAGATGTCGTACCCAGAGCTGAAGTCCTGCATTCCGGAAGATGAAGAATGGACGCCAGGCTCAGCAGTGAAGAAGGCAGGTGAAAGCTGACTCCAGGAGGTAAGCGTATGGGCAGGAGATTGGATTTCCAAGGTAAGTGCTGCTTTTCCCTGGCAGTGGTGAGTGTTACGCTGCATGTGAATGCAGATTAACGCCAAGGGTGCGCCTTGGGGTTGGGCTGGCTTTTATAGATGAGCTCTTAAGGCCACGCCCACTAGTTCAGTTCTGCTTGCCACACCTTGCCACTCCTTGAAATTGCATGTGCAGTTTAAGATAGAAAGCCACACCCGGACTGATTGCACACAAGTGGAAAGTTCTTGAAAGAACTCCTGCCCATAATAAAAGAGTCTTGCTTATGTTTAAAGCACTCCTGCCCAAAATAAAAGAGTCTTGCTTATGTTTCTCCATGAGTCCAACCGGGCCCCCTGTGTATAAACATCCCAAAGGGACATGCATGAACCATGGTGCCCCTTGCTACCTCAACCTGATGGCGCAGCTCCTGTGATCCTGGGCAAGTGGCCATGACAATATAGGGGAGCACAATTTAGCTTTACCCCTAGTGTATTCTCGACAGAACCCGGTAAACATATAGGTGAGGAACATCATGAGTAAACTTAACATGACCATTTCATTCACTGACAAGGGGATAGTGTGTTCCACACCAGGGATACACCTTCTATATGTAAGGGTGATTATTCAAACATATTGTGGACGCATGGTAGAGAGGGGGGTGCCAGTGGAAGAGGAGCTGTTTCATATGGGACTGGAATAATAATAGCATGGCTCCCAGGGATTCACAGAAATATGTAGCACCTTCCAAATGAGTACTTATTCATGCCAGAATTACCATTAGACGAGAAGGAAGGATTGGTTGTGCCACTAGAATTAGAGGCAGTAATAGTGGGGGATGACTGGATAGCAGTACATGGGACAGACAACAGAGGGTGACCATGGCGAGCAGTGATCACGGTGGGAGAAGGATACAGGTTGACTACGGTTATGGATGAAGAACTGTTCAAAGACAACATATCAGACAACGAGATGATGTATGAAATGAGCATCACACATTGGGTGAGAATACATTATAGCAAGGTCCCACAGAGAATGGCGATGATGCTAAAGGTACCGCTGACATTTCTTGAGGAAGACTTGGCCAAGGTCTCCAGCATCCTATGGACCACAAGTCCCTATGATGTAGGGCTTCTGAAAGGAATAGGGTCAGTGAAAATCAAAATGAAGCAGGAGCCTTCTTACCAAGAGCTAAGCAATATCCCCTGTCAAGGGAGGCAGACAAGGGAATATATCAGACCATTGCTGCACTAGTGAAGCAGATCATCCTAGTGCCATCAGAATCACCATGCAACACGGCTATGTATCCTGTCAAAAAAGCGACAGGGGGTCATGTAGTTTTATACAGGACTTGAATCCTCTGAACCATATTGTAGAAGCAGAGTTTCCTTTAGTTCCAAATCAAGCGACTAGCTTGTGTAGCATTCCCACGGAAGCTGCTACTTCACGATCATAGAAATGAAGAATGCGTTCTTATCTATACCATTACATCCAGACTCACAGGCTTTAACTTCATTCCTATATAGAAATAAGAAGTTGAAACATACAAGATTTCCTCAAGGGTACTGTGGATAACCTTCTTTATTCAACAGAGTATTCCAAATGGACGTAGGCAATGTACAGATTGAAAGCATGGTTATACAGTACGCAGATGACATATTGATTTGCAGCAAGACAGAGGACCAGTGTAGAAACGACTCAGTACACATGTTGACAGTACTAGCAGGAAAAGGGTACAAGGTAGACAAAGCAAAATGACAATATTTCCAGAATTAGGTGTTGTATATTGGACAGCTGATATCACAAGACAGTCGAAGGGTGACACCAGAAAGAGCAGAGGCAACATGCAAGACAGCAAAACCAACAATAAGATTGATGCCGCAGTTTCTAGGATTATGTAATTACTGCAGAGCATGGGTATTCAACTACAGCACATACATGAGGCCCTTACTGTATGTACCAAAGGAAGCACAAACACGGGGGCAGGGGCATTACAATGGACAACAGAAATGGCTGAGGCATTTGATCAGAAGAAAGAAGCAATATGCACAGCTCCAGAATTAGGGATCCCAGACTACTAAAGTGAATTTTTCATATTCTCACACTCAAATGGAGTGGTTATGACTGCAGTACTGACACGAAAGACAAGCATGGGGCACAAACCTTTAGCATATTACAGTGGAAAATTAGACCCAGTAATGAGAGGACACTACACATGCAAACAGGCATTGGTTGCCGTCACATTCACAGTAGACAAATCAGTGAGTTTTACCATGGGATGCAGCATCACTCTTTATGTGGAGCAAGCTCTCTTTGCAATAATGGAAAGACCAAAAAGTAAATTGACAACACAGAGAGCATCAGGGTATGAGGTGTTACTCTCACACCCAGCTCTCAAGACAGTGAGATACAGAATTGTCAACACAGCGACTTTCAATGCTGACCCCTTAAGGGAGGGCGACTATGCACCCGACTGCACAGCCAATATAGTACAATTCAGTGACACTACAAAAGTACAGGGACAGCACTTGATGGGGAGATGTGCTTTATATTGATGGCTCATCAACAATTGACCAAACCATTGGGTAAAGACATACCGGGAATGCAGTAGTGAGATTGAAAGAGGATGGGACGAGCAAGGTGGTAACACGTGCACATCTATAGTCAAATTACTCAGCACAAGCAGCAGAATTTGTAGCTTTAATATTGCCACCAGAGCACAGTAAAGGAAAAGAAGTGACAGTGTACTCATAATCAGCATATGTGACAACAACAGTGCTTTCTGGGCTGTCAAGTGGCTGAGGAGGTGCTTCGGATATGCTTATGGTTCACCAGTGCAGCACGCACTCCTATTGCGCAGACTGATAGAGGCGATAGACCCCCCCACTGCACATGGCGAAGTGCCAGGCACACACAAGAGGGGAGGATCCTGCCACTTATTTTGGAGACATTGTAGAAATGGATGCTTCGTCCCCAGCATGCAATTATGCATGAACAATGGTACTAAAGGAAGGATATAATACATTACCAGTTTATGGAGCTGCAGGGAGCTGCACCCAGGAAATAAAAGGAGTTATGGATAAAGAGGGGATGTAAAGTGTCTCTGACAGACTGCTTATGGCGGCAAAATAACACAGGAAAGTTGTAATGCTATTCACATTATTGCACACTGCACTGATACAATTACACCATCCTACCCATTTAGGGAAGGAGGTGCTTGATGCTCATATAGGAGAGGACTGGATCCGTCCTTACTTGGCTGAGCACATGGCTGAATTCATGATGAATTCTCTAGTGTGTAAACAATTTACGGCAAGTCATACATTAAGGGTAGTGAGAGGAGCCATACCTCGTCCAATGGATCCATTCCAGCACCTGACGTTGACTATGTCAACATGATCCAAGTATGTCAAGGGTACCGCCACATGATAGTGATTGGATGCCTATTTTCCCGTTGGATCAAAGCAAGTCCTTGTTCCCATCCTGATACCCTTCTCCTGGAGCGATTCCCACAATGGGGTGTGTGTGAGGTCCTGCGGTTCGACAATGGCTCTCACTTCTCCAATGAGATGCTCCTACACATCACAACCTTGTTAGGAATACAACACACATTCTCTTGTGCCTATCACCCGCAAGCAAACATGAGTGTGTGAGCACCTCAACGGCTTGTTAAAGGAAAGCATTGCAAAAATTAAAAAGACTCTCAGCAAGATTTGGCTTCATTGTTTTGCCACTAGCGTTATTCGCATTGCACAATAAACCAGGGTCCAACCACCTTAACCCCACATGAGGTGGTGACAGGACGGCGCATGCAACTTCCCTTGGCTCTTCCCACTAGAGCAATCAAAGACAAAAAGTATCTGATGTATAGGGCTAGAAAATGTAAGAATATGCTGCTTCCTTGATGGCTAGTGCCTCTTTTATTTCTCGTCAACTGCAGGGACAGCGGAGGGGCCTGAACCAGGAGATGGGAACAGCAATACTGAAGCAGCTGAGGAACTCTTAAAGCAGCCACCAGTGTATCCAGGGGACACCGTCCTGTTACGAAATTTCAGGCAAAAGTTGGACACACCGTGGTTTGCTGGGCCGCACATTGTGGAGCTAGTAAATGAGCGAGCTATCAAACTTGCAGGAAAAACAACTTGGAATTACCTCTGGGACATCAATCCCTAAAGAGCGGTGGCCTCTCCTAGCATCAATAATGAAAGGGCCAACAATCGACAAACAGAACAGCAAAACAATAACTTGGAATCAGCACAGCCCAGCAGAGAACATCCAATGGTTTCTCGGTCACGCGCAGGAGAGATAGGGCAAGGACTTCCTACACATTCAGAGGGAGGTAACAGTGTCTTTTCACATATTGACAGGATTCATTGTGAAAGTGCAACTGTTATTATTGCATAGTTAGGATTGCATTGTTTCATGATTCCCTGTGATCCCCACCCCAAAACCTTTCAAAGCCAATTTGTCCAATAGCACAAGAAGATGCCACCCTAATGCATACTTCCGCGTCTTCATACCCTATTTGTCCACACCTGGAAAGGAGAAATCCATCCATACTTGCAGTACTACGTGACCCCACAATAAAAACTGTGTGGGAACAGCTATTCTTGCTATGGCAGATTACTTTGTTCAGGCAGGCAACTGATATCTCCAACCTACACAAGAATTCAAGGGGTGTAAGTGATGGAAGTAATTATTAAAAGACTGATTATTTTGTCATGTGTTTTATTCTGATGGATTATTTTTACCCTCATTTATTGGCGAGTATCTGATGTTACTAGCAGTACTGCTGTATCCTCCACTAACACAACCCCAACTCCAGCAGGTGGAACGACCATGTCCAGTGGACAGGTAAGCACTGAATGTACACTAAAGAGAGGTAGACACAGTACAGCTGCAAACATGGGGGGTGGAATTCTATCTTACTGATACTGCTTGAGTATCTAACAACATCTGGTACAAGCACATGACTAAAGTAGGTAAACAAACCACTGGGAAGAGCTGCTATGTCTGCTCCCTAATCCCCTACACCATGAGTGACTCCAGAACGTTTGTAGTATCCCAAATACCAGCAGCAAGAGCACAATGCCGTATGTACCTGTCCATGGTTACAACCCAAGGAAGATTCCAAGGGAAAACAGCAACATTGAGATGGATGTCCAAAGCAACATTTGCCTATGAAGATAGTTATATAAAGAAACTTGACATGATGAACAGTTGCTGGCAACTAGGAGAGATGAAAACAATAACACTGAAAGTATTGCCATGCCAAAGGAAGGGACCCAAGGAAATAGTAGGAGAACTAGGATGTTGGGAAAGACCACAAATGCTTGGCTATGGCCAAGTATACACAGCTGAAGGTTGGAAGGAGATACTATTAGTTAGAAAAGTGCATACACTTCTACAGACACTAGTAGTACCACAGAAGGACATCAAGACAGAAGAATTCGCCAAGATGGACGACACAAAGAGAAAGAAGAAGTCAATAGAAGTGAGTGCAGTGAAAAGAGATAACTACTTCTAATCAGCACCAGAAGCCTCACTTGATGACGTACCACCTGAACACAGATTGTTCAGTAGGACGGAGATGTTCTTTGCATCAGTAGTTCCCACTGTGCAGACATACACAAATGGAAAATGGCTTCAGATTATGAGATGTAAGCTAATGCAGACAATAAATGAAATCGTAAATGGCTTCAATGCAATAAAAGAAGATCTTCGAGCAATGTGGTTGATGACACTCCAGAACAGATATGTTCTAGACCTTCTCACAGCAATGCAAGGTGGAGTTTGTGCCAAGATTGAGAGTTCCTGTTGCACATCATGCCCACAAACGATGAAGCAAATGGCACACGCACACTTACAGAAGCAGTGACAATATTGTCAAAAATGCACGCCAAGATGAGGAAGAAGCCACAGGAACAGGCAAAAACCAGAGCTGGCTGTCATATGTATTCTCATGGATGCAAACATGGATGGCAGACAGACTAAAATATTACTAGGAATACTAATATTCATACTAGTAGGATTATGTGTGATAAAGATCTGCATCACTCAATGCCGCAAGGCGACAGAAAAAACATTATGGATGAAAGTGATACTAGACATAAATACAAATGGTGAAGAAGACAAGACAGTAGAGGAAAGAAATAACCTGAGACCAAAGGTAATGGAGTGCCCTTTTGACAATACCAAAATACTGGGAGAAAGTACTCAACAATTCCTTGACAAAGACAGATTGTCAAAACACGTGTTGGCTGAGGGCTGAGCTGTGCAATCACACAGAATTAAATTGCAACCAACCAAGCCCACTAACCTACTTATGTTGAATTATACTGAATATAATTAGAGTTAAACAATTCTACAAACCTTTATCTTGCTAACGAAACACATGAACATTTTGATCATGACTATTTAGGCTAGTGCAACAATTCAGAGCCACACTGTGTTTTCCTGCAACAATGTAATAGATAGTTTTTAGGGAAGGGTCAGGCAAGCCATCTGACATGCAAGGGCTAGTAGAATAACTTCTATCTGTGCCTGCCATAGGTGATACCACCCTAATCACCCAATCAGGAGGGCTCTTAGGTTTTTGGGAAGAGCCCTGATTTGTGATGTCAGAATGGCACAAAAACTCCCAACACAACCTCAGGAGCACTGATTATCTCTGGGATAGAATCTAAACTTTTGCCACGAGGGATCTGTGTCATCGAAAGAAATGAGCAGATCATTAGGAGGTATCTTTTTGGCTTTAAAGAATGTAACTTTCAAACGCAGGGTTTCACACTACATCAGCCCCATTGATCTCTATAGGAGTGGAAGAGAAATTAAGTGTAACAAATCTTAGCTCATCTCCACAGGAGAGAAGAGGTAGTATTTTTGATCATTTTCTTCTGCAGGGTTTCACATAGATGGCTGAGCGGATAGAAAAACGTATTTGTAAATCCAAAGAGATCATGATAATGTCTCTCCATGGTACTACATAGTATTGGGACACCAAATGTGATAGATATTTCCATCCACCACTTTCTTTTTAGGAGGAATAACCTATGAATCTAAAGGGTGAAAGGTAAATCTCATTCTGTCGTTTGCATACTCATGTGTTGGGTCAGGTTCCTTCCTACTACTGCAGATATCGAATCCGATGTTGCTTTTTTGGGTTACCTTGGGGTCTGACATTCTATCACTCAACTTCTTATGTTTGAGGTTTCCCCAAATTGTATCAGTTGAGCCGCATCCCATTGCTGACACCATTTGTGAGGTTGGCATCATGGAAGGAGACACAGACAACTGATTCAAAGTTGAACACTCTTTTATTAAAGAAAGTGTTAGGTTGGATAAAGACCTAACTTGCGCTATACTGAGGTGGGACATTCCCTATGTAATGAAACTAAGGTCAGTCTGTGTCAAAATGTTTAACTGAATAGTCTGACTATGTCCAAAAACCCATACTTGCCATCGCAAGTAACATAAAACAATGTGTAGGGACCTCAACCACAACTTAAAATACTCTTCTAAACATAATGTGCTGAGCTACTTCAAGCTCTGGCTTGTTCATCAACCTTTTTCTCCCAAATATGAACAAGTTCACCACAAAGTTAAATCACTTCTCCTTGGAATGTTAGAAGAAATAAAGTTTTTTAAAAGTACATGTGCCCTTCCCCAAGTTCAACACATTTCCAATATAACACAGTTATAGACCACCAAAAACTCAGGGTTCCCTTCCCCAAGTTTAGTGTCGATTTCAAAACCAAATATCTTGAAGCTTGAAATCTTTGAACTGAACTTACACAATTCAGGGTTCTCTTCCCCAATTATGAAGATTATCAATGGTTGTTTTCCGGCATTCACCACAGCAATCTTTCTTGTTGAAATATAGGAATTCTCTGGCCAAGGTGCAGTTTCAGACTGCATGTTCCACCCATTACAGGTCACGCAAACAGGAATGTAACATTTACTTTTCCATCATCCTTGGTTCACAAGTGGTAGTTCTCTGGCGTGGGCGCAGTTTTAGACCACACGGTGCACCCATTACAGATCAGGCAACCAGGAACACACAGGTTTCATTCAACAGTCAATATCAGACTTAATGGCCAGTTTCCTAAAATGCAGCTTCAATTTTAAACTGTGGTTTCTTTCTTTCCATTGCACTTCCTTTTGATTTTCACTTCTATGTTCATTAAGGTTGGCTCTATACAATTACATTCATATATAAAATGTCTTTTAGTTTCTCCCTTTCAGTTCTGTGTTCAAAATAAAGGTCAGCCTAATTGCTATATTCCAAAAAAAGTTCAGTAAATGTACGTTCATGCAATTCAGTCACTATGGCATTCCATAATAGTTATTTTTACGTGTTTTATTCTATTCACTCTTAAATACAAGCCACGTGGTCCTTTTAGCTTGTTTCTTTCACTTCAGTATTCAATATGGGTTATTGTTGTTTAGGCAATTGCCACCTTGCATGTTTCATTCAGTTTGGGATTCAATAGGAGTAACTTGGGTTACTTTCACTTGTTTCATTCAGTTCGGTATTCAATAAGAGTAACTTGGGTTACTTTCACTTGTTTCAGTTCGGTATTCAATAGGAGTAACTTAGGTTACTTTCAATTGTTTCAGTTCAGTATTAAATAGAAGTAACTTGGGTTACTTTCACTCAGTGAGGGATGTTACTTTCAGTCATTTTGTGCGCTTTGGTCATACATACATAGACCGTTAGTAGCTGCACTTCCTCCTTTGAGCGCCCGAGATATTATAAGTGTGCCCAACACTTATCCAGTCTTGGCAGCTCCTCCGGCAGCTCCTTTACTTTGCTCCTTCCTACTGAGGAACAGCCTAATAGCCGGGCGTTTCTCTTCGCACTCACTGGCTAGTGAAGGGAGCTTTACTTTGCCTGCATGTAGTTCCTGCTGCTCACCTTGCCAAGGTGGGGATCTCCAACCCATATTCTCAGACCTGTGGAATCCGAAAAGTTTCCTCTGGCGTTTTTGTGTCCCTACGTCTCCTTTCCTTAGGATCCCACTCTGATTCTCCCACTCTGCTTCTGACCCATGCTCTCTGTTCTGTCTGCTGTCATGGCTTTTATGCACCTGTGTTGGACTAATAGGATAGAGGTGATTGTCTAGGGTTTGCCTTGCCTGACCATAGTTAGATGAATAAGTGGGACATGCAGTTCAGTGCTCCTAAACGTTTCCTCTTTGTCTTAATATTGTCACACAGTTTAAAGGGAGAAAGAAGTGGAACACATTCATAATGACACATAAATGTTGGGAAAAGACGAGGTTGGCTTTCCTGTTAAGGGCGAAACCATGTCTCACCGAAACGTGCCTCATTTTTACCTGTCCTTTTCCTTCGTTTAACCTGTCTAATGTGATGCTCCTTCCTAAGCATCTCAGACATCACGGGACTTGATGAACAATATCCCATAACATTCTCTGTTATAGGGGTTTCTTTTGGAAAGGAAGATTGAGAATACTGCTTCACACCCATGAATATCTCACTTCCAATCCCCAAGGACCCTGTACCTAGATGATCCTCCCTTGCTTGTGCTCCCCCAGTGGTAGGATCCAAAAGCAATGGCCTTTCAATGTGGTAGTAGAAGTGAACATAAAAAAATTGTCATATAACTTAGCTCCCACTTGACAAAATCCATTCACATTTTGCACAAACATGCAAGGTTGGGTCTATAATCTTTTTTGCAAACATTTGTGCAGATTCGTCAAATGGCACCAAAGTTAAAAGCCATCTAAAAATGTTGATACTCTTTGTCTAATTTTGCTCGCTCTTCACAAAATCCCACCAAACTTTGCAAAAACATTCAAAATTAGGTCTAAAATCTCATGCAAACTTGTATGCAGATTCGTCAAAAAGCACCACATTTATAAGCCATTCAAACATTTTGGGACACCCTCTAATTTTGCCCCCTCTTAGCGAAACAGCACCAACATTACAGAAGCATTTATGTAGTTTCATTGAATGGCACCAAAGTTATAAGCCATTCAAAAACTGCTCTCCACCAATCCTATAATGCCACAATATGCTTGGATGTCTTCAAACTTTTCTCAACTTCACAAACGAGCATCCCAGCAATGCCCCCGAACATCTGAGATGTTTGTGGAATTTGGAGAAGAAAATAAACCGGGTGTGTTGCTTTTTACAGCTTTATCACTCACCCATCACCTCTCCAGAAATTGTTTAATTAGTTTGACAAGTGTAATATTGTGTTTTTTAACATGTTTTTACCGCACTACAGGCACAGTTTGCAAAATCAATATGGTGTCGGTTTCAAAATTGTTGATGCACCTTATGTTTTAATTGACCAATCAGTGGATGTGTCAAAAAGGTAGTAGGCGCTCCTCTCCAGAAAGAACATGGCATGATAACCTGTTCTGAGATGAGAGTTTGCAGCACACGCTTTTTGCTCACTGTACCTTACACAGATGGGAAATAACTATTTGATAATAAGTCTTTGTCCCACCCACATGGGCAGTCCAGCACCGAATTGCTATGGCAATTCCTCTCTGAACAAGAGTACCAACAGCAACCCCATACACCTGTTTCAGCCTTGTTGGGCCTCATCAGTGAGGTGAAGCTGTGCCTCTCTGAGCGCAGTGAGCAGGGGGTCCACGTCTGGTTTCCCCCAGGTAACTCATGGTGACCAACCCCAACTTCCTTGGAAATATTTCAAAAAGGTAGCAGGCCTTCCTCTCCAGAAAGAACATGGCATGATAACCTGTTCTGAGATGAGAGTTTGCAGCACACGCTTTTTGCTCACTGTACCTTTCACAGATGGGAAATAACCATTTGCATATCAGTCTTTGTCCCACCCACAGGGGCAGTCCAGCACCGAAATGCTATGGCAATTCCTCTCTGAACAAGAGTACCAACAGCAACCCCATACACGTGTTTCAGCCTTGTTGGGCCTCATAAGTGACGTGAATCTGTGCCTCTCTGAGCGCAGTGAGCAGGGAGTCCACGTCTGGTTGCCCCCAGGTAACTCATGGTGACCAACCCCAAGTTCCTTGCAAATATTTCAAAAAGGTAGCAGGCGCTCCTCTCCAGAAAGAACATGGCATGATAACCTGTTCTGAGATGAGAGTTTGCAGCACACGCTTTTTGCTCACTGTACCTTTCACAGATGGGAAATATCCATTTGCATATCAGTCTTTGTACCACCCACATGGGCAGTCCAGCACCGAAATGCTATGGCAATTCCTCTCTGAACAAGAGTGGATGTGTTCGATGTTCGTGAACATTACGTGATGTCTGATTGGTCCAGAGACGATGCAGACACTGAATCAGTAAGTGAGTCCGCTGACCGGACACAGATATCACACATTTTGTTCAATCTACTTTTTGGCCATTTTAAAAATATCTACTGGAATTTGCAAAAGCACACTTTCGGGACTCAGCTGCTGCTCCCCACGCAAGTTTGGTGCAAATCCGTCCAGCGGTCTGGGCTGTAGGTGTGAGCAACCTTTTCTTTTCCATGATGTCTATGACGATTTGAAAAGTTTTGGTACCTTGCCTATAACTTTGCCCCTCCTTGAGGAAGCCACACCAAATGTTACAGAATCATTTGGAGGTGCGCATGTACCTTTCTTGAAAAGGTTGGTGGGGATTCGTCATAAGGCGCCAAAGTTATAAACCACCCAAAAATGTCTCTTCCTATGGATTGAGCAATTTAACCATAAGCACAGGGCCCCTACGGCAGGCCTTCCAATACATATATATAAGTTATGGTGGGTTCAAACAGATTTGAAAAAATCCCTTTCACCGGAAAGGTGAAAGTAGGAAAATCCCATTTGAGCAAAGTCACACACTCCCCAGTACCCCTAGTAGCTATCTCTGGAAGTTCCACTCCAGTTCTGAGCCACAACAGCAGGGAATGGTGGGTATGCAAATTAGCCTAAGTGGGTTTCACATACTGGCAGTAACTGGGACAGATGCTGCTTAGCTTCAAAACAAGGAAGGAGTCAGCCCCCTAACACCAGGTTGCCTAATAAATGAGCCCATCTTACAAGACCACTTAGAGAATCATGCCCTATGGGGGCTGGATCCTTCCTCGCTTTGAATCTAAGCAGGGCCTGTCCCAATCTCTGCATGGATGGGAGACACTCCACAGTTCAGAATGCCGTGGGTTTTCTTAGTTTTAAATATCTCATAACATATGGGATCCGCAGTATTTTTTTAAAAACTGTGCTTCAGTCATACCTTGGAATGTTTTGCACTCAGAGACAATTCTTTTGTCCTTTGCTGAATTGCATTCTGGCAGTTGTAGTCTCAGAGTCAAGATGTGGGGGATAATGCTACAATTGTACACTTTTTGCCTAAAGTAGTTCTATAAGGATGTACATAATTGAGTGACACTATGGTATGTGTACTTTTCAAGTTTCTTTATAAAGCAGAGTATTGTTGAAATCTAGACATGGGGGTGAGGAGGGGAAATGAAGAGATGGCAAGTAACTCATGAGTATTTGCCCACGATGTGGCAAGGGAGTTTGCAATCCTGGACATTGGTGCAGGTATTTTCCCCTGATTGTGGCTGCTTTTCAGGGCACCAGTAATAAAGGAGACACGTGGGTGAACAGCATAACCTTTTTTCAGAGGGCCGACACAACCCCTTGGTTTTTATTGAGGTTGACAAGCTTGCTCAAGTATTTGGATACCAGGATTTTTCTTGGGTTGTCATGTTCCCAGTGCAGATGCTTACCCGCAAGACCGCAAGCACGTATTGGGATTTTGTTTTCTACAGAATATTTCACTACAGATTGCTGGGTTTAAAAGGTGACCACCTTTTTTACTTTACCAGTATATTTATTGGAAGCTTTCCTCTCTCAGGTTACTTTTCTGGTGTTCATTACTTTTTTTTAAAGTCCAGTGCTATTTTGTCTTGCACACTTTCTTCTAAGAAGGTCAATTGAACTACATTTGTATATTTAATTTTAAAATATATGGTTACTTACTGTGCATATATTCATGGGTGCCAGGTTTTCATTTTCGCTATTAGAGCAAAATTACCTGAGCATATGTTAATTTTGCAGCTGGTAATTTTTTCCCTTTTACGTACTGCTTAAATGTGGCTAGTTGGGGTTGTGCGATGTATGACAACAGTCACCAAGACACCGTCCATAAAACAAGGAGCTTGTAGCCCGCTGATTAACCAAAGTGTGTGATCCTCTGCAAATAAATGAATCGCCTACGGCATTAAATAAAAACATTGGTAGTTCTCAAAGCCTCCAATCCTTTATACAAAATAGATATCTTTACAACTGCAGTGACATTGCGGGTGAAAAATCACTGGTATCCTGGATCTCCCATCCATACAGTAACCAGGACCTACCCTGCTTAGCTTCAAAGCAAGATAAAGGTTAGCCCCCGACAGGCCATGGGACCTAATAAGTGAGACAACGTTACAAGACCACTTAGGGCAACATGTCTTGAGGGGACCGGCCCCTTTCTCACTTTGAAGGTAAGCAGGGTTTGTCTTGGTTACTGCATGGATGGGAGACAGTCCACAGTCTGGTGCTGTGAGTGTTCTTTGTTTTAAATATCTCATAACACACTAAGAAAACACACAGCATTAACTTTTTTTTTAAACCATGCTACTGTCAGCCCTTGACCATTTTTTGCCTTTTGTGCTGAATTGAATTCTGGTATTTGGAATCTGCCAGTCAGCGGTGGGGCGGATAATGTACACCTTTTGCCTAACATAGTTCAATAAGGATTTATATATTTGAGTGACACTATGGAATGTGTACTTTTCAAGTTACCTTCATAAAGCAGAGTATTGTTAAAAGCCAGACCTGACGGTAAGGAGGGGAAATGATAGGAGGGCAAGTAAGTCATGGGCATTTGCCCACACTGTGGCAAGAGAGTTTGTAATCCTGGACACTGGTGCAGTTATTCTCCCATGAGTGTGGCTGCTTTTCAAGGCACAAGGACACAGTTACTCTTTTTCAGAGGGAAGATGCAACATATGCTTTTTTTTTTAGGTTGGAAGCTTGCTCAGGTATTTGGTTACCAGGATTTTACTTAGGTTATCATGTTCTCAGTGCAGACACTTACTCAAAAGACCACAAACACTTGTTTGGTATTGGGATTTTGTTTACCAGGGAATATCTCATGACAGATTGCTTGGTTTAAAAGAAGAGCACCTTTTATACTTTGCCAGTATATTTATTGGTTTTTTTCTGGGGAAGGTCAAATTAACTATATACGTATATTACACTTTAAGATATATGTTCACTTACTGTGTGATTGTTCATGGGTGCCTTTTGATTTTTGCTATGGGTGCAGAAAGTACCTGGGCATATGTTATTCTTGCTGCCGGTCATTTTTTTCCTATTTCCGTGCTGCTTTAATATGGTTAGTTGGGGTTGTGCGATGTATCTCAATAGTCACCAAGAGAACGACCATGAAACCAGGGGCTTGGAGCATGCTGCTTAACCAAAATGTGTGGTCCATGGCAAATAATGTCATCTCTCTGCGCATTGCCTAAAAACAGTTGAGTTCTCAAAGCCTGCAATCTTTTATACAGAACAATACCACTGTCAAAATAGGACAAAATCAATTTGATTGATGAACGTCTTTGAGTGATGGGTTTCCAGTGTTTTAAAATATAGAGTCGCCATGCCCACCAGCCATGGTTAAAAGGTATGCCTAGTAACCCATCACAGTTCTAAAATATACAGTGGGCAACGTTGAAAGCTGTAGTCAGTGTCCATGGCTAAAGTCCATAGCTATTGCCCATTAATATGCTAGAATATACAGTCGGCACAGCCAAAGTCCCTGGCCACTGGCTAGTATTTTGATGAAGACCATGGCTAGTGGCTGGTTAGTGTATATAATATACAGCAGGCACAGCCGAAGGCCATAGCTAGTGGCTGGTTAGTGTTTAATTCCACTTATTAACAATTTGGTTCATTTTAGCTTCTTTCTTGGCTTTCTCTTTCTTGACCACTTTTCCTTTCGGTTTCTTTTTTGTTCATGAGGTGCTCTCCTTTGGTTTAATGGCTTTATCACACAAAATGAGTTTGCATCATGCTTATTTTGTTAGTGTTTCTTTTTACATGTCATTTATCTTATTTTTTCCCCTCTTCAATGTGGTCAAATCCATACCTCTAACCCCTGAACTACAGTATGATGCCCATTTCATATTATTTTATTATTTTATATATGATACAATGTCACTTTTGATTTGCTTTATTCGTACATCATGAGTCATTTCTTTGAATTCTATGCATTATGTTAATTTGTCTTTTGTCAACTGTACAGCCTTGAGAACGACCCCGGTGGTCGAAACACGTTTCAACTGTTTTTGTGTTTCTTTTTTAAAATTTTAATTAAAGACTATATTTACTATTCAGTACTATCTGATCCAAGACGGCTTATGATATCACTGATCTATCATCAACTATAATTATCAAGGATTGCGCGTTGGACTTTCCTTTCAATTGCACTGTTTAGTTTATGTTTCTGGTACCACTAGGGGGTCCCAGTGAAAGTGAACCGATGCAGCAGACCTACTACTACTTTAGCAATTTATGTGACTCTTGTGATTTCTTGTATTTTTTAACAGTATTATTTAGCGCACAGTCCATTTAGCAATCCCTAGAAACAACTATTTCTATTGTTGCAATTAAATCCTGTGAAAGGTCAACCAGTTTTCAAAATGCTGCAATCTAAGAATATTCCAAAAACTATAGAAAGTATTGATCATTTTAACCTTTGGAATTGTTTTTGAATTCCAGGAACTTACCATTAATATGAGCCAATCTGCAGACTTAGCGTATGCAGTAATGCTTCATAAGATACATATAGGTGAGAATGTGAAAGCATTAATAAAGGGAAGACTGATTTCTGACATGTTTCATGCAGATTGCAGTCAGCTTGATGTCATGTGGACTGTTCCGTAAAGAAACATTTCTTGTGTTGCTTTGATGTGCACACTTGCAGAAGGCAACACGTTTAACTATATAATACTACTGTCAGAGAAGCAAAATATTGTGGAGATACAATTGTGTGATGATTTAGATGGTCATGTTATGCCATAAGAGTTGGATAAGAGAGCCAAAGCTTGATTAGTTCAACTAGAGAAATCAAGTTCTAAAACAGCAGGTCTAGAAGCATTTTTAAAACTGTGCATCAATACACCAGTCATTTTAAAGAGGAACTTGAATGTAGGAATTGGTCTAGTCAATGGAGTGATGGGAAGAGTGATTGCATTTCACACATTTTCTCACATTACAAATACTGAACACGTTGAAGTAACGTTTGATTGTGTAGAAGAAACTCATTTGATTTCTCAGACCTCTGCAAATTCCATGCATTTTAAGGATACGTTTATGAAAAGAACACAGTTTCCATTGTGCTCTGCATATGCAATTACTATTTATAAATCACAAGGGTTGACTTTCAAAGCAGCAACATGTGTCGGCTGTTTTTGTGTTTCTTTTTGAAAATTTGAATTAAAGACTATATTTGCTATTCAGTACTATCTGATCAAAGACTGCTTATGATACCACTGATCTATCATCAGCTATAATTATCAAGGATTGCGCTTTGGACTTTCCTTTCAATTGCACTGTTCAGTTTAATTGCAAGTCTTCAAAAAACAAGTATATCTCCTGCTCTGAAATCTCTCCATTGGCTCCCTGTGGATGCAAGGATTAAATTCAAAACCCTCTGCATTGTCCACAAGGCTTTCTGGGGCCTGGGTCCAACATACCTTCAGCTCTCCCTCCGCAAATACCTCCCATCTCGAGCACTCCGCTCCTTTACCTCTAACTCCCTCAGGGTCAGTCGTTTCTCAAAGAAACAAGCTGGGGGTAGATCTCTGTCTTCGGCTGGGGCCTCCCTCTGGAACAGCCTCCCTGTCACTCTAAAACTTGAGGAGAACCATCTCCGGTTCCGGAAGCACCTCAAAACCTTCCTCTTTGCTTCTGCCTTCTCCTCCACTCTCCCCTGTTGATTCTGCTCTCCCTCAGCACCATGCACCTGGCCACCCTCTGTCCTCTGGGCCAAGGTACTTGCTCATCTTGCCACCCTCACGCACTGCCTCCGGGCCACCCCCTGCACTGGGGTCTGTATCTGTACCCATACAGCCCTCCCTTTTTCATCCTGCACTTTCAGACCTAAACGGCCTGCTGCCATAAACCCAGCACTTGCCACTTGCTGGCTGCACTCCCATTGTTTGTTGCCTTTTTATTTATTATTTTATTATTATTTTTGTTTTTTTTCCTTCTCGCTCCGCACTCTCCTTTTGTTCCCTCTTCCATGCACTTCTCCCCCTTCTCCCTCTACCCTACACTTGCACGTTCTCAATGTCACTGGGCCTAGTAAGATCGTTGTTTTTGTTCTCCCCTGTTCCTTTTCCGTGCCTGGTCGCGCTCTGAAACACTTGTGTATGAGCGCGATAGAAATAAAATATCAATCAATCAATCAAAGTACATGTTTGCCTCCAAACAAAACATTGCAGTCAGTATTCAAATCCTCTTGCATTTGCAAGTGAATGAAAGCTGTCACCAAGTTAGACACCATACTTATTTCATCTACAATCAAGGTATTTAATTTTCTTAGCACTATCCCTACTGCAAACTAGTTAGCCGATCTGCAACTTCGTAGATATCACCCTCTCTATGTCAGAGCATCTTCAGATTAAATCTTAGAAGTTTCTGACTAAGGGCCTCATTACACGGAAGGTGGTAAGGGTTAACGGTCACCGGTAATGGTACCGGTGACCGTTAACCCTTACCGGCTTACTACGAGGTCCCTTTGCGGGATGGTACTTTAACACCTGCTTTTTGCAGGCGTTAAAAACCAACCCGCAAAGGGACCTTGGTGCTAATTACGGCACTGCAAATTTGCGGTACCGTAATTAGCACCTTCCCCATTCCCATTATGCCCTATGGGGCAAAAATGGGAATGGGGAAGGGCAATGGTGGAAGGGGGAATTACCGCCCCGCCAACCTTGGAATAGGGCAGTAATTCCCCTTTCCTCCAAGGCGGTGCCAGTAATTTACCGGCATGGACGAAGGTGCTAATAGCACCTTGGTTTACCGCCTTCCGTGTAATGAGGCCCTAAGACTTTTATCTGCTGATAAGTCTGCCCATACCTCATCTGCATTGCGCTTTTCAGATTTTGTCATTTATGCTGTAACATAGCGTGCAGCAGCTGTTGTATTATCAGGAATATACTGTACAGTATTTACATTGCAAAGCTGAGCAATGACAGGATTGTAATCATTAATGAATTGGCATGCCTTATCTCTTATTAAATGATAGGTATTTTTTGGTGACTTACCAGTAGCTTTAAAAAAATCTATTTGCATTTATTTCAGCACACAAAGCCCTGCGGCATCTTGGCGCAAGTTAAAGTACATAGTACAGATCGTGAAGTACATGAATAAGCATATTGGTTGCGGGTAAGGTGGTGAGTGTATACAGACTGAGAAAGCCTCACCTCATGTTGCAGGGGGATACTTCAAGCATGCACACAGATATTATACTTGCATATGAGACATAATCGGTGAGAACGTAAAGACTGGGAAAGCCTCACCTCATGTTACGGGGGCTACTTCAGGGTTGCACACAGACATTATACTTGAATATTAGACAAAATTGGTTAGTAAGTAAAGACGGGGAAAGCCTCACCTCATATTCCAGAGGGCTACTTCAGGGGTACACTCAGACATTATACTGGCATATGAGACAAAATAGGTGAGAAAGTACAGACTGGGAAAGCCTCACCTCATGTTATGGGGGCTACTTCAGGGTTGCACACAGACATTATACTTGCATATTAGACAGAATTGGTGAGTAAGTGAAGACGGGGAAAGCCTCACCTCATATTACAGAGGGCTACTTCAGGGGTACACTCAGACATTATACTGGCATATGAGACAAAATAGGTGAGTAAGTACAGACTGGGAGAGCCTCACCTCATGTTACGGGGGCTACTTCAGGGTTGCACACAGACATTATACTTGCATATTAGACAGAATTGGTGAGTAAGTGAAGACGGGGAAAGCCTCACCTCATATTACAGAGGGCTACTTCAGGGGTACACTCAGACATTATACTGGCATATGAGACAAAATAGGTGAGTAAGTACAGACTGGGAGAGCCTCACCTCATGTTACGGGGGCTACTTCAGGGTTGCACACATACATTATACTTGCATATTAGACAGAATTGGTGAGTAAGTGAAGACGGGGAAAGCCTCACCTCATATTACAGAGGGCTACTTCAGGGGTACACTCAGACATTATACTGGCATATGAGACAAAATAGGTGAGTAAGTACAGACTGGGAAAGCCTCACCTCATGTTATGGGGGACTAATTCAGACATTCACACATACATAATACAGGCATGGTTGGCAGCATTAAAGACATTTAATGGGACAGCACACATAGGTGAGTCCTCTCCTCAAGGAACTGGGGGGCTGAAAAAGAGCATTGCAATGTGGGCTGCAGTATGCAGCAGAGTAGCAGACAAGCCCCTACATAATTAAAGTCCTGAGAAGGAGTGAGTGGTGCTTGAGGGAAATCAGGAAACAGGGAATCTAAGGAAGAAACAGTGGTATCATAGGCAGAGCCAAAGCTTGTAGGAGTTATAACATTATGAGAGTCTTGGTACAGACAGTTTCACAGAGCATTTTGTATCAAGTGCCATGTGGCCTGTTGGTGGCGAGCTCGAAATGAGTGATTAGGAGGAGTAAGATAGACTCAGGCAGTTCTCGGTCTTTAAAGACCTAAGATGTGTCAGTGGGTAGTCATGCCAGGGTGTTTAGGCCCTTACGTGGAGGAGCCACTGCCAGGGTATGTGTTTGATGATGTAATCCATGCTGGATCAGTCTAATGATGCAGTATAGAAGATAGGTAAAATAGGAATGCAATGGGATGAGAGGTGGCCCACATGCCACCGGCCATTGTCGGACAGTGCCAGCCCGGGAATTAATTTGCTGGGCTTAAAAATCGTCATTTACAGGGGGCCGGCATCACCAGCCGGCTCCCTATGTATGGCTGCCTTTAAGGCACAGGTCTTCAATCATGAGCGGCTGGAGGCGGGCACAAAGCAGGACAGCCTGAAGCAGCTTCAGACATTGATGGTGGAGTGGCCATTTTGAAACGGCTCAATGCATATGTAAAATGAAGCCCAACAGGCTTTACCTTCCTAGTGGGTTCCCTCCAATGGGAGGACGGAGGCTTCCAGCACAATTTCAGGTCCTCCTGCAGCAACTGGTGTCAACCTGACCAACTGGTGTCACAGGCTTTGGAAGGCTACATCTGAGTGTTGTACTTGTTTTTACGTTTGTATTTTCTCTGATAGTACTTACCACATGATTGCCTTTGAAATATTTCCACCTTGTTCCGCCGATCAGCATTCACATGCTGAGCAGGAATGGAACAAGTAACACATTTTTCTATGAACTCCATCACTTTCTTTACCAAACTGAGGAGCATATTTAATCCTCAGCAACATAAGTAAATGTGGAGCCCCACCTGCCTGGTGCTCTTTCCTCCAAAAGAAATGTTCCACAATTCATAGTGGACCATTTTCTTTATTACATATAAAGTGTAACATGGCTAAAAATCTGTGATGAAAGAACTGCAATACACTTACAGGGTCCATGCAACACAATTCTCCTGGCGTCATGTGTTGTATGTTTTATTTTTGTGGATTAGTTTCACAAATCCACTCTGCAAGATCATCCCAACCATACTCAGAGCAACATAAAGTCACAAACCAAGTTAGAGGGCCCAAGTTTCTGATCATTCTTCTAACATCACAGTGTCTTCTATACCAATATTCCGTGGTTCTTTGCATTATAACAAGCATATTTGTAAGTTTACCCTCTAAAACTTCATTTATTTATTTCACCAGTTACAGCATCTCACATGCAGAAAGATTTGGAAATCTAGTTCTGGTCTCAAATGTTTGAGCAACAGCATAACATGATGTTGAAAATTCACTTTCATACAATAAGTGAAAAATATATTCAATATTGGTTTGGAATTCGGAATCTTCAAAATACATTCTTGTACAACGATATTCTGAAGAAGAAATTGGAACCTTCTGGTCATCCAATCTGCCTCCTGTACTAGTAGGAAAAATCATAGGGAAACAACAAGTTTCTAGTGTCTTTTCCCAGATACTGATTGGTGCACCTTTCGCTGCTTTCATTTGATACAATTCTAAACTGTCGCCCATGACTTCACATGAGTGTAGAGGATGAACAGTGGAATGTTCATACAAACTATTCCCTTCTACAATAGATAGACGTTGGAGCTGACCTAGACTGCTTTTGTTTGTTGACCAAACATAGACAAGTCTGGTACAGTCACACTGACTTTGTATAAATCATTGTGCTCCAATAGAAACGTCAATGCGTTTTTCACCTTTCCCATATCTATAAACTGTTGCCAAATGTTCTTATCTCTTGTGGCAACACCATTTACTAAAACAAACATATAATCTGCAATGTCATGCTTCACTCCTAGAGTGTTGACATTTTCTTCCAAATTGAAGGATAAATACACAACTTTGCCTCACATACCTTAAACTAATGATTTCTTAGGCAAGTTTGACATCTTTGCAATCAAACAATAACTTGAAAAGAGTGAACAGTTTGCAATGCAATCACTTCAAACACGTTATATTTTTGAAGCAAAACAGGGACTTCAGGCACTACCATGTCGTTCAAGACACTTCTTGGATGAATACTTGTTTGATTATAAAACCCAACACATGTCTACAAACATAAAGCGTCAAATAGTTCTTCTACAAACAAATACAGATGAAGTTTCTTTCAAACATCTTCTACACTCTGTTTAATGTTCTCCTCAATGTGCACTAGTTGCACTTGAGACTTATTAAAAGTGTGTCGACAAGATGCACAAACAATGTCAGGTCGTTCAGTAGAAGACAACTCAAACATTGCAATATTTGTTTTATACTGTTGAATAATCAGATCCTTTGAAAGCATAGGATCATAATGTCCACTTCCTGTAAGTGTTTCATCTACATACACATTGGGCCTCATTACAACTCTGGCGGTAGCCGTGCCCTTATTAAGGGCATGGCTGCCGCCGGAGTTGCATTTTTTCCCGCACCCGCAAGTGGGCAAGAACCGGGTCATGCCGAGCTCGGCGGACCCGGTAATTGCCCATTTGCAGGTGCCATAATCAAGGGCCTCCCGATCCCCATTCTGCCCATAGGGCTGAATGGGGATGGGGAGGTTGGATGCTCTGGCACATGCAGAGTTGTGCCGGTGCATCCAACGTGCTCTGCTCACGGTGCCGTTACACCCGCCAGGAAAAACCTGGTGGGTGAAACGGCACACGCAAGCAGAGCACATAGTATGGCGGTCTGGGAACTACAGTACCGGCATGCTTACCTGTATCGTAGTTCCCGGACCGCCATGCTTATAATGAGGCCCATAATCTTTTAATTGCATTTTATTTATCATTTGCAGTGTACAAACTAAACTTTCTACAGTTCCAGTCAAAAGTGTTTGATTCAAAAGTACAAGAGACATACTTGGTGTTTTGCACTCATATAGTGTAATTAGAAGATATCTAATTTTAGTATGATGTGCAGCCAACATCCGTATATGATGAAACAGACTTTTTCATCTTTTTGTATCAAGACAAGCTAGGGAGTGAGCCAGAAGTTATCGTTTTTTCACAGACTTCACAGTCATCTTTTCTCTGTAGCATCTTGATCTGTCTTTGAACATTATTATTTTTTTGCAAAACTTGCAAACATCTCTTTAAGACTTTACAAGAAAACATAGCAACATTGCACAAAATATTCCACGTTCATACCTCACTTTGCTTTTTAGGTTTTATTCTAGATTGACCTAAACTTTCAATTTCTGTATTATCAGACCATAGCATTTCTTCTTTTTTTTAAATCACTCCATTTTGGACTTCATAGCTACGCCAACTTGCATCAATAGCAAGGCACACATTCTTTCCTTGTAACTCTTCTCATTAAAAAATCTTTCTGTATGAAAAGTGTGGTTCCACTCTCCGACAAACATGTCACAAATGTTGTCATGTGTAAGTACTGTGAGAAATCTGAGGAATTTCTCCCATGCTATTCCCGGGGATACCTGACTCAGGTGGCTAGGAGAAGGTCATTGCTCTTAGGTCACAACCCTGGGGGCAGACAAGCGAGGGAGGAGCACCTGGGAAAGGCAACCTTGGAGACTGGGGAGGAAGGCCCTCAGTCGAGACATAGTACCCTCCACCTGTTCCAATACATCCCTACCCGACATCCCCTCAGTCATCATGGGATATTATCACCCAAAACCCATTCACCAACAACAATATATTTGTCCCTTTCACCTTAACAAAAAACTAAAACTCCCACAATCCCTTCATCCACTATAAAAACCATCACGCTCAATCTACCTTTAGAAAATATGGGCAGTACCATTCCATGTCCCCCTCTGTTATGACCAGCTCTTGGTCATAGGGTTCACTCAAAGGGACGCTCAGGATACACAGGCCAGGTACGCATAGTGGTTACTTTATTAGGGTTCTTCTTTTACAAGGATCATATGTCATCATAGTTATTAGGAGATAAAGAGGAAAGGGACAGGAGCCCACTGGCTCCCACCACCCAGGCTCACATAATCTAACTGATTGGGTTTGAACCCATTCAACTCTAAACATTCTGACCTCACACTCCACACTCAGAGCCTACATTCTGATGATGACATCAATCCTGGCTCAGCACACATGCAAGTATGAGAGCCAACCCTGACACCTCCTTTCCTACAACAAACAAACACACCTCAAACACACTTGGAGGAAGCAACACTAACACCTCCTCCGCTTGCATAAAGAACAACACACTCTTTCAAAACAGCAAGACACACCTCACTCTCAGCAGAGTTCTGCTAACCCCAGAGATTGAACAAACAGGCGTAACTAACATCCTACGACAGTCCCAGCTGCCACAACTAACAGTCCTAACCAATCAAAACATCACAAATCACCTTCCGTTCCCCCCTGCCACAAAGGAACCTCGAACTGCCACTTTCGAGCACTAACCGCCGATGTCGGCAAACAAACAAAAACACTACCAAAACCAACCAAACACAAAGCTCCTTCCGTTCCTCTCTGCCACAAAGAAACCTCGAACTGCCACTTCCGAGCACTAACTCCCAAAACCGGGAAAAACCAGGTACTGACGTAACTGCACGAGATACTTACTAACAACCCAACAATCTACCCGGGTCACCAAGAAACCACAGTCAAAACTCATACCTCTGTCAAACCCAATCCAAAATTCAAACAACACAGACACACTTAATCACCAATCACTCACCTCATCACACCAATAAAGAAAGGCAACCAGCTGTCACTAAACAACCACCACCAGCCTATCGCTACAAATGTTGGCCAGACAAATGAGCCCTTTAAAACATTTCAAAACACCCCAAAGTGAACACAGCTGCAGATGACACGTTGCCAGGCTTCTGAAATTGATCAAGAAGAACTCTAAGAACAATCCCAGAAACCACCAAAAAGTTCAAGAAAAGAAGAAACAAGATGCAAGAACATATGCATCTAAAACAAAAAAAAAGAAAATTCCAAAGAAATCCCTGGACCCTAACAACTCTGTAGGATCACCAAAACAACATCACATCTTCACAAAGCTTTAGGCACTAATCCCCTGCTAGATGCCTCTCGGCTCTGCAGAGCCACAACCCAAAACAACATTAAAGCTTCACAAAGCTTCATGCAAACTCCTCAGAGTGACAAATCATCACAACATACACAGCCTCGCAAAGCTTGAGGTACTAGTCTCCTACTAGATACCCCTGGACCCCTCAGAGTCACTAACCAATTTCATCAAAGCGCCAACAAACTTCTATACTAGCCTACCACTAGTAACATCACTGACCCTGCAGTGCCTCAAAACACCAAACACCTCCAACTCTGCAGAGTCCCTTGACCGACCCTGGTCATGTACATCAATTAAAACACAGAGGACTCCTGTCCAGTGGGCTCCTGTCCCTTTCCTCTTTATCTCCTAATAACTATGATGACATCTGATCCTTGTAACAGAATAACTCTAATAAAGTAGCCACTATGCGTACCTGGCCTGTGTATCCTGAGTGTACCTTGGAGTGAACCCTATGACCAAGAGCCGGTCATAACAATTGGCGAGGTGGGAGCCAGTGGGCTCCTGTCCCTTCCGCCAGGAGTCATTAGAGGCTGTCCAAGAGTCTGGAGAAATGGAAAGCACCCAAGGCTGGAAGGGACATCCTGTCAGAGGAAACCCCTGGGAAGAAGGGAGAGTGCCCTGTTTGAGGCCTGGAGTCATTAGAGGCTGTCCAAGAGTCTGGAGAAATGGAAAGCACTCAGGGCTGTTTGAGTCAGCCACCTAGTACTGCTTTATTCAGCCCCCCGGGCTGTTGGAGGCGGCCACCCAGGGGTGTCAGAAGCATCCTGCCCCATGGAGCCTGGGGCAAGGATGGCCTGTTGGAGTCTGCCAGGAACAGGCCCCCTGGTACATGAGGAGACATTGGCAGGGTTGCATGAGGCTGCCCAAGTGTGCCACCCTTTCCTGAGTGACTATGCCAGCATTATTTAAACAGGGGAAGTGTAATTTCCAATCGAAGTAAGCCTAATTGTGCCTTTTTATGCACCTGGAAGCGGACCATGCAATGAGAAAATGGTTACTGTTTGGGTTTGGGTATGATAGTAGTTTTTGTGGATGATTAGTTAACACTCACAGCCTACATTCTGATGATGACATCAATCCTGGCTCAGCACACATGCAAGTATAATTTTTGAATAATACTAAGAAGATGAAGAGGCAACCTGGAGGGGTAAAGATTACCAGTGAAAAACCCACTGAGACACAGAGGGGAGACTGTAACACTCTGACAGCAGGCTGTCCCCTTAACAAGGTCAGTCAAGGTCAGACAGACCCAACCCTGACCACACACCTGCAAACAATCAACATCACACAGGTGCATAAAAGGGGACTGCAGAGGGAGAGAGGGCAGTTTCTCTTGGGAAGCCAGGAGGGAGGCTGCAAGGCTGAGTCTGGCAGAGGATCCCTACCTAAATCCCAAGCACTCATAGATGGAGATGGGAATACTGTCCAGACCAGAGGCGCCCAGAAGAAGAAGGAAGCAGGAGCTGCAGGCAAGAGGACAGTGGCACACAGATATGCTGGCCCAGTGCTTGTGAAGGGATGTATCGTAGCAAGGGAGCCATGTCTCCATGAAGCCAGAATTGCGCAGCCTGACTTCTGTTGGCCAGGTTTGGGACATTACTCATTGTCTTGGGGTCAGTATTGACCCCCAAGGGTATCTGAGGGGCAGCTGATGAGATTCTGACATCAGAAAAAATCCCATTTAATGTGTGCAGCCCCCAAAACCACCAGCATGCTGTTTTAGGGGAGTTGGTGAAGTGGGAGCGAAATAAAAAAGCTGCATTGTGGGACTTAAAGTCCAGAGACATTTTTCTTTGATTTAACTTTTGTACAAAGCGAGAGGGTCCGTGCTCGACTGAGTGAGACCCATGTGGGAAGCTAAAGGAGGGGTTCAAGCCCGACTGAGGGAGACCCTTGTGAGAAGCTAAAGGAGGAGTCTGTACCTGACTGAGGGAGACCCATGAGAATTGGAGCAGGGTGGAACATGAGAAGGAGCAGAACATCTGGGGAAAAGACGAACCCACTGGAGCAGAATGACCGATCGAGGGACTAAAGCGAAGGGTTGGGAAACCCTGAAGTTCCCTGCATGAGGTTGTCACCTCTGAAAAACTGGGAGGGAGCCAAATCCCAGACAATAAGACTGCATTGTGTTTCAAGGACACCAGCGACCCTCCCGGGTGAACAACAGAGTTATAGAGGCGAGGCTAAGCCTGTCGTACTAACCTTGACTCCTGAATTGAAGGCGCAAAGTGAAAGAACTCTGAAATGCATAATGGTCAAGATTAACCCGGCAAAAGGGGAAGCGAAAAGGTGAATGCTTGAAGAGAAAGATTCCTTTGAACTTTTTGCTTATGGTACAGAACCACCAAGACCAAGAGACACTGGGGCAAATCACACAAAGGGAGAGTGAATGTGAAAGTCAAAGTAGTCCTGTGGAGGTCCATAGTAAAAGCCTTGCACATACAAAAGTCTTCAACATCAGTGAACGGTCCAAGCCCGACTGAGGGAGACCTGGAATGTGAAATAAGTTAAGGCAAGGGAACCCCTAATGAATGTGATGAAAGCTTGGGGAAGGGAACCCCTGCAAGTGCTGTGATTGCGAGGTATGAGCCGGGCTGAGGGAGATCTATGTTGAATCAGGTACTTTTTGATTTGAGAGGTCCGAGCCTGACAGAGGGAAACCTATGTGAACTTTTTGTTGAACTATGATTGATTGAGAGGTCCGAGCCCGGCTGAGGGGGACCTATGTGAACTGTTAAAGCTTTGAGAGGTCCGGAACAATGGAGGGAGACCTACGTGAACTTTTTGTTGAATTGTGAAAGGACCTTTGTAATGCTCGAATAAGTGACTTTAATGTGCAAGGCCAGGTGGGCCTCGATCCACGTTTTGCACTGCCTTTGTTTTGAGAACCTGTGCCAGAGTTTGTCATCCTGTCTCGGAGGGCCTTCTTACTCCATGCAGTCCAACATGGGGAGGAGAGCTGATTCAGCCATCTTGATCCTTTATGTTATAACACTGATTTTTCTTTACATACATAGGCCCTCATTACAAGTCAGGCGGCGGACCATGGTGCTATTAGCAAGTGATATTCCAAGGTGAGTGGAGCAGTAAATCCCCATTCACCATTTGCCCTTCCCCATTCCCATTTTCGCCACATAGGTCATAATGGGGATGGGGAAGGCGCTAATTAAGGCACCGTAAATTACGGTGCCGTAATTAGCACCAAGGTCGCTTAGCGCCTTGGACTTTAACGCCTGCAAAAAGCAGGTGTTAAAGTGTGAATCAGGCGTTAACGGTTAACGGCGCTGACGGCGCCGTTAAACCCTTAACGCCTGACTTGTAATGAGGGCCATATTCCCCATTACACACTTTTTGTATAAGAGATAGGGCAGGCATTAGGTTTTGTTAGTATAGGCCATTTTGATTTGACAGAGACTGACTAGGACTATGATTTCCTTATTATTTGATGGTAGAGACTAATCTCATCATAGCTATAGCTTAAATTAGGAGTTTGTCCAAACCCCACAAATCTAATAAAGGTTTTGAAATTAAATCTTTTGTGTCAGTGTCATACTTGTGATACCATATCTTCCTTACAGTACATGCACTGTTTCTATATTTCTATGGAATGGTGTAATCACCTTAAGTATTTTTGTAAGTTTATTCAATGCAAAAATAAAACATTTCTTTTCATATGAAACATTCAGAAAGAACCTTTAATGGGAATTATATTTTCCTCACACATAACCATAGCATAACATGTACTAATGGTTCATCACGCTTCAGAAAACACTGAAATAAATTGTGGAACACTATACTTTCCAAATAATACCTATAAACTGTACTGAATTACAAACCTACACATACTTAATATATTTTATATAAACAGCAATTCATATTATTCATAAAATAAAAAAAACACACAATCACTGACCTTCAGCAGTTCCAAAGAATGAATAGATCTTCACAATAGCCAAACACAGAACATCTGCACACTCTAGGGTCTGCAATCAGAATGCCAAAAGTTCACAAAATAGTATATATAATTCTTAGTTTTCAGAAATCAATAGTCCAAAAAGAGGACTGTACAAATCAAACAAGTGAAATGTTCAACACAATTTTTGTTACAACCTATTCCAGTCCATTAACCCCAAAACAGTCATTCTTAATACTACTTTATAGAATATGTAGAAAGACAATTAAATGAAACCTTTTATTTTAATTAGAACAATTGCATAACCCCGCCTATAACCCTACTTACACTGAGAGGACCCTCCCATAGCCGCGGATACACATCCATTTTTCAATACATTGAAAAACATATTGCAAAGGTTTCAGATTTAAATCAAACATGCCTTGAGGTGAGAACATCCAAACAGAAAAAATTTCAAATTCAGTGGTAAAACATCCATAACATAATGTGATCACTGCACCAAAATACAAACAGGTGTAGCAGTGGGTAGGGGAGACTGGTTCATACCCGCAGCTACACCAGCCTGCCAAAATACTCAACATCCAAATGGAGCGCTGATAGCCATGGGTGTGGACGACTGCTGTAGCCATGGCCACACATAACATTTTTAGAGATTCAAAAGACATATTAACAAGTTGTAAAAATGTAATCAACACAAAGGTACACATGAGGGCATAGAATCAGAAATACGTGTGCAATTGTGTACTGTTAAATCCATTAAATATCATGATCAATGCACAAGAATTGTACTTTATTTGGATTTGTATTTATTTTATTTGTTTTGCGGACCTTGCCCTGGGGCATCTGGGCGAATAGTATGAAGAAAGTGGTTACATACAATCAAAACGGTTTTCCCAAGGGAAAGAGCAAACACAAACAATGATAATACAGTTCTAAGGAAAAACAAGATATAAGACAAGTACAAGGTAACAGTGGTTACTATAAATATTACTGGAGGTTTTTGGTCTAGATACAGTACAATAGGGAGAGAAGGCTAAGAATATGACGTTAACACATTGCCATAAGGCCAGTGTGGGTAGGTGGATGAGGCAGATGCATCAAGCTCATGTAGCCAGGATTTGGCTTTGTTCTTAAAGGAGTGGATAGAAGGTTCTGTTCTGAGTGTGGTGGGTATGGTTTTCCATAATTTGGCCGCGAGGACTGGGAAACTAGATCCTCCTGCTGTCTGTAGCTTGTAGCTGGCTATAGTCAGTGTGTGTACATGAGCAGACCTCAAGGGTCTGATTGCTGTGTGTCGCGAGAAGCGGTTGGTCAGATATGCAGGTGTCAAATTGTTCGGGACCTTGTGAGTTAGAGCAAGAGTTTTGAGCCATATACGGTGGTCGACAGGGAGCCAATGTAGATTACGTCCTGTGTCAGAGATGTGTGATTTCCTCGGGAAGTTAAGGGCCGCCCTGATGGCATTGTTCTGAGCAACCTGTAACTTATCAATGTTTCTTTGGCTGGTCCCTAGATATAGGGCATTATATTAATCAATTTTAGACATGATGAGGGTTCTAGTGAGGATAATGCAGTTGTCAGTCGTCAGGAATGGTCTGCAGGCAGTGATGAGTTTGCAGGTGTAGGCCGACGCCGAGACAACAACATTTGTTTGTCTAGTGAGAGATAGGGCTTCATTACACGGAAGGTGGTAAGGGTTAACGGTCACCGGTAATGCTACCGTTAACCCTTACCGCCTTACTACGAGGTCCCTTTGCGGGACCCGACCTTAACGGGTTGTGTAGACCAGCCGTTAAAGTAGGGACCCACAAAGGGACCTTGGTGCCCTATGGGGCAAACATGGGAATGGGGAAGGGCCATGGCAGCATGGGGAATTACCGCCCCGCCAACCTCGGAATGGGGTGGTAATTCCCCATTCCGCCATGGCGGAATCGGTAAATTACTGGCATGAACCATGGTGCTAATAGCACCTACCGTGTAATGAGGCCCATAGTGTTGAGTCTAAGTAAATGCCAAGTGTTTTTGTAACGTTGGACACTTTGATAATGTTCCCGTCAATAGTAAATTATTTGTAGGCTGGGTCAAGTTTAGTGAGTTTGATGTGAGAGCCGAGGACAAGTAGCTCAGTTTTTTCATCATTAAGGCAAAGCCCATGATGAGCCATTCAAGCCTGGATGGCTGTGTAGACTTCATTAAGTGCTTTGGAGTCAGTTACATGTCACCTGTGAAGGGGATGAGTATCTGGGTGTCGTCAGCATAGTTAGTATATAAGACACCAGATAGTCAAGTATGTCAAAGAGCTGCTTAGTAAACACATTGTACAGTGTGGGAGATACACAAGATCCTTGTGGGACTCCACACGGGACAGGAGCTGGTTCAGCAGAGGCAGATGATGAAAATACCCTCATGGTTCTGTTAGCCAAAAAGGAGCTGATCCAAGATGTGGCCTCGTCAGAGAAATGGGCAGTTATTTTGAGGTGGTGACAGAGAATTTGATGGTCAACCAGATCAAAAGCTTCTGAAAGATCAAGGAGAGTAGGAGTGCCATCTTGCCCTTGTCTTTCAGATCCTCGATTTGTGTTTTTAAGTCAATCAAGGCAATCTCTGCTCCGTGTCTGGATAGGAAGCCTGATTGTCTTAGGCCCAGTAGTTTATTTGTTTCGAGGTAGTCCTGGATTTGTAGATAGGCCGCCCGGTCCAGAGTTTTTAGTAAGTAAGGCACAGTAGTAATGGGCCTGTAATTGGATGGGTTACTCGGTCAAGTGTAGGTTTTTTGATTAGTGGGAGGACCCAAGCATCCTTGAGGTTATCCGGGACAATACTAGATTTAAATGAGGAATTTATGAAGGTGGTGATAAAGGGCGCAAGATCATGCACAGCCTCCTTGATGATAGGAGCAGGGCATGAATCACCTTGGCAATTTTAAGGTTTGAGCTTCTTGATAATATTTTCAACTTCCCAGATGGAGAGAGGAGCAAAGCTGGATGGTTTGAAGTTTAGGTGTGGGGAGGTTGTAAGACAGGGAGTTGGGTGCGGAGTCTGAGAGGTTACTTCTTTTGGCGTTCATTTTTGCTTGCAGCATAGAGATTTTTTCTTTCTAAGAGTGCCATTTGGATGTTAGTACACCAGGCAGTGTCAGGGGTACAGGTATCCAGAGGGGCTACAGGAGACTCTAATTCCTTAAGGATCTTAAAGAGTTCCTTTGTGTTACATTGTGCTAGCAGTATACGTTTATTATACATGTCTTTTTTAACTGCCAGTAAGGCTTCTTTGTAAGTAGAGGAGGCATTGATAAGGTTATTTTTGTTATCTAGTGACGGTATACTTTTCCAATGTGCCTCAGCCTTTCTTTTTTCTTTGCGAAGGTCTATGAGATGTGGGGTGAACCAGGTATTGAGGTGGATGTGAGGTTTTTGTTTGTGCAGTTTTAGCGGTGCAATGGTGTTAAGGGCTTTTAGCATGACATGATGTAAGGGGCTGATTCATGGAATTATGTGTGTCGAAAAACGGGGATTTGTGCACCATTCATCCCACAAATCCCTGTTTAACAAATGGGGATTTGCGGGCAGAATGGCACACAAATCCCTGTTTTTCACCGCAAATAATCCATGAATCAGCCCCTCAGTACCTACTAGAACTGTAGGGTCGGAACAGGTGGATGATGTAGTATTAAGCAGAGGGAGGATCAGCGGTAGCAGTTTCTCCATTGTGATATCCTTCTTATTATAGTGTGGATGGGTGGGGCGAGGTTGGGTTTGGATGTTTGGGCGTTGGAATTAATAGAGAAGATTATTTTGTGATGATCCAACCAGAAAAAGGGGTCACAGAGATCAAGTTGAGCGAGCAGTTCAAGTCTGCGACCCAATCGAGGGTGCGTCTTTTATTGTGGGTAGGCTCTTTGATGTGTTGGGTGAGGCCGAAGTCAGTTAGCGTACTTGCTAGGTCAAAGGGTTTAGTGTCGTTCACATCCTGGTACCCTAGATTGAGATCACCAAGTATAAGGATTTGTGAATTAGGTTTAGTATTGGTGGCAAGGATAGATGAGATGTCCTCCGTAAAAGTGGACGTGGGACCTGGTGGCCTGTAGATAAGGTTCACTATAGCAGTTTGGTTGGGAGAGATAAGTAGTTTAATAGAGAGTAGTTCAGCGGATGGGATCTGGAGGTTAGGGACAGTTCTAAATTCAAGTGAGCCCTTGAAGATAAAGGGCCTCATTACGACCCAGGCGGTAAGGGGTTTACGCCAGCGTAAACAGCGCTGACCCTTACCGCCTGAGTACGAGGTCCCTTTGCGCCATCGTGAGTTTAACGCCTGCTTTTTGCAGGCGTTAAAATCCGTGGCGCTAAGGGACCTTGATGTTAATTACGCCACCGTAATTTACGGTGGCGTAATTAACACCTTCCCCACTCCCATTATGCCCTATGGGGCAAAAATGGGAATGGGGAAGGGCAAAATGGGGATTGGGGACTTACCGCCCCGCCAAGGTCGGAATGGGGCGGTAAGTCCGCCAAACACCATGGCGGAATTGCAACCTTAGCGCCATGGACCATGGTGCTCATAGCACCATGGTCCTCCACCAAGGTCGTAATGAGGGCCAAAGGCTAATCCTCCACCCTTTGTTTGATTAGTATCCCTATCGCATCTAATGATGGAGTAGTTGTCAGGGATCGCCAGGGACAAGGCGGGTCCTGCTGCCACATGCAACCATGTCTCCTTGAGGGCAAGGAAGTCTAAATATTTCATTATGATCAGGCATGAGCAGGGAGGGATCGAGCATTGATGAGCGCACCTTTGACCTTAATGTCCTTAGCGTTGGTAGTGCTGGTGGCCAGAGGGGCTGGAGCAATTTTGTTGGCAGTCAGCGCAGTGGCTAGGTTATTGTTGGGCGCTGGTGATTAGTTGTTAGAGTCATGGAACTGTTGGTAGGTCAAGTGGTGGAGTCTAGAAGCTAGTCTCTGGTTTCTGGCCTTGGTGTCACAAGGTTGGTTTGTGTATCTAAGTATAGTCAGGTTGGTAGCAATTAACGGAGTAGCTGGGTAAGTAGGCAAAGGGCTGTTAGCAACAGAAAATGTATTGCGTGTGGTTAGGCGGAGCCTAATACCAAGTCTCTGGTTTCTAACATAGGTGGAGGTGGCACAGTTGGCTAATGAGACTTTACTATTTGAAGTCATGGTCTGGTTGAGGGTAGCATGTCAGTGTCATGAGCCAAGCCTCAGGCTTATGACTAGAGTAGTGCAAGGTTGATTGGGTGTGGGTTTAGATGCAAAGTGTTGTATCCAAAGGGTCGGTGCATTCAGATAGGGATTGGAGATTGTCTTGTTGACAGAAGACTTTAGGTTGTACAGGCATGGCGTAAAGGGAGCTGGTGATCGTAGGTGATAGTACTGTGAGGTAGTGGTGCGGGGTGTGAGGGTGTTGTGATTTGTTCAGATCAGGACCAAAAGGGAGTAGGAGGTGCGTTATAGTGCGTAGTGTAGGCCAATGGGTAGGCTGCAGTATTAATCTGTAAGTACTGGGGAAGTGAGGTCAGGCGAAATCAGGGGTACAGTACATTTTAACAGACTAGGCAAGCAAGTGATAATTAGATGAAAATACAGTCTGTGTACAACCAATCCTTCAGTGGATTGGTAAAAATTGACTTACAGAGTAACGAGTTGACCTAATATAGCATTGATCACCGTGCAGCTAGTATGAATCATAGTAGAGCACATCAAATTATACACAAATTGGCATCAATTATACACTGAGGGAAGGTGAGTAACACAGTTGATATATCAGGACTCATATGATACTAACTGGCAATAAGAAAGTGACAAATGTGCAAGCAGAAGTAGAAATGAGCATATTAACAGAGTGGGTGGGTTCAGCAGTATCATCAGGCAGTACTGTGACTCAGATGTGCTGGGTGCCAGCAGGCCACAGGGGATAAGTACAGAGAGGTCTGACCCTTTCTGTGTGGCATTCTAAGCGTACGTGAGCAGAATAGGCAGGCATAGAGCCAAATCCTCTAACAGCAGAGAAAACAAGTATACATTACAATCAGGTACGTTAGGTAGTATGTTCAGGCTGAGGAGTGCCTACATCAACAAAGACAATAGTGGGAGGCTGGGTGGTGCTAGATGGCACAGAGGATGGAATTCTGCTGCAGCTTATGCAGAGTACAGCGCCATGTCAATCAACACAATGGCTCGAAGTTCTGAGGTGAACAGTACAAGAGGGCGTAAGGTGTGCAAAGTGTAACTAGTGGGCTTGGGCTCAGTAATACACGAGAGCGAGTAGTATAAGCTGTACTACCAATAATAGCTCAGGGGTGGGTTCAGTGCGGAGTACTCACATCATTTTGACCAGGGGTACTGGCCGACGGACCGTATGGCAGTGATCAGCTGCTAGGATTGCTCGTGGTGGGAGGCACTGGCACGCCAGTGTGCGAACATGGTGTAAGCAGGGCCTTTGTCTGGCCTTTGTGCTGCCGGCGTAACTGCCTATGGCAGTTGTTGTGAGCTTAAAATGCTCATGTTGCTTAGGAACAAGGCCCAGCCTTACTCTGGGGCTGCATTGTGCCTATTATGAGAGATTCAGGCGGTAGGTTTGGACAGGGGCAGGCAGGCGAGCAGTGCGGCTTGCTCCAAAAGGTAAAAAGATGTTGTATCTGCTTGGAATGGGCTGTAGGCAGTGATGTGGCAGGCACAGAGTGGTGCCTTCTTTCTTGGTATCGCTATATCCACGGCTAAGAAATAGTTGTAGCCGTGGCTGCACCCACCAAGAAATTGTGCGATGTCCCATTGGCTTAGTGTTATTCACGGCTATATCATCCCTCCCCCCTGACAGGACACAATGTTTCATTGGCTGCAGTCATAGCCATGGCTACTTATAAATAAGAAGGCACCAACATTATTTTCCTTTTCCAATATACTTCAAATGTTCTCTGGATGGCTTGTAAAGAGCCTTTGGGTTCTTTCATTACTATATAACCAAAACATACATTTTCATTTGTGCATACAACACTGCTGTTCCCTTTGCACATACTAATCATTGGGTCATTGTGAAAACAATCGAACTTGGATTAAAAAAAGTATTAAAACTGCCAATACAATTAATGAACAGCAATATACAAACTCAGTAAGAATAAACAGGGGAAATTATACGAGGTAGTTCCAATATAACGGATGAGGTAGGGTAAGTAAACTTGGACAGTAAAAGAATATAGGGTGGGATAAGTAAACTTGGGAACTGAGCTGCTGTGAGTGGCTTCAGTTTTACCTCCATAAAAAAGGCAAGGTACGAAAAAAAACAATTGTTAACAGTTCACAATATTTCTGGGTGAAGGACCACCACAGCAATAAGGAGATCGAGAAAGGGATATAGAAATTCAGTGGATATATTTTACATAGGGGTCCTTCAAACAAGCCGTCACACAGTTTGGGAACCTGAACGTTCACTCAACATCTTGTCTGCGCACATTGGAATGAAGATAAAGACTCATATAGGAAGGCTATATGAAACATAAAGTCCAAGCGCGTGGAACAAAATCAGCAAACCAGTCTTCATCATCTGCACCATAGTGTACAAAAACGATCACTATTTTTCCACCAACCAACACCCAACCCCATCCCATCCTGCGTATACCTGAACAGTCAAATTGTTTGGTAATATGTAAAACTTGTCACAGCTCTATCAATGTGGGAGATGCGACCCTAGACAGTTTGGACAAGGCTGTTTCAGAACACCAGGGCAACTGCAAATGCTAAGTGCAGTATTCAAAACTAGACTAGGGTGGCTGAAGTTCAAAAACAGGGAAAGAATGAGTTGGACACAAATAATATTAGCGCCCAGCTATTCCAAGGATAAGGGTCCAATGCATAGGGAATAATTTTCAGATTCTGTTTCGTTTATCTTTGGGTGTGTGTATGTCCTTGAGAGTATGCAGGGATTTCCTATGTAGTTGGTTTGGCCTTAACTATCTTATGCAGAGTCTGGAGAGCCTCTCAAGTCAAGATGGAGATGCCGGGCAGTCATTCTGATTGGTTGGTGGTGACACATGGGCACACAATGTGCATTCTAAACTGCCTTTCAGCTGAGAGGACATGTTTCAAGGAGGTCCAGTTTTATCTGGCCTAGGAGGGCCTTCTGTGACAATTCGCAAGTAAAGCCAACTTTCAGGAGGACTACGAGTGCATTACGATCCAGAAGAAGTAATCAGAAATTCTACTGAAGATGCAAAGCTAAGTGACTTTCTTAAAAGCCTAACTAATGTTATGAAAACCTGGCAGAACGACTTAAAGAAACTAATGTTGACATATTCTCCCATTTTTGAGTGAAGATTACATTGTTGTTAGCTCTACAAAGTAAATTGTTACTGTAGCGAGCGTTTTGCTCGTTTAATGGAGTGAAGGTAAAAGACTCGCTTTTCTGAGCGTAGCTCTGTTGCTAGGTTATGCACGTTTGTGAAACAGAAACTCAGTTGTTATCAACAGGCAGCTTGGTTTAGTTTCCGCGGTCTGCGTCTGCAGTGGCTCCTTTGTATGCGAGAGCTTGTTCCCACTGACTGTACAGCTCTGTGTTGTTTGAAGCACACTGTGCGGCATGTTTCATTTACAATTCACTAGTTTAAGCAGGGACTAGTGAAGGTTAGGGTGAGCGGTGCGTCTACATTAATTAAAGCTTCTGGCTTTTGAAAAGTATTATTCCGTTCTTGTGCGTGTAACAGTAGCATCGGTGACATGCGCCCATGCGCGGTCGCAGTGCAACTATTTATAATTGAAGTCGTGTAATCCAAGACATTGAGGCCGTACTGAATACTGGCGTGCATGCGTGGTGACTAAGATAACAATACTCACACAGAGAATATCACGCGTGGGCGCAGAATCGTGTATTTGTTTGTTTCCTTTTAGAACTAAGAAAGCAAGAAGTGTTTAGCAGAGGAACTGCTCAAAGGAGGCTAATTCTGAAGAAGTAACACGAGAGCAGTTAATTTAGACAGTAAATCGAGAACATGTTTAATAGAAGATCCTTATTGTTCAGATGAACTGTGGAGTGAATTCCTTAAAGCATGTTCATAGCAAAATAGTTCCTCATTAGGAAATTAACTCATTTTGAAAGAAAAGCTACTCAACATAAAAGGAGGATGGAAGCAGTCACAAAGGAACCAAGATATCTTATTTAAGAATAGTTCTCAGCTCTGCTTTGTGGGTTCACTTTAAAGAGATTGCATTAAGTTCCGGAAAGGAGTGCAATCTATCCAAGCTACCACAAGTGTTTCCCTGCTGTGGGCAATCAGTAGAGGAGTCCCAGGTATGGTCTTATAAATAGTACTGTTTGGAATGTTGGGGAGGTGAGCAGGTAATGGAAAACAATTTACCCATAAGGGTTTGTTCTGTTTTTTGTCCACTCTGCAGGTTCTAAAACAGCTGCAGAAGGACTCTGGTGTTTTCTTGTTTTATCCATTTCCCCTTTCCCCCGGGGGAAATGTTCATGTTCAGTTGTATATAAAAGGCTGACTATGCTACACCTTGGGGGAACTATCAAGGTTTAACAGCTTCCACGGGCATCACAGCAAGACTCAGCCTGACAATAATACAGTAGGAAATGGTATGTGTGACCCTACTGCCAGGAGTCATCACAAAATAGTGTAGGTTCCCAATCCATCCCCACCACATAAAAAGGCTACAGGAATGAAAAGAAACAGCAGTTACTTGACTTTTTGTTTGTGTAGAAATAATGTTTCTCAATACCAAGTTATTTGAATTGTAAATAGCATAATGTTCCTTGAAGTTACATCTGACTACTTAGCCCTCAGTTGCAAAGCAATGAGTGCCCTTTCCTCCAAAGAAACAACAGTAACATTTTGTTTTTGTATAAATAACATTTCTCAATACAAAGTTATTTTAATTGTAGACAGCAGATTGCAGGCGTTCCAGGTGGTGACAGTGGTGGTGGTGGTGGGTCCTGGGTGGTTCTGCGTGGAGGGTTGACCAGGTAAGATCCTATTTTCAATTTTGGGTAAGCTCCAAACAACTGCCTCCTCTCTGCTGGTTTGCCAGAATGAGTAAAAGATGAGGGTGGAACCCTTCGGAGGATTCATCCGCAGGCTATTTTCCTGTTTGTGAACCTCAGAGTCCAAAGAAAGGCTGGAAAAGTTGTGAAAAGTTTAGAGATCAAGTAAGAATGGTACTAACAGCTGTGGAAGGTCACAGTTTTGGCTTGAGAGTCCATAGAGTGCTGTAAAATTCGATTTTAAAATGTCTGCGGAGCACAGACTCTGATTGTGGTCATGTCATTATGCTGCACGGGCGTGGTCACATGATGACACCCGAAGACATTTGCATCGTCGTCCCGAGACTGCAGACTTCCGGCACAAAGAAAATGCATTAAAAGTTGTAGAAAGTTCATAGGACGACTAGCAATTGCAGTGGGAGGTGTAGAAGGGCAAAGTCCCTAGAGTGGCAGAAAATTGGATTTAAAGAGGTCCGCGGTGCATGAACACTGATTAAGGACAATGCATGGAAGCGGTCACATGATGAAATTTGCAAGTGTTTGCGGTCACATCAGGCCGTTCATGAACCATCACGTGACCAAATACATCATGCCCTTATAATACAATGTTTGCGAGCAATTTAAAGTGTGACACACAGTGTTGACATGTTCATAGATCGCAAACGTTGCGCACAGTATGATGTTAAGTAGTGTGCCCAATTTGGAAAGTGGGCATGTTATGTTGTTTGAAAAACAATTAAAGGTGCATAGTTTTCTCTGCAAACTAGGCACTTAATTTGCGAACATCCAAACATCTGTATTGGGTCACTTATATGAAAATATACAGGCACAGACATAATTATAGTCTGAAGACATCAAAATGGCTTAGTCAAAACAAAAGAAAATCTTTCACATATATTGTACATAATATTTATTTACTTACATCACACATTTGCAAATAAAACATTTGTGGGACTTATATGTACATTCCATTTACAATTACTTATTTTGAGAAAGGGATGGGGAATCCGAGTGTGTAGCAAAAATAGGGGAATTTGTTGAAGATTGTAAGTTTTCATCATTGGGAGAATTGGGGATAGAAATGTCATCAAAACACTCGTAATATTGTTCTGGGAACGATGTTGGTGTTTGTTGGGTAAAAGGGTCACAGGTACAAGTGGTGCAATGAAAATAATTATTACAGATGACTTAATTCTTTACATAGTGAGCATAATTTAGTAATTTTGATTTTAACATTTTCCACGTGCCACTCTGCAGTATTTACAATTGATTGCTCGTGATTACTGTCCTGGATTTTTTCTTCTTGGACTTTTTGGAGTAAATCTATATATGAAAAAGAAATAATGTAATAACTGATTGTCAACTTGCATTATTACAGTGCATTTTAATATATATGTCTGTATTTACCATTACATTCTTCATCAGTCATTTCATTTCTGGGGAAGTACTCCTCCAGCCAGACAAGTGTGCTTGCCATTTACATATAAATATATATTCACTACTTTCAGGTATTGAAAGACGATTATACATTTATTAACTTTCCTATGGTAAACATTTACAATAAAAGAGAAGGTAATGTGTTTGTGTGCTGCCTTGTGCTTTAGTTAGTAAGAGGTGTTGAAGTGCATTGTTTACATAAGGTGTACAGTTATGTTCAGTATTTGCTATAATCTATAATATTGTGCAACATATATGTTTTACATTTGAAAAGATATAATTGTATATGCACGTACAGTTGGGTTGTATTAACTGTCTGTAATGTTGGTTTATGTGCACTATTTCTGTTAAAGAAACATGAAAGTTGTGTTGTCTCCTCTGTTTTTGGGTTGGGTTCATGCCAACTGCTCTCATGCACGTCTACAGATTTTGGAACTGCTGCATAGTGGGCATAATGATTATTGATACAAAGTTAGAGAAAAAATGTTGGTATAAAGTTATGGTTACAAGTAAAATTGAAAACCCTACAAATCTGCCAGTTATTTTATGTTATGTTAAAGGATATTTATACCGTGCAGTATCACCACTGTAGTGGCTCCCTGGTGCTCTGGCTGATCTGAGAAGGGAAGAGGGTGGGGCGGGTTAGTAAGGTTGAGCAGGAAAAGAGCAATAGAGCTGTGACGTTCTGTTGGCAGCCTCTGTTCAGTTAACAGTGTTTGCTGTGCTTGGGTGTGCTTTTCGTTTGGTAGTCGTCATGTGTTGTTGTGTGAGGCTATGTGTGTTATGCTTGTAGTGCTTTGGAGGTGTGGTTGTGTTTGTGTAGAGTGTGGGAGTTGTATGCAGAAGGATGAGATTGTTTAGTGGGGTTGGTTAGTGGCATCGCTAGTTAGAGGCGATGCATGCTAATCTTCACAATCATGTCTAGATGTGGCGCAGTGCTAATCTTTGCAATTCTGTCTAGATGTGATGCAAGCTAGTATTATGATTCTGCCTAGATGCGAACTCAATGCTAATCCTTCACAATTCTGTCTAGATGTGACGCAAGCTAATCTTCCCAATTCTGTTTAGATGTGACTCAATGCTGATCTTTACATTTCTGTCCAGATGTGATGCAATGCTAATCTTCACAATTCTGTCTAGATGTGACGCAAGCTATTATTACAGTTCTCTCTAGAGGTGACAGAGTGTAATATTCACAATTCTGTCTGGGTAGGACGCAGGCTAGTATCACAGTTCTGTCTAGATATGACGCAATGCTAATCTTCCCAATTCTGTCCAGATGTGGTGCAAGCTGACATTCCCAAGTCTTTCTAGATGAGAAGCAAGCTCATCTTTACTATCCTATCTAGGTGTGGTGCAAGATGACATTCACAATTCTGTGTTGATGTGATGCAAGGTGACATTCATAATGCTATCTAGGTATGATGCAAGCTAGTATTACAGCTCTGTCTGGATATAACACAAGCTAATTTTCACAATTCTGTCTAGATATGACACAAGCTGGAATTACAGTTCTGTCTAGATATGATGCTAGTTAATCTTCACAATTCTGTCTAGAAATGACGCAGGCTAGTATTACAGTTCTTTCTAGATATGAACAAGCTGATCTTCACAATTCAGTCTAGATATGACGCAAGCTAGTATTAAAGTTCTGTCTAGATATGACTTAATGCTAAACTTCACAATTCTGTTTAATTGTGATGCTGGCTCATGTCTGAAATTTTATGTGGACTAGCTAGCACAGAGTATAGTCTACCTAGTTGTGAGATATTGATCACTAATAGTTATATTGTTGTGTGAGATCTGGAATAATCTGTCTATCTGGCACAAACAGGCTAAATGTGAAATGCTGCTATCTGGTGCAATCAGGCTAAATACATAATGCTGCCATATTGTACAATCCGGCTAAATGTGAAGTGCTGCTATCTGGCACAATCAGTGTGGTTTGTTTTGTTGTTGCAGTGCAGTGAAGTGCTTGCGTTTGGGGTGCAGGAGAGTGCTTGTGTTTATTTAGCGTTTGTGATGCTGGTGCCAAGAGATGAGGTTTTAGCTGTTGGGTTAGTGAGGTTATCTCAAGCTTTTGGGCATTTGTGTTGTGTTTCTTTCTATGGTCTTACTGCCTGTTGGAGGATTCCTCTGTGGTTCATTTTCCCAGTTCTGTGCGAGGTGGCAGCCTATATCTGAGGCTGTCTTGTCCCCAGTGGGAGGGACAGGAGGTGAGGGCCTCCCCCACCCAGGTTTGCGATTGCTACGGTTATCAGTTGTTTTTTGATCATGAGAGTGATCTGTCTAGCATCATCTCCCTTTGTTCGTAGGGGTGGTCACCTCCCTGTGAGTTCTAAGTGCTCTCCCTTTCCTATCGAGTGTTAGTTAGTGTTTAATCCTTCTTTGTCTCTAGCAGCGGTCCCGTTGCTTGGATTTAGCCTGGCAATGGGGCTTGGCTTTGGAGGTATCAGATTAATTTTGTTCTGTGGCGAAGAACCAGGTTTTGAGTAGTTTCCTGAATTCTAGTTTGTCCTTTGTATTTCAGATGTCTTTCTGGAAGGTGTTCCATGTTTTTGCTGCCAGGTGAGAGAAGGAGGATCCCCTAGCTTTTTCATTGTGTAAGGTTTTGGTTCAAGGGAGATATCATTGCATGATCACAGTGTTCTGGTTGGTTGGTGAATCGTTATTTTCTTTTGTAGGAATTCTGCTCTTTGGCCGTGGATAGCTCTGTGTGTTATGCACTTTGTTTTGAATGTGATTTGTTGTTTGACTGGAAGCCAGTATAACATTCTTAGTGCTGCAGTGATGCGTTCTCTTCATGATAGTGAAAGTGGTCTCACCCCCCAGCTACAGTAACACACTAGAATAAATGGACACCAATGGCCACACCCCAATAGGGAATGAGACCAGGAGAGTTTGCAAGTGAGTAAAAGGTATTCCTTATATAAAGATAAAGAGGGGCACGCAGAGGACTCTGCTACTCCGAGAGCGCTCTGCCAACATTACATATAAGACACATTATAAGTCCAAAACACGTCTTCTATGACCTGTTCTATAAGAGATACACTAATGTATTTCATTGGACAAGTTAACCCAAGCTTCTGTGAGAAGCAGACAGCTACAGCGCAGACAGAGGGGAGGAGGTGGGGGTTGAGGCTTGCCGTGCACGGCGCTGGACAGGGGAGAGATGCAGGCTTGTTGCTCTGGATATCTGTGTGGGGCCTAGTTAAAGATGGAGTTGTGGTTAATACAAAATGGAGTCTCTGGGATCCTGGAGAGGCATTGGATATGTGTCATTCAGTGGCTACCTTGCACCCGTCATCAGGGCCAAGTCAAGCGTATGTTGCCAACCATTGAATGAGCATAACGTGCACTTCACCCAGAATGTAGGGGGCCCAAACAACCCTTCCTCCCTTACATTCCCTGCTTTCATTACTTAAGTAACAAAGATGCTAAGGCTTGCAAACATTGCCGTTCTTCTGCCTCAGCCACTGCTTTATCCCAGGCTGGTGTTCCCTTTATTGGCGTCCATGTCCTGCACACAGATCTAAAACTTTCACCCCTCTGTGCATACTCGTCTGTAGTGCACATCATGTAGATGCACCCACCATCCCCATCAAGATCCACCCATACCTCTTTGTACCATTCTAATTCATGGGGCTCTTTTAGTGTGGTGTGGTAAAGATTATCTACCCTATATCCAGTGTTGTACACTGCGTTCATTCGATATTTAGGCTCTGGGCTCTCTCCGGTCTGCACTTGGGCATCTCACGCAACCTGAAGTACCTTTGCTGGGTTGCCCATTGTCAACATCATCATTGCACTGTTAGGAATGGATTTTGCACAGCACCTGATTCCTATCTGGCACACACAAAAAATCAGCAGAAAAAAAGACAATGGGCCTCATTACGAGGTGGGCGGTAAGGGATTAGCGGCACCGGTAAGGACACCGATGCCGGTAATCCCTTACCGCCCTACTACGAGTTCCCTTTGCGGGTCCCGTCCTTAACGTCTGTTAAAACCAGGTACCGTTATTGCCGCCTTCCCCTTTCCCATTGAGCCCTATAGGGGCTCAAATGGGAATGGGGAATGGCTCTGGTGAATGGGGAATTACCAGTCCCGCTGACCTTGGAATGGACCGGTAATTGCTCCATCCACCAGACTGGAGTCGGTAAGATTTTGGAGGCAGCAATGGCGCTAATAGTGCCATGGCTACCTCCAACCTCGTAATGAGGCCCAATGACAGGGTTCAGGAGCTTCATGGCCATCCCTAGCCATGATGGGACCCACTCGAACAGGTTGTCAAACCATGTGCTGGGCTGCACGCCACCCTCTTCCTTCATTCTTTCACCAAGACTGTGCACCGCTGCTATCACATGCAACAGTGTCCCATTATCTGCGTCGGCAGAAGGCACAAATGTCCAACATGCACTCCTGATTTTTCAGCAAACTCCACCGTCCATTACTGTGAGGAGGTCCAGGATGTTCCGGTTTTGCATGGTCATCAACCGCAGGGCCCTGAGTTCTACTTTGATGACGTTGAACCCTTCTTCTGTGTCATTGGCCAACTGGATCAGCTCCCAGTGAACTATTTGTAGCCATTTGGCGTTCGCTCAAGCCTGGATGGTTGGTATGAGTGAGGCAAAGAATGTCTCTGCTGAGTTGAACAGTCTGTATTTATTAGGGTTTTGTGCCAAGAGCTCTGAAGATTCTGTGGAAATGTAATTTGATGCTCTCTGTTTCCGTGACACCCTGTCTTGCAGCTGTTCCTCCAACAACACAACATACATGGGGAGTTCTTCAGTTGTTGACTGGGGTATTTGTATTTGTATTTTTTTATTTATAACGCACAAAACCATCAGGCCCAGAGGCATCAGGGCGCAATTTGTACAAGGTTGCAGTAAAATACAGACAAAAATTACAATAGAAATTTTACAGTAACAGCATATTAACCGTCTTTCTAATTACATATATTACATAAGTTACAGTGCCACTGGATTAACAGAGGGTAAATCCTAGGGTGTGCAGAAATAGAACAGAGGTAGCGGGCCAGAAATGGTATCAGAGGAGGCAGGCCAAAGTATGTCAGGCAGAGACGCAGAGCATGTCTTAATGCTGGTCAAAGAGCCAAGATTTGGTTTTGGTCTTGAAGGTGTTGAAAGAGTCTTCAGCTCTGATAGTAGCAGGAAGGGTGTTCCATAGTTTGGAGGCTAGGACAGGGAAGCTGGTGCCCCCCGCTTTTTGAAGCTTATACCTGGGGATCGATAGACAATGAGTCTGGGCAGTTCTAAGTGGTCGGGTGGTAGAGTGGCGGGATAGCCGACTGCAGAGGTAGATCGGGGCTTTGTTAGCCAAGCATTTGTGTGTGAGGGCAAGTGTTTTTAAGGAAATTCTCTGCTTGACAGGTAACCACTTTAGGTTGGTTCTGGATTCTGAGATGTGGTGGTTGCGGGGGATGTTCAAGGCCGCTCGAATCGCATTATTCTGGGTAGTTTGGAGTTTGTTCAGGTTCTCTTGGCTGGTACCTAAGTAAAGAGCACTGCAGTAATCAATTTTTGCCATAATGAGGGTTCTAGCCAGTGTGACACTGTTTGGGGTGGTGAGAAACGGTCTGCAGGCTGCAATAAGTTTGCACGTGTAAGCAGAGGCATACCTGACAGCATTTATTTGTCTCGATAAGGATAGGGTGGCGTCAAGGTAAAAGCCTAGCGTTTTGGTGTCTTTCGAGACTCGAATGACATTACCGTCTATGGTGAATGACTGTTAAAATGGATCAAGTTTGCTCAGGCGTTGTGAGGTACCCAAGATAAGGAGCTCCGTCTTATCGTCATTTAGACATAGCTGGTGTTGGGCCATCCAGGCTTGGATGACCAGGTAGACGTCATTGAGGGCCTTGGTGTCAGCAAGATAATCACCTGAGATGGGAATGAGTATCTGGGTGTCATCCGCATAGTTGGTGTAGGAGACACCCAGACAGTCAAGCACATCAAAAAGTGGTTTCATAAAAATATTGTAAAGTGTAGGTGACACGCAGGATCCCTGAGGTACGCCGCAGTGAATAGGGGAGGGGTCCGCGGCTGCGGATGGTGCAAAGACCCTCATGGATCTGTTGCTCAGGAAGGATTTGATCCATGCCGCAGCGGAAGATGAGAAGTTTGCAGCAGAGTGGAGGTGCCTGCAAAGGATCTGGTGGTTGACCAAATGAAATGCGGCTGAGAGGTCAAGGAGTAATAGCATTTCTAGGTGTCCTTCAATGCTTCAATCTGGGTTTTTAGGTCTATTAGAGCAGTTTCGGTCCCGTGTCTGGGCCGGAAACTGGATTGTCGTAGACCTAGCAGATTGTTACATTCCAAGTATTTTTGGATCTGAAGGTAAGCTGCGCGGTCCAGAATCTTGAGCAAAAATGGTACTGTAGTGATAGGTCGGAAGTTCGTAGGTATGCTTGGGTCTAGGGAAGGTTTTTTGAGTAACGGGATTACCCACACGTCCTTGAGGTTGTCGTGGGACAATACCTGTTTTAAAGGAGGAGTTGATGAAGGCCGTAATGAATGGGGCTAGATCATGGGCAGAGTCCTTAATAATGGGAGCTGGGCAAGGGTCACCTTGGTAGTTGGATGGTTTAATTCTCCGGATGATATTTTCAACCTCAGTAATGGTGAGCGGTGAGAAGGCGAAAGGTTTGGTGTTGGCAGTGTCTAAAGGGGGGACCTGGCAGGGGAGAGTGAGCGGTTGTCAGACTTCAGGCTGTCCTGCTTGTCTTTAATTTTGGATTGAAGCGTGGAGATTTTGTTTAGTAAGGCTGCTTGAATGTTAGCACACCATTTACTATCTTTCGTGCATGTGTCTGGAGGGGAGACTGGAGTTTCGAGCTCTTTTAGAATTCTAAAGAGTTCCTTAGAGTTTGAGTCGGCTTGCAAAATACGATTGTTGAGCGACTCTTTTTTAGCAGTGATGATGGCATCTTTGTAGGTAAGGGAGGCAAGAAGGAAGCCATCTTTATGCTCATCAGATGGGTAGCTTTTCCAGCAATTTTCCACACAGCGTTTAACTTTGCGGAGGATTCTTAACTGTGGAGTGAACCATGAGTTAAGATGTGCTCGTGGTTTGGCCTTCCTAAGTTTGATGGGTGCCATGGTGTCTATAGCCGTGAGCATGGTTTGGTTGTAGGTGTCTGCTAGGGAGGTGGGGTCAGAGCATGCGTTGGTAGCCGCGTTGAGGGAAGGGAGTAACAGAGGGAGGAGTTGTTCCTTGGTTATGTTTTTTTTACTACGAGTGGGGGGTGCTGGGGCTATCGGTGTCGGGGCTAGTGGGATTGCTTCGATATTGAAAGTTATGATATGATGGTCAGACCATAAGCATGGGGTATTCTTGAGGACCTGGATATTGCAATTGGAACCGGCTAACCAATCAATGGTCCTGCCTTTGATATGGGTCGGTTCCTGGATGTACAAGGTGAGGCCAAGGTCTGTTAGAACATTCTCCAAATCAATTGCCACGGGATCTTTTGAGTCACCACGACCTAGATTGAGGTCGCCTAGCATGATTGTTTGTGAATTGTTTTTCGTTTTGTCGAGGAGGAGAGTAGAAATTTCACTGACAAAGGTGGGTGCCGGGCCAGGGGGCCTCTAGATAAGGTGAAGAGTAGCCGTTTGGTTGGGCGTTAGTAATAGTTAGATTAACAGCAGTTCAGCTGATTCGAGTTTGGAATCGGATACCACTCTTAGGTCAAGGGAGTTTTTGTGGATGAAGGCCACGCCACCACCTCTGGATTGGGCAGAGGCGCGGTCATAGCATGTGATGCCGTAGTCAGGCGGTAAAGCCAGGGATAGAGCGGGACCAGATGCGGCATGTAGCCAAGTTTCAGATATGGCGATGAAATCAAGGTCAGCAGTGGTGATGAGGTCAGCTATGTCTAGAGCGTGTGCTGTGAGAGATCTAGCATTGATTAGAGCGCCCTTGAACACAGGCAGTTTAACCCCTGTGTTAATGGTTTTGCATATAGGGGTGGATGAAGGTGAGCTGGGTGGAGTATGTGAGATTTGCTTAGTGGCATTGGTGCGGGAATGTCGTAGGCGGAATCTGGTGCCAAGTCTCTTGTTTCTGAGAATGAGGGGGCAAGGTTGGTTGGGAGTGGGTTTCATAGCAAAGTGTTCCAACCAGAGAGCTGGGTCATTAAGGTATTGGTTAAACTGGTTGCTGGGGTGGTGGACGCCTGCGGTGGATGCTGCAGGACTCATAGGGTTCGTTATATGGGACATTATTAGATTATAATGTGGCAGATCAGGTTTAACCCCAAGGGCAAGTGTAGTTGCCGTAGGTAATTGAGTGACTTGGGCAGCGTGTGGGGCTAGAACGTGGTGTAGTAGAAGGATCACATTGACGTGCATGATGGTAGTGTTAGCTACCTGAGTGGGATACCTATGTAGTTGTTCACATGGGACAAAATTGGGTCTCATTAGATGGGGCAGAGGTATCCCAGTGGCTGAGAGGCACAGGCAGGGCAACTTCTAGATTTGACTGATCACAAATGGCTAAAAAGCACAGGCAGGGCAACATCTAGATTTGACTGATCACAAATGGCTAAAAAAGCACAGGCAAGGCAACATCTAGATTTGACTGATCATAAATGGCTAGAAAGCACAGGCAGGGCAACATCTAGATTTGACTGATCACAAATGGCTAAAAAGCACAGGCAGGGCAACATCTAGATTTGACCGATCATAAATGGCTACAAAGCACAGGCAGGGCACATCTAGATTTGACTGATTCCAAATGGCTAAAAAAGCACAGGCAGGGCAACATCTAGATTTGACTGATCACAAATGGCTAGAAAGCACAGGTAGGGCAACATCTAGATTTGACTGATCACAAATGACTAAAAAGCACAGGCAGGGCAACATCTAGATTTGACTGATCACAAATGGCTAAAAAGCACAGGCAGGGCAACATCTAGATTTCACTGATCACAAATGGCTAAAAAAGCACAGGCAGGGCAACATCTAGATTTGACTAATCACAAATGGCTAGAAATCACAGGCAGGGCAACATCTATATTTGACTAACCACAAATGGCTAAAAAGCACAGGCAGGGCAACATCTAGATTTGACTGATCACAAATGGCTAGAAAGCACAGGTAGGGCACATCTAGATTTGACTGATCACAAATGGCTAAAATGCACAGGGCAGAGTAACATACAACTTGACTAGATTGATGTGGCAAAGATAGGGAAGCGATAATAATATTCAATTAGCAGATATGGACTGTCGGCTGATCAGGACGTTGCAAGGTAAGATTACTCAACATACAAATGAATAGGACGTCCGAGCAACATAGGATTTGTATGAAGTCTGTGCTACCATAGTTGCTGATTGAGTGGCATTCAAGGTGGGGGGGGCAGCGTTGCAGATCACACCTATAGCGGATGTCTATGTATGGCTAGGAAACATAAGGATAGTCTTTGAGGAATTCCACATAAATGTCAAAATGTAGTGTGAGAGGCAGGGTGCATAAAGGCACTTACCCAGAAAAGTCTTAGCAGTATGGCTGGAGTCGGGCAGCGTTTCTGGCCCCTGGCTCCTCCGGCTCACGACAGGCTCCAGACAGTAAGCCTTAGTGTGTGGCCTTCATGGGTGGGCCGTCGATTCACCTGCCGGCGATGATTGGCCAGTAAATGGAGTCAAGAGGCCAATCACACGTGGCCTGGTCCGGAGGGGGCAGTGAGCACCGAAGAGGTGTTGCAGGTGGCCATCTTGGAGTTGTGGGGTCCTCGAGGAGGCCAATGGCGGCGAGCACAAAAGAACGACAAAACACAGCTGCCGTTGCGCGGGTGGGAAAGATGCCCTCACGAGGCACTTCCCGTAGAAAATGGCACCCAAAGCAGATTTCACATCTGATTGTGCCGGAGGTGTGCGAACGTAGTGCGGTGGTCAAAGCAGCAAGGGGGCCCTCCCAAGTCTCACCTGTGGGACGTCTCAGCTGGCACCCACTCTTCTTGCATATGGCTATCAGGAATCACCATTAGGGCCGAGTACGGTGTGCCCAGGGCACATGTACCTCTCCATGACAGCGGGAGGTGCAAGTATGCCTGTTTGCCGCACAACCAGTAAGTGTCAATTAGGGCTGCTGTTCCTTTCTTCATGTCAGGCAAGATGAGTGTCTTGTTACAGTGCTTGTTTGCACCCGTGGGCACGTTCCCTTCACCATGAAAACAAAGTTCATATTGTATTTCATGCTGGATCTTGATGGGCTTTTCAAGAGCTGTTACCCACGTTAATTCGGCGATGTGCTGAGACCAAATTGGAGTGCATGTCTTATCGATCCATTGTAATTTTTCATTCGACAGTCCCCGCAATGATTCTGCTTTGCACATTACTTGCTCGTCTTGCCATCTGTTGTCGGTGAACATTGTCTCTTTAATGACGGAGCAGAGCACTCCTTGTGGCTTGCTGTTGCAGGTTTTTTCATTTTGCAGTAATTGTAACGAAATAGTGTGCGCTTGGTAGGTGCTTCTAATTCTACACAGTGCAAGATGAATAAGACACTGAGCCTCAGCAATGGGCACTTCTTGGTAATACAACTTTGGGGGTCCCCGAAGCATGGGTTATTAAGGAGCACACAAAGCAACTCTCATTAGTTGCTTGTTTTGCCACTGTGCTCATATCTGCATACCATTTGTTTGATTGATCTGGGTGGCCTGGGTCTTCTACTGCATCTAAACCCAGGACATGATATGCATTGTTCCCTTTTTGCCCCACCCCTCTTTAAATCTCCTGTTCCTCCCTAGACTAGTCTGGGCTTTTAGTAACTTCTGATACCTAATGGGGAATATTCCAGTTGCTGGTACATTATTCGGCTGCCAGTACATCGTGTCAGGTAATGGGGTGGGGGGTTTGGGTCTCGTCGTGCAAGTAATCACCACTCGAGGTAGGTTGTGAGGTTGTATGGACATTAATATGTGACCGGGTCCGGGTCCCGCAAAAGGGGACTTACCGGGCCATTCTGACCATGGAGGGCCCAGTAATTCCCTTTTGTGTGACCCGGACCCGGTACATCCTCATTCCCATTTGAGCCCCCATAGGGCTGAATGGGAATGGGGAGGATGCTAACAACAGGCCCATTAATGATGGGCCCATTGTTAGCATCCTGTTCTGCTCGTGGGTCCCACTCTGCACATCTGGTCTGGTCAGGTATACAGAGCGGGACAGAGCGGGACCCTGCAGAACTCGTAATGTGGTGGCCCGGTATGAACGGTGCCGGTCCATTACCGGCACCGTTCATAATCTTGGCCGCCACGGTTGTAATGAGGCCCATTACATTCAAGATCAAAAGTACCAATTACCGAATATTCAACCAATGGGAGTCTGATGGTTTTGTTTTTATGTAAGGTAATAAAGTTTGTAGATATATTTTGGGCCCAAATTAGTTTAAAACCATCCCATACTAGGTGGGTACCTTCTTCTATCATTTTCACTCCCATCCCCGTTCTTTTATGCCCACAGAAATAAAAGAAATTACCCAGTACATCCCAAGGCATAACAACATCGTTGCACTAATATTTTCCCTATTGCTATCTACAGATGTGTCGTTGCCATTGAGGGCCCACCTTTTAGCCATGATTGTACAAATAGAGTGAGATATAATGGGTTAAGCATACATTCAGCTTAGCATTTACTTTTCGTTCTTTACTCAAGGCATCTAAGTGCCAGGGGAATCAAGTAGAGAAAGGGAGAAAGGGAAAGAGAGAGAGAGAGAGACAGAGATAGAGAGAGAGTAAACAATCTAACCAGTGATATAGTTACAAATAATCATCTTGTATCTTTATATACATTTCTACCCCACAATATTTTTCATTATGTCCGCTACATCTCTTGTTACTACTTCATATTGCTGTTGTACTTTGTTATTCCTATCCAGTAGCATATTTACTTTTGTGTATTTCAATAAGCTCATGATACCACCATCCCTTGTTCATCCTGCTGCTCTCCTTGTGTCATTAGACTATCATGTGCTTTTCGTATGTCTAAGAGATGTATCCAGTATTTTAGGCCCTTTACTTTCACCACAATCTGTGTGCAATATACCACTTCATATGGACCATGAAATCTTCGAGCATTCCATCGTCGGACGAAACACCATTTCTCCAGGCATTAGTTGTGTGTTGGGGCTGTCTGCTGTTGCTGTTACTGTATCAGTTTCATTTTCTCGTGTAAATGGTGGTGCAATTTGTTTTGCTATACTCCTTACTGCTCTCATCAGTTGTGTAAAGTATTCTTGGAACTGTTGCCCTAATATTGTAGCTGTTTTGTGGGCGTCTGATGGAGAAATCGGTGTGTGCATGCGTCTGCCTGTCACTATCTCTTGCGGGGACAGGTGGTGGTCTTTACTTGTCTGTGTTCTCAATTAGAACAAGGCTAACAGCAAGCAATATACCCAGTTTTTCTTTAGGGTGTGGCACAAGTTCGACAATTTGCTTTTAAGAAGGCCGTTTATTTTTTCTGCCATCCCGTTCGCTTGTGGGTGGTAAAAGGAACACAATTTGTGCTTGATGCCCAATAAGGATGTTACTGCCTTAAATAAGTCATTTACAAAATGCATCCCGTTGTTGGAACATATGACATCACAAATTCCCCATCGTGGGAATACCTCTCTCACTAAAAATGTCACCACACATTTCGCGTGTGGGTGGGCGCAGGGCCCTGCTTCCAGCCAGCATGAACAAATGCAGACCACCATAATGAGATATCTTGCTCCCTTGCACCTTTCTCCCATGTCTGCATAATCCATATGCAGCTCACGGAACGGTCCGATGGGGCAGGCATGGTCCCTCTTAGACTTCTTAAAGTCATTCCTGATTTGTATGTTTGGCATGTTGTGCACTCTATTGTTAATTTTGCCACGTGTTCTTGTAATTCTGGAACAAACCAGTATGTCTTCCACTATATGTTGTTTAGCTGTGTGAGCTGGGAAGTGGAGTTGTTGGAACGCTATTTGTAGCAGTTCCAAAGACATCACTACCTTCCCTGTGCAATTTTGGTGCCACAGGAGGTCTGTAGCTGACTGTGTGCATCCTCTTTTAGCCCATAATTCCTGTTCCTTAATTGATGCTCTTTTTTTGTAGGTCAATTATCTGGGATGGGCTTCGAGTTATATCCAGCTTCTATTTCCTCCTCCACATTTGTTTTCAGTATGTATTCTCCCTTTACATCTTTGTTAAAATATGCGGCTTCTTTTGTTGGGGCCTCTGCAGCCGCGTTTCCCAATGAGATGACATCACTGTTATTAGTGTAGGCCTGGCACTTCACCAGGGCTACCACCATGGGTTCTGCTAATAATTCTATTAATTCTTTCAACAATTCTTTGTGTTACACAGGAGACCCATCTGCTCTCCTGGAACCTCTGCTTCCCCACCTTGACAATCCCTTGTGTACTGTCGTTGTCATGTATGCCGAATCTGTGTAGATTGTTACTGCGCATGCTTTCGCTGTGTGAAGTGCCTCTATTAATGATACTGATTCTGCTGCCTGAGCTGAAAAATGCATTGGTATTCTTTTCTGTATGATTATCTCATATTCCCCATCTTCCAACCGCACTACTGCTGCTCTCACATGCTTTTCTCCTGTTTCTGGACACACTGATGCTGACCCATCTACAAAGTACACACCTCTCCTTCATCTAGGGAATTTGGTTTGCTTTGGGTATGTCATCACCTTCCCCTACATATGTGGCACAATCATGGTTTTGCATATCTTCCACTGTGCATGCTTCTGTGATGAATGTTTCTGGGTTTACTGTTTTGCAATGCACTATGTGTATGTTTGAACTGGACAATATGATCTCATATGCTGTGGCTCTCTGTGTTGTCAGTGTCAATTTTGATTTTTCAAGAATGGCAAACAGGGAGTGTTCAACAAATAGTGTCACTGAGCACCTCATTACAATTGTGGCGCTTTTTACAATGGTGAATGCCGCGCTGCAAGAGCCAGTTCGCATGCGAAGTGTCCCTGCCTTACCGTGTCGAGTGTGTCACTGTAGTAGGCTAGGGGCTTGTGTCCTAGAGACGTTTTGTGTGTCAATACTGCTGTCATGAGTGCTCCTTTGCAGTGTGAAAATAGGAAGAACTTGCGGTCATAATCAGGGTTGCTAGTACTGGTGCTGAAGGTGTTCAAAACTGTGTTAATTTCTGGGGTCCACATGATACCTGAACTCTCCTTCTGTGCTTCCTTTAGTGCCTGTAGCAATGGTCTGGTGTAAGCTGCATAATATAGTAGCCATGCTCGGCATAATTACATATGCCGAGAAATTTCTGCATGTCCTTCACTGTGTGGGGCCTAATGGTAGCACATGCTGCTGCTGCCCTGTATGGGAGTATTCGTTTACCATCTTTTGATATTAGCTGTCCCAAATACAGCACTTCTCTGAGGCAGAACTGTAATTTCTGTCTGTCCACCTTGTACCCCTTGTAGGCCAGTAAATTTAGCAATGTGATTGAGTTTATTCTGCACTGTTCCTCGCTTTCCCTGCAAACTAAGAGGTTGTCTAGATACTGAATAATTGTCCTCTTTGTGTCTATGTGGCCAAGGTCTTCATATAGAATTCTATTGAAAATGCTTGCGCTCTCACAATATCCTTGGGGCTATCTACAGTGCTCATATCTTTTTCCCCCTAGGGTAAAGGCAGTCAGATACTGCGATTCTGGGTCCAGCGGCAGTGAGAAGAATGCATTTTTCAAATTGACCACTTTGAAACAGGTTGCAGATTTTGGGATGCTAGACAAAATTGATGCAGGATTTGGACAAGTGGAAATTCCATTTGTATGATGTCATTAAGTGGGCGTAGGTTCTGTATCATCCTCCAAGCACCGCCCTCTGCTTTTTTAATTAGGTAAATTACAAGGTGAATTTGATGGCACAATCATCCCTTGTTCTAGTAGGGCGTGTATAGTCTCTTTTATTCCCTCCTCTGCTTCTCTTGACAAGGGATATTGGGCCTCATTACGACCCTGGCGATAAGTGAAAAACGATGGTGGTAAATGGTTACCGCCATCGTTTTCCGCTAGGTCCGATCATGACCCGTGACCGTTAACTTGGATGCCATTAGCGGCATCGTAGTTAACGCTGCCGCTAACTGCGCCAAGGGCGCGCGCACGCGACCTCCCACACCGTACTTAGCGCCATGGCGGAAAGGTACGCGAATGCCGACCCAAGCGGACATGCACCTAACGCCATCACCCAGCCCGTTAAGTACCTTACCGCCATGGTGCTAATTACGCCATCGCGAACCAACCGTAAATGGCCATGTAAAGTGAATGCAGCTGCCACAGGTGCACAGAAACAGCACAGGTGAAGGCAATACAGACTCAGGAAGTACAAAAAGAGCACACCCCACCCCTTCCCACACCCAGTCACACTCCACAATGATACCAATACGACTAGGAATGTTGGGGCTGGAGGACCTGATAGCAATGCAAGTGCTACAACAGCAACAACAACAGGCAGCACAGAGGGGACGCAGGAGGAGAAGGAGGGCAAGGCATACCCAGCAAGCCCCACCAGCACAGCCAGTGCCACCACGCACGCAGCCCCCAATCCCACGCATCAGAGCCAATCCATTCAACCTCACTGCTGAGCAGATCCACACCCTGTACCGTTTGGACCGGGACACCATCACCGCCATGGTAGACATGAAACACAACGACATCGTCAGCATGATAGAAACTCCAACCGCCATCCCACCCCTACTGAAGGTAGTGTCTGTACTCCACTTCCTGGCCACAGGCACCTACCAGCACACAGTGGGGCACTTGCATGGCATTTCACAACCATTATTCTCACGAACACTCATCCAAGTGCTCGATGCCCTCCTCAAGCACACAGACGACCACATCTCATTACCACGGACTGCGCAGGAGATTGCAAACACCAAAGTGGGTTTCCATGCACTAGCCGGCATACCTGGTTGCATTGGTGCCATCGACTGCACCCACGTGGAATTGGTGGTTCCACGTGCCATGGAGGTACCGTACCGCAACCGGAAACAGTTCCACTCAATCAACGTGCAAATGGTCTGTGACTCCAACAAGATCATCACAGATTGTTGTGCCCGATTCCCCGGATCAACCCATGATTCTATGGTCCTGAGGAACTCCACAATACCACGCTACATGGAGCGACATGCAGGCCCAAGATCCTGGCTACTCGGTGAGTCCAATGTCATGACCATGGAAATGTGAAGTGGGTAGGTGAATGACGTACCAATGCATACCTCACCTGGCTGAAAGGGGGGGGGGTGATGCATACTCCACCTGGCTGAAAGGGGGGGATGATGCATACTCCACCTGGCTGAAAGGGGGGGGAATGATGCATACTCCACCTGGCTGAAAGGGGGGGAATGATGCATACTCCACCTGGCTGAAAGGGGGGGAATGATGCATACTCCACCTGGCTGAAAGGGGGGGGGGAATGATGCATACTCCACCTGGCTGAAAGGGGGGGGGGAATGATGCATACTCCACCTGGCTGAAAGGGGGGGGGGTGATGCATACTCCACCTGGCTGAAAGGGGGGGGAATGATGCATACTCCAATTGGCTGTGAGTAGCAGAGAGAACAGAGACAGATGATACCCTAAAGCAACCCAGACTCCACCCAACACCAGTAAAGCCAATACCCAATGTTTGCAGCCCTACCATGTGAATGAGGTTGTGTCCCAACCATGACACAACCATCTGCAAGTGCATTCTACCAATTCAGACCACATTGTCAACAATGAAATGCACCTACATGCACGTCACCAAACACCATCAACCGATAGGCCTGTCCCCCATAACTGCCCACGAAGGAGGCACATGACGGACAGAAACATCAACACACCATTACACAGACAGCAGGACCCCAAAATGTCCCTATCTACATCAGCATTGCTCACTGGGGTCATGATGAGGCCCACAGCAATGTTGCAATGATGTGCGCATTGCCATCACAGGACATGTGCCAGGCCAACTAACCAAACGGCATGAACGGACACAGTGAATGGGCACTCACAATGCACTCCACCCCTCTGCATACATTGGGTGATGGCATGCAAAACAGGCCATGAGAGCCATGAGCATATACTGGTTGCATTGTGTGAATCAATTAGTGCATGTAGAAGTGAGCCAAAGTAACAGTTGGATGCAAGCCATGGTGGCACATCATGTTCTTGATCAGACGTCATGACTGACATATACATTCTCGCCTACATACAGGTGATGCAGGCTATCCCCTGAAGAGGTGGCTCCTTACACCAGTCCGGAACCCGCAGAACCAGCACGAGGATGACTTCAACCGTGCACATACACGTACCCGTGTGGTCAAAGAGCAGACATTCGGCCTATTGAAGGCACGGTTCCGATGCCTCAGCAGGTCTGGTGGGGCACTCCTGTACCGCCATGAGAAGGTGGCAAAGATCGTCATGGCATGTGTCATGCTACACAATATGTGCGTCAGACGGAATGTGCCCCTGCCCCCTGACGCAGAACTGCAACCACCTGACGATTAGGATGAGGAGGGTGCAGATGGGGCGGCACCTCATGGAGGAGGCGATGCACAGGAGGGGCGTGAAATGCGTCAAAATATCATCGACCACTGCTTCTAGCACACACGGCTGGTGTGTATCACATGGAGACTGCACTTGGGGCACTGTGTGTCTCTGGGACATGCACACTGTGGACTGTACACCAATAAAGCACACATATGCAATGAAAATGTCCACACATTTCATTTCGTAAAAGGAAAAAGTGCATTTCAATCATAAATTGTCGTGACACACCCCCTCCCACGTCCCCCCTCCCCCCTGCACACCCCAACACACCCCCTCCCACCTCCCCCCTCCCCCCTGCACACCCCAACACACCCCCTCCCACCTCCCCCCTGCACACCCCAACACACCCCCTCCCACCTTCCTCCTCCCCTCTGCACACCCCAACACACCCCCTCCCACCTCCCCCCTGCACACCCCAACACACCCCATGTAAGTGTCTACAGATGCCTGTGACAGTCGCCACAGGCTGTTACGAGCCCCCTCTCCCGGCCCCCGGGGCACCCCTGGCTGTGGAGCGCAGGTTCTGTCCAGAACGTCGGACGGGGCTGCTCTGTGCAGAACTGGCAGCAGAGGATGTCCCTGCCTGCTCCCGTGCATGCACGTCCTGTAGGGTGTGGGAGAGCTCAGTGAGCACACGACGCAACCCGGCAAGTTTGCCAGAAATGTCCCTTGACATGGCCTGCATAGCATCCCTCAGGGTGGCAGTGCTCTGCGCAATTTCGGCCCTTAGGGTCTCCGTGGCCTGTTCAATGGTTGCCCTAGCCCCCACACATTCCGCAGCATGCTCAGTCAGCAGCGTGGACAGATGTTGCTGCCGTTGTATGATGTCCTCGAGGGATTGCTGCCCCTGCTGGGCCATGCCCAGTGCTGATGGTGTGATGGAGGGGCTGCTCCCCTCCTGTGGACTAAGAACTGGGCATGGGGTAGAAGGCCTCTCCTCTTCCTCTGTGTGCCCCTGTGTGTGATCCTCATGGGGGCTGGCATTTGACAAACAGGGGGAATGTAGAAGGTCAGTGGGGCTTCTGACGTCGTGCTCCTTAATGTCAGAGTCTGAACATGCAGCAATTGCAGCTGTTTCACCCATGTTGCTGCTGGCCGCAGACCCGGGGCCTTCTGTGGCAGGCAATGTTGGTACAGATGGTGCTGCTGCTGCTGGCCTGCTGCCTACTGGGGTGCTTACTGGTGGGCCGTCCGGTTTGCTTGCAGTGGATTCTGCTTGTTGTGGGGTCTGCCTCACTGCAGCTGAGGTTGAGGGTGCGGGGATGGTATTCTTGGCCTTCTTGGCTCTTTTCGTCGCAGGGGTGTCCTGGTCCTCGGGGTGTGATTATGTGCCTGTGGTGGAGCAAAGGAGGGAGGGCGTTATTGATGGGTCTGCGGACTTTGGAATGACAATGATTGACATGATTCTGGTCAGTAGATGAGGCAGATTTCAGGCAGGGCCATGCAGGTTGTCTCCTTTTTGTGTGGAATGTGGATGGAGGTATGTGGGTGCCAGCAATGTATACAGGGTGGAGCTCGCATGTGGCTGTGGGCAGTGTCCAGCTAATGTGTTGCATTTACACTCTAGGGCAACATTGTGCTACACATGAATGGACTGCAGTGACTATGGCATGTCTTGTTTGAGGCACCTACCTTCATCGCCTGATGTCGGAACTCCCCTTTCCATCCCTCCGACGCCTTCAATGCCTTCCATGCCAATTGTGGTCGCACATATTTCCTCCCACGTTTGGAGTTTCAGTGGGGATTCCGAACCTCCACTGGTACCCAGGGCAAGGTTGCGGTTCGCAGAGATGACGGCTCTGACCCGTATGCAAAGGTCATCCCAACGCTTCCTGCACTGCTGTGGGGTGCGGGGTACGGTCCCCACCGCGCTGACGCGCTCAGCCACCAGGGCCCATATGGCCTTCTTTTTTGCTATCGCCGGCCTGGTCATTTCCAGCGAGAAAACGACAGCTGCATTGTCTTGCAGGGTCTCCGCAAGCATGCAGAGTTCCTCCCGGGTAAATCTTTCCTGGCGCTGGCGGTAACATGCCTTCTTAACAACTTTAGGCATTTTTGGGTGGTTGAATGGGTGGGTGATGGGTTGGGACAGGTGTCAGGGTTGGATCTGATGTTGTTCGGAAGGATGGCAATGGATTGTGTTTTTAAAGATGGCCGACGTGCTGTTTCCCGTTCCGCCGCGATGACGCTATTTCCGGTTCTGCTTTTTACGGTGACCTCTAATTGCGGCCACTGCTAATTACGGTGGCCGCTACTTACGGTGGCGGAAGTGCACCTTGCTCGCCCTACGATGCCGGTAGGGGCCCTTTCCGCCATGGCGTTATTTACATTAACGCCATGGTGTAATGCTCGTGCGCGATGGGTCGTAATGTGGCGCTCTTTACGCCATCGGCCCACGGCGTAAACGCTCATTAGGCCATGGCGGTAATGTCGGCAGATTACCGCCTGGGTCGTAATGAGGCCCATTGTTTTAATCGGGGTAACACCGCACTCGGTTTAAGCTTCATTTTAGCTGGTGTCACTTCTTGCAGGAACCCTACATCATGGGGACTTGTTATCCATAATTGGTTGTCACTTGTTGCATGTCTTCGTTGAAAACTGTTGGCGGTGCTCTGACAATGGCCATGAGGGGATTTGTCACTTGTCTCTTTAGAACCATTATGTCGCAAGGAATACACATTTCCATTATAATTTCCCCTTCAGTGTCATGGTCAGTGAATAATTCTTCATCTGTCATGCAGTGCTATGTTGGCATCTATGCATAGTACAGTTCTCCACTCACACCCATGCGTGTCCAACCCTATCACTGCTATTCGCTGTGCAGATACTTGCACATCATGTAAATCTAGGGACAATATCAACCCTGGTACTGCCTCGGGGTAGTACCGGAAGGCACACACCACTCTTGTTGTGTTATTTCAGGCACTGCTTTTGACAATACTTGTATCCCTTGAATGAACATGTCTGGGTGAGTTGGCACTCCCCAAACCATAATTTCATTAGCAATTATGTTAATCAGCAACATTGCTCTCATGCCACATATACCTGGTGTAGAGCACACTATTCCCTTTTCTGTGAAGGAGATGGTCATATTAAGCTTACTAAGGAGATCCTTCCCTAGAAAATGTATTGGCGAGTCTTCATGGTACAATAGGGGAGCTCGCACTGTTTTTCTCTCCACTGTTACGTCTAGATATTCAGTGTAAGGAACCGTGACCACCGCCCCAGAGAATCCATGCATTTCCAATTTTTTGTCTGAGAGCAGAAACCAGCCTTCTGTCAGACACCATTTTTCCCACCCCTCAATCCACCATGAAGATGAACTGCTTGTTGCCTATCTCACCAGTGGTTCCTCGTCTGGGCTTAGGGTTGTTGATAGAATTGGACACGCAAGTGCTCTCTGTGGGCTGTCTATTCTGAGTGTCTAGTCATCTCAGGGTGTGCGAAAATGTTGTCCGCCACCACTGCTGCACCTCTGAATGGTGCTGGCAGGCCATTTGCTGTGGTAGCGAATGGGTTACTGCGGGTGTTTACCATGTGGTTATGTCGTGTTAATCACTGCTGTATGCAGTGTGGTGGTACCCTTTGCTCTTGTGCGTAACAGGGATCAATTTGTTCTCCTCTTTATCCACCCATGGGCAGGCCATAGGGGCTGCCTGGGTGGGGGTGGCCATACATTTGTTCATTCTAATAGTATGCCATGGGGTGAGTGCGACATTCCCTTGCAAAGTGGCCCCACCTACCACATGACCAACACACTCCTTGTCCTCCACCCCGGGGTCCATGTCCTCCATACCCTCCTCTTTGTTCCTGGGAACCCACATCGTCCTCCTCTTCCAGCCCTTCCTTGCCACTGGGTCCCTCCATATTGCTCCTCTCCAGCCCATTGCTCTTGTTCGTTTGCTGTCCAGATGGCTGCCATTCTTGCTTGTATTGCTATTTGCCCCTCCTCTCCATCTCCCTGCCACTCTGTGGGGAGGGCAGCGGCTACTGACACGTCGTTCACCAGCTTAGTCTGCACAAGCTTCGCTTCATCTTCCAACCTTTTCTGTGTGATTTCATTCTCCCTTTCTTTGTTTCTCCTACAATGATACACTATGATGCTCTGTATTTCTGGCCAACCCTTGGCTTCTATCCCAGCAATTTTATCAAGAGCCTTCTGTACCTCCTTTGGGAGGCCTCTCTTAATTATGAAGTAAAAGACAGAGGTGGATTGGTCTCAAGCCTACCCGTCTCTGCCCTCCACATATCCTGTACCCGCACGATGTAAATCGCAGAATCCTCGTCCTCCCCCATTGTGCATTGCATTGCTGATTGTAAATCGGGCGTGTCTGGGAATATACTGCTCAATGCGTCCCAGACCTGTGCCCTTCCATTATTAAATGGTGACCCATCATGGCGGTCACAATCCAATGTTACCCCTGTGAAACCGGCCTTTACCCACACTCTGTTAGCCTGATCACCCACTGCGGAAACCAACAAACATTTGACGTCACCAATTGCTGATGGAACACCCCCTGTGTTTTTCTCAAAAGCATATATCTATTTGCTCGCCCCCCCAAAAATAATGGATTGGCCTTGTCCATCTGTGCCCAGGGAACATAGCAGGGCCTCCCCACCGCCTTAGGTATCAGTGGCATCTGTAAATTCGACTTCCCTTTTCCTTTACTGACCTTTGTCACTTTTTTCTGTGCTAGAGCCATTCTCCCAATTCTGCTCCTTAACCTCCTGGTGTGCCACCCCTCCTCTTCTCCCTCATCACGAAGTACTGTTCATCTAGGTAAGGACACCCCTCCTGCCCTGGCTCCCTCCTCATATTCATCTAGATTACTCCAATATTCTTCCTCCCTTTCTGATGTAACACTTCCTGGTCCCGTACTCACCTACTCTTCTCCCCTCCCCACTCGTATTACCTTAACAGGGGTGTTATCAATGCAGAATAGGAAGTCTCCTGACTTCCATTTGTCTTCCGCTTTGTCTACAGGGGTTGTTGGTGTTGGAGGTGGTGGACTTTGTTTGCCCCCGGGAAGAGCTGGCTTCTTTCGCATAGATCTCTTAACCGTCTCAGCTCAGCCTGGCTCATAGTTATCTGACTTTCCAAATCTTGTGTTAAACGCCCTAAATTCACTGGTGGTGCACACGTTGGCCCATACGTACCTTTGGGTTCATAAGGGGGAGACGGCGCTGCTGCCAGTGTGGGGAGAGTACTTGACTTGGACGCATACATGGGGTCAATGTATCCTTCGGCAGGTTTTGCTAATAATGGGTACAGTTTTTTGGGTCCTTTGCCCTCCTCTTTGTCTTCTCCCCCCTCCTCCCTTGGCCTCGCTGCTTTGGGAGGCTGTTCTTTGTCATTATTTTTAACCTATGGCACTTCCTCAAACAGTCTCCACAAATCTAGCACTTCTCTCCTATTTTGGAGCTGTTTACCTTTGTATTTAATTGTCAAATGTGTTGCTACGAGGTCCAATACTGCCTTGTGAAATGACCCTCCTTCTGGCCATATTTGGGAGGTCCCATCCCCTTTTATTTCAGTTAGCCACTGCTCATGATATTTTATTATTTTCTCCCTATACACAAGGAGGTGCTGGCATATGTGCATGAAGGGTGTGTCTGCCCTCATCATGTGTCTTCTCTTTCACTATCGTGTGTTTGTGTGGAGGTTTGCTCAGTCTAAATTACTTCTTACAGTACCTTGATGCACCGTGTTCACCACATAACCCCTTCTTTTGCAACTTTTCAGCAGTACATTTTAATCATACTTTTTCTCGGCAGTGTGCAATACTAAACACATTCACAACCAGAATCAACTAACGAAAAACACTAACCATAAAACATTAAACGTGACACATTGACGTACGTTACTTTACACCAAATAACATAGAACATAAATTCTACCTGCCTAGACCCCTACTACTCCCTTTCTCTAACTTCAGAATGTGTCCCTTATTTCTATTACCCTCATTCACCCTCCCCTACTCCCCTTTAGACCGACCTCTAAAGACTTACTTCTAAAGATAGATAAGGAAAAAGAAAAAGAGCACAACTAATGAGTCTGGGCCTTCTCCTAATACAAGTCTCCCAATTACTTATTTTCTCCACTGCTTAAACTCCAGTACTAGTCAAGACAGCACTATGCAGTGCCACCTTCCACCTCCTTTCGGAGCTAGGTTCCTGTATCTCCTTTTACCTCATCACCTCTTATAACATCCTAATGGCTATATGCAGGAAAGAACAGTCAAAGAAGAATGCCACCGAGCCTCGCACCCACCAACTATCCCTCAAGTACCCCCAATCTGACTCCCTTCCCTTACCCTTCCTTTTATGGTCACTAGCAATCGATACTCACGTGTCTGTATTGATCCGAGAGCCTCCGTGCCCGGTCAATAAACAATCAGGGTGCCGCCCCACAATCAAGAGCCAAACCCAGCTCTGGTGAGCAGTAGGGCTAGGTATTCGCAAAGCTGGGACCCGTGGAACCTTCTCAGTAGTGTACGTGTTTCTAAAAGGTACCAGTTGCCATAGGTAGGCAGCCTTGATGTGGGTGCCCCGGAACTCGCCTTGTGGCCGGGGCACTTCTCACATCAAAAGAAAAAAAGAATGCTATTGTCTCGGGATCACCAAATGAAAGTGGTCTCATCCCACAGCTACAGTAATACACTACAATAAATGGACACCAATGGACACACCCCAGTAGGGAATGAGACCAGGAGAGTTTGCGAGTGAGTAAAAGGTATTCTTTATATAAAGATAAAGTGGGGCACGCAGAGGACTTTGCTACTCCGAGAGCGTTCTGCCAACATTACAGATAAAACACATTATAAGTCCAAAATGCATCATCCATGACGTGTTCTATAAGGGATACACTAATGTATTTCATTCGACAAGTTAACACAAGACATTAGACAATAAGTAATGGTGCCGGAGCTGGATTGGCTGGGGTTGTATTTGTTACTTCTTGAGGCGTGTGGGGCAGCTGGGCTCATCAGGGAGGGGCGAAGGGTCACATGAGTCCATGCAGCTGTATCTCTACTTAAGCTAAGCTCACAGTAATCATAGACATACAAGATTTAATAAGACATTTGAGATTCATCACAACACATTGTCATCTATAAATTGTTGCAGTAGGTATGAACTCTTGATCTGGGCCAAGGGGGGGCAGAGGTGCGCTGGTTCAGGTGCCTTATCTTGGCGGGTACTGTCGGGGTACATTTATAAAATGTATCAGGGATCAAACAGCGATGGCGAAAGTTGTTAGTACGTGGAGAATATATGTTTGCTCAGCATTAGTTATATGCGGGGGCAATCGAGGGTGGCCCATGGCCAGGGGTCCCATCCCTGCTACATGAAAGGAGTAAGGGGTTTAAGATTCAAACAGGTAGTAACTCTTAAGATGAGGGTTGCTGGGCAGGTTTGTAGAGACAAATCATTTCCATGAGACAGGCCTTGGCACGGTCACACACACAGCAGTGATCTCAGAGGAAGGCAAGAGATACAATGTCAGTTTGTAATAATTTGCGCCCAAGCTTCCGTGAGAACTGGATAGCCACAGCACAGACAGAGGGGAGGAGGTGGGGGTTGCTGGGCTGGCCGTGTGCGGTGCTGGACAGGGGAGAGATGCAGGCTTGCTGCTGTGGATTTCTGTGTGGGGCCTAGTTAAAGATGGAGTTGTGGTTAATACCAAATTGAGTCTATGGGGTTCTGGAGAGGCATTGGATATGTGTCATTCAGTAGTTACCTTGCACCCATCATCAGGGCCAGGCCAAGGATACTTTGCCAACCATTGAATGAGCATAACGTGAACTTCACCCAGAATGTAGGGGGGCCCAAACGACCCTTTCTCTCTTACAATAGTTTGAGGAGGAGTCTAGCTGCTGCGTTTTGGATACGTTGCAGTTTCTTCAGTAGGTATTCTGGCATTCCGAGGTAGAGGCTGTTGGCATAGTCAATTCTTCAAATGATGAGGGTGATGATTGTAAGTGTCTTATGGGTGAAGGACAGGAATGGTAGGGTTCTTTTTACTGAGTGTCGGACGAAAATACATTTCTTGATTATTGCATTTACTTGTGGTTCTAATGTTAGCGCGTCGTCCATTAGGATTCCCAGATATTTGACTATTTTTGATGGTGTGAGTGCTGTTCCTAGTTCTGTGGGCCATGGGATATAAGTGTTATTTTCCAGGTTTTTGGATACAATCATGATTTATGTCTTGCTTGGGTTTAGTTTTATGGTGTTTGTGTTCATCCAGTCGTAGAGTTCTTTGAGACATTCTCCCAGCGTTGTGTTCTCTTCTTGTGTATCTTCGATTTTATAGATGATTTGTGTCCTCTGCGTAGTTGTAGCATGTAAGGTTTTGTTTTTTAATGATCTTGATTAGCGGAGCCAGGTTGATGTTGAAGAACAGTTGGATAGGAATTATCCTTGTGGTACTCCACAGTCGGTGTCCCGTGGAGCGGATTTGAAGGGTTTTATCCAGACAGTTGACTTTCTATTTGTTAGGAATAATTTTATGCAGAGTAGGGCTAAGTTTGTTATTCCTATTTCTTCTTTTCTCTTGATGAGGATGTCATGGTTGACTGTGTTGAAAGCAGCAGAGAGGTCGAGTAGAATTAGGGAGAGTTTGTGCCAGAGTCTGCATTTGTCTTTAGGTCATCCAAGATAGATAGGAGTGCCGTTTCCATTCCCCTTGTGGGTCTAAAGCTGTCTTGTGCCGGGTCCAGCTACTGGTGTTTTTCTACTTGTTTTTGTGTTAGTTTGTAGATATAGGTTACTAGTAGTTTTGCTGGGTAGGAAATGTTTGAAATCAGTCTGTCGTTAGAGAGGTCTTCCACGTCTCCTCCTGCGTCCTTGAGTAGTGGTGTCATGTGCGCTGGTTTCGATGATCGTGGTATTTTCCCTTTTGCGAGTGACAGGTTAAAAAGATTTCTGTAGTGTCCCAGTCGTGCGCCCTGTGTGAGGATTGATTTGTAAATGTCTCAGGCGCAGGGGTCCATAGGTGATCCTACTTTATTGCAATGTTTTACCAGCTTGATGAATGGCTCTACTGGTATTTGGGGAAGCTTTGGAGTTTATACTATGCTTCCTTGTTTGGCGGGATTGGTTTTGCATTTGGGTTGAACGGTCTGCTTTGTATAATTTGATGGATGTCCCTGATTTTTTTGTTAAAGTGGTCTGCTAGGTCATTGCATAGTTTCTGGGAAGGTACCAGTGTGTTGTTGCATCCCGTTGGGTTTCTCATTTCATTTATGATGTTGAACACTTCTTTTTGGGTGTTGACGGCTTTGGTGATTCTGCTGTCGTAGTGTTTCTTTTTGGCTTCTCAAATTTCTTTTTTGTAAGATCGGATCTGTCTTTGGACTTGTGCTTTCTTTGTTCAGTTGTATTCTTTCCTCCATTCCAGTTCGAGTTTCTTGCTGTTCTTTTTCTTGGTGCTGAGCATGAAGTAAACCATTTTGCCATTGCTCTCTTTTGTGACGGAGTGAAAGATTTTTCTGGGTAGATGCCATCAATTGTTTCAGCGATCCATTTGTGAAGTAGCTCTGTTTTCCCATTGAGGTCAGCTTCGTCCAGGTTAGTGGCAGTTGGTTTTGTGAGTTCAAGTTGTTCTATTCAGTTGCTTGCTTTGACCGCTTTCCAGTTGCTTTTTGTGAAAAATAGGAGTTTATCGGGCTGCTTGGCAGCATGATTACAAACGGAATAATAAGGTGATCGCTCCAGAATATCTGTATTGACGGTGCAGTGGTGATAAGACTTTTGGTGGCGAAGATTGCATCAAGTGCGTGCCCCACTGTGTGTGTTGCTCCTTTGACCAATTGTTGTAGTTTCATGGCTTTTAGTTGTTCGATTAGCGATTTATGGGAATTTGCGTTTACTTGTTCAAACCAGATGTTGAAGTCCCCAATGATTATCAGATCTTCATGTTGGATGGCTATGCTGGTGATGGCTTCTACAAAGTTGTTGACAAACATTGCATCGTATGTCGGTGGTCTGTAAATCATAATGAATTTTATGTTGCTTTTTGGGTTTACTTCCAGGTGAAAGACCATGTATTCACAGTTTTTGATGATTAGTGGTTTGTCTGTTTTTATTTTCAGGTGTTCCTTGAAATCTATTGCAAGACATTCTCCTTTTTTCCTTTTCTGTTTAACTGTGTGCACTTGAAGTTGTCGGGTAGGCAGCTGTGGATTGTGATTTTGTAGTTGTCATCCAACCATGTTTCTGTGATGAATAGGATGTCAATGCCATCATCGCAGAGCAGGTCGTATCTCTCGGGGGGTGTTTTGACATTGCCCTTGCGTTGATTAGGTTGCAGTGGATTTTTGTGGCTTGGTTTTGTTTGTCTTTTAATATCGGTTTTGTCTTGTGGTTGTTGCATTTGTTAGCTCCCATCTTGCTCTCAGTGTTTGATGGTGGTTCAGTTGCGTCTGTGTCATCATTGAGTAGGTCCTCTAGGTTAAGTATTGGGTTCTTGTTTTCTTCAGGTTCCTCTTCTATATTTTGTTGTAGTTGTGGGAGGTGTTTTGTGACAAATGGAGTGAGGCTGTAGATTTTGTTCACATTCCTTATGGGTGTTTCTCTTCTTTTCCTGTATGGCTCCATTTTGTTGTTGGTTCATCTCACTACATTGGTGAAATTGACTTGTTCCGATGAGTTGTTGGTTGTGTGGTATGGTGCTTTCCTGGTTGGATTGCGACGGTTCTTGGCTTCCTTAAGTTTGTGATTGGTTTGGTGTCGGATGGTCTTATGACTTGGTGTGTCAGGTGGTTGTGGGGGAGATTGGGAAGGCTTTTGGGGGAGTAGCCCGGGGGATCCTTGCCTCACCATTGGATTTAGCAGGGGAGGTACAGGGAGGTCCTAGGATGGATGGAATTCAAGGCTCATTGTTGGGGTTTCTGGTTAGCTCTTTAAGGGTTTGTCTAGTTTTAAATATAGCAGTCAATGAGAAAGACCCTTTTATCTTTTTTTTTCTTCTTCTGGACAGTGGGGTGAAGGGCCAAGTTTCAGAGCACAGTGGTTATAGAGATAGTGACAATCCAAGGTCCTGGCACAATGAGGCTTTATGACACAATCAGGCTAAATGCGGAATGCTGCTATCTGGTACAATTGTGTTACCTGGCACAATTAGTCTATCTGGCAAAATCAGGCTAAATGTGGAATGCTGCTATCTTGCACAATTAAGCTATCTGGCACAATTGGGTTACCTGGCACAATCAAGCTGAATGTAGGATGTGACTATCTGGCACAATGAGACATTACGGTACAATTAGGCTATCAGGTGCAATTGGGTTACCTGGCAAAATTAGGCTTTATGGCACAATCAGGCTATCTGGTACAATTGGTTACCTGGAACAATCAAGCTAAATGTGGAATGCTGTTATCTGGTACACTTGGGTTACCTGGCACAATTAGGCTAAATGTGGAATGCTGCTATCTGGTCCAATTAGGCTACCTGGCAAAATCAGGCTATCTGGCACAATCGGGCTATCTGGGACAATTAGGCTGTCTGGCACAATCAGGCTAAATGTAGAATGCTGCTATCTGGCAAAAATAGGCTATCTGGCACAATTGGGTTACCTGGCACAATTAGGCTATCTGGCACAATCAGGCTATCTGGTACAATTAGGTTACCTGACACTATCAGGCTGATTGTGGTATGAAGCTATCCAGCACAATTAGGCGTTATGGCACAATTAGGCTATCTGATATAATTGGGTTAAAGGCAAAGGTAATAAGGAGGTTTTGCTTTGGCCAGTTCAGTGGGGGGTAGTAATGGCTGCACCCCCTGCCCGTAACCACACTTAGTCAGTGGCTGCTGGTTGATGATTGCAGGCCCCATAGGCTAACACAGACCAACATGGTCTGGAGCGGCTTCTTCCACAGGCGCTGTCCTTTGCCTTGGGGTCCTTATCCGCTGGGGGTTGCCATGGGCAGGGCTGCCCTCGGAGTGATGTTAATAAGGTCTTTGAAGTCAAATGTGGGGTCTGCTGGGGCCAATCAGCCAGCAGAGGGTGGGAGGGAGGCTGGCTGAAGCACAGGGAAGTGGCGAGGAGGAGGGAGAGAGCAAAGAGGAGGGGAAAGCTGGCACCGAGTGCTGTATGGACTGGAGCTGACCTAAAATGTTAAGGATTCCCCAATGGATCCCAGATGAATTTTGTTTCAGTAAAAATTAAAAATGCAGCACTGTGTCCCTAAGATTTTACTCACCCCGGTCTGCACTTGTAAGGAGTCTCCTGGGGCTCAGGTGCAGTGGGTGTTCAAGTATCGCTTTCCGGTGTTGCTGTGGCTGCTGGAGCCAATCAGCCAGCAGAGGGTGTGTGGGAGGCGGGCTCAAGCACATGGAAGCAGCGAGGAGGGGGAGGGAAGAAGGAGGGTGGGAAAGCTGGCGCTGAGTGCTGCAGGGACTGGAGCTGGCATTAATAAGTTAATGATTCCCCCAATGGATCCCAGATTAATTTTGTTTCAGTAGAAATGAAAAATGCAGCGCTGTGTCCCTCAGATGCTGCTCAACCCGGTCTGCACTTGTAAGGAATCTACGCCACCATAACTCATGCCACCACCAACATGTACTGCTAAAACTAACATCCAGGACATCAAAGATTACATCACAAATGACATAATTGATTACATCATTGATGACATCAAATGTGACATCAATTCTGATGGAAAGTCCCTAGAAGGGTTCTGTTTATAATGCTGCTAGTAACATATGAAGTGTGATTGGAGACATATCATGAAGTGCCCCGTGCATCATAACATTCACTTATTAAAACATAAACAACGTATTGAAGTGTTCCTGTTAATCCAGCCAAGTACCCATGCATACACATATGCAATATCTGTAATATGGACCTTCGAAAAAGAGTATTTTTAATCTGGTAATATTGGCCAATAGAATCATAAATCCAAGTGTATCGGAATCTTGACATAAACTTGAAATTAGGAGCTAACAAAAGAAGAATAGCTACACACATGTGTTTGTACAAACAATATATATATGGAAAGTATCAATGCATACAAATCTGAGGAATAGACAGGAAAACTCTGGTAAGGAGGAAACAAACACCATCACCACAAAATGACATTAACATTCGAGTTTTTATGTACACAACAAAACATTCTCTGTCTGGGGCCTGCTTATTGTCCCATGTATGTGCACCAGGAGCTGAGACCAAAGCCTAATGAATGTACCTTAACTACAGAGCACACTATTAAGGTGTACATAAGAGCACCTACAAAAGAGCACCTTTAGAGTATGCATATTATGTATTCAAACGCAATGTGACCACATCAAGTCATCTGCTTACAATTCTCACTCTCACTGAACAAAAACAAACACCCTTGATATGTGATGCCATCAGTGATGTCATCAATGATGTCAACTGTGATGTCTTCTTTGATGTCCTGGGTGTTAGTTTTAGCAGTGCATGGCGGCGGGACGATTTACGGTTGCATAGCTTTACAATTGGGAGTTACTACATTGGGCATTTATTTACCTTTTTTAAATGTGGTTTCTCATTTTGTGGAGAATTAGCAGGCATCCAGTCTGTCTGGAAGTATTCCTTCAGCAAGCTCTCTTTTCGGATGGCTGTATGGATACCATGTTTCATCCTGAGCTGGTCATCCCTCTCTCAATGACTTTTGTCTCCAATCCGCACTGGGATCAGTCATGTAGGTGGATTCAGTTCTTCTACCCTGCCCACCTCCTTCCAGAAAATCTTCAATGTTCATCTCATATAAATTAATCCTCCCTTGAATCTGTATGCATACTATTATATCTGTTTGACTCCTTCCCAGCTTTGTGATGAGGTGTGGTTTACCCAAGTCCCATGTGACTGCAAAGGGAGGGGTGAAACTCGTTCATAGTGTGAAGATGGCAATTTATGGGACATAATTTTGGGTATGAATGTGTGAGTTCATTAAAATGATTGGATTCTGTAGATCAGAGTGCATGATCACATGCGTGAAAGATTGCATTGTGCTAAATATTTCAGGAGAAAAGAGTTTTTCCCATTTTTATCCAACTCTTTCCATGACACCGCCTGTGGATTACATATGGGGTAAAAGAAATATTTTCTATCTGTAACTGGTCCCATGTTGATCGGACCTTGCTTTAAGAATATATGATTTGTTAATGATTTCATTTTGGATTTAAAATCCAATTCATTTGCTTTCTATTCCACTTTTGAAAATATAGATTCTGAATTCCTCATGCAGATGTCACTGTTGATCCATGGGAAACAATCTCTTTTCATTTTGAACAAGCCTTGCTGGAAATGTGATTCTTACTTGAATTAAACAAGTCTTGGGCCTGTGATCATGACCTCATGACTGCATGCTTAAGGTGAGGGCTGTTGGTATGAGATGAATTTTCAGACAGATCCAAGTTACCCCAAGAAACAACAGCAATATCCAGGCCTCTTCACTTCGAGGTAAATATTATACAGTGAGATTGAAAGTGAAGTACACACATGTCAGAGCAAAATGGGACTTAAATGCTGCTTTTTTATTTACATTGCATAATACTTTAGTTAGAATTTATCATATGGAAAATACAACCATTCAAAACAAATGACAGGTTTGTAACACACACATGGATTTTCCTTGAGGATTTAAAGCTCTGAATATCTGTCCTTAGGCCTGATAATGTATCGGGGATATGGGAAACACACTCTTTATACATGTGGACAGTTTTGAATTTCCTGTGCAGTTGTCAGCATGCCCTTAGTATCAATGATCAATGAGACAATAGCTCAAGAATTTCTAATTTTCATTTGTGTCCTTAAAATATGAATCAGTTCTCTGAATTTCTTCAGTACTGATATGCCTGTGTCTACATTCAATTTAAAGGCCTTGGAAATGGTTGCAGTTTATGAGGTTCACTTTTACTTTACTGAATAGAAACGCAATCCAATAGGAAATATACTTTTGAGAATGGCGCCTCTCTCGTTCTTTCAGAAAGGCTTTTCAGTTGTTTGTTTATTTTAGGGGAATAACACTCTGTTTTATATTCCCCACATTGTAGTATCAATAAGGGTCAAAGAATCAAAGGCTACGTGATAGTAATGGATTTTGGGTTATTTTAGTACTGTTTATTTGGGTAGATGTATTAAAAATTCTGATCTAGCCATTGGCTACTGAAAACGAGTGGCTAACATCTATGCTGTGAATCCCTGCAACATGTGACAAGCCATTGAAATGATATTGAATAATGGTTAGCATTTGGCAACTTCATACTATGAAAATGGCCATTAACACAATATTACATTTAGAATACAATGAGACATTAACAGAACGTTGTATACTATCCATTGCAGTGTGGTTTGTGGTTGTCTATGTCCTTTGTTAAAACATGGCGTGCAACATGCTACATCACCACATGTATGGCTCAGTGAGACCGTGGTTGGTAATTGTGATATGCAATGTGCCAGTTGGCAGTTATACGGGAGGCCATGTAAAATGTACTTCCATTTATGGGCCATGGGTTTGCACATGGCAGAGGCTTGCTTGATATAGCACCACATAGCTTAAAATTGCATACGATAGCCCAACACAACTTAACAATGTGTATCATGGAATTCAAAAGCCTGAAAAGGATTGTTAATGCATTTGTTTATTCGAGTGTTGCTTTGAATTGGAATTGAACTTCCATTGATGACATCTGGGTTGTGGTGTGCATGGGTGGCAATTTAACTGAAGTGCCATATTGTATTATGTCACCAATAGTAGATATACTTTTTTCTTACTTTTTTCAAACTTAGAATAGGGATAATAATGCATTCAAAACGGCCTCAACACACTCCACCAACTCTTCTCTGCAGACGTCTCCTGTTTCCACTTTCTCATTCTATTAGTGACAGGTTTTCTACCTCTCTTTCTCGGTTCCTCCTGTAGATACATTGTAAACTACAAGAGACAGAGGGTGAAAGCTAAAGAGTGTGAGGGTGCATAAGGACTCCTCTCAACTACATGCCAAGGGAATCTGGGAGGAAATTAACCTTCAACTCTTTTGTTTGAGAGGAAGAATGCCCCAGGAAGAAATACATCCCCGCATTTCACCTTTACTAGTTTGCTGTGGGCATGCTGAAGGACTCTAAAGGCCATCCTATCGTGCCAGGTACTTTTATCTGTGGCGCCTACAGGGGCTTTTGCCTGTTACTGCAAAGTGAACAACAAATGACAGTATTTTTCAGGTGTTCATCAGCCGATCAGGATATGGGCCAGAATTCACGGGTGTCTCCCCAAGTAGTCTACCCCAGAATCTCCATCAGAGCACACACCCCTTTCAGATGGCACATATTATAACAGGCCAAATATGATCCCACGTGCCTGGTGTTACATCTCCATAATCTAGGTCGCAAAATGTTGCTGAATCCATGCAGAAAGTTCTTCATGGCTAGGTTGGTGAGGTGTCGGCCAAGAATGCTGACCTTCCGCCAAGCGGTGGCATGAAGAGATGACCCAACCCAATAGGCACATTGCCCGGATTCCCTTGAAAGCAGAGCTGATAAAAAGTCTCTTAAATTCCACTCTATCAACATAAACCTCATGCCATCACTGGACTTGATGACTTGATGCCACAATGACATAGGGCCTCATTACACGGATGGCGGTAAGGATTTACCGGTACCGGTAAAATACAGGTACCGGTAAATCCTTACCGCCTTACTACGAGGTCCCTTTGCGGGTTGAGGGATTTAACGCCTGCTTTTTGCAGGCGTTAAAAACCAACCCGCAAAGGGACCCAGGGAGCTAATTACGGTACCGCAATTTGCGGTACCGTAATTAGCGCCTTCCCCATTCCCATTGAGCCCTATGGGGCAAAAATTGGAATGGCGAAGGGCAATGGTGGAAGGGGGGATTACCGCCCCTCCAACCTTGGAATGGGGCGGTAAATCCCCTTTCCGCCAAGGCGGTGCCGGTATTTTACCGGCATGAACCATGGTGCTAATAGCACCATGGTTCTCCGCCATCCGTGTAATGAGGCCCATAGACACGTCTGGCACCCCTTTATTTTATTCTAAATTCTGCCCTAGACAATAGCTACCCCAGAATATTCATCACGCGTTTCAGCAACTGGACCTGTCACTGAGAATATGATTTTCACATGAGTAGTCAAATCGATTAAAGAAAACACTAATCTTGCATCCTGAAGTGATTTCAGGATAAAAACAGAAGAATTCAATGTGGAATGACAGAATCTGAAGGACAACTTTTTGATAATGATGGGGCCTTTCTTCATATACATGCATTTCAGATCAAGGGCTGGAGGGGATGTACCCATGTTATGTATTTCCGATGAAACACCTATTTCTTGCATTGTTGCACTCTTTTATCATCAATATTAGAACACCCATTCCTTCAGGATCTGCCAGACAGTGAGTTTTTCTAAAAGGTTATTTGCACACCCTTCTGACTTTGCAAAGTTAATTCCCAAAAATATGACTAAAAAACTTGAGAAATTGGACAGGGCGATATCATGATTCCAGACTGGAATACCCATTGTGAATGACCCTCAAATTATCCTTAAGTGCTTTTGTGTGGCAGCACTGCTTTGTTATGCAGTGAGAACATAGCACATCAAGCTCATGAAAAGCTGTGGTTACCACGTATGATTGTGCCCCTGCTGGAATGATTGTGAAGTGGACATGACACACACATCTGTTTGCTTCATGCACTATAATAAAACTTTTTTCTATGAGTGTTTTTAGTCATCCCTCCATTGGGCGTGAGGGTGATCAACACTTGATTTGTGTTGGGTGCACTGATTAGTAATACAAGCAGTAGTAATAGGCACAATCTGGGTTGATAAAAAAGCACCTGATAATAATGAGGGGGTTTATTTGGTCAAATAAGTAAATGAAGCTGAACTTGCTACACAGCGGTTGGTGTGATTAAATATAACTCTACAGAAGCACAGCACCATATGTGTCTTTTCATCCATAATACTTCGGCCACTATATATAATGAGTTACAATTTTTTCTAATTTGTTCCTGTTTCCCTATTAATACCACTGGGATATTACCTATAGATATCTAAGGTTTGCTGCCCATGGCCACGTGCTAAACTCATCTTTTAGCCCATTACCTTTGGGTCTTCACTGGAAGATATCAGCTATGCAACACCATTTTCTTCATCAAATAATCTCTCTTTGAGAATGCAACTTTATTTTCTCAGTTTACCTCCTAGTTTACCTCCAATCTTATGTTTGGGACCACCCTAGAGTTCTTTTACGGATAATTTCTTAATAGAAACAGCACAATGTGTGGAGCCTGCACACTTTCTGCCTTGCACCAAGGATGAGTTGGAATGCCCTGTTTTTCATGCGATGAGTAAGGCACCATTAAGGGACCAGACAACTGCACCAACCCTAATTTTGAGGACCAAAAAAAAAGATTGCATTAGCTGAGTTTGCATGAAACTGTCTCAAAATGTCTCTGCAGGGGACACACGCTTGTTGCTGTTCTTCAACCCTTTGACTGTCTGAATATTTGCTCACAACTAATATTATATTACCTCCATATAACACTCTCAGTATCCTTAAAGCGAATCTAATATAAGTTAAAAGGTTATTTAGAGAGTGCCAGGAATGCAAAAGGTATGCCCAGCATAGGCCTGATGCTGAGTTAGGGCCCACCCGATGAACCCATTTCAGGCAATATAAACAGAAACATAATCAAATGTAAATTATATGCTAGCAGGAGCATTAGAAAAAAACAGAGCTAGGCATAGGCTGACTGGCCAAAAGGTTAATGCCCTATGGGAAACACAACCAGTAATCCCAATATTTCTCTACTCATAATGATCATTACTAGAAAGAACACACCTCTTCAAAGACGGCAGTTGCATTTCAAAGCACTAGTATAACACATTGGGCCTCATTACGAGTATGGAGGTAGCCATGGTGCTATTAGCGCCATGGCTGCCTCCATACCGGGCTCCAATACCGGGGTCTGTGAATGAGGGCCCGGTAATTCCTCATGCACAGAACCATTCCTCATTCCCATTCAGCCCCCATAGGGCTCAATGGGAGTGGGGGTGGAGCTAATAACCCGTTATTAGCTCCTTGGCCCCTCGCGGGACCCGGAAAGGACGGTCCTCATTATTAGCACCATGGCTACCCCCTTACCCCTTACCACATTCCGGGTCCGGGTTCTCGGAATAGGGATTTACTGGGTCATTCCAACCTTGGAGGACCCGGTAAATCCCCATTCTTAGAACCATTTCCCATTCCCATTCGAGCCACCATAGGGGGCTCAATGGGAATGGGGATGGAGCTCATAACGGGCCCACTAATAGCGGGCCCGTTATTAGCTCCCTGGTCCCTTAGCGGGACCTGCCTCATAATGAGGTTTTACGTCTGTTGCGGGTCCCTCTAGGGGAACTTGTAATCAGGCAGCCCGTAATGAACGGTACTGGTCCCGTACCGGCACCGTTCATTACGGGACCGCCAGCCTCAATAACTGTATCTCTAGTTGCAGAGCTGAAGGAATATCCATATTCAAAGAAGAGCACTTCATACGCAACTTAAATTATTTTAAAGCTGCTTAAGTGGTACACCTTAACAATTTGGCATACACCAATCTGTCACGAGGCACTGTGGCATTTTAAAAATAGTTCAGCAGGCTCCGTTGTTGTGTATGTTTCCAAGTGATTGAAATAACCAGAATTTCATTGGCGGGGATGTTTTTCTCTCCAGAACTTTGTGCGTGTATGGCAGGAATTGTTGAGCATCATCTTGAGAATGTAAGGTGAATGTGACCATTTCTGCACAGATTTGGTGCTAAGGGTTAATTGCAATTTGGCCACACCTTTATTGTGAAATACAGATATTTAGCTCCCCCATCAGTGGTATTTGACGACATCTGCCCAATTCAGAGGTTTTAATGCATAGGTTTCTTTTGGAGACCCGATATGGGATCTACAGAAATATATTCTTTGCCAGTGGGAACCGTAAAAGTTATTTTTTAAAACATTTTATTTCACCACTTTCCGCCTACAATGTGAAGTTTGCAACAAAAAAAAAGATATGCACCAGTGGTTCAGATCACTGCTGTTTATTTTGATGGAGAAAAGGGTTAGTTTTCCTGCATTTCCCATGTAAAGGGATGATAGGGTGCATCAGAGATTCCCATCTTTTCGCCCCTTTACAAGGGTCCATAGTAAACTGTATTAAAAGGAAGTGCTTGTACCTGCCCTCTGTTCAGTACAAAAAAAAAGGTTTTAAATGTTTTTTTTTTAAATCCACTTTAGTGTTTTTACCTCCACCTTTAACATGGAGGAAGGTGGATGTTCTGCCGAAAGTCGGGCTGCAGTACCAGTGGGAGTATTTCCAGGGAATTGCACCAGCAGTATGTTATGTAATCCCGAATTTGACAGACAGTAAACATGGCGATATTTGGCAGATACCACTGGATTTACCACTACTGTCAAACTCTTATGGCAGATAACACTGCCATTTCCTTCTGGATGTTTGGTTGCATTTCTGTGCAGGACAGCAAGTGCACTGCATAGCGGTTTTAAGTGATGCAAGTAAATGTTGTCTATAAACGGTGACATTGAAACAGCATTTTGACAGCAACATTTGCATAGCGATTAAGTCTAGCTGTGTTTTCTTGAAATGGATCAACATTTGTAGAGTCTGACTACGTCATACATCATGCTCATTTTGGGCTTTTTGGTAGGTACAACCGTGAGTTCTTATCTAGTTTCACATTTTGCAGTTAGGCCTTTAGAGGGTTATGTTTTTGGCGTACTGCATACAAATACAGGTGTGTAGTGTGCAAAGTAGGAAGAATACTGTACTCTAACTTGCAAGCGATGTCTGCACTGATTTTGCTCACAGAAACGTTTAGTAAGATGAAACCTGTGAGTGTAGGAACACATGAAAGTGCCATGTTACTCACAAGTTCTTGGAAGACATGACCTATGGATGCGCGTGCTCAAGGCGGAGAATTGTGAATGGTGACTGAGTAAGCAAGACAAAGAGGGAACTGTTCCCTTCCTGCATGCATTTCTTCGAAAAGAAGAAATATGCTAAGGTACATGCCATTTTATTTGTTTTATGACGTTTGTCACATTTCACTGTTACAAAATGGATGAAATCCTCATTTGGATACATTTTCAAGCCAACCACTGTGCCCATTACTCCATTGATCAAACCTTGGCCTGCTTACAGGTTGTAAAAAACCTCTGCAGTTAAGGCAAAGTGTCAGTATACCTTCTAAACCAGCGGTGCTAAAAACAGACATTTCTAGTTAGTTGTGTTGAACAATGACTTGTGGGTACAGAGGTAGTGTCATGCCATGTAATTGTAATATTTACATATTTTTTGATGTTAATTACAGGCTACTTTTCATTCTGAAGCACAGTTTCATTAAATTGTGTACAGTGTAGATAACAAGCACTCACAGGGACAGATTCTCAAAACATTTTGGAGCGCATCTCCTCAATTGCGTCAAAAAAAAGTAGTGCCCAATTCACAAATGTCCTCTGAATGAGCGGATCCCTAGATGCGCTCATTCAGATGCCCTTTTTTACCATCTTTGTGCACTTGCACAAATAAGAGGGCATGTTGGAACACTTTAAAGTACATGCCGAATTCTAAAATGGGATGTGCTTTAAAATGCTGGGAGGGTTGTCCCCCGGCGTCTTTTGAAATAAGCACAGGGGGCGGCACAAATCCTGACAGGGTTATTTCAGAACCAGTCATGATTTTTTATGGAAGTTTAGCAGCTCGCGGTTTAAACCATGACAGACGTTTGCTGTTCCATCCCCCAAACAGGGATTGAAATGCCCTTTTAAACGAGTATTTCACCGAGACGGGCCCTTTCACGCCCCTCTTGGTGCAATAGTGTCAGGAGCATGATGCATGCAAGCGGGTTTTGCTACTGTCCAGCACTTCCAGAAATGCTCAGGTCAACTTTAACATCATGCCTTCTCCCACCACATCAGCTTGGGGGAGACCTTCAAAGACTCCCCTGAGCTGGCAGGGCGGGAGTTTAATGGCATGGCGGAAGTCCGGACCGCGCTACCCTGAGGCCAGCTGTGGTCTGCAGATATGTACTCTTGTTAGAGTTCATGTAAAACTGTTGGACTAACACATCTGATTATATGTTACTCAATTGAAGCCGAGACCTGAAAACGAGTTCTCTAATTTAAATGTGGTCATCTGGCCATTCAAATGTTAGCTGAATCCTGCTCCAGGGTCCAGTGAGGCATGTACAGAAGACCATGCTTTTCTGAGGTATTTTATCATCCCACAGCTGAAGAGGACAATGCTTTTACAGAAACCCCTCTGATGTGGGGGCATCCATAGTTGCCATGCTTTCACAAATATGCAATCGCATAATCTAAATCAGCTGATCAGATTTTAAATGCAGCACGAAATCCCACCACACGTTATGAAAAACAGCACTGGATGACGTAGCTTGGAACAACTTGAGAACTTTGTTCAGACAGGAATGTAGGGGCATGCTTGTGGTGAAGCATAGATTGTAAAAGAATGCTGCTGTGTGGTGTTGTATGGAGGGGAAGAGAAGGCTGAAACTATATATTTTACAGAGTCCTAGACTTTGCAGTAGAATAATTCTGGTAAACTAGAAATCTGGAAATAGTGAGAAGAACAAAAGAGAAACAAAGAGTAAAAGATATTAGGGAAATATTAGAGTGCTAACCTAAGGGATCATTTAAGTGTTAGCTGACCAATATGCATGGAACTAATTCCAAGGCAAAAGGGAGATCCAAAATCCAGGAATGTCTGCTCCGTTGGACCATTTAACTTCACATGCAATAGTGATGTGTTGCGAAGTGAAATGGTGGAACAGAGAAATGCATAGGGAAACATGCATGTGCAGTAATATGCCTTGTTTTTATTCCAAAGATATCCCAAGAGCATGTTTCTCTTTCTTTGCTTTGGCCGATTCAAGGAAATAACCCTGTCAGGGAGGGGGAGGGACCCCTCACAACCAGTGGCAGGTGACCTATCAGGGTATAGCTTGAGCTTGTCCTGCGGGGGGGGGTTGGGAGGGGTGGCATGGAGAAGATGAGAGCAACCCCAGTGCCTGGTTCCCCAGAGTGCCTGAATATGTACAGGGCTATTGGTACCAATGCACCTGTCACAACAATACCCATCAGTGCCTGTCCTGGCTAGGTCTCTTTCTTCCTTTTCAGTAAACATGAGGACCTAAGGAACTCTAACTCCTGAAAAAACGGTCAGAAATCCTGGGTCCCGAGAAACAAGGCAAAGTAACAGAAAACCAAAAATATCAGTACCAGAATGCATCTGGGATCAAGTACGATAACCTGGACCAGAGGAACAAGAATAGAGTCATAACCAGAAGAATGAGAAACCCAACGCCTTACCCACCAACCCCAAACAGACCAGAGGGGAATGGTGTGATGATGGAAAATTGACTGAAACTGCAAACAGGCTGCAAGGGAAAGGGCAGATCCAGAAATCCTACCCAACCAGGTTTGGAAATGTAACGCATAAACACTTGAAAGGAGTCACAGGGAACATGAGCAGCCTCAGCACATGGCTATCAGCACAATAGTGGGGACTGAAAAGGTGGCAGGGCTTGAAGCCTTTCTAAAGATGTTCTGGGGAAGTCCTGGCCCCCAGGGAATTAGTTCAGCTAGAGATTAACTTGATAACAGGTTATGCAGGGCTATACAAGGCCAGAAGCTGGAAAAGAGATTGAAAGGTGTTTAATTTAGTTTGTGAGCAGTGAAAGTGTCCCAAAGAACAATGGGGGGTGTAGAAGAGTGTTGTGAAGGAGAGGTATTGTGTCAGGAGCGATGTTACCAATTGAGTTGTTTGTGAGTGAGTGGGAGATCGACTGCAGGAAGGATAGAGAGGAGGTGGAAAGTTAAGAGTAGGTGTGAGAAAGGATGTGTGAATGTGTGTCTGTGTGCATGAAACGTGCTAAAGATGGAAATGATAGTCAGAAGGGTAGTGGAGAGTAGAGGTACGCATAGCGGTAGGAGTGAACACTAGTGGGAAGGCTACGAGTCGTTGGGCAGGGGCAGGATAGCAGAGATAGCAAGAGAGTGGCAAGAACAGGGAATGGATTGTGGGGGGAGAGAGAAGGAGGAAGGTATGAACAGCAAGAAGAGCATAATGAAAGCAGGGTAGAATCCAGTTAGAGAGAGGAGATAGCAGAGCTGGAGCAGTTAGATCAGTGAACAGAGAGTGTGGCATGTGAGCGAGAGAGTGAGAGAGACAGAGTGGGATGAAGGGGTTGGGATGAGAGAGTGAGTGGAGACAGGGGAGTAACACAACTATGTGGAGTTAAGAGAAGGCCATAGAGTAGCCTGGCACAGTAGTCAGCTCGAGAGAGTACTGAAGATCAGATTAGGGGCTTAACAGTGTTGAAGGAAGATGTCTTCTTTTTCTTATGTTGAGGAGATTAAAAATCTGGTCGCAGTGACAGATTTGGAGATGAAGAGCAAGAAGTTATGAGATGGGTCAAAGACAACACCAAGGTTGCGAGTAGCAGCATTGTAGGGAAGGTAGTGGGGAGAGAATTGAAGAGGGGGAGAGGAAGAAGTTAGCCTATTTAGATGGGAAATAGAGAACTTCAGTCTTAGTGGAGTCGAACATGAGCGAGTGAGATGCCATCCAATTTTTTACTGTAGCTCTTCAGATAAAGAGGGAAAGGAGAGGGTCTGAGTGTCAACAGCAAAGAGCTGATATGACAAATGAGAAACTATAGGGGGAGATGAAGGTGCCAAGAGCAGAGGTATAGAGAGTGAAGGGAACTGGGGAGGTACGGTTGTTCCATGAAACCTGGAATTGTCTGGCTCAAGATATGAATTAAAGACTGTATTCTCAAATACTGTACATTTACACATAGACACATATTCTACTCTTTGTCATTGGTTGGCCATAACAGTATTTTACTACAGACATCCTGATGGTAGGCCACAGAATAATGACTTTCCTTTTGTATTACTCTTCTCAGTAACTTCACTGCCATGCTAGGTATTTGAAGTGATGGCTTACCTCTTGAACTGCCAGTAAATCTTTTTCGAGTTTCTGATGCAAAAATGTGCTGTAAAATAAACCAATGTGATACATGATTTAAAGATATTCTTGGGGAACAAGGTTCAAAACAAGGTTCCATTTTTATGGAAACAAATAATTTACTTTTACTACAGAGAAGCATAGCCACGAAAGAAACGCGTACAAAAGAAAGTCACGTTGAAATGGCTATCTTCTATAGACATCAAGTGGTTTGGTGCCACCTACGTCATCATTAAGCTTGACATTTTAAACCTGCATACACTAAGTGCTTTAAAGACTATTCAGTTCCTATTGGATATCAACAACCATTTAAAGGAGAATCAATTGGGAAAGGATTGGTAGAACACACTACTGCTTCTCCAACTGATGAACACAAATAACTGAATCTCACGCTGAGTGTTTGCTTGAGAGAAATAAATGTCACATTTCCACAAACAGGGCAACTATTTTCCTCTTCTCATTAAAGCAGTGATGTTGACAGCATGCAGGTGAAACACGCATGGCTACTATATTCAAACAAAGCTCTTGGAATCATTCAATTCTATTGCATGTGGTTTGGCTTCGGCAGAAATATGTCAAACATATCACTGTGTACACTTCGCTTTCGCAAATGCTTTAGATGAACATAACAAAGTAATTGGCTCACATGACTACATGTGTTACCCGAATGTAAGAAAAAACTATGCTAAACCTGAACATGACAACGAAGGCAATTTCCCACTGATGAGTGAACTGTTTGCAAAGTATGACCCCCCTAATGAAATCTATTGTCTGGGGAGCTTTAAGTAGTAATCTACATATACAGGTTGTGAGAGGCGTCATTATCGTGGGATAGTGACCCACCACCAAGTTAAAGCCTTAAGCCATAAATTGGGGAAAGTTAATTATCCCAATCAATAATGAACCTTGATGAGGTCTATATGGCTATATACGCATGGTATTAGTAGCAATACATGTTGTGGAGCTTTGGTCGGTGATGTAAAACATTTTATTTTAAGAGTGAGTGAAGTAAATAGACAAATTGAGTTAGTAAATTGAGTGTGGTTTCATTTTGTAATATTTAAATAAGATGGCTGTCTTCAGAAATTAAGCATTTTTAATTGAAACTTGGTTGAACTGGAACAGGCTTTACATGTGCATGCACTAGGTGTCATGTAAAAGTAGATGTTTTCTCAATAGGAAAGGGAAAGCATTTTCCAATGTTTTAGCTTTCTTTTTCCCGTGTTAAACAGCATGTCGCAGCAAAAAAAGTTCCCCACCAGACAGCAAATTGTTTGTTGAAAAAAACCTTTCCTGGTAATTTGAATGTTCAGAATGCACTCAATACCAGTAGTTGTTGACTACACTGTAAACATACTAATTGGCTGAGAGGAGTTGAATAACAGTATCGCAAGCATGTGATGCATGAATGGATCAATGATGCATGGTTGGAACATTGTGAAGTGATCTAGAGTGTTGAGGGATACGTTGGTAAAATGGTTGGGAAGAGAAGCGAGCGGGAGTGGTTGTAGCGAGGGGGGAGCTGGCAGAGAGGTGTCCTCAGGGTTGTACTGCTGAATACTGATCTTAAATACATTGAGAGAGCTAAAGGTATTTACATGTGAGATTCATCCACACTTCAATTGGAGATGATTGATGGTGAGGAGGCAACCCAGAGACAACCCTGCAGGAAATGTATGACGATATGGATAATAACCAGCAAGTCAACGTTAAGGCCAGTTGAGCGTGTTTAAGGATTATATTTCCATGCATCATCAAGTCCTTCAGTAAGTTGGATCACTTGAAAGGCAAGCACGCTGACCATCACCAGACATAGACGTGAGAGCAATGGGGGTGCTACAAGACCGATTACGGAGAGGAGGATTAAAGGAAAGTTGCATGTGCATGTCTGTACGTGACACCATTTGGATTTCGAAAACATAAGAAAAGGGATCATTTAAGAACTATAAGTGTCAGAATCGATAGGCTCTATCGATACCTTAGCCAACAGCCACAGCCCACCCTCACCAGCCACCAACACCAATCAACCCCCTCTTTTTGAATTTAAGGACATGACTGAGTCATTGCCCTCGTCACGTCTATCAAACCATCTAACTGCAAAGGGGACGCCTGCCCTGCGCAGGTCATTAAGGACTGTGCAATCCCCTTTGCGTCTTTTATCACCGCCTTCACCAACGCACTCTTCCCAGCTGGACTCAAAGAAGTGTGGGTCTGACCACTCCTCAAAAAACCCGCCCTAGACCCATCGTTCCCAGGGAATTACAGACCTATCACCACTGTCCCATTCCTACAAAAATGTTGGGACAAAGCAGCTTCCCTGCAAGTGCAAAAGTTCCTGGAGGACAACCACCTCCTAGGGCTTCGGCAATCCGGCTTCTGGCCGCGACATGGCACCGAAACGGCCCTCCTTGATCTTAAAAATCAGATGGACGGTCTTAGAGATGCAGGCAAACCAGCACTACTTCTCCTTCTGGACCTACCTGCTGCCTTTCACCTTGTTGATCACAAGACCTTATGCCACCATCACGTCACCGCAGCTAATTTCTCCCCCAGGGCCTGTAAATGGATAACCTCCTTTCTGCAAGAAAGAGTAATGAAGGTTTTTTCCGACACATCCTCTGCCAATCCCAGCCTCATTCAATGCGGTGTCCCAAAGGGTTCCTGCATCGCCCCCACGCTCTACAATCTCTTCACGAGGCCCCTCTTCAAAATTCTGGACGCCCTGGGCATCTCATACACCAACTATGCTGATGACACTCAGGTGCTCATCCCCCATTCGGGTGATCACACGTCCGACCTTAACACCCTCAACTCCATCTACGCCACTATCCAATCTTGGATGGCAGAAAACTGGCTATGCCTTAATATTGAGAAAACCTTCTTCTTATTGGATCCCCGTCCACCCTAGGCAGGCTGGACAAGCAATACAGCTCCTTCAACGTTGACAACATCCCTATCCTAGTCTCTCAAAAAGTCAAAACCCTCGGTGTTTACCTGGATCCGAACCTGACCATGGACAGGCAGGTCAATGCTATAGCTTCCGCCGCAGCCTACCACTCTAAACTGCTAAATGCCGTGAGGCCATATCTCTCCCAACAGAACTGCCTCACTATCGCCACGCCAATAAACGGCTCAAGGCTTGACTATTGCAATGCCCTACTCATAGGAACATCAGGGAAAAACCTTGCTAAACTACAACTGGCTCAGAACAATGCCCTTAGGGCCGCCACCGGTACTTCACGCAGGGACCATATCTCAGGTCTCAGAAAACAAGTCCACTGGCTCCCAGTCAAGGAAAGAATCATATTTAAAACCCTTGCCCTGACGCACCAATGCCTCCATGACATGGCCCCACCTTAACTTGCCTAAAGGATCGGCAAAACCTGCACCACCAGGCCAGCCAGAACAGCATATGCCAACATGATTACTGTTCCAAAAACTAACAGAGCACGCTTCCCCGCCATGGCTGCCACCCACTGGAACGCCTTACCACCACACCTTAGGCTAATTGAATCCCAAGATGCCTTTCGTAAGGCCATCAAAACCAAGCTCTTTGTGTAAACCTACAGGCCCTACATGTACATCCTAAACAATCTGTATGTTTACTGCTAATGTATGTACCAATTTGTCTGGAACATGTAATTTCAAGAATACTTGCTGGGTGGCTTTTTGTAACCCTTAAATATGCCTTCTTACGATCCGTTTTAAGCTCCCCAATGCCCGTGGGCTGTAGAGCACTCTACAAATGAAAAAATAAAAATAAAACAGAATGGGTTTTCCCTATACTAGTGGATAGAATATCTAATGGTAAGGTGAGAATATGTATGGACCTAAGAGATTTAAACAAAGCTCTAAAAGTCGAAAAGTACCCTTAACAGTGATATCAGAGATGTTGAATTTAGTGGGAGATGTTGACTTGGTTTCCACTATTACCTGTTGGCAGCATATCACCAAATTCAATGGCATCAAGGTTAGAGGAAACTCACTACATTTATTAATCCATTTGGAATTTACCGCTATATAGTATTCCCTTTGGGTTAGCATCTGCGGCAGTAAGGTTTCAGCGTATAATGACTCACATGTTTGGAGAGATGGTTTGAGTGCATATTTTTCAATACAATATTTTCGTAAATGGGCAAGCAAAGGAGCAGCATGATGAGTGGTTTTACAAAGAACAACCCTTTCCTGTCACTTCTCTTCCTGGAGAAGTTACAGGAAAAGGGACTCGCAGAGCAACGTAGTAAATGCAAAATTGGCAAGGTATCAGTGGGTTATTTATGTCATACATTATCCAAAGGAAATCAACTCTTGAGAAAAAACAAATAGAAAACCGCACAACGACTACAAAGGGAAAAAGGAAACATGCCTGAAGATATGGACAGATTTTGTAAAAATTGTAAATACAATTAAACACAAAAAAAATATATATCCAAAGGAGGATATAGACCTAAGAAGAAGGCCATGAGAGCAGTAGACAAATCCCCCCCACACAGTAACAAAGATGAGCTAAACTCCTTTTTGGGTCTAGCTGAATATTATTACAAATTCATTTAGGGATTTGCAGAAATGACTCAACCATTAAGGAAACCTATGAAGAAAAACGTCAAATTTGAATGGATGGATGCTCAAGATCTGATAAGGAAAGGATGATAATGTTTACATCCAGGGCAGTGACAGATGAGAGGCATTATTCAGTGGTAGAGAGGGAGTTATTATCTTGCTGTTGGGCAGCAGAGCAGTTTAGGCAATATGTTTGTGGAGAAATGTTTATTATGAGAACAGATCACGAACCAGAAATAGAAACTTCAACAGTGCAAGGAAGGTCCAAGGCAACTCCTATAATTGTGAGATTAGGATTAAGACTGCTAGAGAACAATTGACAAATTAAATATCTACCAGTAAAAAGAAATAGTGTAGCTGATTTTTTGTCAAGGATTCCTTTACCAATGTCAAATACAATCCAAGAAGAGGTTATTGAACGTGTGTGAAGTGTGAGGTGTCAGAAATTAAAGCCGGACAGAAAGTTGTCATGTTCTTGGTTAAATACATTTTGATTAAATACAACTGGGTTGCAAAAACATCTCTCTGGCCCTATTGTAAAGAGGAACTCCCTACCTATAAACCAAAAACTAAGGATCTGTCTTTGACAGTATGTCAGCAACTGAAAAGCCATCCTTGTGTCCAATACATTGTAGCCTGACCCTCACACTGTGGAATATTTTTAGCCATGCCACTGCACTGCTTTGCCAATGGGGGAGAGAAACTGCCAAAAATAGAGGCGCTAACCACTGTACACGCCAAATCTGCAAAAGTGCGCATGGTTCATAAATCATAAAAGGCTGCATCATCCTGCCATACACAGGCAAAGTTGATATCAAAACAGAATTCCCTTCAGGAGAATGCCAGTGGGTGCTGTCACCTGTCACATGAAGCAAGGCCACAGAAGGCCTAGAATCCGAAAATGCTTTTAAAATCCAGTTTTCTTAATCCATTGCAACCTTCAAAGTGCTGTTTTGGTGCTAATTTCAGTCATTTTCCCAGTGAGCTACTGAAATGAAAAGTGGGCTGAAATCACAAATTATCCAGTGCAGTCAGAGGAATCCAGGCCTAACTGCCTGACAGCTGCATAAGAAAACTAGATGTCAAACCAAGTTTAAATGTGTTTCTTTTTTCTGAAGAAGTGCAATATTTACATGTTTAAAGCATTATTCTGTGAAGGGCTTAATTCCTATAAAATGTCAAAATCCATTATAAACTCTGTGCATTTTATGTCTTTTTTATGTAACCCAGTGGAAGTAACTGCTTAATTCTGATTGGACAGTGCCTAGCCTGGGAAAGTTTGATACTTCAGTTTGACATCCCCTTGCTACAGGAAGCCTAATGGAAGCCTTAATGGTTCCTGCATATTGACCATAAGGAGTACAATAGACTTCATTAGACATTCCTCTTGTGGCTGAGCCAAGAACAAAGGACAGGCTGAGCATGGACCTTTGCTGGAGATGGGCAGGATGCTTCCCTCTACACCCCACCCTGATCAAAGGGATCTGACAGCTGTTGTTTGTTAAAAGGAGAGAAAAGAAAACTCTGTTCAAAGAAACTTTTTGGTGTTCAAATCTGTATTTGCGGTTAAGTTTTAAACTCTTTAACTGTGCAACCTAAAGAAGGATAAATCAGAAAAGTGGTAGATATTAACCTAAGTTCAGGCTTTTGCTTTGAAGACATTGATGAACCCTGTACAACTTAATGAACCAAAGTTATGGAAAAACCAGCATTGTAGCAGAACTATTAATGTTGCAAGCCTAAGATTGTATACACATGATCCAATGATAAGCACCCAGAGATTATTATTAATCCAAACTGTTGTGATTAAAATTGATAAAATTCTATAGAATGAGAAAGACAGCTCGCACAGAGATGGGGATTGAATGTAAATATAACCCATCAAATATGCAATGTTTATGTCCGATTTTATTAGGAGACATCATTTTAGAAATGTACATTTGTGCAAAAGTTATGTTTTGTTCAAAATCAATGTGGGAGTTCCTAAATCCCATCGTAAAGATAACAGCTCTTTTATGACTGCCAACCAAAACAAGGCAAGTGCCTGTGGCCACTCACAGCCATGGGGGTGTGTTTTGAAATTCTGCCCACACCATAAAATGTGTGATGTCACACATAACACACTGCTTCCAGAACACATCCAGATTTCCATGCAGCATCTTGTTCCTGACTTCTTCATCTTGTCCAGAACTCTTCATCTTGCAGCTGACTCCAGACTTCTTGCAGAATCCAGACTTTAACATTGCTGAACTCTTGCTAGATAGACCCAAATTCAACCATCACAAACTTGAAGGGATTCGTTCTGATTCAGTCTGGCTTGCTACCATTAAGGCTTGCCGCTGAAACTTGCATCCTGCTATCTTTTTTTTTAATTGATACAGCTGAATTAAATCAGCTTTTCAATACATTTAAGTAAAATCGTTATACAAAGAAGAGTGAACATACGTAGAAAGGAAATTTGGTCATAACAGAGTAAACAAAATTTAAAGATAAATGTGAATCATTTAAATTCAGTGGTCATAAATTGCAGTCATAAAAAGAAAGAGAACTTAATCCATATTTTTGTCCAGTTCTAAAGCATTTAAAAAAAACAATAAGACCGATCTGGATAGAGGTAGATGATGAGGATAAAAGTACAGTCCAGCGATCATAATCCTCAAGGAGTCCCACATTGTTACACTGTTTTGAAAAATGAGTTTTCTGCAAAGCTGCAAGTGCTGGACAAAGGGAAATTAAATGTTACACTGTCTCATGATAAGTGCAGTCAAGGCAAAATCTGCAAAAGTTCTTTTCAGGTCGAATAATATTGCGGGTGGCCAAGAGATCACGTGTGGGCCACAGGTTGAAACAAAGACATAGCACGGCAGAACGGTGGCTGAGAGAAGGAGATTTTTGTAAATAACTTGCCAAAACATGCATTTTTTGGGGGGCAAATCTCAATTTAGCAGATTGTTGATATGTAAGGAATTTTTCTGAGTTCTTAATCCAATCATATTCATACAACAATGTTTTGGCTTTGGTAAGATTCAATATTAACATATCAGTGGATATATCAGCACGTCCAAGTATATGGATGACTCCTAGGGTCCATTTTTGAACAAACTGATGGGTTGAAGAAAACAAATAAGAAGACAGTACTTTCAACATTACATTATGAAAGGTCGAAATGAGACATTTCCTGAATAAACTGCATAAACGCCATTGATACAGAGCATATAAGGAAGTCAGACCCAGTTCATACCGCAGCCAAGAGATGGGAATAGATTGAGGAAGACATAAAGTTTGTTTCCAAATTTAGCTTCGAGTTTGTCTAAACAAGACTGCGATAAGTAAGAAGCAGTTTCTAAACCATAAAGCAAACATGGTATAGTTTTTTTATTTCAAAAAAGTAAGGCTGGAGTCATGGAAAATTTGCCATCACGTCACATAATAATTTTAGTTTGGGAGATAGCAGTAGCCAGTTTGATGTCAACATTCTCCATCTGACCTTTGGCTGCAGTAGTTCCCTCAAAAATCATGCCTAAATATCTGTAATGATTAACTGTAGTTAATTTAATGTTATTGATAGACCAAGTAAACTGAGAATTCTGGGATCTGACTGGGGCATAAACAACAATTAGGGTTTTATCTCTGTTAACCTTGGGTTTGTTTAGTCCAATGTAGATTTCAAAAGCAGATAACAATTTCGAAAGGCCAATTTGAGTTTTGGATATTAAAACAAGGTCGTCTGCATAGAATAATGCCTTGATTGGCTGATTATTGAGTTTTGGTGAATCTGAACAAACATCATGAAAGATATCTTTCGAATCATGCAAACAGTAATTAAAAATGGATAAAGCAAGCAGACAACCTTGTTTGAGGCCCCGAAAAGTTGGAATTGGAGTAGAAAGAAGGCCTGCTAGATTTAACCGAATTTGGATTGAAGTGTTAGAGTGAAAGGTATAAGTAATGTCTTACAGAGTATCTGGGCAATTGTCTCTTTGCAATTTGTTGAACAATAAGGAGCAGGATACAGAGTCAAAGGCACAAGTTAACTCATCAAATGCAAAGTAAATTGGTTGTTTGGTAGTCCAACAGTGTGCTTTGAGTGCATTTAAGCACATTAAATCAATTGCAGTGCCCATACCGGCGACAAATCCCGATTGATTGGGATCTCGGAAATTTTTCGATAGTGTCCAACTATTGAAATCACGGAAAATTAAGCTTGCAAATATTTTGCCCGGGGCATCGAGAATCGCTCTAGGGAGGTAGTTCCGTGGGCATGACCTGTCACCCTTTTTAAAAATTGGGAAAATTATGGATAAGGTCCACCAAGTAGGCAATGTTTTGGTCAGTAAAATTTGAAGAAATAGTTTGTGCAAGATCTTGGCCCATCATGTGGAGTTTAGTTTGAACATGTAGTTGTTAAGGCCATCTGGTCCTGCAGCACGAGAGGAACTTGATTTCGTAATTAGTTCTTCTAAGTGTGAGACAGAGCACTCAATCAATCAACGTATATGTAATCAGTGATGCTGGAGGATGAGTTTCTGTGCCATGTCTCTTTGGCAGGGATGTCCCCTATAACAGAGCCATTGGTTCTACAAAAGTTGTGGTCAGTCATAAAAAGGTCCCATCTTTCAGCTGTTCGAGACTTTTTGCCAGACTTACAATGAATACAATCGAGGTTTAGATCACCCGCAATTATAGTGGATGAATTATTCGGTGTCATAAGAACCATGTCCAGCAGTTTAGTAAGTTCTCGGTAAAAGGTTTGGTCAGTCAGCCCAGCAGGATTGCAATAGATATTCAACACTGCAAAAAAGTGCTGTTGCCAAACTACTTTGACCAGGTGTTGAGAAATTCCAAAGAAGGCCCACGTAAGGACTGAAAGGCCCATGCTAATGTTGACTGCAACAAGTAAACCAGAAGAGGGACGACCTTGTGTGGATTTTTTTTGCTGAAATCAGTGAAATTTGGTAATTGTCCCAGGTCGGCTCAATGGTGAACCAGGTCTCCTGCAGAACAAAAATATGATAGTGTTCCTTGAGTTGTGTAAGAGATGTAGAGAGATGTGAATTGCCACGGGTGTTCCAGCTCGCTAAGACAAAAGGAATTGGCGTTTGGTCTTGTAGTGGTTATGCATTTCTAGCGAATAAGGTGCTTCTAATGTCATGATGCCCGCTCCCGGGGAGCCAGTTGAAGCCCTGCGTCCCCGAAAGCAGACATCCAGTCCCCAAGGAAGGACCCAGCAACCCCATATAGAGGCCCTTTGGACAGTGTCCTGGCGCCTATGGCGCCCGGCTCATATTACCTGATGCAGACCATGCTGCAGGATCCCGGCCTCCTTGAGTCCTGAAAGGAACTACTTTACCTGTGGGATTAATTTACCATCCGGGCGTGGTCGGGGAAGGATACATACCTGATTGGAGGAAGGATACATACCTGGAACTTCTTCCAAGGCTATTTAAACCCCACCCAAACAGCCACACGTGCTTCGCGTTGTTCTGCATCTAGCAGCTGGACGCTCACCGTGTCTGCTCCTGCATCCTGACTTCTGCCACGCCTGCCAGCATCCTGGATCACCTGCAAAGGAAGAGAAGAAGAGAACAGAAGAAGGAAAAGTCCTTACCTGCTAAATCCGCATCCCGGAGACATCTCGCCGACAATCCTGAAAAGGAAGACTTTAATTTAAAAGCTCATCGCGTCGATCGCTGCAGCGCCGCATTCCACTCACCTTTACAGGGCGCCTCCATGTTCAGCAGCTATCATCCGGATTCGCAGTCACGCCCCAGCGCCTAGGGAGAAAAAGACCAGAACAAAAGGTGAGAGAGAGAAGGGAATAAGGAAAGCTAAATCTCCATGTTAAGACTTACCTGTTGATTCATTCCCTCTTCATTTCGGGTCCGCGCCGCATCCTGGCATTTACGGACCCCGGCCCCTAAGGGGAAAAAGAGACATCAGCGTTAATGAGCGAATGAAAAGACATTACCAAAAAACGCTTATTAAAGACTTACCTGATTTCTACAAGGATTTCACCTCTCATCTCGGGTCGGTGCCTGTTCCCCAGCATTCCGTACCCCGGCCCCTATTGGGAAAAAGACACTGGGCCTCATTACGACCCTGGCGGAAAGTGACTGACCGGACCGCCACAGCGTAAATAGCGTTTCCGCCATTGCACGAAGGAGCAAAGTGCGGGCCATTCCGACCCATCGGGCACGAGCCCCACGGCATGGCGGAAGTGCAAAGTCCGCGATGGCGGAAATGACCCCAAAACGGCCCACACCGCCGCCGTACGGCGCCCTAGGTGCAATACCGCCACCCATCACAGCGGACACCGCAGTGTGCGCCTACCGGAAAGTACGGTGACCGTAAATATACGGAAACGGAAGCAAAAACATGGACCCGGAACGGGAAACATCCCGCCGTACACCTATAAAACCACAAAAACCACACAACCACTAAAAACACTACCCCGAGACACACCCCAACCCGTCATCCACCCTAGCGAAACCAAGAAAAATGGGAAAAGTAGCGAAGAAAGCGTGCGACCGCAAGCGGCAGGTCCACTTCTCCCGTGAGGAACTCACCGTGCTAACAGAGACCCTCCAGGAGAATGCTGCCGTCGTCTTCTCCACGCAAATGACCAGGACGGCACTTGTGAACAAGAAGGCCATATGGGCTCTGGTGGCACAGCGGGTAAGTGCGGTGGGGACCGCACCCCGCAACCCACAGCAATGCAGAAAGCGATGGGACGACCTGCGGATACGCGTCCGCAGCATACTCTCTGCCAACCGCAACATTGCCACAGCCACCGGGGGAGGTCCTGAATCACCCATCAAGTTGACCCCCTGGGAAGAAATCTGTGCCTCCACCATCGGAATGGAGAGCATAGAGGGAGTCGGAGGGATGGAGAAAGGAGTGCAGACATCCGAAGATTCAGGTAGGTGGGCCAGATAAAACAATGCTAAATCCACAATGTCCAATCATGTGAAGTACCATGTGTCCACATAGTGCAACAGAAACACATGTCCAGGAGAACGTCCACACACATCGCCCTGATAGCGCACTTTAAAACTCACAATAAATACATAAATAATTAAAAACCCCTAAAACAACCACTACACGTGCAGCAGGCACACCCTAACTGCAGGCTGCCAAACAACTGCACCCTCACTCCACACACAAATGAAAGCACCTCCAAGGCCCCGACCCAAATTACCCTCAGGTACCACCCCAATGCATGTGATACAATGCCATTCCAATACCCACAGACCCATTAATAACCCTTGCCCTCCTTTACTCCACCACAGGGTCCGATCCAAACGACGAGCATCAGGACACCCCTACCAGCACACCTGCAAAGAGGGCCAAGACCAACGGCCAAAGACCCTCCACCTCAGCTGCACGCATCAAGACACGGCAGCAGCACAAATCAGGTGGCAGCACAGAGGAGGGTACATCAACAGGCACCCCAGCAGCCAGCATGCCCACAACACCACCACCACAGGTCCCCCCAACGGATGCCACAGAACGCACTGCCTCTGGTGGCAGCAGCACCATAGGTGACACCCCATTGATGGCAGCATGCTCCGACACAGAAGACGGGGATGTCGAAGTCAGATCCATCCATGACCTGTCCCAATCCCCCTGTCTGTCCCATCCCGTACAACATGAGGATACCACGCAGGGGCACCCACAAGACGACGACTGGCCATCCCCCACAAGCCCTGTGGCAAGGCAACATGAGGACAACAGCCCCTCTGTGACACCCCCGCAAATGGCCATGGCCCAGCAGAGGCAACAGTCCCTCGACCAGTTAATCGTGCAACAGCAGCAACTGGCCACGCTCCTCAAGGACCATGCCGATGAATGTGGGGGCACTAAGGCAGACATAGAAACATCAACTGAGACACTTAGGGCAGAAATGGAGAGAAGTACAGAGACACTAAGGGCACAAATGGAGAGTAGCACCGAGAGCCTGAGAGTCCAAATGGAGAGAAGCACCGAGAGCCTGAGGGGGGAACTGCATGCGACGTCCAAAGACGTATGTGCCGAACTTGCCGCAGTGCGCCGTGTGCTCACTGAGCTCTCACAAACCCTTAGGGACATGCACGGACGTGAGCAGGCAGAGACATCATCCGTTGCAAGTTCCGTCCAGGGCAGCCCCCAACGTAGATCTGGGAGGAACCTGCGCTCCACAGGCAGGGGTGCCCCTGATACCCGCAGAGGGGGCTTGCAATAGCGACAGCCCACTGACAATGAGCATCTTTGGACACTGGTGTTCGGGGGGAGGTAGGAGGGTGGAGGGGGTGTGTTGGGCTCACTTGGGTGGCGGGTCGATAGGGTGTTCAACATGATATCACATATGCCATAAACAGTGCACGATCAACCAATGAGATGTGTGGACAATGATCTTTGTGTACTAGGCCATCATAGGCGTACAGTCCATATTGTGCATGTACCAGACACACACAGTGCCACGAGTCCCGTGTCCATGTATCAGCCACCAGGCGTGAGTGCTAGAAGCATGCATCAATGAGATGCTGACGAATGTCACGGCCCTCCGGTGCCTCGCAGACTCCATGAGGTGCTGCCACATCCCCACCCTCATCATGACCATCATCAGGTGCTTGCAGTTCTGCGTCAGGGGGCATGGGCACATTTCTACGTACACACATGTTGTGGAGCATGACACATGCCATGACCATCTTTGCAACCTTCTCATGGCGGTACAGGAGTGCCCCGCCAGACCGGCTGAGGCAGCGGAAACGAGTCTTCAGTAGGCCGAATGCCTGTTCAATGACTACACGGGTACGTGAGTGGGCATGGTTGTAGTCCTCTTCATGCTGGTCCCGTGGGTTCCGGACTGGTGTGAGGAGCCATCTCTTCAGTGGATACCCAGCATCACCTGTATGTGGACGATAAACGTATGATGTGGAATGCCATTGCTACGTACGCACACCCCCCCCCCCCTTCCTGCCAGGTCATTGCCGCATCACATACCCCACATCATCATGCATGAAATGAGACTCACCGAGTAGCCAGGATCTGTTCCCTGCGTGTCGCTCCATGTAGCGTGGTATAGTGGAGTTCCTCAAGACCATAGAATCATGGGTTGATCCAGGGAATCTGGCACAACAATGTGTAATGATCCTGTTGGAGTCACACACCATTTGTACATTCAGGGAATGGAATTGTTTTCGGTTGCGGTACTGGGCCTCCATGGCATGTGGGATGACCAATTCCACATGGGTGCAGTCGATGGCACCAATGCAACCCGGTATGCCGGCAAGTGCATGGAATCCCACTTTTGTGTTGGTAATTTCCTGCTCCGAGCGTGGTAGAGAGATGTAGTCGTCTGCGTGCTGCAGGAGGGCATCGAGCACTTGCAATAGTGTCCGTGAGAACAGTGGCTGAGAAATGCCATGCAACTGTCCGACTGTGTGCTGGTAGGTGCCTGTGGCCAGGAAGTGGAGTACAGACACCACCTTCAGTAGGGGTGGGATGGCGGTTGGGCTATCTATCATGCTGACAAGGTCAGCCTGTGTCATGTCCACAATGGCGGCTATGGTGTCCCGGTCCAAACGGTAGAGGGTGTGGATCTGCTCATCAGTGAGGTTGAACGGATGTGCTCGGAGGCGTGGGATTGCGGGCTGCCTGCGTGGTGGTAGCGGCTGTGCTGGCGGCCCTTGCTGGCCCTGCCTTGGCCTCCTCCTCCTCCTGCGTCTCCTCCGTGCGGGCGGTTGTAGTTGGTGTTCGTCTGCTTCTTGGAGTTGGAGTACTTGCAGTGCTATCAGGTCCCCCAGGGCCAACATCGCGAGTCCTGCCGGTAGCATTTCGGTGTGGTTGTGGGAGGAGACCGGGTGTGCAATTCATGTGTTTTCAGGCTGTATGGCCTCCACCTGTGGTGATTCATTCCACCTGTGCAAGCAGCTCTCCCCTTTGGGCGAGCACGTCCCGCACACAACGCTGCAATTCGAGGAATGGCATCTTGCAAATGCAATCATGTATTTGGACCCGATGGCCGTGTAACATTTGTTGATATGTACAATCGGCTATGGTCCCATTGTTTCACATACAATCTTTGCAGTCGCGAACAGACTTGTGATGGGTCAGTGGAACGTAGTACTCGAGTAACGGTGGGCCCTCATGCATCACTGTACCGAGTTGCAACGACGGGCGGGGCGTCCCATTAGTGGGTGAAGGCAGTTGCCATTTTCACACACAGCCGCACTAGATGGATTAATTTGTGATTTCAAACGGCCACAGATGCCTTTTCGACGTGATGTTGCAAATGAGGAATTCGAAGGGCGGCGCTTTCGGTTTTCAGCTAACGGCGGGGAGATGCCCACAGGTCTGACTGCAAATATAACGTTCTATTGTTCAATGTCCTTGAGACAGGGGCCATGGCGAGGAAGCAATGATTGATATGAATAGTTTGGGATGCGCAATAGCGACGTGGGCGATGAGGCCGGACGTTCCCAAATACATGTTACTTCACAACACTTGAATTACGGGCTGGGGCACTGTGGATTTTGCAGGCTGCATGACGCACAGACTCAATGGAAATTTCTAATGTTATGTGAGTAAATAATCAGGCGTTATTATACCGGGATGAGGGAATGATGAATGGATGCATGGCCAGGTGATTTGATACAGGGTTTGCCATGTACAGGGCTTGTTGGAATCTATCCGCCTCCCCTGCGCTATGTGATGCAGGGCTGCCATAGTGGGACCATCGTCTATCTGGCCTTGTTGAGCCCTCCCTGTCTCGACGCGCCTTCAGACACTTGTGTCCATGCACGTTAACATTCCCATCTGATGGAATCTGTTTTGACAGACGCATGCACAGGTACACTCGTTTGTGATGGTGTTTACACCTCGATATAGATGGTTATGAGTCGCAAGTGGCTTTGGGGTGGTGATGATCCTTTGGAGTGGGCTAGCATGCATATGGCTGTGGATTTAGTGTGATCATTGAAGTGAGTTGTTCGAATGTAGTTCTGATGGCCATTCTGTTCTTTTTCTTTTCTTTTGGTTGACAGGTATCTCCTCCCCTTTTGCCACTGCCATCTGTATGCCACTCCTGCAGATGGCTTTTACTCCCGACACCTGCTGCTTCGTGTTAATCAGTGGAGCAGCATTACGATCTTATGGGACGATCGCCAATGGGCCACATGCCCTTACGCAGTACTAGTGGCTCGGAGCAACATTTCGGCCTTTCAGCTGGACTAGTGCCTCCCCATTGGGACGGCCCTGCGGTTCTGTGCGCTTCCATGTTGCCTTTTCGTACGTGAATGTGGCTCTGTGTACCATGATGGAACAGGGCGTCTCACAAGTAGTAGCTGGTCATTCCTTGCGGATGCAGCCCACAATGGTGATATGTGTTTTGGAGTTCATGGACTTATGGCTGTATGGGCTTGGTGATTTTGTTGTGCATTAAATTTCTATTCTGATATGGCCCGTGTAGCGTTCTTCTTTGCGAGTGATGTGGCATATTCCTATTTGGGGAGCGATGTATTGTGAGGAGATCTGCATTGGGTTCCAGCTTCGGAGTTTAGTTGCGTGGTACTGTGCTGGGCGCGTTTGCCTACGGAGCCCAGTGAGGTCAGGGATGGGGGCTGCCAATATGACTGTTTGAATGTTGTCATGCTCAGGGGCGGGGGATTGGGTTTTGTGTAACAGATGCCGGTCAGCCAGGTGGACTGGTGGAATGTTGTGATTTTCGGAATATTGCTGGTCACAGGTGCCTGTGTTTGCGTGCGTTTCGGGGGGGGGGACTGTGGTCATGTCCATTGGAATGGCTTCTGTATTCGTGCCATCTGTGCCCTGCAGCTCCCATTGGCCCCTCTTGTGATTCTTTTGTTCGTTGGCATGCATGGGTGACTTGTACATTTCACTGGTTGCATTGTGACTTCATTGCACCTACGGGGAGTTGTACTTTGTGGGCAGGGAGCGGTGTACAGGCACTCAGTGGGGCCGTTTACGGTTGATTCGCGATGCCGTACTTCTCACCATGGCGGAATGGTACTTTCCGCCATGCTTGATGGCGTTAGGTACATGTCCGCTAGGGTCGGAATTCGCGTACCCTTGCGCCATGGTGGTATTTACGATTTGGCATGGCGCGCGCGCGCGTACTTGGTGCAGTTAGCGTTGGCGTTCACTACGGTGTCGCTAATGGATTCGTACTTTGCGGTGACGGGTCATAGTCGCACCGAGCGCTATTCGCTGGCGGTATTGCATTTCCGCCATCGTTTTCCGATTTCCGCCAGGGTCGTAATGAGGCCCACTATCATTAGCACAGTAATGCATGGACACAAGGGGAACCTCTTATCAAAACACTTACCTGGAAGCCAAGCAAGTTTGGTTCTCACCAATCCGAAAATCCAGTGAAGTAACTGGATACCAACGCGCCCCTGCATCAGAAGCAGGATGGAGAGCTCGTCCTTCCAGACCCTAAGGTGAGACGCTACGAGAAATCACAGAAGGGTTTCGAGGAGGGTGAGAGGGGAAAGTGGGAGGCCGATTGCATTACCCCGCAGACAGTTAATCCCCTATTTTCGCCTACAGAAGGATACTTCTGCGAGCCAGGCAAGCCAGATTTGGGGGCCCGGTCCAGTCCGTCTTCCGAACCCTGCGCATCACCTTAGAAGAGGTCACAGCAGCGCGAACCAGGCTAGCGCCTCCGTGGGAGTCAGGTGAGCATAACATCTAAGTAAGTTTGTTGTTTGGTTGGGAATCAAGCCGACCTGGTGGATGAGCTCACGCATAGGGTCTTGTGCTAGCAAAAAACCCATTTCAAACAGCGTAGTTTGGATTTTTCAGATGGTGTTAAGAACGACACCCGACAGAATCCATAATCTGACTATCGAAAGGTCCATGTCAGAGATGAATTCTACTTGTTGGATGTCACCTGATTCAATGTCCTCAAGATGAGGTAATTCTCTGAAAATATTTAACACACTGCTACGATTCAAATCATAGGTATTAAAGGGTTCATCACTGCACTTTAGAATTAAAGTATGACATTTATTGATTCTAGCTTTGGTTGTTTGTGTTCGGTTGTCATGATCATTTCCCTTGGTTACCTTAATAGGGAGTGTACCATGTGCATGTAGGATGTTGTTTCGTTCAACATCCAGATTGAGAGGATTTACTTGAGTTGCTGGAGGTTGTGTGTTAGAAGCTGGGTGCAAAATATGATCAGAGGTTTGATACGGTGTAGGTAGATTCATTTGAGGTATCCTCTTTGTTAAATATGCATCAATGGCTTGTTTCATAGCATCTATTGACACAATTACATCTTGAGTGGATTTGATTGAGGACTGGGTCTCAACAGCCATGGGATGAGAAATGGGTTCTTTATTAGTAATGTCAATTACTTTTGTAACAGTTGGTAAGGATTTTTCAATTACATCAACCAATACGTTGCGAGGGGCATAAATTGCGGTCGACAGCGAAATGTTGGTGGAATTAGACATCGTAACAGGGGAACATATATTAGCTTGTTTGTGTAAAGAGCGTTGGGATCGGGAACTAGGACAGAGGTGAGTGTGACAGGCACACACAAAGGAGGATGTGACGGTGGAATGGTAGAAGCTGTTAATGCACAAATAAAATTGACCATGCTGTTTCTAGATTGTTTCGTGCTGGGCAGGTTTTTTGTTTTTTTTTGGGTGATTAGCACAGCCCTTTGGGCTCAAGGTGGAAGCTTGAGATGTTGTTGACCTGTTTTTAGATATTGCCTCAGTAGTGGATAGAACGGGTACCTGACAATCCTCAGTATGAGTCTCTGCCTGGTTCAAACTCGACCAGGATGAGTTTTTGTCATTTGCAGAGACTAAGAGAATTGATTCATCGAGAGGACGAATGATCTGGGGAATGTTAGGTAAGGCTGTTGGAATACATACATCCGGGTGCAATTAGGACAAGATATGAGTGGGCAAAGTAGGGCAAAGTAGGACAAGCAACTCATGATGGGATCAGGGTATGGGGCACAGTCAGGAGGATTTGAGTGGGGCTAGGCGCTGACTTCGTGTGACATGAAAGGTGGTCACAAAAGTAGTTAGGCCAGAGTCAAGGCGATCTATTTGGCTCGATTTCACTTCAAGAGAGTCAAATAATTTTAAAAGACCTAAAAGTGAGGTGTTAATGGCTGCAAGAGTCAGCTCTATCATTGTTATAGTGACTGGCAGAGGTTTCCGCTGATCCAAAAAACTATCCATTTAAGCATTTTGACCATTTTGCATTGTGTCACAAAGCCATTTTCTCCTGTCATTTTAAAAGTGTCCATTTCCAAAAACGGTTTTCTCTCTTGTTTGGGGAGGGAAGATTGCATTTAAACTCTAGACATTGGGCCTCATTACGAGGTGGGAGGTAAGGGATTACCAGCACCGGTAAGGGCAGCGGTGCTGGTAATTCCTTACCTCCCTACTACAAGTTCCCTTTGCGGGTCCTTCCTTAATGCCTGTTTTTTGCAGGCATTAAGGACGGGACCCGCAAAGGAACTCTAGAGCTAATAAAGGTACCGCAATTTGCGGTACCGTTATTAGCGCCTTCCCCATTCCCATTGAGCCCTATGGGGGCTCAAATGGGAATGGGGAATTGCCCTGGTGAATGGGGAATTACCGGTCCCTCCGACCTCGGAATGGTCCGGTAATTGCTCCATTCACCAGGGGGGAGTATGAAGGGTTTTGGAGGCAGCCATGGAGCTAATAGCTCCATGGCTGCCTCCAACCTCGTAATGAGGCCCATTGTCTTTCATTCCTGAATACCTGCTGATTACTGACACCTGTGTAGGATTGCTCATTTGTGCCTTAAAGTACTTTGCAGGGGGAAATATTAACCTATCTATTCACAAACCAAAACTGTTCTTTTTCTTGTGTATTCTATTCTACATTAATAAAAGTGAACTCAATTGCTTTACTTATTTTTGAATTGTATTGTCACTTCTAGGTGATTGCTGCCCCATATATATATATATATATCTATGTATATATATATATATATATGTTAAATACAAAGAAGACTGAAATCCAGTCTGGGGCGCACCGGCACTCCGGCATTGATTATGCTGAAAAACTCCATCAAATCCACACACAGACTGTGTTTGCTGTGTAGCCAGAAAGTTCTTTATTTGTCAAAGTATAAGAACGACGCGTTTCACCCTACACGGGCTTCGTCTGGTATGTGTAATGGAGAGAGGACTGTATTGTTATAGACATGTTGCTTTTTTGTGTGTGAGTCTGTCTTTGCTATTTAGCACTCTTGTTTGTTGGTAAGGTAGCTAACTGTTCCCTATGAAAACATGCGCCATTTTGAACGTATTTGGGAATGCATTCATTCTGTTCAATGCCTGTCTATAGACAATGCAGTTAGAAAGTAATTGTTGTAGACTCATAAGATGTAAGTGGAGAATGCCCTCCATGGTGTTTTCTCCTGTGTGCTGAATCCCAAGTATGATGTCATGGAATGTTGATGACAGTGTTCCTGGTTGGGGTTATCTAAGTGTTCTAATGTTGTCAGTTGGAGAAAGAGCTGAAGGAGAGGAGTCTCTACATGTTGGGGGTCTTCTTCCTTTATTAAATACTAATTAAAACCTTAATATCACTTACCTGTCTGTGCCAGCCTCTTCATAACAATGGCGACGAGGATGGGATGAGGTGGCCACAGCGGACAGGCGAAAGGAGACCTCCAACAGCCAGCCGTACCTGTTTTGCTCCTGAAGGCCGCTGAGTGACCTCAGAGCTGGGCGAAGAGCAGCGGCGGTCCCACCCTAGTCAGCAGGAGCCACGGTTCGCCGTGGGCTGCTCCGCATCATCTGTGCGTTGAGCGGCCCCCTAGCGCGAATGACAGGACGACCGTCGAGGTCCATCGGCGTGGAGTGGCCCGCAGAGGGACAATCGGTAATGCCCCAGAGCCCGTGTGAATAGAAGCGGCCCAGCCAGGAGGAGCCGTGGGTCGCCGTGGGCTGATCCGCACCTTCCGTGCGTTGAGCGGTTTCCCCATTGCGAAAGACGAGACGACCGTCGAGCGGCCGCCTACCCTTATAAGTGTCGCCTGGAGACGTGCTGGACAGGCACCATCAGCGCGGGGGGGGAGTTTGCTCCGCTGGTCCCTGGCGTTGAGTGGCCATCATACCCCGCTACCAAGTAAGTGTACATTTTGTGTCACGCCGCCGCGGATTCCCACGCGGCCATCCCCACGGTTTTCTTTACTTCAAGCAGGAAGGAACACTGTTCGAGCCGAATTACCGTGTTCCTCATAATAGAGGGACAGGTTGCATCAGGAGGGGCTTTTACCGTAGCACATGTAATAGAGAGTCAATCACAACTAATACAGCACTGTTTTGGGTACAGTGCTACTGCAAGTCATTTGAGAGGGTGGAAACTGAACTGTAGCGGCAAAAGGGGCTCCAGTGACTGCAAAGGTATCCCAGCATCAAAAAGAAAAATCCTGTTGTGACAACTCAACAGATTTGAGTTTTTTTTCTCTTTTTTAACAAGAGCACTCTCAATCTCTGAAATAGAATTGTGACTTGAAGACATGGCAGCTTTACCTGGCATATCTGGACCACCCATATTTATGCCCACGCCAGGGGCGGCAAAAATTCCTTGGCCCCAATGGTGCAAGGGCTTTATGCATTATATGAAGGCAGCCGGGGGAACGGCATATTCCAGCGAAAGGAAATTAGCGTTATTGCTTCATTTTTTGGGTTATGAAGGCCAAAGAATTTTTGAGACTCTCCCTCATTTAGCAAGTGATGGAAGCGGGGATGAATTGAATGATTTCGAGTCAGCTTTGATGAGACTAGACAAACATTTCAACCCAAAAAGAAGCACGATCTTGGAACGTTACAATTTCCGCATGCGCATACAAGCCCATGGGGAGTCTGTTGAAGACTAAGTAACTGCCCTTCGTCATCTGGCTCTAACGTGTAAGTTTCAAGGAAGTTTTGACGAGCACATTCGTGATCAATTCATGACGCATTGTCGGTCAAATAAGATACGCGAGGAACTGTGGCTGAAGGACGAGCCGAACTTGGACGAGGTATTGGACTTAGCCAAACTTGTAGAACATTCGCTGGCATGTGTTGCCAAGCTATCGAAGGCTGAAGGAAGGAGATTCTAAAGAAGCCAAGCCGGAAGTATTGAAGGTGAATGAAGGGAAGTACAAGAGGAAGGGAAGAAACAAACAGAAGGAGAGGAGCAATGTAGAAGAAAGAAGAAATCAAGAGTCAACGCAAAGAGAAGATAAAAAGTATGAGAGGTTGTGCTATAGGTGCGCCAGTGTGACTCATTTTGCTTCTTCAGTGGTGTGTCCAGGGCGGAAGACGATCTGCAATAAGTGCAAGAGGAGAGGACACTTTGCGACGTGCTGCAAGAACTATCAGTTTAGCCAAATCAATCAAAGGAAAGTCCTATACGTGAATGAGGAGGAAGAAGGGAGGTCATCAGAAGATGACACCGTAATGACTTTGCAAAATGTCATTGTGAACACTGTCAATGTTGTTGGTAGGGATGATATCCCGGATGATTGTGAGCGCCCGTATACTGTTGTGACTGTGAATGGATGTAAAGTGTCGATGATGGCTGATTCGGGGTCGAAGATCACTTTGATATCCAAAAGCGCATTTGAGGATGAAATGAAAGGGGCAGTGTCAACATTATCGGTGCCAGACATAAGTCCAGGGGGGTACAACCAAGAAAAGATTGATTTGCTGGGGTATGTTTGGAGTAAGTTTGAATTTAAAGGACGATGCTGTGAAGGGAAAGTGTATGTGACAAAGAAGGGCCAATCTTTGCTAGGATGGAGAGAGCAAAAGAATTTGGGAATCAGATTAGATCCCAACCATCCTGATCAAGTTTTACAAGTAGCAGAAGTGTGTTCGACATATAGCAAGTATGTGAAAGAGCATAGGAAGGTGTTTGACGAGACATTGGGAAGAGTAAAGGGATTTCAGCATCAGATATTGTTGAAGAGAGGCAGTGTTCCCACCGTGGCGAAACTCAGGCCCGTCCCTTTTGTGTTAAGGGACAGTGTAAAGAAGGAGTTGGAGAAACTTCTTAAATCAGGTGTGATTGAAAGAGCAGGGGGGGTCGAGTGGGTTTCCCCGGTCGTCGTTGTGAAGACAAGTTCAGGGGATCTGAGGCTGTGCGTTGATATGCGCGAGTTGAATAAGTGTGTATTGGTGGACAGGCACCCACTACCCAACATGGGTGAATTGTTAACCATGGTGGGTGGAGGGAAGTACTTCTCCAAACTGTATATGACGTCAGCCTATCATCAGGTGGAGTTGGAGGAGGGATGTAGGAAAGTCACGGCGTTTGTGACACATGAAGGTGTGTTTCAATTCAGGAGGATGCCCTTCGGGTTAGCATCTGCTTCCTCAGTGTTCCAGAAAATTATGGATCGCTTGTTGAAGGGGGAGAAGGGTGTTTTCTGTTTTCAGGACGATGTGTTGGTGTGTGGAGTGACATTGGAGGAGCATGACAGGAATTTGTGTAAGGTGTTGAAGATATTCGAGGAGAGAGGGATCACACTTAAGCAAGAGAAATGCAAATTTGCTGTGACAAAAGTGGACAATTTGGGACATGAAGTGTCGGGAAATGGTATCAGACCCAAGGAAGAAATGGTGAATGCCATAAAGAGGATAGAAAGACCGATTGATAAGAGTGAATTACGCTCTTTTTTGGGAATGACAGAGTTTTATCAGAAATGTGTGGTAAATTATGCTGACAAAGTGCATGAGATGAGAAAGATTCTGAGGAAAGGTGCTGAGTTTGTGTGGAATAGTCAGTGCGAGGCGGAATTCAATGGTATAAAAGAAGAGATAAACTTAGCCCAACTCTTAGGTTGCTTTGACACAAGAAAGCCATCCATCATCACAGTGGATGCTAGTGAATATGGCTTAGGTGCGGTTCTATCCCAGAAACAAGACGATGGGTCTGAGGAGGTGATAGCTCATGCATCAAGGGGTCTCAAGGGAGCGGAAGTGAGGTATTCTGTTCTCGAGAAGGAGGCGTTGGCGTGTTTCTGGGCAGTGGAACGATTCAAAAACTTCGTGTGGGGTGTAGAGTTCGTAATTCGGACTGATCACAAACCGCTTAAAGCCATATTTGAGAACAAGGGCCTTGATAAGATTTCCCGCAGGGTGGCAGGATGGGTCACCAGAATGCAAACTCATTGTTTCAAGATGGAGGTCATTCCCGGGAAGGACAACGTATTGGCTGACAATCTGTCAAGGGTGAGATTAATTGATTCTGGTGTTGTGGAAGATGAAGAAATGGAATTAGTCTTTGTCAACACAGATGGTATAGTGTCCAAACAGGAGTGGTTGGAAGGGATGAGGAGCGATGAGAACATAAATAAAATAGTTCCGTATGTTGTTTCTGCCACATGGCCAAAGAAAGTGGAAATAGCGGAAGGCGCAAGGCCGTATTGGGAAGTGAAGGATGAATTGTCGGTCATCGATGGGGTATTGTTCAGATGGGGAAGGGCTGTGGTTCCAGTTGGATTGAGGAAGAGAGTGATAGAGTTGGCACACAGTGGTCATATAGGAGTTACCAAAACCAAAGGTGTATTGAGGGAAGACTATTGGTGGCCGGGTTTTGACAGGGAAATAGAAAATTGTTTAGAAAATTGTCAATTTTGTGTCAGGAGTGGGAAGGGATCTGTAGCTAAGAAGCAACCGTTTGTGGACGTGGGCCTTCCGTCCAGGATATGGAGTGATCTCGCCATGGATATCCTTGGTCCTGTGGAATTGGGGTATGGACGTGGAAAATTCATAGTACTGGTGGTGGATCTGTTCTCCAGGTGGGTGAATTTTAAAATTGTGAGAGATGTAACAGGAGAAAGCATGATAAAGACTTTGCAAGAGATATTTTCCAATGAAGGTCTGCCGGAGAGTTTGTTGACGGACAATGGTCCCCAATTTGTAGGTGGGAACTTCACCAGCTATTTAAGGAAATGTGGTGTGCGTCACAAAAGGACTTCATTATATCATCCTGAATCCAACGGTGTAGTTGAAAGGATGAATAGGTGTGTGATGGAGAGTATTCGCATGGGGGAAGAGTGCGGAATGGATAAGTTGGCTGTGATACAGAATAGGATATGGGCCCTAAAGATGGCGCCTCATTCTACGACAGGTCTGTGCCCGTTTGAGCTTATGAGAGGCAGGAAGCCATATTCCATGGCGTGTCCGCCGTGGCTGGGCAGGAGTACGGAAACAGATCTGGTTATTGATGAAGTAAGAAAGTCATTGGTGAGGAAGAAGTCTGAATGGGTGGCGCGTGAAAACCTGAAGAGAGGTAAGAAAGAGTTGCGTGTAGAGTGTGGAGATTGGGTTAGGATCAAGAAGGGAATTGTGAAGAGGAAAGGAGAGTCTCTTTATTCGGATCCAGTCAGAGTTGTAGCGGTCATGAAAGGGGCCGTACGTGTGTCTGGAGGGCAAGTGTGGAATAAAGATAGAATTGCTGCAGTCAAGAGAGGGCATATTTAGTATGTGTGTCGAGAACTGGACCAATTTATGTGAGTTATTGTGGTCGTCTACATGACACTCTTAAGTTATTTAGTGTGATCGAATGTTGGATTATAAAAGTGAAGTTAAAAAAAAAAAGGGAGATGTGTTGTAGACTCATAAGATGTAAGTGGAGAATGCCCTCCATGGTGTTTTCTCCTGTGTGCTGAATCCCAAGTATGATGTCATGGAATGTTGATGACAGTGTTCCTGGTTGGGGTTATCTAAGTGTTCTAATGTTGTCAGTTGGAGAAAGAGCTGAAGGAGAGGAGTCTCTACATGTTGGGGGTCTTCTTCCTTTATTAAATACTAATTAAAACCTTAATATCACTTACCTGTCTGTGCCAGCCTCTTCATAACAGTAATCATTTTACATATGCAGTAAATTTCACAATTCATGCCAAAATTGAAATACTGAATGTGACAAAATAGCTGTGGCTGGAATATAAACACCTTTTACAACTCAGAAGCACATTTTTAAATCCAATTTCATTATACAGATAGCTCATTTGTTGTACATTTCGAGTGACCTAATCTTGACACACTTATTTTTCCAGGGTTTTTTTTTTCCTTTATTTGTTTTGGTTTATTCAAACCTTTACAAAGAAATATAAACAGTAAAAAGAAATAAACATATTTCATTAAAACAGTATTTTCACAATTAATTTCTTATACATTTACAATTTCATTAAGATCCACAATACAAAGAAACACACATGAACGAATAAAGAACAACACATGCCACATCCCAAAGTATAACCACCTTAAATGCTAATACATTTACAATTTCATTAAGGTCCAAAATACAAAAAGAAAACACACATGAACGAATGAAAAAAAAGCACATAGCACCTCCCAAAATATAACCACCTTACATGCTAAACAAACATTTTAAGACCTTTTTAAGCAATGACTCATTCTATATTTTCCATTTAGGAACCAAGAGTACTCTCAAAAAAATGTTTTTATGTCAACGCACAAGTGTTTTTCAAGAATTCGTTAACTTTAATTTTCAAGGCGATAACAGAGCCATGAAGAATTTCACACCAGAGTTTGTTTCTATCCACCCAGGCTGCATTAGATACAAATTGTGCAAAACTTTCCAATCTCTTCTCTTGAAGATTTGGACAATTCCAGTAATAAATGTTTTAGGGATTCACCTACGCCTTTTAATTTAAAGAACCGACATTCTTCGGTCCCACAGGAGCTCAACCCTCGAATGAACAGGATCTCATTTGTACTTAGGACGTTAAACCTGAAGCGCATATAAGAGTTTCGAAATTCTCTTGACGGATATTTTTTCAGGTATACTTCCGGATAAGGACGGAATTTCCAATATGACACACTATCAGAATATAACTTTGAATTTAACAAAACTACATTGTTCTCCAACCAGTCAAATGCATTAACAACCTCCTTCACTTTATCTGGAAACTTAATAAGTGTATTTACCGATAAACCTAAATCAAAGAGTTTTTTCTCACAGTCCTCTTTTAAGTTATACATAAAGTTTCCATTTGTAACATGATTCAAATGAGCTTGTACCGTTTTCAGCAACTAGACATTTTCTAAATAGAGCCACTTTTCTATTGAACATGATACTATTGAGTGAATGCAGACCAAGTTCATATTTTATTAGCTCTAGAGGAATACATTTTGGAACATAATATAATATTTTTTTGCCATATCATGGACTCCAGTTGACGTAAAAAGGGCAACATAGATTTAGAGAAAAATTCACACCCATAAGACAGTCTTGGCAACACCTTGAGCCTATAGAATAGTGTTCCCTTTACACGGTTTTTTCAAGTGAGAAATACAATGCTTAGTTATCCCAAGTGGGTTGCATTGTAATAGACTGCTATGTGTTTCTAATGACAACTTTTGAAATAATTGAACCCACAAAGAATGAAAAAGTGCTGTGTGCTTTCAATAGGAACATTAAAAATCATTGAATGGAAGACTTGTTGGAATTGGAGGCTGTGTGTTACCCTTGCGGGCACGTCTATAAGCAACTGGTCCCAATAACTGAATTCAAACTTTCCCTTGGTACTTTGCCTTGACTGCATTCAAACAGACCATGGGCCTCATTACGACCCTGGCGGAGTGGGTTTACGCCAGCGTTATTCGCGGCGGACCCGTCCGCCCTACTACGAGTTTCCGTAGCGCCATGGAGCGTTTTCCGCCTGGTTTTTCCGGGCGGAGAAATCCATGGCGCTACGGGACCTTGTTGTTAATTACGCCACCGTATTTTACGGTGGCGTAATTAACGCCTTCCCCACTCCCATTATACCCTATGGGGCAAAAATGGGAATGGGGAAGGGTAAAATGGGGAATGGGGATTTACCGCCCCGCCAAGGTCGGAATGGGGCGGTAAATCCGCCAACCCCCATGGCACTATCGGCAGCTTTCCGCCGTGCTCCATGGTGCATTTTGCACCGCGATTTCCGCCAGGGTCGTAATGAGGCCCCATGTGTATTTTCTGCATCAGCAACCTCATACCATTCAAACACTTGTTGGTGCACTTGTCAGAATGCCACACGGTCACCAGCGGCCTTGGGCAGACTCATTGGTTCCTTTCAGTGTCTCTGAAACTGCTTGCTCCTCTGCAGTGTGGTTCCTTCACCCACTTTCGAGTTTGAAGTGTGTGGATGTTCCTCTTGTATCCTATGTGTCTCAGCGGTCACACGTCAGCTTTTCTTATCAGCCCAGGGTGGAGAACGCTGTCTCGTTGATCAGCTCAACCTCCAGGACCTCCTGCACAGTTCTTAGCATCTCCACGGCCCTTCTTGCTCACACACAGCATTTCTCCTCCTGTCCTGGCAGTCTTCTCTATTGCACCAGCCTCGTGGGTGTGCCTCATGTTCATGAGCCTTAGCATCGGTGGTAACATCTCCTCCTGCACGTCTCGTTCCCATATTGCAGTTGTCATCTTTAAATGTCCCCACTCATGAAAGGTTTAGAAAAACAACTAGTCTGCATGTTATACTTTGAGCTACTGTCACTTTGCACAAACTCCCTTGACCTCCTCCTTGTCTCAGTACCTGGGTGGTTATGTGCGTTGGAGTCCATGGTTGTCTTTTGACCTTTAACTCTTAGATGGTTGTTGCCATGGATTTCACATAAAGGCACATCAGAAAGAAAAGGTGTTATATGTGAGTTGTGGGTGTTTGGGTGAAAGGTGGGGGTTTGATCAGAGTAGTGTAGAGAAAAGGTCTATTGACTTCCTCTACAAGGGGGTACAGTTAGCTGACAATAGGCCCTGAAGTTATTGGGTGTCAGGGGGTCTTCCTCATGGGAACGGGGGAAATACTGGGACTCATCCAATGAAGTCATAACATCGCCCTGGTAGTTGTCTCCTCCCATGTGATCCTCCCTCATATAATTGCCCCCAGGATCAGGATCAGGTAGTGGCTGCCATCCCCTGGCCACATGAGAGGAGGTTCCTGCCGGGGAACCTTTCATGACTTTATTTGATTCATCACAGGAGTCACAGAAGCCATAAGTAGTGCGATTTGGGAGGAAAACTGTGGAAAGGATGAGTTATTAGGCAAGGTAATGGAATGGATTAAACTTGGGTGGCTAGAGAATAATGTGTTAGAAGAGAAGAACAAAGGATATGTTATAGTTAAAGAGTTATCTATTGAACATTGGTGGCTTATGAGTGGGTGCAAGGTGATACTTCCTAAATTATTGACAGTGCAAATGATTCAATTGGCACACAAATGCCATCCTGGTATTACTATGACCACAAGGAAGGTATTGGAGAGATACCAGTGGCCAGCAATGGACCTGCAAATAGAAAAGATGGTGAGATTATGTACCACTTGCGTGAATTGCAATACAAATATGGTGACAAACACATTACCACTTAATCCGCTTATTGTGCCTAAAGAGCTCTGACTAGAATAAGAAACATACATTTCCGGTCCCTATGAAGGATTAGTGCATGAGGGTAGATTTCTGCTAAGTTTGGTGGATCGATGCTCACATTGGTCTGAAGTAGGCATCAAAGACAAGATAGCATCAATGAATGTGGTAGCATTTCTAGATAAAGTTTTCTGTATGGAAGGAAGTCCTGAAAGTATACTTACTGATAATGGACTTCGGTTTTTTAGGGCTAAGTAAATTATTTGTGGAAGTTCTCATCAGTATATCACACAGAAACAAATTGCATGGTTGAAAGGAAGAACAGGGTGATAGGAGAGTGTATCCAAGAATCTTTAGCTAATGGATCAGAATGGAGGAGGGCTTTAAGTGATATAATTTGGAGTATAAGTGTTACACTCCACAGTGCTACAGGGGTTTTGCTGTTCCGTTTTATGAGAGATAGGTAAACAAACAGTAATTTTTCTTCTGTAAGGCTGAATGAAAAGATAGGAATCAAAAAGATATATTGTAAGATGTTAGCAACTGAAAAGCAGTGCAAGGAATACCATGATGAGATGTTCATGAGAAGTTTTAGAATTAATGTTGATGTGATTGGGGTAGGAGATTATGTCATGGTGAAACGGGGAAGGAAAGGGATGAAGGGATTGTCCAAGTATTCTGGTCCCATGAAGGTGATCAAGTGTTTTAAAAATACATTGAGAGTTGAAGATGGAACGGGATGGAATGTTAACAGGGTGGTTAAGAACAGAGGGAAGGAGGAAAACAAAACTGAAGGGAGAATGTAGGATTGAGTATGAGAAACTATTCAAGACAGACAAGGAGAGTCATTAATTGTTAATGAGAATAACTTCAATGAAAGTGGAAGAGATATGAGGAAGAGTGTAAAGATTCAGAAGATCCCAAACAAACTAAAAAAATATGTAGTGTATAAGGACATAGAGGCATGAGGATAGTTTAGAAGTTGAAACATGTCTTTTCTTTTCTTTTCTCTTGTTTTTTTGATGTTATTTTGTTTTTGGTTTGGTTAATAGCTTTTCTTTTTTTGGTTAAGATTTCAGTGGGGATGTGCAGTGGTGTCTGATGCATGAATGGAACATTTTGAATGGATCTACCATTCAGCATCAGGGTAAGATTTATTTTAATATTTGAATATTTTTTATTGAAACACACCCTTAGCACCTGTGTGTGAGATATGAGGGTGCTAATGGCGATATAACCCTCGGTGGCAGGACTAACGTACAAGTTGGGCCCTTGACTTGGGTGGCAGGCCATTCTTTAACTTGGGAGGTGTTCTGGTGAGCTTCCTGGGGCTGCATGCCCTGTTGTGGTGCTTGTTGTCTTTGTTGAATTTGTTGTGTTCCCCTACTGGTACTTGTTACAATATTGGTCTTGCTGCCCTTGACCACCCATTGGTAATCCATAGGGACTGCCTGGATTAGGGAGACCAAATTGTTGTTCTTTTCCAGTGGGAGGGGGCCCTTGATAGTATCCCATGAGATGGGCATTGCATTAACTTGAAAAATGTCCCCATCTCCCATAATTCCAACATGACCCATGGCCCCCTCCCTGAGTCCCTTGTCCTCCAAAACCCCTACCTCCCTGACCTTTGAACCCCCCTCTCTGTCCCCTGTACCCACCTCGTCCTCTTGTAGGCCTTCCTGCCATTAAGGGCCCTGGTATTGTTCCTCGCCAGCCCATTGCTCCTGCCCCTTTGCGGACCAAGTTGCTGCCATCCTTACCAGTGAACCTCCTGACCCCTCCTTCCCTTCTCCCTGTCTTTCAGTGGGCTGGGCCACCATAACTGCAGCGACCTTCACCAGTTTATTCTGTACAAGCTTGGCCTTGTCTGCCAACCTCCTCTGCGCAATTTCCTTTTCTCTTTCTTTGATCCTCCTACAGTGGTGTACCATGATGCTCTGAATTTTAGGCCAAGCTTTGGCTTCTATCCAAGCAATTTTATCCAAGACCTTCTGTACCTCCTTTTGGGAGGCCTCTTTTCATAATAAAATAGAAAAGGGAGGTTGATTGGTCCCAAGCCGTGCCTGTTTCAGATCTCCACAGGTCTTGCTCGCCAAAGAATGTACTGCACAGTATCTTTCTCCTCCCCCATGGTGCATTGCATCACCAAGTGTAAGTCTGGGGTGTCAGGGAAGGTCCTCCGCAGTGCATCCCACACCTGGGCTCTTACATTTTTAAAGGCTGACCCATCGTGGCGATCACAATTTGTAGTTACTCCTTGGAAACCTGCCTTCACCCACACCCCATCTGCTTGGTTGCCCACCGCGGATACTAGCAAGCTCTTTACGTCCCCTATGGCCAACAGGACCGCGCAGTGTTCTTTTCAAATGCATGTATCAATTTCCCCGCCCCTCCTCAGAGTGGGGGCAACAACTTCAACAGATTATTTTTACTCATATGTGCCCATGGTATGTAATGTGGCACCCCTGCTCTCTTGTGGATGAGAAGCATTTGTAGCTTTGCTTTACTTCCTTTTTTACTTTTACTCCTTTCACTTTACTCAGTGACATGTTTCCCACCCTGCTCCTTAACCTCCCCTGTCACCTTGTTGTACTACCCCATCCTCTGGCTCTTTTCGTAGTGGCAGGGGTATTCCTGCTGCTGCTGCTCCTTCCTCATACTCATCTATATTGCTCCACACCTCCTCTATTTCACTGTCTGATTCTCCACTGCCTTGTTCCTCCTCTGCTTGGCTTCCTTTTTGTTCTACCCGTACTATTTTCATGGGAGTATTATTAAGGTGGAAGAAAAACTCCCTGGATTTCCACTCATCTTCTGGCCTGCTAGATGCATTCCTGGACGGGAGTGGAGATGGTATTGGGCCGCCTGCCGAGATCGATGGCATCTCCCCCCCACCATGGCAGCATTTGGCCTCTGTCACATAATGCTCTTAACCGTGTCAGCTCCATCTGTGTGGAGGCATGCTGTCTTTCTAAATCACCAGTGAGGTGTGCAATATTTACTGGAGGGGCGCTTGTGGGCCTGTACAACCCCCTCAGGTCATAGGGAGGCAGGGCTGTCGTTGCGGGAGGGGAAGGTGCGCTTGGTACAGGCAAATAAGAGAGGTCACTGTATCCCGCGGTGGGCCTAGTTAACAATGGGTTAAGCCTAGTGAGTTATTTGTCCCCTGTTTTTACCATTTTCCCTTCTGATCGTTCTCCTCCCTCCCCTGCTTGCGCTGGTGCTGACCCAGACGACACTTCTTTATCAATACTGTTAGCAGGGGATGTGTCTTCGAACATCCTCCACAAATCTAACACTTTGCATCTATTTTGGAGTTGCTTCCCCTGGTACTTTGCTAATAGGTGGGTTGTCGCAAGATCTCATATTTGTTTATCAAATGACCCTCCCTCTGGCCATACTTGGGATGATCGCTCTCCCTTAATCTCGGTGAGCCACTGATCATGATATTTTTGGATTTTCTCACTATACACGGGGAGGGGCTGGAAAATATGGGCTAATAGTGTATCTCCTCCCATGGCACACCTATTCATCTGTTGGTGTCATTTGTGTGGGTATTGTGCAGCAAAGATACAGTTGAGAACTAGTTCTGTTGGGCTTGTAATACTTTAAAAAAAAGAAAAAGCACTGTTCAACGTTACAGTTTGAACAAACACCTTTTCACTTACACCTTCTTTGTTCCGCATGAACAAAAAACAATTTTTTTACTAATCCAATATATAATACTAGCTCATTCACCTTTTGGGCACACCAAAACAATTGGCGTTGACGACAATCAACATATAACATTAAATCGCTTTGTTTCTAGTTATATTTCCGCCCTTTCCTAGTTCACCTTATCATAGTTTTTTTTTTCTCACTCACTCTGCCGGCCCCCTTCCCTGAGCCCTTTCGGGCTTACTTCTAAAAAGTGTTATGTTCACAAGAAAAAGAATTTGCAAATATATCCCGAGTCTAGTCACTATACAAGACTCCTACTGTTTTTCTATTTTATCTCTGCTTATTTCCTGCACTGGTTGAGACAAGGCTACGCGGCGCCACCTTCCACCCCCTTTCAGAGCTAGGTTCACATACTCTTCCCGTATTCTGTTACTCCTGTATTAACAACCTAATGGCCATATAAAGGAAAGAAAAGAAAAAGCCTACCAGTTACACTCACACAGCCCCAAAGTCCCAAATCTGACTCCTCACTACTCTCTCGACTTACCCTTACACCCGTTACTTTTTTAAATTTGTTCCCTCCTTTGAGATTCTTGCAACCAATACTCGCGTGTCCGGGTTGATCCAAGAGCCTCCATTCACAGTCTATCCACAATTAGGGCCGCACCCCAACCAAGCCATGACCCACCCTGGCGAGCAGTCAGGTATTTGCAAATGCCGGGACCCTTAGAACCCCTCTTTGTGCACACACTTGTCAGCCGCAGGGGGCAATGGTTTTGCTGGGGGGCATCCCGGATCTCGCTGTATGACATGGGGTGTCTCTCAGTGCACCCTCGATCACGTCAGGGTCACCAAGTGAAGGCGATCACTCCCCACATTACCAATAAAACTCAGAGTAAAGGACATATCCCAGTAAGGAATGAGATCAAGAGATTAGTTTGAGAATCTGCAAAAGTTTATGTAAGATTCAGCATCCAGAGAACTCTGCTGCCCTGAGAGCGCTCTGGCAAATGATACAGATACAATGGGTCTCATTACACGGACGGCGGTAAGGGTTTACCGGTACCGGTAAGGGCACCGGTACCGGTAAACCCTTACCGCCTTACTACGAGGTCCCTTTGCGGGTAGGTACTTTAACGCCTGCTGTTTAGCAGGCGTTAAAAACCAACCCGCAAAGGGACCAGGTTGCTAATTACGGTACCGCAATTTGCGGCACTGTTATTAGCGCCTTCCCCATTCCCATAGAGACCTATGGGGCAAAAATGGGAATGGGGAAGGGCAATGGGGGAAGGGGGAATTACCGCCCCGCCAACCTTGGAATAGGGCGGTAATTCCCCTTTCCACCAAGGTGGTGCCGGTATTTTACCGGCATGGACCAAGGTGCTTGTAGCACCTTGGTCCTCCGCCTACCGTGTAATGAGGCCCAATATGTTTTAAAGGGTTACAGCGTCATCAGTGATGAATTCTATATAGGCTACAAGTTACAGTTTCATTGGTTAGAAAGGGGGTGCCATATAGTTATTTATGGGCCAGCTCCACGGGATTGGATGATGACTTGGTGGGAGGATGGACATCACATGGTTCAGCCGGGCCGGTCTGTGCGAGGTCAAGGTTGGGTCAGGTCCGAGAGGCGGCTGGACCCCACTGACTAATCTACACACTTTTTCTACACATGCAATAAACAATGAACATTAATATACCTTTGAATAAATCTTAAAAGCCTATAAATTGTGCACGTGTGTTTGCACTGTCCCACTCTGGGTCACTCATGAGGTGAGGGATGGGGGGGGCTTGCCCCTGCGGTAACCTGGGGGCTGGGATTGATAGCTGTCTGGTCTGGCACAACAGAGCTGGAAGGGAATGGAGTGACACATGTTAGTTTAGGACGAAATATACCGTGACAAGGGTCTGGGTTCATTGGGGGCACTCTAGGGTGTGCAGCCCAGCAGGGTCATATTTCTGTTACATGAAAAGAATACCTTTAGAGGGGCACAAGGTTGAACAAGCAGTCACTTTCCAACAGCGGGGGTGAGAGCTGCAGGAGCAGGTTTGTTGAGATGGATGAGTTACAAGTCATGGTTTGGCTCGGTCACACACAGGACAGTGATCTCAGAGGAAGAGTGAGGAGTATACAATGGGCCTCATTCCGAGTACGGCGCTAACCAATGGCGCTATTAACGCCTTGGTTGACGCCGTACCCGGACCAGCAGCGCCTTAGTGGCTTTGCCAATGCTTGTTTTTAAAAGAACTTCAGTGAATGACAAGCATAGTGCTGATAAATAGAGTGGCGGAAGCCACAGCTGGTGAAGGCATTATTACACCAGTAGTGCCTTTACAACTCCAATTAAGTCATTAACTATCAACACTGCATTGAGCAAACACTTGCAGGAGCATGAGTGCAAGGTTTAATGGTAAGGCTTTTAAACGGAAATCAAACAGTTCTCATAAGGAGGTGTTGTGGGCGGGGAAGGGCAGAAACAGGGTGGGAATGACCATATGAATTAGCTTGGCCATGAGGGGCAGGGGGGGGCAAAGAACCAAACAACACCTACAAGCTGTGTGTCCCTCCTCATTTGCCATGTCTCCCTATATGTAACCTAATGCAATAATTTCGGTTTATGGAAACATAATGGGTACCAGAATGGTTTTGATTACTCGCATCACGTGCCTACCTAATGACGTAATAGTAGGGCTAAGGCTAAGCCTTAGTTACACCACACTGGGCATTTAGCCCAGGTAGCAGCTTGGAATAGCTGCTGTAGGTTACGTCAGACAACCTCATGCCTCAAAAGTAATAGCAGTGAAACAGGGCTAAACTTCAAAGAAAAAACCAGCTCGCTACGTTTCCCTTCCTTCTCCATCCGTATGTTTCTTTTTCCCTTTTTGAAAAGCACACACTTTGAACCCTGAAATCATTAAAAGCAATTCCTTTCTTTCCCCTCTGGTATGTGCGCGAAAGAATCTTTTCAGCTACAGAGCCATCAGCGATATCGATCTGCGTGTGGAAATTGGTATTGACTGCTGCTGATGCGGTTTTTGTGCTCTTCCCGGGCCTTTAAAGACACAGAGAGCTAGAAATATCAGAATGTGTTGGTAAAAGGCGCCATTCCTACCCGGAGGGAAGAGAGGTTTACTCGATGTGACCTTATGGAGGGCGATTCCTCGGGGAAGGCCGGCTATGCTGAGACGCATTCTCAAGCCAAGCATCTTTGTTTTAAACTCTGCTTCTTAGGCAGTTTAAAGCAGCAACACAGGGTGATGCTTGTCACAACAACGACTGTTTTTCTTCTTTAGAAGGGGAGTTAATATAAATAGGGCGGTCCTTCATTGAACTCTCACTGTGCTGTTTTCAGCTCACAGCAAAACCGAGTGTCCACCAACATGGGCGGCCTAATGAGAGCAGCTGAGAGACTCGCGCCTGACCTCATAGTAAAAAGGTTGCCCTGATACCCAGTACTGAATTGGGACCTGATTCCCCTGATTTCTGAAACAGGCAAACATTCTCTCTCCGTGCTTTTCTTTTTTTGTTTAGTTTATATTAAGCACCTGCATGTGCAGTTAACCTTAGATGCCTAATGAAGCAGCATGGAGTGAATGGTTACATGTGGCTGTTGTATATTAAGATGGTGGATAAATGAAAATGGGATGGATGCTTGAGGCTGCATTCTGTGTAAAACAATCATTAAAACAAGTTGCAATTATTTTAATGTGGCTCTTTTTGCTCAACTGTATTGTCAGGTTGGTTTGTTATTCTATTTGTGCACATTTCAAGTAACATCTGTGAAACATAGGGCCTCATTACACGGAAGGCGGTGGTCCAGGGTGCTATTAGCACCCTGGACCATGCCGGTAAAATACCGGCACCGCCTTGGCGGAAAGGGGATTTACCGCCCCATTCCAAGGTTGGAGGGGCAGTAAATCCCCTTTCCGCCATTGCCCTTCCCCATTCCCATTTCTGCCCCATAGGGCTCTATGGGACTGGGGAAGGCGCTAATTACGGCACCGCAATTTTGCGGTGCCGTAATTAGCTCCGAGGTCCCTTAGCGGGTTGGTATTTAACGCCTGCAAAAAGCAGGCGTTAAAACTCCAACCCGCTAAGGGACCTCGTAGTACGGCGGTAAGGGTTAACGGTCACCGTTGCCATTAACGGTGACCGTTAACCCTTACCGCCGTCCGTGTAATGAGGCCCATAGTCTTATTTTAGTCCTGTGGTTTGTATACATGCTAAAAGCCAGTCCCCCCACCCACTGCAATCCCAGACTCTTTTTTTTCTCCTTTTATGGACCTGCTCATATTTTTCAGGGCAAGAAGGGGACATACCACCTTGGCACTCGCCTAGGAAGAGAATTGAAGACAGGTCAGTCACATTGTGCTTCACTCCCTGCATGTGTGTGATAATACAAGCACGCACTCCAACTGGAATGAGCACAGAAATATCTCTAGTCGCCCGTTTCAATGTTTATCAGCAGTGTGCCGGTGTTGTGTACTTGCCTTTTTTGAGCCTGTATTCGAGCTTGTCTACCTGTTGTTGCCTTAGTTTTCGGTAAACTGCCTTCTGTTAGATTATTACTGTTCTCCACTTCTGTTGACTGAAAATGATTTGTGCGAGTGCTTGCATCCGTTATTAGAGTGAACATGCATCTTTGTAGAACCCCAGGACTAAAGCATGCGACACAGTATTTAAGGATTGCTTTGCTTTGTAGACACAATGGTGACATTATCAGTCTTGAGTTGGAAAAATGGGGCTGCCAGTTTTCAGCTTAATCATGCAATGCAAACATCTTGGAACGAGATTTAATTTGATTTGATTTAATTGAATTGTTTTTTTTATTTTGCAAAACACCCCACACTGTATTGCATCTAGGCACAAACAGTTGGCTTCGATGCAATACAGAGGTAGATAAATATTGCCTCGTTACATTAAGTATTAAACACCTGTGATGGCTTTCCCAAAGTTCAGGAAGTTAGTGATCTGTCAAATGATAAACCAAAGACAATTCCAAACATTTTAAGCCTTGAGCATCAACACTTGTTTTGCAGGCGTTAGAGTGGGCCATGGGAACCATAAGCAGCTATTGTCCTGTTAACCATGATTTGTCTGCCATGTTGGTGAATCAGGATTGTACCTGACAGATATGGAAGGGGTAAACTGTAAAGGCATTTAAAATCCAAACAAAGAAAATGAAAAGCAATGCCTTGGTTGACTGGTAGCCAATTGAGGAATCTGTCAAGCATAGAAATAGAGTCCCTATTTCCAATCCATAAACCTGCCGAACAACAGCCTTTTTTTACTCTCTGCATGTGTCGGGCTTGGTAAGTAAGATGTCGTGAATATAGAGAGTTTTCATATTCCAGTTTAAAACTGCTCTTTGAGTCCGTTACCCTGGTATCGAGATCTACAGGAATGAAAGACAGATCTCTGTAGATCTGATGATGCTTGAACAAGCTTTCCTTGACCACAACACTAATCCCAGCATTCAAATGGAAGTCACACTCTCAGTTGATTTCAAGATTTTTGACTTTGTTTTTGAAGAGGGGAAGAGTGCCTAAAAAAAAAAACAGGAAATAGGAATATGTGATGGAATCTTTTAATCTGATGTGGAGCAAGGAGAAAACCTGCTGTTTTGAAAGCACTGGGATTTAAGCCACTACTTCTGACCAGTCACTCCCTTCTTCTAGTTCATGAGAGAGGAGTGAAAAGTCATAGGTTGCGGCACTGACCCTTGCATCGACCTGTGAATCATCAGCATATCAATAGAAACACGTGTATAAGACTTTCAAGAGGTCCATGAATTGGCAAAAGATGAGCCCTGGGGCATTGGGCAATTCCTAAAACTCCCCTCATGTCTAATTTCCCAGGAAGGGTGGAAGGAAAAATGCCCAGTCACAACTCTAACTAATCTACTGCAGGGACAAACACATGTGGCATCATAGTCAACCATTACAAAAGGAGCAAGTGGTCTATGGTGTCACAATCTGCCAAAAGGTCCAACAAAATATGAAGCAAAAGGACACTTCCATTGACCTGAGACAGAATAGCATCCCCCACATTGCAGAGCTCTATTGCTGAACCATCTCTTGGACAGATGCTGGACAAGAAGTTAGCACAAAGAAATGATTTCCCTGGAAGTTGGATCAATTTAAGGATACAACCGTTTGAATTATCCTGAAAATCCAAGATAAACCACGTGTAGAGCGATTGTTGCTCAAGGTTTAAGTGTCCAGGGAAAGTTATTTTTTAAGTGGTGAAAGGACTACTTGCTGCAAAGCTCTGGCAACCATGCCCAAACACAACAGCATATAGCTATTAATAAATGCATTGACCAATGGGTTAGAGCATGCACTCTAGCTTCCTAGCTGCAAGTGAGGGAAGGGCATCTTGTTGTTGAAGGCTAAAAGTCGGGTGAAGGTTGGACATGATGAATGACATTTCAATAGACTCCACCACTAAATGAGAAGGTTTTAATGCAGGGATCGAGTTTAATCACTTCAACATTAGACAGGCAGAGAGTCCCCTGTAAGCAAGCAATGTTCCGGTGGTTATCCTTTAATGTGGAATAGAAGAACTAGTTAAATGAATCGCCAAGGTCGTGGAATTAAGTTAAGGCCCAGAGAAACAGGGAGGAGCTAAAATATCCATGATATCCTTAACTAATTTCTTAGGTTTATTGAGTACACTTTTAATCTTACCACCTTCACCTCCAACTCCCTCAGGGTCAGTCGCTTCTCCAAGCAACGGGTTGGTGGTAGATCCATTTCTTCGGCTGGGGCCTCCCTCTGGAATAGCCTCCCTTCCTCTCTGGAAGATGAGGAGAACATCTCCTGTTCGGGATGCACCGCAAGATCTTCCTCTTTGCTTCTGCCTTCTCTCTTCCTCTCCCCTGCTGATCTCCTGTATGATACTGCACTGGTCACCTAGCTACCCTCTGATTTCGGGCCCAGGTCTCAGGTCTCCGACCGTCCAGTTGCACACCCACACTGCTTCCTGGCATCCCTTGCACTTGGGTCTGTAGCTGTAACTCTACAGTCCCATTATCTGAATTTATTGGACACCCGCTGTCTGCACATGTACAGCACAGCCCTGTGGTGAAGTGGTAGCTTGTGCAGCATATGCTTACCAGGGACATACTCTTTGTGAGCGAGAGACATTCATTTGTGTCTTGTGAAGGTTTATTAGAATTGGTTTTTTCATAAAAAAAGTGAAATAACTAACCCACCTCTCAAAAACACAGTGAAATGAAGGCCATGTGTGGTCAACTGCTGCAAAGCACACTGAAAAAGAGCAGCCTGGGGTTTTGACCTCCGACTCCATGACGAACAAGAGAGTAATCAAAGTTAAAGAGAGACTAAATTATTATGAAGGTCAGCATAGGTAGAATCAAATATGAAATACAAGTCCCTGGAGAGAACCGACATGTTTAAACTGCAATTCTAAACAATGTTGCATAAACATGAGCACAATGGGGGCGTTTTATAAGTAATTATAGGCAATCATAAGCATAGTGTATCTTGCAAATAGCTGTGGTGGAAGATGAGCAAAACCTCAAAGGATACAGCTAGTGACATTAGATTCATTAGTGATAAGGTCAAGACTGGAGGCACCCAACTGATATCTAAGAGTCATACAGAAGCAGGCAAATAAATATGATGGTTTCCTTAGTAGAAGAGATGGGATAGATACGTCCAATGCAGAGGTGATTTTGGTATCTGGGATGACAAATGATTTGGAATCTTCTTGAAGAGGAGTGCAGCGAAAAATCAAATGCTGACCATATGTACATTAGCATCTAGTGGGAAGCCCTTCACTAATGTAATTTAGACTTGTGTATGTCCTTTTTCTCTGAATCAACTTTACCGGTGTTAGCCAATGTTAAACAGTTTCTGAATAAAGCAAAGCTCCCAGAAATTGTTTATGAAACCAGAGGTGCCATAGACAAAACGCCTTTGGTAAACAAATCTGGTTATTGAAATATTGGAGGTTGGTAGGACCCCTGCCCGCACCGCGCTCCAAGCCTAGGTGGCAGACTGGCAAACTAACTAGCAGCCATCCTTGTGTGAGGTTCATTATCTGATATGCACAGGTAACGTGAAGGCGTATTTCTGGGATGGTCTGGAAGCATCATACAGAGGTTGCTAATTATCACCTTATGTCACTAATTGATCAAGTCGGAAAGCTATAACCATACTTTACAGTGGACATATTGGACTCAGTACTGGTATTACTGCACATTACAAGGCAAAGCGCATACAACACAATCTTTGTGTGTCATGTTATCGCAAACAGTTCAGTAACTACTTCTCTGAATGGACCATCTCTAGGATAAGTCTGGAAAACCTTCTAAGAACGTGCAAAAGTAGTCTGCGTTTCCTAATCTCGGTAGGGAATACTGTAGGCTATTAAACTTGTACTTGTACTCGGATCTGCTATCATATTTAAACACGTGTACTTAACCGTGGTACACTTAATATGGAAAGGGGAAGGCTCTGTATACGTCTAATAATGCCTCGTGTTATTTCGAGAGTTCTTCAATACCTGATGGCAATGCACTGGCAACCGCTATGGGAACAAGGAGCTAATAACGGGTGCGCGATTAGCAGGCCCGTTATTAGCTCCATCCCCATTGAGCCCTATGGTCGCTTGAATGGGAATGGGGAATGGTTCTTGGAATGGGGACTTACCGGGTCCTCCAAGGTTGGAATGACCTGGTAAGTGCCTATTTCGAGAACCCAAACCCGGACACGCAATGCGGTAAGGGTGTAGCCATGGTGCTAATAGCACCATGGCTACCTCCTACCTCGTAATGAGGCCCATAGTCACACTTCATTTAAGTGTGAATGAGGGTTTCATGAGTCTTTATACTCTAGTAGCTAGTAAAGGTGCTGAGCAAATGGAGACTGGAAGCTCGGGGACAGTGAGGATCACTCAAACCATTCTGTATCTCCAAGCATGCTCAGTATCCCCCACCCAGCATATCCACCAGAAGTAATGCCCCCTTTAGGTGGGCTTAAAAATAACAAATCCCTTTCTTTCCTGGATTTATATATGAAGGGAGTTGAAAAGACCCAATCTGTTTGTTACTTATTAGAATGCAAGGGCTCAAAGCCTCCTTCCATTGGAGTGACGACAGGGGTATCAAAAACAGAGAAAGGCACTTTATTCAATGTTGGGCCAGGACATATTAGTGCACACCTCCCTTCAGAAGCCACGCTCTCAAAGTTCTTTTGCTCAATTAAAGAAAACTTAAGGTGCAGGGGAGGAATTGTGGTCCTGGCACAGAACCACTACACAATGCAAAAAAGAAAAGAAGATCCAAAGCTGAAATCCTCCCGTCCCCTGCACACTTTTAGTACTGTACTAAAAATTCAGAATTTTGCATTGAAACTCTCAACATTTTAGTCCAATTAGTTAATGAAAGAAAAGATATTTATCGAGTTATTATAGCAAAAATATTGAGTTTTAATAGCAAACAATGTCAAACAATACAATGTACAAGTCCACATTCTTTGGCTGACTCGCTTCGAGGTGTACACCTCTTCTTCTTGAGCCTTACGGACTGCAAAATAACATATCATACAGAAGGACATGTCCTTCTTATGCTCATTCATAAATGATATACAGGCTATGAAAAATTGTAAGTTTAAAGGCATTGGGCCTCATTACGACCCAGGCGGTAAGTTACCGCCTGGGCCGTGACTTTACCACCATGGCGTAAACTACGTTTACGCCATGGTGGTTGGCGGACTTACCGCCCCATTCCGAGGTCGGCGGGGCGGTAAGTCCCCAATCCCCATTTACCCTTCCCCATTCCCATTTTTGCCCCATAGGGCATAATGGGAGTGGGGAAGGCGTTAATTACGCCACCGTAAATTACGGTGGCGTAATTAACTCCATGGTCCCTTAGCGCCATGGATTTTAACACCTGCTAAAAGCAGGTGTTAAAAGCGCCATGGCGCTAAGGGACCTCGTAGTTGGCGGTAAGGGGTCGGCGCAGCTAACGCTGGCGTTAACCCCTTACCGCCAGGGTCGTAATGAGGCCCATTGTATTCAGGGAGTCGCTACAAATGCATTCATCCATTTAATGTGTTTTAATGTGTTCACATCGTTTGATCATGGAGACATCTGGATGTGACCCTATTTGTTTATCACAAACCATTAATTTGTCAATCCAGCTGAATTAATCAAGGGTACGTCCCTGTGAGCTGGGCTTCATCATTCTCCGATCCCATGCCGCCAGCTGATTGAATATTTTAGGCCAATGTTGCTCACCAATCTTTTTTTTAAGCCTCACCTAGATACAGAAGGTAGAGATGTAAAGCCGGACAATCCCTTCCCTAAGGGTCGCCTCAATGCTTCTCGTGTTCCTTATCCGGATCAAAGAGCCCTCATAGAGCTTCATCATCTATGTGTTCAAATTAATTGCTAGAGGTAGCCATCACCTGAAGGAAGAAGAAGCCAATTAAGCGAGTGTAAAATATATGGCATTATGTCACAATGCACTTCACCAGCAATCATCCCAATTTTGCTTATTTGTATTGTAAATAGACACACGAGATGCCGTAAAATGAACGACAGAGACAACAAATTATAATAAGATAAAGATAGGTCCACACTCACCCCGCAGTTGATCTCACTGTAGTTGCACTTTCCTCTAGTGTGTAATGATAGGGGGAATATTGTTCTCCTAACGGACATAAATCGTAACGTAGCCCAAGAATCCATGGTACGAATCACTCGACTTCCGTGAATAATGTGGAGGATTACGGTACATACCTTTAGAGAAAATTGACCTGCTTTCACACTATAAACAAGTCTCATGAATGGTTGTCTGTGATATCCATCTAATTCCGATCATATAACTCACCCCTATATGCTGGTAGCCGCTGCTACAACGTAAGGTGTAGTAAAAGGCGTTCGTCTCCCTGGTAACCGCACTCGCAGTGCGATATGATCATCCAATGTAAGCCAGTAATGTGGAAAATATCGGCATATGTTGTAATATGCAATTGGCCCAGTTCTACTCGATGGTCAGTTCTCACTTATAAATCTGTATTATTCATCACTACAGCCGTCTAACTCCTCTGCTATTCTGTGTGGTGTCGATGGCGTTTGTCACCTCGGTAACAGCACTCATTGCTTGCGACATCTTAGATTTTGCTGATGGATTTTGAAGAGCTATTCAATAGAGAAAGGACCAACTGGAAGACTCTCTCAGCCTGGTCCTCACTTTATTAAATGTCCACAGGGAACAGATGGGACACTTGTTGGGAGATAGAAAGAGAGCTTGCTTACAAAGGCCTGAAGAATCTACCAGTTTGAAATGTTCTTGGAAGGAAAACCCTCAGGGTCAAAAAGACAAGCATGTCTTCTTCGGGCTGCTGCTGTTGCTTAGCAAACCCAAATGAACATTCAAGCTAGCATTGATTCATCAAGCAAACACTGATCTGTGAGTCAGACAGTGTGTTCTTGCAGTGGACTGCCACCTGAACCATCGTCCCCTGCTTTGCATCGTCAAACTTTAGATTTATCCAATCAAGATTGTATGTTCAAGGATATCACCGCTAAAATGGAGCACTGTTGAGCTGATTTGTAGACCTCAAGCAAAATGATACAACTACACTTCACACAATCAAGCTGCTGATTGAAACCAAAAAGTCTCCCATCTTGAAGACACTGCCTTTGCGAATAAGCGAAATCACACCCATGGAGCCCACTGACTCAAACACATAGGGCCTAATTACATGGTAGGTGGTAGCCCCTTACCGCATTCCGGGTCCGTGTTCCCGGAATAGGGTCTTACCAGGTCGTTCCAACCCTAGAGGACCTGGTAAATCCCCATTCTGGGAACCATTCCCCATTCCCATTTGAGCCCCCATAGGGCTCAATGGGAATGGGGAAGGAGCTAATAACGGTACTGCAATTTGCGGTACCGTTATTAGCTCTGAAGTCCCTTAGTGGGTCCCTTCCATAACGCCTGGTGAAACCAAACGTTAGAGGAGGGGCTCGCTAAGGGACCTTCTAGTAGGGTGGTAAGGGATTACCTACAGCTGTGCCCTTACCGGTGCTGGTAATCCCTTAACGCCTACCGTGTAATGAGGACCATAGACATGGTAATTACCATCAAGTCAAGTACCATCAAGTCAACTCAAAGACATTGACCCACAGCTTGGAACAAAGTACCTTAAAGACCATTAAAACTAGCTGTAAACTTTCAGACCACCTACTATATGATCCTCCTCTACTGTGAACCCAATTCACTTACTGCTCCAGAATTTGGCAACCCTTTTGATGATCACACTCCTACTCAAACCCATAACCAATGCATCATTCTCGGTGACATGAACCTAGGTTACAATGACCCCACAGATCCCAAAGCCACATCACTAGCACAGGCACACAAAGACATGAGCTTCTCTCAACAAGTCACTGCACCCACACATGCTAAAGGCTGCATCTTTGAGTGGATACTCACTACTAATGCCAACATCCATATCTCTTCTATCAAACTGGTGCCCTGGACAGACATCACCTAATAGAACTGAACCTGCTACATGCCAAATGTGCCCCTGAAAAAAGTCCCCACTCTAACCAGATTCTGGTCAGAAACACCAAGAGTCTAACGCATGAGATCCTTAAGCCCATGCTATCATCCCCACTCACCGGCACCCCTCTTTGTTCCAGAAACTCAAGGACATAGCAAGCCACTACCAGCTCTTTAAACTTTGCCAACACCACCCTGGCCCACAAGAAAGCCATTCTTTCCAACAAAGCCACCTCTTATGACAACAGAATATCAGGCGCAAGTTCCAATACTAAAGAACTCTTTGATATACTGGAGACACCTGTCCTACCTACCACTCACACCAGGGTGGATAAACAATGGTGTACCATCATTCAACACACTATAGCCAACATAATCGAGTTGCTTCGCAACAAAATTAACCTTAAGAAAATACAACTTGCAGCGAAACACACCACTCCGGCCACCTATAGAAGTTCAGCCACAACAGCCACTACGCTATCTTTCTCGTTCTCCCCCATTTGTCTCCTAGCACGGTATTGGAGACTAGCTGGAGGCAGCTGGGGAGCAGGTGTAAGTGGATCTAGGTCACCTGGCCTAAGCCCCACCCACCTGGTGTCTTCCAGGTTGCCTTAGCAAGCCCCGCACACCTGGCACCTTCCTGCTTGCTGTTCTTTTCCCTACTTAAGGAACCCTCCAGCCTCTGCTGCTTTGAAGCTGGGGAGCAGATGTAAGTGGATTTAGGTCACCTGTCCTAAGCACAACCCACATTCTTAGCCCTGCCTCTTCCTTCCTGCTCCTAACTCTAAGATCAAGGGCATCTCTCGCCCGGGCGTCCAAAGTCAAGGGCAGTCAAAGAAAAGGGCAATTCCTGTATGGACCTGTTCGGTCCAGCAGGACCTAGGGCCTGACCCCCTAGCTCAGACAGCAGGTAGGCATGCACCAACATGTGTTTACACCCTTTGTCCCCACAGGCCATCCCACCCTCTCTGGTCCCCCCGTGTTTTTCTCTTGTGCCCCCACCATCCTGCACACAGGAGTCTGTCCTGATACATTCTGGTTTCACCATCACCGTCTTGTGGCCAATGCTGGATTTTACTTTTATGGACTTCATTGATTCACAGCACGTCACTCTTTCCCAACTCTCATGCTGGACTTCCTTTGCATCTTGTACTCATGGTGTCCCTGAATCATGTTGTCCCCATCTACATCTTATATCCTGGCTTGAAACATTATGTGTTACTACTGAGTTCTGCAATTGTTTTCGCTCTCCCCTCTTGCTTCTCCACTCTTTTTGACTGCGTACTCTCTGTTCTCTCCTCCCCTCCACTGTCCCTTTTCCTATTTGCTCCCCTTACTTTCTTCTATGCACTTACTCTATCAGAATTGTCCCTGGACTTAGTATGATAGCAACCTCGCCTGTTGCTCCCCCAGCCCCTTACTGAAACCAGCGCTATCTGAAACGTCAGGCCTAGTACGATAGTCGCTTGTTTTGTTCCTCCCCTCCCTTTCTGCACCTCTCACCCTCACCTTTTGTTTTTCTCCGGCTCTACCAGAAATGTCAGGCCTAGTAGGGTAGTCCTGTCTGTTTCCATTTCCTTCCCATTCTCCCCCTCCATTCCTTATCTATGTCTTAGTTCTTGCACTATCTGAAATGTCGTCAGGCTGAGTACGATAGTTCATTTCACATCCTTACTGTTCATGGTCTGTAAGAATGTCGTTGTATTTTCCCTTGTTCCCTCCCTTGCCTTGAAGCGCTTTGAAACACATTGTGTACAGGCGCTATATAAATAAACTGTCATATTATATCATATCATATTATATAACTACATCCCTCCAACTACAAGGGAGATGTATGCCTGCACATGTCATCAAAATTCGCCCTTACTGTGACCCCTATTATTACTGACTTTGTCAATGCTTCCTACAAATCCTGCTCTGTCCCCTGCAGCATCAAATCAGCCTGGGTCATGCCACTTCTCAAAAAAACCCTCTTTGGACACCACCATACCCATCAACTACCACCCCATTCTCACAGTGCCCTTCTTGCTCAAGATACTAGACTACATTGCTTATGAACAAGTACAACAATTCTTAGAGTGCCACCTCCTACTTGATGCAAGACAATCTGGATTTTGGCCCAAGCACAGTACCAAACTGCACTTCTCAACCTTAAAATACAGTTTGATAGTATACGTGACTCTGGTAATCGAGCTCTTCTCCTCCTCCTCGACCTCTGAGCAGCCTTTGATCTGGTAGATCACAACACACTCTGCCAACACCTTAGCTCTCACTTCCACTTCTCCTTAAAATATATCACTTGGATTCTATCCTTCCTCAGTGATCGCACTTCAAGAGTTTCCATAGACAACAATGTTGCCCTTTCCAGTCCCCCTTTGTGTCCCCCATGGCTTCTGCCTGTCTCCCACCTATATAACATTTACACCAAACCGCTCTTTGACATTCTGGACTTGCTTGCTATCATTTACACAAACATTGCAGATGATACTAAAAACCTCATCCCAATTTCAGGCAACTACACTGACAATACTGCCACCATAAGCAATGCGTATAGTGCTGTACAAATGTGGATGACCACACACGCTCTCTGTCTCAAAGATGAGAAAATGGAGTTACTCATGGTTAGCTTTCCCCAGCAACTAAAATCCCTGGATACCTCCTATTACTTATTCCACATTGATAGGGTCACTATCCCAGTCCATAAAACCCTCCAGTCTATCTCGATGCAGAGCTCACCATGACGAAGCACTTCCATGATCTTGCTTCTTCAACTGCCTACACATCGAAGCTCATTTGCCTGAGCAGAGATTACATCTCTACCAAAAACTGCCTCACTCTTTTGAGAGCCCTCATACTCAGTAAACTTGATCACTGCAATGTTCTCCTCAAAGGCGCATCCATCGCCAATATAGCAAACCTTCAACTCCTCCAAAATAAAGTGTTACACGCAGCCCTGCCGTTCCGCCACTCTGACCACATAAAAGCACCTCGCGATGACTCCCATTGGCCTTCCGGATTGACTTCAACACTCTATAATCGCTCACCAGTGTATTTATAACAAAGACCCCCTTTAGCTGAACAACTCCTTCACAAGAATTCAACAGAAGCATATCCTGCGATCCTCAAGCAGCATCTCATTATCCACTCCATGCTTCAAACATGCTAGAGCAGGCAACTCTAGTTGTGGCATTATGGCACCCTCACTTTGGAACTCATTACCACGGGCCATTAGGAATGTACCTTCCTACTCTTCATTTAAGAGACTTCTAAAAACGTGGGTTTTGACAAATGTGACTAAGCACTTAGGTGGACCTGCACCTGCACTACTCTGCTCACACTAAGGGGGTCATTACGACCCAGGCGCAAAGGGATACCGGGCACCGGTAATGACACCTGTGCCGGTAATCCCTTTACGCCCTATTCCGGGGTCCCTTTGCGGGTCCTTCCTTAACGGCTGGTTTTAGCAGGCGTTAAGGACGGGACCCGCAAAGGGATACCAGGGTCAATAACGGTACCGTAATTTACGGTACCGTTATTGCCGCCTTCCCATTAAGCCCTATGTGGGCTCGAATGGGAATGGGGAATGGCATTTCAAATGGGGACTTACTGGTCCCGCAAAGGGCGGAATGGACCGGTAAGTCCCCATACCACCACGTCGGTGGCGGTACCAGTATTGGTGCTAGTCATGGCGCTAACAGTGCAATGACCAGCACCAACCTCGGAATGAGGGCCTAAGACTATTGGCAAATGACCCTACAACAGTCCTCAGCCATTGGCATTTGGCTCGTCACTAATATCCACTTGCTGTTTTGTTACTGTATCTGTCATCACTTTCTGGTACAAACGCTGTTAGATCTACAGATCTAGGCATTACAAAAATGTTATAAATACAAAAAATAAAAATAGAATTTTGATTCTGACAAGATTCCAATGATTACAATTGTGAACTACAGGATTAGATTCAAGAGATAAAGTCCTGCTACTTTCCCCCAAAATCCACCTTAGAAAATGAATTCTAAACTGACACACAATCGTGTCTTGCCCCCATAAAATGACTTCACTCCGTACCCAATCCCTACAACATTCGGACAAGAGTGGGACATGTAGCTGTGTGTTCCTGCTCTGCATCTGCCTCTGCCCCTTATTGGGCCTGCAGTGCAGTCAATAGACTGGAGTGACCTCCATTGTGCATGCAGGGTGCAGAGCAGGGGCATACTGCCACACTGCTGTACATGCCCTGCTCCAGAGCGCTGTTCTACAGGCAGCTAGGCCAAGCAGGAGCACACAGTAACACTACTGTCCAGACAGGATGCCGAATGCTGAGAAAAAAAGGCATACCACAGTAAGAAAGGGGTAGACTGGCTACCCCCAAATGCCAGTCTAGCCAAGTAATAACACATACCATACATGCAAAACTCCTAATTTGCATATGGATTACATCAACAGAAGTGACTTCACAGAAAAAGCCATTGCAAGAAGCATCATCAGTCTTTGATAATTGGAGGATACACCATGGAAGTGACTTCAGAAACACGTGACTGGGGTTGCTGATGGTACACATACTCAGAGGAGATTTGCCTAGCATTTCAGTGGTGGACTGCCCTTGTGGATGGGGCAAAGACTTATATGCAAATGGATATTTCTCCTCTGTGAAGGGTGCAGTGAGCTAAAGCGTGGTTGTAGACCCTCCTGAGTGGAAGAAATTCCATAGAACAGGGTATTTGACCCATTTTCGTGCTTAGTAGATGAGCTACCACACGTGTGCGTGACTTTAGAATAAGTTGCCATAAGTAAGCCAAGTTGAAAATAACTGCATTCCAAAATACCTAAATTACACTATTATTATACATGGGGCAACTCTATAGTCATAGGCTTTTTTTCATAATAGCATGATATATCAACATAAGCTATGAAGTGAATCACAGAGCTGCAGATAAGATACAGTGCGATTAAATGATTTCCCCAGTATCACACACTTTGTTTAAATGGTGAAACCGGGATGTGGCAATTTAAGCAGCTGAACACATCGTCAGAGATTTTGTTGATATTTATATTTATTAAGGAAACTAGCCTTTCATAATAAACTAACTTTACACTATGGCGTGCTTCATGTTCATACTCTGACAAACTGGCCTGCCGCCTGTTGCAAAGGCAATACCGGCTGTGCGTCCTCACCAAGAAGAGAGTTCATATCCAAGCCCGCATCCCTGCGGCATCTAACAACTCGGCTGAACTCTTTAAAATCTGTAAGGAACTGGCCAATCCTGCCGCAGTCTCTACCTCTCCCGTACCTTCCCAGGCCCTCTGCACAGCACTGGCTTCTCACTTCATTTCTAAAACTCAGGACATCCTGTCCTCACTCTCCTCCTATCGCCTCCCTCCTTCCATTCCCTGCTCCTCCTCCGGCCCTTTTGCAGCCACCCCCCTCCCTCCTTCTCTGCCTTTCCCCTTTTCTCTGCAGATGAGGTTTCTAGACAAATCTGATCTATGAAAGTCTCATCGAAAACTATCATGGACCATATCGACTCCCTGGCTCCTGCAATGGCAGATTTCTGCAATCACTCCTTCGCCACTGGAGTCTTCCCATGCCCCCCTGAAGCACTCCCTTGTGCATCCTCTTCTTAAGAAATCCACTGCCTTCCCCTCCTGCCCGGCTAACTATCGCCCAATCTCCATCACTCCCTTCCTGGGCAAGCTCCTGGAGAAACTGGCCATCTCCCAGCTTAATCTCCACACCGTTGTCTTCATGACCATCAGTTTGGCTTCAGAGCTGCCAGAAGCATGGAAACTGCTCTCCTGAACATCCGTGAAAACCTGCTCTCCAACCTGGACTCCAACACCATGTGTGTCCTCATCTTGCTTGATCTCTCTTCTGCCTTTGACACTGTCAACCATGCCATCCTGCTCAACCGTCTCCGTGATAACCTGGGTATCACTGGTCAGGCTCTGGCGTGGCTGACCTGTTTCCTCTCCGACCGACACTCCCAGGTCCAACTCGGGTCCTTCCTCTCCGAAATCTTTTTCTCTACATGTGGTGTCCCCCAGGGATCTAACCTCTCTCCCTGGCTTTTCAAACAATACCTGGCACTCCTTGCCCACTGCATCGCTGCTCTCTGCCCCAACTTTCAGTGCTAAGTGGATGATACTCAGCTCATTTTCAGGCTATCCTCGGACTCCTCCTCTCCCATCCTCATCTCTGACTGTCTGTCTGCTATCCAGGAGTGGTGTGCCACCAATGACCTCTGCCTTAATGCCAGTAAGACTGCGATTTTACTCATTGGCACACCCACTCCCTCCTTCCCTGCATCTCTCTGGCCGGCCTCTCCTGGCCCTCTTGCTGCTCCCACCTGCAAGGTTAAAAACCTCGGGGTCATCTTTCACTCCACACTCTCCTTCTCTCCTCACATCCCCTATGTCCCTAAGAAGTCACACTACCAGCTGCGCTCCCTCAGAGGTATTCTTCCTTTCCTCTCCTTCCCACAGAATCTCACCGTCTGCAGAGCCCTGGTTCTCTCCAGGCTGGACTATTGCAACAGCCTCTATCTAAATCTGCCTGCCTCTACTCTCCGCCCTCTGCAACTTATCCAGAACAAGACTGCAAGATTTGTCCTTAGCCTTAAGCCCAGGGATCGTATCTCTCCAGGACTGAAATCTTTGCACTGGCTCTCAGTGGCTGCAAGGATTAAGTTCAAAACCCTCTGCATTGTCCACAAGGCCTTCTGGGGCCTGGGTCCGCAATACCTTCAACCCTCTCTTCTCAAATATCTTACTTCTCGAGCTCTTCGCTCATCCGCCTCCAACTCCCTCTAGGTCCGTCGCTTTTCCAAGCAACGAGTTGGTGGTAGATCTCTCTCCTTGGCAGGGGCCTCCCTCTGGAACAGCCTTCCTGCCTCCCTGAAACTTGAGGAGAACCATCTCCGGTTCCGGAAGCACCTCAAAACCTTCCCCTTTGCTTCTGCTTTCTCTCCCCCTTTCCCCTGCTGAATTCCTGGCTGAAACTGCACTGGCTACTTGGCCACCCTTTGTGACCTTGGCCCAGGCCCCACCATCTGCACACCTGCACTGCCCCCCTGGAAACACCCACACCTGGGTACTGTATTCTGTATCCCTATAGTCCCCCACCAGCACTTATGGCACTTCTTACCTTGCACTTGCCACCATCCGGCTGTTATTTTTCTTAATTATTCTACTACCCCATGTACTGCACTTTCCCCTCCCCCTTGTACTGCACTTCTCCCCTCTCCCTTCCCCCTCACACTTTTCCCCTTCCCCCTTGCCATGTACTTGCACGATCTGAATGACACCTGGCCTAGTAAGATTGTTGTCTGTCTTCCCTCTGTTCCCCCTCCCCTGCCTCGTCACGCCTCGAAACAATTGTGTATAGGCGCGTTATGAATGCCATATCATATCATATCATCATATCATATATCATATCATATCATATCATGTCTATATACATTGTCATAGAAATATGTTGAGCAATAAGTGTATGGCTTTAGTTTTATTCTCCCCATCCTGCATGATAAGCCACAATAGCATCATGCAGATTAATTTGAGTCCTTTGAGGTTTAAACTCATAGACATAAATCATGCAGCATTATGCACCCTTCTCACTTCTTATCAACCTGTTCACATTTCTTAAGGGACAAAAGTGGCTGATAATAGGAGCCCTCCCTCCCATCAGCGCCAAATAGCTCCCATTGTAATCCTCTGTTTACACAGAGCAACATGTCAGTTCCATGAGAGAGCCACTCTGCTGTCTGGAGCTCGAACATGAAAGGTGTCCTGCTGTCAGGACAACAAGGGTGCTGAGCAGGAACACCATGCTCCTGCTCGGCACTCTCATTGTCCAAGGCTGGCTCTTAAAAGAGTCACTGGGGGGAAAGCTTCCCCTCCCGCCCCCTGCTCAGTACGCCACTGACTAGATGTCAGTCTCATGCATACAAAGCAACTTGATCCCCAGGCCTTACCATGGGTCCTAGAGAATAGTTAAGTGTCCTATGACTAACGTACTTTACTTGGAACGATATTTTTCCGAGTAATGGTCAATTTTTTACAATCTTCCTGCATTGCAATTTCCAGCCCGCAAGTCTGCCTATTGTCAATATTCAGTCCATATCGATATATATAAAAGTGAAAATGTGTGGGTTTGTGGGTGTGTGGCAAAGTGTATGTTCTCTATACAATTCCACACTGTTTCGCCAATCTGCACCAAATTTTGTACACCTGCTAGGATCCTCCGGACATTGCTGGCTGATTGACATCCGGACACTGCACTGATTTACCTGGATTTCAGCAAAAGGCAAAATGTGTGTGTGGGTTTGTGGCTTCCTGTATGTTCCCTATACAATTCAACACCGTTTCATCAATCTGTACCACATTTTGCACAGTCACCTTTTAGGACCCTGTGGACATTACTGTAACGCTCACCTGATTCCCACAGAGCCGCTGACCCGTTCTGGACTGCTACCAATTCTTCTACAAAGCGCAGGGCCCGGAAGATGGACTGGACTGGCCCTCCCCCGAATCTCGTCTGTCTGGCTCGTAGGATAATTTTTCTGTAGGTGGGAAAGAGGGAGTTAATATCTGCTGGAAAGAGTATCTGCTCCCCCCTATCTTCCCCTTCTAAATCCCCTTGTCGCTAGTTCAGTTTTTGTGGGCTCTCACCTTATTTTCTGTAGGGATGAGCCCTCCTTCCTGCTTCTGGTGCAGGGGAGCGTTGATTCCAGTTACTTCACTGGGGTGTTCAGTGGGCGCGATTCCTCTGGCTGTTCGATCCTACTTCGGGATTGCCATAAGTATGTAGTCTTTAGATTATATTAAATGTCTTTTCCCCTTTGGGGCCGGGGTCTAGAAAAGGCAGAAAGGCCCTTCTGACCCGAATGGAGGATTGAGTTCAACCAAAATCTGGTAAGGCCTTAGGTGAGTATTCCCTCCTGTATCAAGTCCGATGCTCACCTTCTCCCCTTTTGCAGGAGCCGATTCGCTGCCGGCGTCGAAACCGCTGTTGTTCATGGTAAGGCCTTGTAAAGGTAAGTGGAATAGGTGTGGCACCGGAAGAAGCGGAGCGCTTCTAATCGTGTCTTTCCCCTGTTTGCAGGTGCCGAGGTGCGGCAAGCTTTGTAGCCGTTTCTGCATGTGGCGCGGCCACGATAAGGTAAGAGAAAGCGGCGCTGCGGCGAGCGTTGTGGTGCGCTGCTAACCTTGTGCTTTTCTTTTGCAGGATTGTCGGAAGAAGGTTTCCTGAGTGCAGGATTCCGGTGAGTAAAGCTTTGGATGCTTGTCTTTTCTCTCCTTTTGTCTTTCAGGTGTTCCAGGAGCTGCGGGCGTGTCAGGAGCCAGGATGCAGGAGCCGACTCGGTGAGTGTCCTGCTGCTGATGCAGAATAACACGAAGCATGTGAATTCCTTCGGGCGTGGTTTAAATAGCAGAGGAGTGCTTCAGGTGAGTATCCTTCCTCCGGCCCCACCCAGGTAAGAAAAAGAGTTCCTGAAGAGGAAAAATAGTTCCTCCCAGCCTAAATGGCTGGAGACCTCAGCCAGACTGGATTGCTCTGGGTGAGTAAGCAGCATGGTCTGCCTCAGGTAAGTCCACCCAAGCATTATGACATGTTTTGAGCAAATGAGCATGGCGCCTATGGCGCCAGGACTGAAGCCTTTTATGAGCCTGGCGCCAAAGGCGCCAGGACGTGGTCCAAAGGGCCCCAGTAGCGGTCTGCTGGATCCGGTGATGTGGGTGATAGGTCTGCTTCCAGGGATGCTGGGCCTGGCCTGGCTCCCCGGGAGCAGCCATCATGACAATTACTGGCTACATGACATCTGGACACCTCATCCCTTTAACTGGATTTCACAAAATGTCTCTGGGTTTGTGGGTTTGTGGCTTTGCATGTGTTCCCTACATAATTCCACAGAATTTCACCAATCTACACCAAATTGTGCACAGTCACCGGTTAGGACCCTAAGGACATTACTTGCTACATGACATTTGGACACCACACCCCTTTACCTGTACCGATGAGGGAATGAAAGCCTGGGTAATGCTGTGTATATCAGCTAATATATATATATATATATATATATATATATATATATATAACCGCCCGCGGGAGCGGCCGTGTAGTTATGGTAAAGTTGCTAGATCCATAGGAAGAGCACCTTTTGGGCAGCTTATAACTTTGCTCCCCCTGGACGAATCCTCACTAAACTTAGCAAAACAAGCATATGGCCCACCCTGAATTTCTTTGCAAAGTTTGGTGAGGTTTGGTCAAGGGGGGCAAAGTTATAGGGGTGGATCCAAAATATTTTTTTTCCCCTAGACTGAATGGAGAAAAACTTTGCTCACGCCTGCAGCCGAAACCCTTGGACGGACATTCACCAAATTTGCAGCAGGAGCGGCGGCTTGGTCTCGAAAGCATGCTTTTGTAAATTTGGTGGAAATCTGTCTAGTATTTCTTTTTTAAACAACCAAAAAGTAGGTTCAAACAAATGAGTGATATCTGGGTCCGCTCCGTGGACACACTTCCCTGTTCACTGCGCGGACAGGCCACTGATTGGCCAGTGGATTTACGTCATGTCTGCAGACATGTAACGCATTTGCTGATTGGTTGGAGTGAAGCGTGAGGTGCGTCACATTTTCCTGATGTGCCCACCATGTTGGATCTGCAGATATCCGCAGACAGCATGCATGGACCACTGCAGAAATCTAATTTTGGGGAGTGTGCTGGTGTGGAAGAGTTGCTGGAGAGGGCCGGGAGTGAGGGATGGGTCAAATGCTGTATTTGTTTAGGTGGAAGAAGGCTGTGATGTAATCGCAGCATCACCAGTCACTGCGATTGAGATATACTGAGATTAGTGAATACATTTTGGTAATAAGAATATTAAGTAAGCGTTTACAAGATTTGCTGGCAATCTCTGTTTTAGAGTAATGGAAGTATCATTACATTTAAACCATCCACATTTCTTTTTTATGTATGCAGTGTTGTGACCAACATTGGTCGTGGCTCCTGCATGGTAGATTATGCCTACTGTTGTGAAGGTTTTCTTACCAAGTGATACTTGTCCATGTGTGAATCCAGTCAGCTTGCAGTTTTTTTTGGTACCATCTGCATTGTAACGGAAAAGCATTACTATTACGTATTCACTGTGTGACTGTATTTGTAAGGTGGAACGATTATCAGAATTGCAAGTAGTACATAATCTGCCTTGGTTTACATTTTGTACAAGTTGCTGAAATGGAATGGATTCACAGTTAGGTATGAATACATACACAAAACGTTCATTAGGGACTTGTTCCTGTGCCACATGGCTGTAGAGAGTGCATGTATGTTTCCACATGTATTAAATCTTGAAGATTTCATTTATAGGTATGTTTTTTGTTTTCCAGTACTTGTAGTAACTACATTAGACATTCTTGTGTATCTTTTTGTGTGTTTGTAGTGAATCTGGCCATTCAAGCACAGTAGCCAAGTCCTGCTTTATTCCAGAAACACTGTAAATGTTGTTAGGATTGTTGCATTTCTGTGAAAACTAACATTTGTAAACGTAATTGGTCTGTCCTGTTTAAGTAAATGTATTCAATAATTGGTGGCAATTGGAATAGAATATTGATTGCTACATTTGCATAGCAATTTAAACCAGTTGTATTTGAAAATTTGAATGGACCAGACAGTTCTGTGTCAAAGTCGTGCGCGTTGTTTCTTTGAAGAGGTAGTTGGTTTTGTTTGTGGAGTAGATCCTTCTTTGGTTGTGGTCATTGATGAAGTATTAGCTTCTTTTAATTTCTTTAGAGGTGTTGTTGTGAGATCCTGTATAATTTGAGTCTGAACTAGTTTTCTTTTACAAACTTTTGCTTTTTGAGGAACAGGACAGGTTTTGAGATGGGGTGCATAGAGTGCAAGTAGTCAATTGTATTGTACAATGCAAGGAATATCAGCGCTTACTTTACTTGAATCAAAGTTGACTAGAAATAGTCCTTCAAGTGTACGTAGGCGTGATAGTGGTACATAGCTCATGTCTTCTTTAAACACTGTGCTGCCAATATCTATCAATGCTTTATCTAGGGTAAGACCTTGTGATTTATGAACGGTGACTTGTATGCTAGAGATAGAGAAAACTGTTCTCTGCCTACATGCATGTCTTTGAAAAGAAGGAATCAGACTGTTGAGCATCCTATCCTTTTAACTTCTGACAGTTTCTCAAAGTGAATATTGACAAACTGAATGTTGTTGTTTCGTGGGTATGTTTGAAAGCCAACAACTGTACCAAGTGCTCAATTAAGTAGTCCTTGCTCCATGTCAAGGTTACGTTTGAGCATTACTCTACAGTTTAAAGATAATTTTTATATTTTCTCTAAACTAGCTCTGTTAGAGATAGAGTGTTGTAAGGTATTTAGTCATGCTGTGGCTTGTTCACACATGGGTTGTGCCATACCATTCACGTCCAGTTTGTCTGTGGAGCAAATATGAAGTATTGGTTGCACTTCTGTTTTCAACATTGTTTCATTGAATTGTGCACAGCTTGCAAGAGTTGGTATCAAGCACATACAGTTTACATTTTTGTGTAGTAAGTGTTCCATGACATCAGTAGCACATGAGTTATGGCCGTAGAGTGCATGGATGTGCCTGGTATTTAATAGAGTTTGTGCTTTTTTAGATAGAACACCAACTCTACTACTTTTAAAAATGTTGGCGTAGGTGAGGTCTGCAGGCTGACACATGTTTTCAGTTAATACTTTGTATTGGAAATGTTGCCAAAGATTGACATTTCCTATGCTGCCGACAGTTTTACGGCATAGTTTGTGCCCTAAGGTTTTAAAAATAGGTTCACCTTTAACTGATGTTAATTGAAGATCTCCGAAAACAATAATGTGTTTTCCTCCAAAGAGTTCTTCGTAGTCTACTTTGAGGACCTCTTGTAATCTGTGGTGAATCAAAGCCAACATTAGGTTGGAGACCATGCTCACCTCATCTATTAGCAGAATTTTTATTTGTTTCAAAACTCTGCATAGTTCCATTGCAGCTTCTGGAGAAAGTTTGTAGTAGCCTAATTTGTTTTGGTGTTCTACTGGAAGAAGTAATAATCAGTGTAAAGTGACACCGCCTATGTTGTAGGTGGCTAAACCTGTGGGGGCAGTTACAACAGCTGACAGTTTGTTGTTTGTAAATTGTTGGAGGAACTTGCTGATGACTTATATTTTCCCTGAACCAGCTTGACCACTTGCATAAAGCAGTATAGGTTTGTAGTCTTGACAGGTACAAGTTTTAGTTTCGTGCTGCATACCATGTTCAATTTGTTTTGTTATTTCTAGGAAAATGCTACGCTGTTCATTGTTTAATGGTGATTTGAGTATAGCAAAGTCTTCTGTAGACCCTTCAAAGTGGTACATGGTGTTTTCTAATTCAGTCATGGCTAATTCAGCCTCATTTTCTATGAGTGTCTGTCCAAGTGGTTCTTGGCTTCCTGTTAGAGAAGGTTGACAGGAGTGTCTATATTTAGTTGTGCCTGGAGTTCTTCTTCTTGTTGCTGTTCATTGTCTAACATTGTTTTGTACTGCGTAAAGTTTATGTCTGTTATAGTCCTTTAATTTGCTTTGAAAGCATCTTCATAGGAGACATGGGTATCTAATAAATCTTCTTCTTTTCTCCATGGTTTAAAAAGTTATAGTAGGGACATGAAATACAATTCTTTATGTTGAGGAGTTTTTAATGACAATTCCATATGATTAATTAAGCTTTGTTTGGTAAGTTTCACAAGACTGTCTTCAAAAATTTCGACTTTGTATCTACCTTTCTTCTCATCTGGTTTAATATTAATTTTGTATGTGAAGTTTTGGGCTATGTGGTATAGGCACATGGTTTCCAAAGTGGTACTCCTGTTTGGGTAGTATGTGTTCAGTAAGTTGTTTTTCAAAATGTCTTGGCTGTTGGGATTATTTTTGGCTATTGTTTCTATGTCTTCAAATGATTTGATAACTCTATTTCTGGATGATTTAACAGGACCAAGGCTTAGCCATTCTATGCATTTTTATGCCTAAGCTGTACAATTTCTGTGACAGTGTTTTGTCAGATGATATGTCGTCCCAGAGGTCTTTGAGCTCTGTTTTTTATGCTTTGGTTAAGTAGGCTGTGACATGTCGTGCAACTGCAGTGGAATTGTCTGCAATGTATTGCACATCTATATTTGCATTCCATAGGATGGAAATGATTGCATTGTAATCGTTGATGTACTTTGATCCTTCTGTTCCTTTTATGCAGTATGTGTTCTTAGGTGATTTACCTTTGGCACTATGTCTAACTGAAGACATGAAGTTGTTCACTTGACCTGTTGTTGAAACTGATCTAGGGAATCCAAAGCAGCATTTGGTGTAGTATTTCCCTTTGTTTTTATATTTGCGCCAACAATACTTCCCACACTTGTGTCTTTGAAATTCTAAAATGTGTGCATGTAGGTCACTATGTGTAATTTGTGAAGGGATTTCATACTACTACTACTACACTACTTTGCCACAAATGCCTTTTAGTAATTCAGAGGAAGGTAGTTTTGCTGTTTTTGGTTGAAGGCGTATTATTGCTTGTAATGGGTGCACTGTTTGAATTATAATGCTCTCATACAAGTTAAGTTGTTGCAGTGGTTTTGGTAGTGGGAATAATTCCAAGTTATTAGTGATAGCACGTGAAGGTATTTGGTTGTTGTCAGGTTTTGCAGTGCAGTATCTGCAAAACTTGTTTTCTGCTTTAAGATAGAGAGCTAATTGTAACCACTTGGAATATTCATTTTCTTCTATTTTTTACATTATGTCTACAGTTTTTGTGCTATTTTTATACAATGTCCTGCAGCAACACACACACACATGGTTTGGTACTTCAGCAGATGTGGTTTTAAACTTCAGTATTTCTTTTTTGTATGTGTGTAGTAGAAGATTGCCATCTGTAAAGTAGTTGCTAGTCTATTCTAAAGATATTGATTTTTGTAAGTATCTTTCACTTCCATAATATTTTCTCTGGATGTGCTCTATTTATTTGAGTATAGTATTTATTTTGCTGTACCATGTAAAAGAAATTGTATTTAAATTGGCCAGTGCTAAAGCAGGACTTTTGACATAGTAGAGTTTATGAACAAGATTTCTTACAGTTGAATGGTGTGTTCCTATCATTTTAATTTGGTGGAAGGTGCTTTTGCAAATAGGTCCAGAAATGCAGGCTAATGAATGTCCTTGTAGTCCTGTGTATTTTTGCACTGGACAGGAGTACATAGTTTGTAATAGTTTTATTTTCAATTTGTCTTTGCCTTTCACATACTGATTGAGGAACTGGCGTAAAGCTGTGAAATATTTTTTGCCTATGTTAAACACTGATGTGCACGGCCATTTGTAAACTGGATACATTGGTTCAGTGGAATGGAGAGTTGATATTTGTGTGAGCAGCATTTCTTGTTCCATGATTGTATTATTAACTTTTTCATACCCTGGTCCACTGCTATGTATTGCAATTAGGTTTGTTTGCTTTGTTTGTATGCTTCTTCATTGAATTATGGTTCTGTGCTGGTGGTGTGCTCTTCAGTGCAATTGTGAAAGAAGGAACTTAGTACATATGTGTGTTAATGTCACAGTAATTTCACTTGAAGAATAGATTAGTTACATTTGCAAAAGAAATTCTTAGTAGGAAGAGGTACTGTATATGTTAAATTCGATAGCTTTGTATATGAATAGGGATTTTGGAGCATCAGCTTTATTTCTAAGGGGGTTAGTGGAGTATTTATAGGTGTGTCCTATGAGGTGCACTTTTGAGAGTATGTGTTGCTGTTGCACTCTTTAGTGTGGTAATAGATTAGTGAAAGTTGTAGTAGGGTGAGAAAACAAGCTTGGAAAAATGTACAGATTGAAAAGGAGAATGTTTTTGTGTGTGCAATTCCATTAATTTGTTGTGCATAGATGTTTGCTACATGAGTGCTGGAAATCTTTCAGTTCTTTGACTTTGTTATCCACATTTCTATTAGGACTGTTCTGAATGTACACTTGTATTTGTTTGGTTTTGCAGGTATGGGAAGTTTCAGGCACTCTGTTTAAATAAATGCATTTTATGTAATTTCAATACTTTTGTAAGATACAAGCTGGTTTCCTGTTTTGTGTGCATTCTAGGAATTTATAATAGTGTGTTAAGGGGTAAGTGGTTGTGAAAATGACAGAAGGGAATAAGAGAATTATAGGTTGGAAACTGCAATGAGTAATATGGGTAAATTAAAATTGGGAAAGCAGACAGATTTGTAACTGAACTTGATTATAGGAGATGGGAGAAATTAGAGTGTGCTTTTTTTGCAGATTATGCAGGGTCAATGGCATGTACCCTGTTCTAATGCATTTATAAAAGAGTTGCAAATGTACTGTAAACAAAATATTCATACTTGTAGTTTGTATTGATGTATGTAGATGTGGATGAATCTGGCGGGAGAAATCTTGAAGAGTTTTACAGTAGTTTTAGCTGTAGGTGCTTTGCAATCACAGGACACTTGTAGTGATGAACAGTACATCTAAAGTGCTAAACTGTGATGACAGAGTTAAATGCAGAGTTTTGGATGCGATTGGTGGATGGTTGTGTGACTGTTTAACAGTAGCCAATGAGGGAATGGTGCAGAGAGTGAAATGGAAAGGGAAGAAGGGCTGCCCCTGTGTTACGGGGTCTGCGGACACTGCGGTTGTCCGCGGACAGGACGTGCCACATCTGGGGTTTCTCAGCATATCTGGTATGGAAATAGGACTGGGGGGATTAGCCAATCAGGTGATGAGGGTATCATTCATAGGGAGAGAGGGTAATCATTATTTTCATTGCTGTATGTAGTGAAGATTGCTGTGGTTGCAGAGATGGACAGAGTCAGAGTGTGGATAGTGGGAGATGGTTTTATCACTAATCTGCACTGGTATGCAAACATGTGTGGCATTTCTGACAATTTTGGATTGCAGGGAGTGGAGGCTATGTGGTGTGATGAGCAAGGGAAAAATGTGCAAGGTATATTTACCCTTTGTAAATATATGGCTGTTTTTAACACTCCAGATATCCTGGTAGTAAATTGTGGAGGAATGTATTAGGGGATCTGAGTGCAATAAGTTTGCAGGGTGCACTGAAGCAGTTTCCTAAGAAACTGATGTACCTATTTCCATCAGCAAAAATAATTTTTCCCCAAATACCAGCTTGTACTGCATGGATGTCTTGTGGTGTCTTTAATCCTCAACAAGACATAGCAAGATGTCTTGTTAATGAAGAAATATCTTCTTTTATGTATTCTGTAGGCATGTCCTCATTCCAAAATGAGAATCTTTTGGAAGATGGTGCAATTTATTTTTTTGATGGAATGACTTTCACAGATTGTGGTAATGCAATATTTCTTAGTAATATTCAGAACTCAACCAGAAAGTTGTTGTGAAGTCATGTAAAAGACAAAATCTGAAAAAAAGCTCCCCCCGACTCCCCATTAAAGGGCTCTTTTCAGAGCCACCATCAAAGGGGAAGTGGAGTACACTATTTAAATTTGTATTCCCCACTCTCAGATTTCACGATTTGTCTGCGGACACAGTGGCTTTCCGCACATTGCGTGTGTTACATACAGGGATTTTGAGGCTGAGAGGCATGCAAATGAGACTGTGCAGGCCAAGGGATTGGTCAATAACATTTACTGGGTGTGATGTGTAAGGAGTGACGTTGGCAGAAAGTCTGTTTCCTGAGAGGAGAGCATATAGCTATGGCTGTGTCTTTCAGACGGCAGATTGTCTGGATTTTGGGTGAGTCGAGGATAAATTGGTTGGAGGTGCATGCAGAGCACTGTGGAGTGGCTGCACTCTTGGATTCCCTCATGTGAATGTGCACTGGCATGCAGTGCGTGGAATGAAGTGGTTAGATTTGGTTCCTCTTTGTGCCACTTTGAAGACACACTGTTATCCAGACATTATTATTAATTCTTGAGGGAACAGTTTAGGACATGTCTCTGGAATCTCCTTGCAATTTGCAATGGAAGAAGGACTTGGGAAAGTCATGGACATGTTTCCAAACTCCTGAGTACATTTTTCTCATATTGCGCAGAGACAAATGTGGCTGCGTTCTTAGAGCGAGGGGCAATCTCAACAAGGCTGTTTGTGCTTTTTGCGAGATGTTGGTATGTCCTCTTTTAACAATGAAAATGTTATGTTTCGTAGCACACACATTTTTCACAGAGATGGAGTCCATCTTAATAATGCTGGGAATCATATTTTTCTGCGAAATATTCAAAATGCATTACGACCCTTTTTGAAAGTACAGCAATCCTTTTTCAAGTAGGTGTTGACTGCTTGAACTTTTTTAAACACAAAAAAACACCACAAAAAGGCTCTTTTCAGAGCCACCACTTACTCCCGGAGAAGAGTGCAATGGTTTTAATAGCGCAATACCCCAAAAATGTCAATGTGCACACACTTCTAAAAATGCCCAGGGCCCTGCAGCATTTTATTGGCACTTCTATTTTTAAAATGTGAAAGGTGGCTCTGAAAGTCACACAAGGAAAGGAAGGGAAGGGAGGGTAAGGAAGGGGCACCAACCACGGGGATAAGAAAGGGCAGGTGATAGAGAAAGTGATAGAGAAAGATGTTGGGTGGGCCTTAATCAGGTAGCTGGCAGACGTTCTCATGCTCCCAGACCGTAGCCTCGAAGGCACTTCGAAGTGTCTCACCCCTGCAGAGTACCGAGTCACAGTACATACACAATACTGTGACCATCAAAAAGTAAGGGTCTACTGCGTTGTGTATGGCCTGTGAGGCTGGTTCAGGGATGCGCTATTCCACAGGAGTGTCTCTTGTGGTGGCAGGAGCAGAAACAGAGGATTCTGTAGAGGAACTCAACCTACTACTTTTATTATAAGGGGACGACCCTTCGAATTGCTGCCTTGTGGAATAACCTTAGGTGTCGCTGCATGGAAGTGGTCCCGTAACTGTACAAACCAGGTTTACCACGACTGAGCACAGTGATGCACTCAGTGCTTGTGTGCATGTGCCTTGGGTACCCCTCCAATGGTGGGAAAGAGCCTCCAAACCCAAGAGTCACAGTGGCTAGTAGTGGGGACTTCCACTACCTCAACCTCTTCATCCTCTTCATCACTCTCCACATCTGCACAACTGTTCCCCTCTCCAGGCCCTTGGGAAGGTGGTGGTGGAGGAGGGAGTGGGGGTGGTGCTGAAGCTGAGGTAGCTGCAGAGGTGGAAGCCATGGTTGCCATTTGGAATGTATCACAGCAGGCAGAGGAATGGCACAGCAGACACAGCACACAAAGCACAGCAGGGAGAGGTCAGCAGCCAATGCAGTGTAGACAGCACAGCGGGTATAGCACACCAATATTGAGCAATGCTCTCTCTGGTAGCCAAAAAGAGAATGAGGAGCAGCTCTGGGGTGTGGCCTTTTATAGGGGTGCTATTGCGTGCTTCGTGGACAGCCACGCTGTCTGCGTACACTTCAAACACCAAAGAGGGCTCAACAAGTACCAACAAGTATCCAGATTGCTAGGGAAATGGTTTGGGACATGTGCCAGGGTGAAGATTCACAGTAAAATGAATCCGGGGGCCCGGACTGTCATCGCGAACAAGGACCCATGCTTAGCATGGGTGCGGTCACATGATGACGTTGCGGACACGTTTGCAAATGGGAATGCTGTCCATAGGACACCTATTGCACGGGATCAGTTGTAGGCATGCACACAGGTGTTCTACAGACAGGGTTTGGGCCTCCGAACTAATTAAAAGTGTGACACACTGACACACGTGCAGGGGACAGTTACGGACAGGCACCCCGAAGGTGAGATGCGCATGCACACAAGTGTCCGCCAGACGGGGTTCGGGTCCCCAAACTAATTAAAGTTGTGTCACAACTTTGCGGACTTGCAGATGGGTTATGTGTTCTACGGACACCTCCATTGTGATTGCAGACAATACGAACAGGGAGAGTGACCTTAGGACACCCTCATTTTACCGACAGTCGCGCCATCCGCGGACACCATAACACAGACACATACAGGAACAGTATACATAATACTTTATTAATGTACACAAATATAGAAATTAAGATAGAGAGGGGGAAGCAGAAATGAAGACATGTACTGGGGAATTAGGGTTTTGTACATGTTGGATGGAAGGGGAGGAAGGGATTGAGGTTTCATCATAATGTTTTTGGTGATGGGTATTTTTTGGGGACGGTTGACTGGGACATGGAGAATGGGGACAGGTGCACATGGGACAGTGATATTACATTTTTTTCATGATATGGTTTTCTATAAAGTTCTTCAAAATAATGAAATTGGTCGTTAATTGATCAATTTTTTGTTGTAAATGCTGTAGATGATTTTCCACAGTGTCTGTTTGTTGTTCCATTAGTACATGATGTACTGTTTGAGTATTATTCTTATTTTCTGTATGTACTGTTAAAGAAACAAAAATGTGTTAGGTACATGTGAAATAATGTGTATTACTTGGCTTACTTTGAAAACTGAAGGGTCTACCATTAGTATCAATGTTTTCAGTCATTTCATCCCAGGGAACATTTTCTTCAAGCCACTCCATTTCTGTGTAAAAAAGATACATTATTTTTTAGTGTATCCTAATAAAGAATGTTTATAACTATAGGAATTAATGTAGTGTACATACCAGTTTGTTTTTCAGTTTTGCTGTTACTGCTTGGTAGGTGTGCTGTTAATATGTGCTGTGCAGTTGCTGTATAAATCATCAGTGAGGTAATTCTGCTGGAGGGATATGTTATTTTTTTTTGGTATGTTCCATTATGTTTCATATGCTAGGTAATTGCACTGTTGGTGTCTTACATATATAGTTTGTACTTCTTATTTATTTTTTAATGCAATTTATTTATATGCTGCTCTTTGAACATGTTCAGTGTCTTTGTTGTATGATACAACAATGTAAGATACCGCCGGAGCTTTTGGACAGTGTTGATGTTGACCGAGTCCGTCCGCGGACATTCGCATGGTCCGTGAACATTGCAGCCACTAGCATGGGACAGGGGGTTCAGTAAGTTGTATGGTGTATTTATATAAACTAAGGGTATCCTAGAAAAACCTATCACATTCATGATGTCTACATTCAGTGAAAGAAATGTGTTTAAGGGATGTTATGGTTAAGTTGTGCTACTAAAAACCTATGAAATTCAGTGAAAAAACATTGTTAAAGGGACATTATGGTTAAGTTGCGCTACTAAAATCCTATGAAATTCAGTGAAAAAACGTTGTTAAAGGGACATTATGGCTAAGTTGCGTGACTTAAAAACCTATGAAAGGGCGGCCACCATAAGGGCAATATCATGCCTGCACCTGTCCGTGCAGGGGCGCACAAACAACAGCACGTTCGCAGTCAGACCGACATCAACTGTAAGCACTGCGCCACAGACTAAACGTTGCCTAAAGCATATAATCCCAACACCAGATCGTAGCAACCTTTCAAATAGAACTCCTACAGCTACACCGAGCCCAATTGACTCACCCCCCAACGTACAAAGTTACTCCCCATCTCACGCATCACGCCCGTACAGTATGAAGTAAACCTCATACTTGCAACACTAACTCTATGTACGGCCATAAAACCAGAATGAAGACGACCCGCAGCCGCACCAGTCCATCATAATCATAGCGACTAATCGAATGTAGCTACATTGAATGCAGCAGCCACTCAGTTGCACTAGCCTATTTGTATTAGTTACTGAATTGAATGCAGCTTCCAGTCAGTTGCACTAGCCCATTTGTATTAGCTACTGAATTGAATGCAGCTACCACTCAGTTGCACTAGCCTCTTTGTATTAGCTACTGAATTGAATGCAGCTACCACTCAGTTGCACCAGCCTATTTGTATTAGTTATTGAATTGAATGCAGCTTCCACTCAGTTGCACTAGCCCATTTGTATTAGCTAGTGAATTGAATGCAGCTACCATTCAGTAGCACTAGCCTATTTGTATTAGCTACTGAATTGAATTCAGCTACCACTCAGTTGCACTAGCCCATTTGTATTAGATACTGAATTGAATACAGCTACCACTCAGTTGCACTAGCCTTTTTGTATTAGCTACTGAATTTCATGTAGCAACAACTCAGCTGCACTAGCCTATCTGTATTAGCTATGGAATTTAATGCAGCAACCAGTCAGTTTCACTCGCCTATCTATATTAGCTACTGAATTGAATGCAGCAACCACTCAGTTGCGCTAGCCTATCTGTATTAGCTACTGAATTGAATGCAGCAACCACTCAGTTGCACTAGCCTATTTGTATTAGCTACTGAATTGAATGCAGCAACCACTCAGTTGCACTAGCCTATTTGTATTAGCTACTGAATTGAATGTAGCAACAACTCAATTGCACTAGCCTTTTTGTATTAAATGTAGCAACCACTCAGTTGCCCTAGCCTATTTGTATTAGCTACTGAATTGAATGCAGCTACCACTCAGTTGCACTAGCCTATTCTGTAATAGTGATTGAATCAATCATCATCATCATCTTATCCACATAACGTTGACACTCCTGACATCTATCATGTTCTCCCTCTGTATAATACCATAATCCACTCCTTGCACAAGAGGCGTCTTCATCAAGTTTAATGAAGGATTAGCCTGATTGGGTTGCCAGCACCACCACCTGATCCCCTGCCCCACCCCATTCCTTCCTTCACTACCCCCATTCCCCACACAAACAGTACCCATAAACTCCACTTCCTCTAATGCAATGCACAAGGCAGTCCCGCCCATCCCCAATCACAACTCCATCAAATACCCCAGACCTGACGAGACTAATAACAAGACCATACCCACTCGGGGAATTGACAGGCTCAACAGACTTAGGGCCAGAAAGAAAATTACCCTCCAAGCCACCACACGCTCCACAACCACAAACATCCCTACTAAACTAGATACCTTCCCACATAACTGCCAATACAAAGACCATTCCAAGAAACCAATCCAATCCAAAACAATAGTCAAAACTGATACTCACACTTCCAACCTAGGCTACACTCATGGTAAAACAAAATCCCTTGCCCCCATATCCACTCTCAAAGGTGTACTTATCAATGCACGATCCCTCGGAGCTCATGCCATAGAAATTCATGACCTCGTTGTGGACCAACAACTCGATAGCTGGTGGGTACTGAAAATTGGCTACCCTCTCCTACCACTTGCTATGCCCCCAGGTTTCAGCATCCTTAGAACAGACAGGACCAACACCCATAGAGGCGGAGTCGCCCTAATAGCCAGAACCACCTTGCAAATCAGAGCATGTACAATGGAACAAATACAGGGCTACGAACTAGTAAAATTCACATCCAACCCCAAAACCACTACTAATTTCCTGGTAGTGTACAGAGCACCAAATAAAAATACTCACCCCAACTTGGACATCTCCCTACTACTAACACCCATCATCAAGCCCAACACAAAATGTATCATTCTCAGAAACATCAATGTAGGTTTCAATTATCCCCTAGATCTTGATGCATCAGCCCTCCACACAGCCATGTCAGACATGGATTTCGCACAGCTGATAAATGAACCCACCCACTCCAAAGGAAGAACTCTGGATTGGCTCCTTACACTGAATTGACAAGTTACTATTGACTCCATCCTTCCGGTAGAGTGGTCAGATCACTTCGTCATCACACTAAATAACAATGCCATAGACGACACTACCTCCAAAAAACCGGACACTTATGATCCCAGAAACATCAAAAACTCTCAATAGACAACCTCTCCCCCGCCCTGAATGCAGCACTAGCTAACACCGCTCCAGACACCAAAAATCTTGCATACCTAGCAGAACAGTACCAACAAAGCCTAACCAACACTATTGATTTACTTGCCCCTGTCACCACCAAAACACGGACTGATAAACGTTCGAGCTTTGGGTTCAATGAGGTACTAGTCTCCCTAAGATGCATAAAAAGATCGCTTGAGCACCTCCATAGGAAAACTAACACCCCAGACACAGCTAAAGCCTTTGATGAAGCCAACAAAAAATACAAATCTACTATAACCACCCAAAAAGCTAATGCCTTTAACCTTCGCATAACTGACGCATCCTCAGATAGCAAAGAACTTTTCTCTATTCTTATAGAACTAGAAAATCCATGTCACGTTATAGCACCCACAAACGCCAGCAAAGCTTGGTGCACTACAATACAAGACACCCTAACAGCTAAAATCCTACGACTGCAAAAGAAAATTGATAGCAAAAAAAACCTCCTAGATGAAAAAACTCCACCCACCATCACATTGAATCCATCCTACACTAATTTCAGCAATCCATTTCAATTCACACCGGTTTCACACTATGAAGACTCAGACACTATAGCCAAACTGAAAGCATCTAACTGCAATGAAGACCAATTCCCATCCCACCTAGTCAAACGCTGCTTCCCCACCCTCACACCCATCATTACTGAATTTATCAACGCATCCTTCCACACCTATTCAGTCCCCACCAGCATCAAAAAAGCATGTGTGGCCCCCTGTCTAAATAAAACAACCCTAGACCCATCCAATCCCCACTAATTACTGACCTATTACAACGGTCTCATTTCACCTAAAAATAATTGATAAAATGGCTTACTCCCAAATACAAAACCACCTAGAACAGCACCAACTACTAGGAGACCGAAAGTCAGGATTCCGTCCCAACCATAGCACAGAGACAGCCCTCCTTGATTTGAAGATCCAAATGGATGCCACCAGAGAAGCAGGCAAACTCTGCCTACTAATGCTACTGGATCTCTCAGCGGCATTCGACTTGGTCGACCACGACTAACTCTGCAACACACTATCTAATAACTTCAATCTGTCCAAGGATGCCACTAACTGGATTAAATCGTTCTTGACAGATAGGACATCAAGAGTGACTTTCAGTAAAGAATCAGCCGACAGCATACCAGTTCCCAAAGGCGTCCCACAAGGTTCCTGCCTATCCCCTAAACTGTACAATGCCTATACTAAGCTACTCTTCACAACCCTGGATGCCATGGGTGTCATCTAGAACAATTTTGCAGATGACACCCAGATCTTCATCCCACTTACAGGCAACCGTGAGCAAGACTCACTACTCATCAACCAAATAAACTAAATCATTCAAAACTGGATGGCTAACAATAGCTTCTGCCTCAATGATGACAGAACAGAGCTACTCATAGTAGGCTCATCCTCCAACATTGACGCTCTTCAGCCCACTTATAATTCATTCATCATTGATGGCACCACAATCCCAGTACTTAAACAAGTTAAGACACTCAGTGTCTACCTAGACGCCACCTTAACCATGGCAAAACATGTAAACACCCTAGCTTCCTCCACCTCCTACACCTCTAAACTCACCTCACTCAGTCACAAATTCCTCTCACCTGATAACTGTGTTACATTAGCAAGAGCGCCTATACTTTCCAAGCTTGAAAATTGTAACATCCTCTTTGTTTGCATATCTAAAATAAACATAGCCAAACTTCAACACATCTCCAATATCAGAAGAAACAACCACTGGCTCCCCATCCAAGTGAGGATAAAATTCAAAACTCTAAGCATCATGCATAAATGCATTGCTAACAAAGCACCCAAATACCTCATCAATACACTCATGAAGAAACCCAAGACCAGACTCCTCAGATCCAATAACAACTCACAACTCGAAATCCCAAGATATAAAAGAGAGAAAGTGGGGGGCAGTAGCTTCAAAGTCCTTGCTCCCAGATACTGAAACACCAATATCAAGAATGAAACATCCTAGCCACAATTCAAAAGATTATTGAAAACCTGGTTATTTAATCAATTTTAAAAGGAGCAAAGACCCCAAACTGCCCAACTTGACCTCCACTGTCCGCTGTATACACACTGTTTGTAAACTCACCTTGTTTTATTGTATTCTGTTATTTTTTAATTATTTTTATTTTATACGGTTTATACAAACCTTTAAAATCTTTTACAAACACATTAACAAGACAACATGAATCTGTGTCAGTTTACACCTTATCGCAAGTTCCTCCCAACTTCCTCCTCCCTCCATCATCCGATTCGCCCTGCTCTCCTTCTGGCCGTTTCTTGTTTGTTAAGCGGCATCAACCAGACTTAGACGCTCGTCGATTATTTTTAAGAAGAGGGTCAGAGGGATTAACAATTTGAAATCAGTTCCATTGAAAATGTGGCTCCATCAGTCATCCGCATCCAATGAGGGGTGTTTATCCCGCCAGGGGCCCCAGATGTAAAGTTCTTTCATTGCGGAAATTAGTACAAAACATAACCAGATACTTCAATGTTTCCGGTTTACTTTTACAAAATCTGCAAATGAGATTCATGTTACTGTTCCCTTTCCACCTCTGTATTCGCTCTTTAGTTTTGAATAAATTCATGCAAAATAACATAAAACGTCTACGTGCCTCAGGGTCTGGAAAAAGACTGATGTAGCGTTGTGCCGTGGCAAATGCACGAGCTTCGGCTGGGACGTCTATCATCAGTTTCGCTGCTGATCTTTCTGCGCATGTTCGCTCCCAATCAATAAGCCATATTTTTGTTTTTGCAGCGGTCGGGTTTTCATGCAATGTGAGTATCTTAATGTCGAATTCAGTTAATAGGCTCTCACATCTCTGCATCCACATGGACACTAGATTCTGACCGTTTTCCGATGCGCTTTGGAGAATTTCAAACTGCGGAATGTTTTCTTGTACTCTGGTCTTACGGAACAAGGATAGTAGATTCTAAGTGATATTAGCCTGAAGTGAAATGAGAGAAAGTTCATATCTGATACAAGCCGTCTTCGTTTCTCTTGGGAGTCACATCACAACAAGATCATCGGCATAGATCAACCAACTTATGTGAGATCCATTTATTTTTGGCGGAAATATTCTGTTATGTTAATATGAAGATTGTTCTTACCCACTGTCTGCAACTACGCCGTGATATCTCCGGGTCAGGGCGTGTTATAAATGTAATAAATAAATAAATAAATAAATAAATAAATAAATAAATAAATAAATAAATAAATAAACGGTTTTCAAATAATCATGCATACATTGCCTAAATCCCTCCCCACACTATGGGCATCTGTATTTGCTTTTGTTGGGGGAATGAGAGGAGTTCTAATACAGCGTCCAGTTACCAACTCATGAGGCGCCAGCTGGTGGTCTGAGCCAGGCTGGTTCAAAAGCGCATATAGCACAAAGAGTAGGCAATGGAGCCATCTCTTCTTTAAAGTGACTTTTAGTTTTGCTATCCTTTCCTTCAAAAGCCCATTTAATTTCTCACGAGTACCATTTGCTGGTGGATGATAAGCTGATGCAAACTTGTGTCTCATGCCTAATAGTAGAAATATATTTTCAAATAGCTCTTTTACAAAGTGTGTTCCATTATGGGATCACAAATCTTCGCACACACCCAATCCTGGAAATACTTTATCCACAAGGAACTTGGTGGTGCTTGCAGTATTATGGCGTGTTCATGGACCCGCCTCCGTCCATCTAGAAAAGGGAAAGCCTACAACTAGCAAATATCTATAGCCATTGCAAGTCTGCATCATATAAACATAATATATATGTAGATGATAAAATGGTGCATTCGGTCTGGGGATTACTCCTCTCACTGTTCACAAAGTGTGTCCTGAAGTACATTTCTGGCACATAATACAGTTTAAAATTAAATGGGCCACATGTTCAAACTGGTTCGGTATGAGCCATTCTTCTGCAAAAGTAGCTAGACTCTTCTGAGTCGCATGCACTGGGGAGTGAAGCTGCTCCAACGCTACCCTCAATAATGTTTCAGGCATAACTGGCTTCCCAATGCTATCCTGTCTCCAAATTGCCTCAGTAGGGGATAGAGAACATCCCTGTTTTTTCCTAACTCTTTTTCTTCCTGCAATGCTTGTCCTTGTATTTCAATGAATTGCACAATGAAGTTCATATTAAATCCTTCTTTAACCAACATGCATCACCCTCTAAATATGTGGCTTTGTTTCTGTGAGAAATTAAATCTGTTCTCTTTGAATGGGATTAGCTTTTTACAATTGCTGTGGTCTCTGAGAAACTTAGAGCTTCAATAGGTTTTTTTAATAATCCTGCATGTTGCACCGGAATGCCTTCTGCATGCAGGAAGGCCCTCCTTTTCCAACATGACAAGCCTGCGTGTACAGTTTACTTCACATAGTCGGAGTCAGAGTACACCATCCCTTCCTCATCCTCAAAGCTTTGCAGCGCATCATTAAGCAATGCTAGTTCTGCAGCCTGTGCTGAGTAACTTGGGGACAATCTCCTACTAATCATTATCTCAAATGTACCCTCTCAGTTCAGTCTTATCACTGACAATCCTGTATGTCTCACCCCCATCTTTTGATCAATTCTTGATGTCCATCAATGAAAGCCACTTCTCCCCTTCCTAGAACATGTTCTCTAACTCAGGGAATATCATCATAACATTTAGTATACGCTATAAAGTCATGCACATTATTATATTCTCCCACTGGTTCATCTTTAAACATTGCTGTATTCACAGTGCTATACTGAACAATTTTGATTTCAGGGTTTGAAATAATTACCTCATACCCTGACACTATTTCTGCGGTCAATGTACTTTTAGGTTTCTCCACAATTGCAAGTAATGCATACTCTACAAACAATGTTACTGAACACCCAATGGTTATACTTCAGGCCATTTCAATTGTAAATGCAGCAACTGCTAATAATTGCTCACAAGGATAATGTCCTTTCATGACTGGATCTAATATCCAACTATGGTAAGCCAAGGGTTTATGGCCATGGCCTAGTGTTGTTTTCTGTGTAAGCACTGCTGTCAAAACTTCTCCATTTGAGTAAAAGAATAAATACAATTCTCCACTGTAGTTTGGAATCCCTAACACATTTTTCTATTCATAAAATCCTTTAGTGATCACTTTTTTCCATACCAATTAATTTGTATCCATCTTTGCCTCTTTGAGTCCTTTTAAGTGTGGACAAATATATGTACTGTAATCAAAGACCCACTCCCTGCAATAATTGCAAAGGTCTATTACTGTTGCATTTGTCTAATTGTTCTTGACTGATCAGTCCCCATAATAGCATCTGCCCTTTCAGGTGTCACTTTTCTTCCTTCGTTTGAGATAGACTGTTCTATATACAATACTTCTTCTTGACAATATTGTGGTGTCTCCTTATCTACTGTGTACCCTTTCTCTGCCGGCATAGTCATATGTTTGACAGAGTCATCTCTCACCTTTCTTCTGTCTCACTGCACACTAAAATGTCATCAACATATTGAATTATGGAACTTTCAAGTTGGACATTACCCAAGTCCATTTGAAGGACTCTATTAAAAATTGATGGGGACTCACAGTACCCTTGAGGCAAATGAGTATGTTTCAGGTGAATCATTCTATATGAAAAAAGTCATATTTTATGAGACTTCATGAAAAATGCATGTTTTTAAATCTACGGCATTGAAATACTTTGGACCTGATATTACACAATATAGTTGCAGGATTCGGAACTAAGTAAACTCTGCTTCGACTATAATTTTAAAACGGCGAAGGTCCTGGATAAATCTCCATGACTCTCCCATTGATTTTTTGACAGGGTATATAGCCGTGTTACATGGAGAATCAGAGGGTAACACAATGCCTTGCTCCATTAATAATAATTTATTATGTTTATAGCTCAAAAGAGCTTTAACACAACATTTCAAATCTTATAATAAAGAAACATTCAATTCATATTGCATATGTGTTCATATTCAATTAGGAAAAAAGAAATAAAAATTGAATTTGAAAATGAAAATAAAATAGAATAAATAAAATCTGATAATAAAAGGATAAAATACAAAGAAAAATACAAATACAAAGAAAAAATATATAGCTTCATTTCATTTCATTACATTACATTATACCCATTCAATTCATGCATAAAATAGTCCCACGGCCATGGGAAACCAGATATTATTTACGATCTTAGTATAGTTTTACAAGTGTTTAACAGGTTTTACAAGCCTCCCATTAGCCAAAACTCCCCTCCAGATACTATAAAGTGAAATGTGCATACATCTCAATTCCGTGTTCAGACAGAAATTCCAAAATGAATCACTCTTAATGCTATCTAGGTCCATCACGTAAGAGCCTAATATCCTCATATACAAAGGGCTATGTTCCCGGCACTCAGTGAGAACATGCCGCATGGACTCAGGTTTATCCATCAGACCACATAGTCTGCAGGACCTACCTCCCTTTGGGATTCCGAACTCCGGGCTGACCACTGCTAGTAAGGGAAGTTTATTTATCCAAAAAAGGAGAAGAAATGGCTGTAGCTTGGGGGAAGTGCACAGTTTTAGGTATAACTAAGGAGTCCCACATGTGTGTACTAGGTTTTCAACCACCGGGCTGTAACTTCTCAATGATGCCAGATGATTGTAATTGGCACACCAATCCCATTTCTCCAATTGTACGGTCATTGCCTTTTTTAACATGTGGAATTTCTCTGCCCAGTTTGGTGTCCACTCAATCAACTCAAAGGTTTTATAGGCCAGGGATTCAAGTGTAGGGTCAACATACCCATTTACATTGATTCCCCAGCATTTTGAGCAATGGGAAAATAAGTGTTTTTTTTGGCTTTAGATGTAGGAGACATCTCCTTTTCAGGGCCATTGCTTTTAAGGACATAAGGCCCAACTCAAGTTGCATAATTTCCATCAGAGTACTAGGTCTCACTTAGCATTCTGTGCCAAAACATGGACTCTGTTATCCAAAGCCAGGAGAGGTCTTCCAGACATATAGCATCAATCCCATACAGCATTGTAGCACACAAAGTTATCTGTACATTGTTAGGATCCCTAACAGACTAAATCCTGATACTCCATCAAAGTATCTATGTATCGTATTCCTCAATACCCTCAGCAGTTAGTTCCATTCCAAGGTACTTAAAGCAGGTAACCTGTTCAATCTGTTTACCCTTAACATCCATTCTAGGTGTTGATAGTCTCTTGTGCGAGAAGTGCATTATGTTCGTCTTTTCGTAATTGATGGCTAACTCATAATCATCTGCGTAATTTTGCAGGGCCTTAAATTATCTCTTGAGGCCAGAGAACGTATGATCGGATATCACAAGGTCATCTGCGTATGAGAAACACTGTATCTACACACCATTGATTTTTGGGGGGCAACTATCTGTTTTCCCCAAGATTAAAGGTAAATCAGAAATTTAGAGGTTGAAGAACAGGGGTGCTAGCACATACCCCTGCTTCACTGCTCGCCCACTTGTTATAGGGCAGGAGATAGATCCCCTGCTATCTAGCTGTATTTGCACAGTTGTATTTTCATGTAGACCACAGGCGGCTAAAAGCAGGTCTCATGGGCAGCCATAGGCTTCCATTTTATTCCATAACTTGGATCTGTTAATGGCATCAAAAGCAGCTCGAAAATCTAGCATTGCCACAAACAAATTTGGTTGTCCTTTCACCTTTGCCCACCTCGTTCGAATAGAAAGTAGCCATAGACAGTGGCTGTTGCTAGACCTTGACCTGAACCCCATTTGAAAGTTCCCTTAAAGATTTGTTACATTTACCCACTCCTCAAACCTATCCAGAAGTAAAGAGGAGAATATCTTACCAGATATATCTAGCACAGCAAATAGCCAGCAATGACCTACTGCCATGCTTATACATGGGCACTAAAACAGAACTATGCCAGGATATTGGTATAATACCCTCCTCACATACCTTTAAATATAGGGTAAATAACAGGTTAGCCCAGAATTCAACAGCTCCCTTAACAACAGCGTTTGACAGCCCATTAGGGCCAAGTGCTCCCGATTCCTTAAGCCTCTGTATTTTTATGGTCATTTTGTCTATTTCAAAGGATAGCTTGAAACTACAATCGGAAGACACAGTAGGGTGTACAAGCTCAGGCCCCTTGAAGCTATACCTTTGATGGCATGACCATTCTTTCTCTCCAATGCCACACACCATCAGAGGGACCTTCAAGTTATTAAAAGACCCAAGTAGCTTCCAAATCTTCTGCGTGTCATTTGTATTTACTACGCTTATGAGGTAGTGCAACTATGGATTTTAACCAGATGAAATCCATGCTTTCATCCACCTCCTGTATTTATTTTAAGAGAGTCGTATGTCACACACAGCATCATTAGAGAAACCCATGTCTTTCTGAATGTTTCTCAGCTCGCAAAGTAAGGAGCTTTTCACATTGCGGATATCGATATCAAAATGATATCACATACAGTCAGGAATTACAAACTCAATACCATCTGCTGTCATAAAGGCAGCCTGGTCCAATAAACTCTCAGCATTTTCAATAAGAAATCCATATTATTAGCAGTCCAGGCTATCTGATTTCCCCCAGCATTGATATCAAGCTCTCCCACCTGCTTCTGGTGTTAACTACATCCCCCACATTCAATTTGGAGAGTAATTGTAGAATGATTGCTAAAAGGGTTTTCTTTTACAATTAACTGTCTAATATATGATAAAGCCCGTCATTGCAGAAAAAATTATCTAATATACAAGACGTGGACCCACTCTTCCACTACGTACTATAAACATAACCAGTTGCCGATATAGGTGATGGTAGCAACATTCGGCATTAAAATCTCTGCCTATAATGACCAATTCCTGTTCAGTGGAGTTTTCCAGTTTGCAGAGTAACTCAGTAACTGCCTCCAGGTTGTCTTCATATTTTGGTAAACCTGGTGGGCCAAATACGTTTATGATGTTTAAGCCCACACAGGGGGCCACAGCAGACGCTTGCCGAGATACGTGCATCGATGTTGGAACAACAAATACATCAGAGATAAGAACACAGATACATTTACATTCAGGTCATATTGTACATGGCTCTATGCATCCCGGTGCCAATAATACGGGTATAAATACGGCCTTACGAGACCAAACACGCAGTGCAAGATTTAACACGCATAGCCGTGAATAGAGTTCAGCCATACTGATTTGTATCTGAAGTGGTAGAATCCAGGAAGTAACCATCATAATGTGCATTTAATCTATATAAAGTGTAGGATGCAGTAAGAAACGGCTTGAATGACCTCTACAGGATGGGTCAGACTAACAAGCTATATATGATGCTAACTAAACAAACTGAGAACTTATTAATAAACACAGAGACTACCGACCGGAATACCGTACATAGGTATTACACTGTGGGCATTTACAACGTACTTCAGACCATAACACTGCAAATGATGCATGCCAGACCAAGCGATTGATAAACTAGGACTAATACACAACTCTCCCATCTCTCCAATCAGGTGTTGAAAAAGTGGACACATGACAGTATACCTTACAGCACCGGATATCCAAACAACAGTCCGATTTTACTTTTGGCCGAGCGGGAGATATGAAGACCAACCCTGGTGTGAGTATCATGAGAGTCCCAGCCAGGATCATAATCATGAGATAATGAATACCTGAGAAAGGCTTGGGAAATTATAATAAACAGAGCTTATCTACCCACAGATGATATCCCTCTGTGAGGAGAAATGAATAACATAGAATCGATGACCCAATCGGACACATTGCCACTGAGTAGACATCGGGAGACGTAAGCTTTCCTCCTAAAACGAAAACTTGAAGACATGTATAGCACTGATAGTTCCCCTTTTGTATATATTCCCTTTTTAGGGATGGGAAGAATGAAAAAATTTGAAGTCCTACAATCAAAATTGAGATGCCCTCCACACAGTGAAAGACGGAGTGCAAGACATCAATTGAGAAGATTGTCTTTTTTATGATACATATTAAAAATTAGCTTCTCTGTGCTAATAGGTGCCATAGAGAAAGTCCTGAAGAAAGTGGATCCGATTCCGCTGAAACCGGTAGACAAGAAGTGGATTGGACTGACGACCCAAACCTCTAGACCCAGATAGAACAAAATGGCCTGTACAACTACATTGTCATTTTTTATCTTTCAGCTCTTAGCAATACGAATTAACAGCGAGACACATATTGAATAAGACTACTATTCATATGGTATTGCTCTGTGTTGATAAGTCACACAAAATGGAAGCAATAATAATAAAAAAACAGTCAGATTGACTTCCAGGAGAAATGTGCACCTATTTTTAGAAGATCAGTAAAAGTAGTGAGAGAGGACAGGGTGAGATCTCTCTCCTATCACCTAACCTTGACAGGCGATGCACCAGCGCACCACGAGGGAGAGGAATATCTGAGTGAGGGAAAATAGAGATATTCTGTGGGGACAGCGAGTTATTTGTAGGGAACTAAGATTGAAGAATAATTTGAATAAATATATTCTGTATTTTGCATAAGCCAGGTCAAAATCCCCATAATATTTCCCTGCAAACTATTAGGATTTACAGCTTTCGCTCAATCTGATTGGTTAGTTTAAAGCTATCCCATACAATCTGTATACATAACACATTGTTGTTTTTTTGGGGCTCAGGCTCATCCTTGGTGTCAAGTTCATACCCAAGTTCCAAATATCTGCTTTTAAAAGAGCGACTGATAATTGTGGTATCCTTAGAGAGACAATGGACTCTGCTACATAGATGTATACTGTTCCTGATCGGTTCAACATATTCAAAGTCTTTGGAGTCCAGAATTCTCTTTAGCAGTATTTGACACGTCAGTAGTAAAAAGTCAGATCTATTGTTGTGAGTCTTTTTATTGGAGGTGCTCCGTGTCATCTGCTTAATGGTGAACACAGGCGAGTTATCCAAAGGTTCCTTAAGTATAACACCGGCAGCCTCAAAGCTTTCAGGAAATGCCAGCACAACAGATGGTGAGTCTCGTACCACCAGTCCCACAGATGGAACGGAGGCTGACACTGGTGTAGGTACTAGGTCTGCTGCTGAGGTAGGCAATGAGAATAACAAGGAATCCGATGGTGAATTTGACCGATCCAAATGGGGGGCAACCCCAAGCAGTTTATTGTTTTCATTGAGCAGCCAGCTGGTAAGAGTTACTTTGTTTTTAGCCACCTTCTTTACTTTTCTAGGTACTCAGAGAGATTTTTCGTTTTGATCACAAGTTGTGTTTGTTTGATCTATACACTTATTACTTCTGCATCATCTGCTTGTTTCATTTCTATAGAGGCGTCAACATCTGCCTCAATATCAATGGCACCCAAGGATGCTTCCTCCAATTGTTGGCCCTGGCTATGTGCTGCATTTCATTCCACCACTGCCAAAGGTTTGTCAAGATCCTTGTCACCCTCCTCATTAATCAGCTGGTTTTGGTCAAAGTAGTAACACCCTCCATTATTGTCCCGCACATGCGTAGGAACACTTTCATGGCAAAAACTGAAACTTGGGCTTGCAAGTCATTTTTCTGAGTTTGTTTGTCATCAGTTGTATTTAGAGTCTCAGGAGTTTCAGAAATACACATATTAGGGTTTGCTGATAGCCTGTTTTCCTCAGCACCAGTTTGTGAAAGTCTGCTTTCAGGTATAGCAGCAGTTTACTCTACAGAGTTTGCATGTAGGAGTGTGTGCGGAAAAGTGGATTCAATGTGGTCCAGAGTTGCTATGGCCAAAGACTTATTAGCCGTGAATACGCCACGTAATGAATATCACAGTACCAAGAGAGAGTTGTTATTATCCATAGCTGCAAATGAGGGATCTGATCCATTAATTTCATGGTCCAGGCCAAGGGATGTGATGGGCACACTCTCAGTAACATGCTGCGATAAAACCGTAGATGGAGCTGCCATTTCAACGTGAAAGTAGGTTGTGATGGTATCATCACCACCCTCAATCATTTGCTTCCCCCCACGGGAGATAGTATATAATTGTTTAACTTTTGCATTTCACAGAGCTCTGGGGCGTTAGCGGGTGCTACCAGCTGTTTGGTCTATTTTTTAGGATGCGTTCTTCTTAAGGTTATAATTATTTGCCTTTGGACACAGCTTGCCAGGCATGGCAGCTCTCAAAAATAGGTGAGCCCTTGCTCAAATGTATTTGCTCACATTCACTACTCAACGCTCAATTGCAGACCTTATACAATCTTAATGCAAGTTAATAACACCACGTTTATCAAAAGTCACTGGAAAGGTGTGTAGCGATATATCCTACCTGATGTCACGATAGTATCGATCTCAGATTGCAAAAATTACAGAGGCCAGGGAAGAAGCTCTGCAATGGTAGATTCCTTTACACTGCAGGATCGTTCCTGCCTCCAGGGTCTTTAGCCGAGGTGCAGGTAGCCATCAGAGAGCCACTGGAGAACACAGACAACACAACAGCCACACTCTGTGGCGCTCCGCTTTGGGAAGGAGTTTTTCAAGTAAGACACCTCCCTTCCACGATAGACACAGTGAACAGACTGGAAAACAGGGCTGCTTCAATGTGTTTCACTCACTGGGAACACTCCAGCCGCACTCACATGTTGCTTCATTAAAGCAGATATGGTTTCGAATATACCTTCATCTGCTTCTCTGGACATTGGATACTGTTTTGCCTGTGGCAGAATTGCTCTTGGTTTCAGCTTCATTCTAACTGCTCTTACTCCTTTCAATAGGCCCACATCATATGGACTTTTAGTCCGTAATATACCTAGTACTATATCCAAATTCATCTGAAAACATGGCAGCTTCTTTTTTACCAATTCCATTCTCTGCAATATTTCTACATTCGCTACTTTGATCCAATCAGTGAGATTGATGAAAAATACTAACTCATCATTTGAATAGTCATCCCTAAATAGCTCCTCGTCTGTCCAATCTGTCAACCTATATCCTTCACTAAGACATATCACCGTTTTCCATCCCCTTCCCTCATCGTCTGTCCCATGAAGTGTGACTCTTTCTTATCTGACTATTGCTGCTTCTAGTTCTAAAGGGATCATTTGTCCTTCCTCATCATCCATTGGAATCTCTGGCCTGAACAAAAACTTATCAGGTATTCTTAATAACTTGCTGAACAATTTAGGCAACCATGATAATAAGACAGTCACTCCATACATAAACACTTCCTATGTGTAACATTCCCAACAAATGTTTTAAATCTTTACGCCATTTCCTCAATCAGTATGTGAAAGGTAAAGACAAAATCAAAATGAAAGTGCTGCAAAATATGGATACCTGTCCAGTGCGCAAATACACAGGACTACAAAGACATTCATTGGCCTGCATTTCAGGACCTATTTGCAAAAGCACCTTCCATGATATGAAAATGATATCAACACATCATTCAAATGTAAGAAATGTAAGAAATCTAGTGTATAAACTGTACTATGCTAAAAATCCTGCTTTAGAACTAGCCAATTTTAATAAAACTCTTCTACATGGTACACCCAAATACCTACAAGAAGAAATCAACCATATCCAGAGAAAATATTTTGGAAGTGAACCCCGCTTACAAAATGCAATAGCTTTAGAACAGACTAGCAACAATTGTGCACATGGCAACCTTCTATTACACACATACAAAAAAGAAAAACGAAAATGTAAAAGTACATCCGCTGAAGTACCAAACCATGTGTGTGTGTGTTGGCGCAGAACTTTTTACAAAAGTAACCCAAAAACTATACACGTAACATACAAAATAGAAGACAATGAAGATTCCAAATGGTTTGAATTAGCTCTCTACCTTTTAGCAGAAAACAAATACGAAATAAGTGAACCCTTAAAATGTTGCAGTTACTGCACTACAAAACTTGACAACAACCAAACTCCTTCACGTGCTATCACAAATAACTTGGAATTAGTCCCACTACCAAAACCCCTGCAACAACTCAATTTGTATGAGACCATCATAATTCAAACAGTAAACCAATTTCAAGCAATAATACGCCTTCACCCCAAAACAGCAAAATTACCTCCCTCTGAATTGGTGAAAGGCATTTGAGGCAAAGTAGTTTATTTGCCATTAGATCTGACAGAAAATGTGAACACTCTAGGAGTGCAACGTCCAATAGAGCATTCTTTAATTGTCTTAGTAAATGCTGCACCAACAAAAGGCAAAAAAAATTGGCAACTACTCGTGGACTTACATAAAGTTAGACAAGCCTTGCAATATCTAAAAGACAATAATGAATACTACAAAGAAATAAATATTGAAGAAAGCTTAAGGGAAACAACTGAAATAATTCAAGAGTCATCAGAAACTGGTCAATTTGAACTTTTGGATCCTGCTGCAGTATCCACTCTTTTGGACCATTATACAATTCATCCATTGCACTCTAATGAGAGCATAGATGATGCACTAGAAATGTACCAAATGCGACAAACCAAAGGTTCACCAATGAGCATATGGGAAAAAAGTATAGAAGCACGTGCTTTTCCACTGCTATTTCCTACTGGCAAAGGAGGAAGATACGATGATAGACCGACTCAGATAACCGCATCAGAATACTGCTCATTACGAATGCATTCTGAAGTCCCAGATTTAGACAAAATGTGGAATACATATTCCACCTACTCTTTGAAAGTGAACTAGCAACCCTATGTTACGGAGTTGCACACATATTGAAATCTGGAACACACTTTCAAAATATGTCAGCTACGCTATCAATACAAAAAGTGCAAAAGAAGATGACGTTTTACAATCAAGCATAACTAATCTGTTTGCAACCATGTGTGGTACGAAAGAATACTGGTTCCGACATCACAGAGATGTACGTTGTATGATCAGAAACCTTGGACCACCCACTTGGTTTGTTACATTAAGTTGTGCAGAATATGCATGGGAAGATTTACATGATTTCCTACGCATATCAAACAACAACAAAACCAACATAGATATACTAACACCTGGAGAACTTTGCTCTCTAGACCCTTTTAATTTTTCAAGATATTTCCACCATCGTTTCATTGCTATTCTGCACTTTATTTGTAATAAAACTGTTCTTCCCCTCGGAGAAGTGCAACACTTCTTTTGGAGAAAAGAATACCAAGCAAGAGGAACACCACATAACCACATGCTTTTATGGATTAAAGGTGCACCTAAATTTGGTCATGACACTGATGCCACTGTTTTGCGGTTCATCCAAAAATATTCTCAGTTGTGAAATCCCTTCACAAACGACACATAGTGACCTTCATGGACAAATTGTACAATTTCAAAGACACAAATGTGGCAAATATTGTTGTCGCAAATACAAAAACCAAAGGAAATAATACACCAAATGCCGTTTTGGTTTCCCTAGACCAGTTACAAAAACAGGTGAAGTGAACAACTTCATGTCTTCGGTTCGACATTGTGTTAAATGTAAATCACCTAAGAACAAATATTACATAAAAAGAACAGAAGAATCAAAATATATCAATGATCACAATGCAATCATTGCCCTCTTATGGGGCAGTACATTGCAGACAATTCCACTGCAGTTGCACGATATGTTACAGCCTACTTAACAAAAGCAGAAAAAACAGAGCTTCAAGACCTCTGGAAGGACCTATCATCGGACAAAACACTGTCTCAGAAATTGTACAGGTAAGGCATAAAAATGCTCTCTCATAGAGAATGTGGCACCTACAAAGCTGCAGATCGTTTAACCGGTACTGCTTTGTATGAAAAATCTGAAAATATAGCATGGCTAAGTCTTGGTCCTGCTAAATCTAGAAAAAGAGTTCTCAAATCATATGAGGACATAGAAACAATAGCCAAAAATTATCCCAACAGCCAAGACATTTTGAATAACAATTTACTAGACACATACTACCCGAACAGGAGTACAACTTTGGAAACCATGTGTCTATACCACATAGCCCATAACTTTGCATACAAAAATAATATAAAACCCGATGACAAAAAAGGTAGGTATAGAGTGACAGATTGTGAAGGCAGCTTAGTGAAACTTACCAATTGAAGCTTAATTAATCATGTCAAATTGTCATTAAAAACTCCTCAACAGTAAGAACTATATTACATGTCCCTGCTACAACTTTTTAAACCATGGAGAAAAGAAGAGATACTAGATAATTATGACTGCTATGAAGACGCTTTATTTATTTCGTTGATTTAATCAAATTAATGATTTTTACAAAACATAGTTGAAGAAATCAGTAGAAAAATTAAGATGAGGAAACATTTACAGTCAAAGTAGAGGACTCTTAACAAAGGAAATTCATAAAGACAAAATGGACTTTAGGGTTTGAGTGGTCGCGATTGTCCAGGTATTTCGTTCTCCGCTCATTAAGCGACCCCACCAGAATTCTTCCTCCCTGATGTAGGATGCCTGAAGATGTTGTTGCAGATACTTTTCACCAATATCTTGGGTACCTGGACAGTTGAGAAGCAAATGCCGAATAGTTTCGACTTTTGAGCTATCTTTACAAAAACGACATGTATCTGAATCACTCAGTCCTCTTCGTTTCAGAATCTCATTTGTCTGCAGTAGATTTAAACGTGCTCTCAAGAAAAGGTTTCTGGCAGCTTTGTTTGCGAACCTGCTCAGATAGTTGGGGACCGTCTTTAATTTGCTGTTATAGGGCTGGAGATGTTGAACTGATTTCGCTTTTTCTGCAAAGTCCAGAGTCTTTATCCAGTCACACTCTGCCATTTTATTTTTTATTTTTGAAGGATTTCGCACCAGCTCTTGTTCCCGAGAAATGGAGTTCCAGTAGTTTTGCTTTTCTTGCTGTTTCCCAAGATTTTAGCTCCAAGCATCGCGTCCTTTTGACCTCAGCGTGGATCATCGCTAACACGCGAGGGCAATCGGGTAACAGCATTTTCCTGTAGAGCATCATAGATTTAATCTCCACAGATCCTTGCAGTGAAAGTAAACCTAATTTCCTTCTGATTAAGGGTGCCGATGTGGATTTTGGCAACCCCAGAACCGTGCGCCAAAAGTACCCCTCTAATTTCAGCCATAAATGGAAAGGCACATGAGGGAGAGCGTCCGCTGCGTAGGTGATTGATGGAACTACCTTTGTACGGTAGAATTTGATTACTGGAAGCAAAGAAAAACGCCCGTACTTTCTGTCTAATGCTCGCGCCTGTGCTGCCAGTTTCTTAGCCTTATCTATCAGACACATCTGGAATGCTACATTTGTTCTAGAACTGTCCAAGGTGACTCCTAAGTATTTTATAGTTGACACTTTCTCGAGAACCTTGCCTTCCAAGTTCCAGGATAATTTTTCTTGTCGCCGTTTGAATTTTTCCATCGTCAAGATTTTGGTCTTTGCAACGTTGATGGTTAAGTTGTTCTCGCAGACATAAGCAGCAAGGTTATTAAGCTGGTGCTGTAGACCGATTGGGGTCAAATCCATTAGGATTAGATCGTCTGCATAAAGTAACCTTGTAATTTTGCAGTCTCCCAGTAACGGTGGAAAAGAGCGAATTAATTGCTCTGAATCTTTGAAATCACTGAGGTAAGCGATAAAAAGTGCGGGAGCAAGTGGACATCCCTGCTTTACTCCTCTGTCAACCAGAATTTCAGATGATAACAAGCCTGCTTGATTTAACCTAACGCGAAGCTTGGTGTTCTTGTGTAATGCCTGAATTGGTTGGAGTATTTCTGCTGGACAATTCCACAATTCCACTTGGACAGTTTCCTCCACAAGTTTGCTCGATTGACTTGATCAAATGCTTGCGCCAAATCGATAAAGGCCAGGAACACTCTTGGAGCTCCTGCTAGCACCTTACTTTTTAGCGCAAATGAAAGCACTATCACTGATGTGAACTTTACGCAGTACAAAACAATGTTGCACAATGAACAGCAGCACAAAGAAGAACTCCAGGCCCAACTACATAAGGACACTTCCGACAGTAGTCAACCTTCTGTAACAGGAAGCCAAGAACCACTGGGACAGCCACTAATAGCAAATGAGGCACAATTAGCTATGACAGAAGTAGAAAACACCATGTGTCACTATGCAGAAGATACAGAAGACTTAACTGTACTACAGTCAAAACTTAACAAAGACCAGCTCACCATTTTTGAAGAAGTAACAAAAGAAATTGCACATGGTGTACAACATGAAAATAAAGAATTTACCTGCCAAAATTACAAACCTATACTGTTGTACATCAGGCAAAACATTCTTAATCAAAATCATCAGCATGTTCCTTCAACAACTGACAAACAACAAACTGTCAGCTGTTGTAACTGCCCCCACAGGTTTAGCTGCCTACAACATAGGCGGTGTCACTTTACACCGATTACTACTCCTTCCAGTAGAACACCAAAACAAATTAGACTATTACAAATTTTCTACAGAAGCTGCAATGGAACTATGCAGAGTATTAAAACAAATGAAAATGCTACTAATAGATGAAGTCAGCATGGTCTCCAGCCTAATGTTGGCTTTGATTCACCTCAGATTGCAAGAAGTACTTAAAACAAACTACGAAGAACTCTTTGGAGGAAAACACATTATTGTTTTCGGAGATCTTCTGCAATTGACACCAGTAAAAGGTGTGCCTATTTTTAAAACCTCAGGACACAAACTCTGCCGTAAAACTGTTGGCAGCATAGGAAATGTCAACCTTTGGCAACATTTTCAATACAGAGAATTAACAGAAAAGATGTGTCAATCTGCAGACCTCACTTAGGCCAACATTTTAAAAAGTATTAGAGTTGGTTTACTATCTCAAGAAGCACAAGCAATATTGAAAACCGGGCACATCCATTCACTTTATGGCGATAACGCATGTGCTACTGATGTTATGGAACAATTAGCGCACAAAAATGGCAATTGTATGGCCTTAATACCAACTCTTGAAGCTGTTACAAATTCAATGAAACAATGTTAAAAAAAGAAATGCAACCAATAATTGAAATTTGCTCCACAGACAAACTGGACGTACATGGTATGACACTACCCATGTGTCAACAAGCCACAACAAGACTAAGGGGCCAATTCATAGAATTCGGCGCACAAGTGGCGCACGCGGCTGGCGCACAGTGTGCGTGTGCGGTAGTTTGCGCCAGCCGCGTGCGCCGAAACACATTCAGGCGCACAGCGTATTCATGGATTCCAACATCCACAACCAGCCGTGGCGCAGAGTGGCGCAGCGACCCTGCAGCAGCGTCAGTTACGCCCCCAAGAACGCCCCTTGCGCAGGGAAAAGCCATCAAAATCCCCAATCCAGCGCAAAGGGCAGCAGCAAACGCAGAGCGGGGAGCGTGTATTTCAGGGGTGTGCGAGAAATTCTACACGCGATTGGCCTGGGTACGTGTATTACAGGGGTGCGCGAGAAAATCTACACGCGATTGGGCTGGGTACGTGGATTTCAGGGGTGCGCGAGAAATTCTACACGCGATTGGCCTGGGTACGTGGATTTCAGGGGTGCGCGAGAAAATCTACACGCGATTGGCCTGGGTACGTGGATTTCAGGGGTGCGCGAGAAATTCTACACGCGATTGGCCTGGGTACGTGTATTACAGGGGTGCGCGAGAAATTCTACACGCGATTGGACTGGGTACGTGGATTTCAGGGGTGCGCGAGAAATCCTACACGCGATTGGCCTGGGTACGTGGATTTCAGGGGTGCGCGAGAAATTCTACACGCGATTGGCCTGGGTACGTGGATTTCAGGGGTGGGCGAGAAATACTACATGCGATTGGCCTGTGTACGTGGATTTCAGGGGTGCGCGAGAAATTCTACACGCGATTGGGCTGGGTACGTGGATTTCAGGGGTGCGCGAGAAATTCTACACGCGATTGGCCTGGGTACGTGGATTTCAGGGGTGCGCGAGAAAATCTACACGCGATTGGGCTGGGTACGTGGATTTCAGGGGTGCGCGAGAAATTCTACACGCGATTGGCCTTGGTACGTGTATTACAGGGGTGCGCGAGAAATTCTACACGCGATTGGGCTGGGTACGTGGATTTCAGGGGTGCGCGAGAAAATCTACACGCGATTGGCCTGGGTACGTGGATTTCAGGGGTGCGCGAGAAATTCTACATGCGATTGGCCTGGGTACGTGTATTACAGGGGTGCGCGAGAAATTCTACACGCGATTGGGCTGGGTATGTGGATTTCAGGGGTGCGCGAGAAATTCTACACGCGATTGGCCTGGGTACGTGGATTTCAGGGGTGCGCGAGAAATTCTACACGCGATTGGCCTGGGTACGTGGATTTCAGGGGTGCGCGAGAAATACTACACGCGATTGGCCTGTGTACGTGGATTTCAGGGGTGCGCGAGAAATTCTACACGCGATTGGGCTGGGTACGTGGATTTCAGGGGTGCGTGAGAAATTCTACACGCGATTGGCCTGGGTACGTGGATTTCAGGGGTGCGCGAGAAATCCTACACGCGATTGGGCCTGTGCGAGTGGGGCAGTGTATTACGGAGGTGTGCGGGAAGTTGAAGAGGTGAATTGCCAGTGTGGGTCCTCCCAGGTCTCCCCTCTACCCCCTCCACGACCTCTGCAGGCAGCCCACACCACAGGGGACTACCCTGCACCCCTGGTCATGTCCCGCAGGCAGCCCATCCACCATGGGCATGCCCCCCAGCCAAGCCACATGTCCCCTTGCACCCCCACCCCCCAGCAGGCCCCCACCCATGTCTCCCAGCACCCCCACCCCTCCAGTCACCAGGGGCAGCCTCCACAAGGCCCCCACCCATGTCTCCCACCACCCCCACCCCTCCAGTCACCAGGGGCAGCCTCCACCAGGCCCCCACCCATGTCTCCCAGCACCCCCACCCCCCCAGTCACCAGGGGCAGCCTCCACCAGGCCCCCACCCATGTCTCCCACCACCCCCACCCCTCCAGTCACCAGGGGCAGCCTCCACCAGGCCCCCACCCATGTCTCACACCACCCCACCCCTCTAGTCACCAGGGGCAGCCTCCACAAGGCCCCCACCCATGTCTCCCACCACCCCCACCCCTCCAGTCACCAGGGGCAGCCTCCACCAGGCCCCCAACCATGTCCCACTCATGTCCCCTTGCACCCCCACCCCCCAGCAGGCCCCCACTCATGTCCCCTTGCACCCCCACCCCCCAGCACTGTGGGACACCTGCCACCAGGCCCCCAACCATGTCCCCTTGCACCCCCACCCCCCAGCACTGTGGGGCACCTGCCACCAGGCCCCCAACCATGTCCCACTCATGTCCCCTTGCACCCCCACCCCCCAGCACTGTGGGGCACCTGCCACCAGGCCCCCAACCATGTCCCCTTGCACCCCCACCCCCCAGCAGGCCCCCACTCATGTCCCCTTGCACCCCCACCCCCCAGCACTGTGGGGCACCTGCCACCAGGCCCCCAACCATGTCCCCTTGCACCCCCACCCCCCAGCAGGCCCCCACTCATGTCCCCTTGCACCCCCACCCCCCAGCACTGTGGGGCACCTGCCACCAGGCCCCCAACCATGTCCCCTTGCACCCCCACCCCCCAGCAGGCCCCCACTCATGTCCCCTTGCACCCCCACCCCCCAGCACTGTGGGGCACCTGCCACCAGGCCCCCAACCATGTCCCACTCATGTCCCCTTGCACCCCCACCCCCCAGCAGTGCAGGGGCAGCCTCCACCAGGCCCCCACCCATGTCCAACTCATGTTCCCCACCCAACATGTCATCACAATCCAGAACCCTGGTCTCTATGGTCAGCCCCCAAATGCAAAACACCCACCCGAGTATTGCATCCACCCACTCATAATTTGCAATCACATCACAGAACACCAATTGGAAGTTCCGAAACAAACACATGTCCCTCACATACACCCAATGGGTGTCAGTGAATCTCAAAACACATAACATGAAATGCATGAAAACAATGAGATACCACACATTGAAGTTCAACAAAAAAATAATGTATTAAAGGAAACATGAATAGAATCAAAAATGAAGAAACAGAAATGTGAATGTAAAAAAATGAAAAGAAGCATGTCCGTTCAAAATAAAAAAAATAAAAATATATTGAAATCCAAAGTAATGTTGTACAAAGTCAATGTCCACAAAACAAAATCCAATGGGAAATAAAAATAAAAGCCATTGATCCATGGAGAATGTTAAAAAAGAAAGTATGTACAAGTCTACAACTATGTACAATGCAAGAAGCCAGGGTCCATTATCCCAACAAAATAAAGGAAACCTATCTAACTACACTAACTAATAAAAAAAATATATACAAAAATGTGGCCAATGTCCAAAAGGTCCAAATGAAACAAAAACAAAAATGAAACCTAACACTACCTACATAACTATGTACAAGGGCAGCGGGCTAGTTCCACGGCTCACTTCTGGATGTGCCGGGCCAGGGCATCATCGAACTCCTCCTCAATGTCCCGGAGGCGGTCCTCCTCCATGGCCCCGAGGGTCCGCAGGGCCGTCGACGTGTCCACCTCCAAACCCCTGCGGATTGCCTCGAGGCACTCGGCCCGCCTCAGGGCCCTCTGCATGGAGTTCTCCGCCCTGACCATTGAGAGCCGTGCCTCTTCCGCCCGCTGCCGCTCCGCATCTATGGCGTGGCCCAACCGCTGCCACACGGAAGACACTTTTTGTCCTGGGTCCTCCTGCCCTCCGGCCGATGCCTGCCCCTCCGATGTCGAAGGCCCCGAGCCTTCATGGCTCCCACCATGGTGCTGCTGCTGCTGTGCCTCTGCCCCTGCACTGCCTCCTGCTGCCTGCACATCCTCCGCCGGCTGGGGTGCAGTCGTTGACGTGGCCACCCCTGCTGGACGTCCGACTCCCGACTGTGGCAGGGATGCCTCCTCCACCAGCCTGGCCGCACCGTCAGAGGCAGCTCCACAGGGCACCCAGGTGACTGATGGGTGGGAAGATGGCACAGAGGACGACTGGCGCGTAGGGGGTCCAGCTGAGGAGGGGGTCGTGGCAAGCCCCATCAGACGGAGGAATCCGGCCTGGGTGACCTGTCCCAGCAGGCTGACGTGGTCAACGAGCCATTCGAGATGACGTGCAGTCTCTTCATGAAAAGACTGCAGGTCACCTCGCATGGCCCGTTGACGCAACGCCACACCAGCCAGGACAGGCTCAACCCGGGCCTGGATAGCCACGTCCGCAGGCAGAGGAAGGCCAGTTGACGTCAGCTCATCCCCTGCCTGAAAACTGGTCTGGACATAGGCATCCCTGCTGGTGCAAGATGATGCAGGGACAGGATCAGGGACAGGATTGCACACAGGCACCTCCGCGGCGGCCTGTGCTGCCTCCTGTCCCTGGTCCTGCACTGCACCACTAGCACCAGTGGGATCCCCACCCCCAGACCCCGTCTCTGGTGCTTGCACGGCCTCCTCCTCCACCAAACCCCCCACCAACCTGGATGACTCTGTGCCATCTTCCCCCGTTGGGCCCTGTGGGGTCCCAGCTGCCCCTTCTGCTGCCGAGGAGTCCAACTGCAACCTCCGCCTCCTGGACCTCCCCCCGGCAGCTGTGGCCTGGGACGCGGCACCGGACTCCTCACTCCCCGACGAGATGACAACATGGGAGAGGAGCCGGGCCTTGCGTCTCCGGCTGGCGGTGGGATCCCCGCTGCTGTGCTCCACAGCACCTTCTCCGCCCTCTTCATCAGTTGACGCTGCAGACAGGGAGAAACAAAACACACGCATCAGGGCAATGTACAATGGACACATACACACATGACAGTTGTACATGAGTGGCATTGGCAAACCTCAGACATGTCATCACGATCCCCAACACACATGTCATTACAACTCGCACACACGAGCCATACCACAGCCATATCGCAACTGCCAACACCATCCATACACATACAACAGCATGAGCAGCCAAAGGTGAGCCAGACATCACATGCAACACAGGAAGTGCACCACACATGTACACACACCACCACACTTGCATGCATGTGTACACCTCTGCCAAGTGTCGCAGTGTTCAGACGGGCATCCATGTCACATCTGCCCATCAGGCTTCCACATACCGCTGTCACATGCATCCATGTTGCATCACTGTTGCACCCTTGTCAAATACACACACATGCACATGTACACAGCGCTGATACATGCAGCTGAAAACAACATACATGCGTGACATCATGGACATGTCTACTCACATACACATTCATACAAACTTGTGTGCCCACACAACTGCATTTGGCATGCAAGCCCACACACACAGGCACCATCCATGTCTCACACATTACAGCCCTCGCATGTGTCAGCTGCACGGACCTGTACACCCGCACCCATACTCGACCCCATACAAACAGATGTGCAACCTGCACACTACTGAACAATCACCACACGCACTGCTCACAATCAGGATGCATGTACACTCACCGCTCGACTCCAGACGGGTCTGCCTCTCAAAGACCTGGACGTGGAGCGCTGGGGATATGTGTTCCAGGACCCCCATCTGTTCTTCCGACAAGTGGCCCCGGCGCCCCTTGGCATCCGCTGCCTTCAAGAGGCGCCGGGCCTTGTTCAGGGTCCTGGACCTGAAGTCCTCCCAGCGCTTCTTGACATGTTGGAAGTCGCGGACTGCCACCCCCTCCGCGTTGATGGCAGTCACGATGTCAGTCCAGATCCGAGTCCGTCCTTCCTTGTCGGCGCGGGAACTTCCGAAGAGGGCATCATACTGCCCCAGGACTTGCTCCACCAGGACACCAACTTCGGTGGCACTGAAGCTGGTGCCCCTCTGCCTCTCTGGCCGGGGGTTGTCAGTGGTCACAGATGGAGTTTGCCCCGACATGACAACCCCAGAGGCAGGAGTGGGTGGGCAACTGGGTCCTGGGGCTGGGCTGTGGAGCGATGGAATCCCAGTCGGGAGTCTTTGGTTCCAGCAGGGGTGGTCACACCAACAGCACCCCTGGCTGATGTGCAGGCAGCAAATGGCAGGGCACGTGGGCTGCAGGCAGTCAGGCAGCAGCAGATGGCAGGTGGGAGCGTGCTCGGGGCTCTGGGGGGCAGTAGTTCGGCCTTCTGGGCAGGAGCGTGGTCTTCCGTGTGCTTACGCGTGGCCAGCTTGATACGGAGTGATTTGGCACGTGAAAATTCTGCACGTCAGCGTGTAATTCGAGGAAAGGCCCTTAGCGCGTAAGCGCGTCTGCACGCATACGCATTTTCATTGGACCAAAGGCCCTCAGCGCGTGAGCGCGTCTGTGACGTGACGTGCGAGGGAGTATCCCTCATTGCACGTGATGACAGAACACACGTGGATTTCAGCCAATCGCGTGTGAAAGTTCACGGCACCCCGGAACACACGTACCCAGCCCAATGGCGTCACGTACCCAGGCCAGTGGAACTACCCGCGCACCCCGAAACACACGTACCCAGGCCAATGGCGTGTGGAACTACCCGCGCACCCCGAAACACACGTACCCAGGCCAATGGCGTGTGGAACTACCCACGCACCCCGAAACACACGTACCCAGGCCAATGGCGTGTGGAACTACCCGCGCACCCTGAAACACACGTACCCAGGCCAATCGCGTGTACGCTCGCTCCCCTCCGATCACACGCGATGACACCCGAATACGGGAAACCAACGAGTCCGCCCACACGGAGGCGTCCCGCGCCCGCGCACAGCATAAAAGTGCGCGCAAACAACAAACGCGTATATACAGCGACGATGAATGCCCCATTTGTTGCTGCACGGATTGTGGGACACCGCAGGAGGAGGAGAATAGCCAGGGCACGCATTTTTGCACCACGGACAAGCCTTTTTGGGATGCCTGACGACCAGGTCTACGGCAGGTATAGGTTTCCACCCCATATCATCCTAGACCTGGTCAGGGAGTGGGAAGATGACCTCACATCCCCCACCCTTTGCTCCCAAGCATTGAGCCCCTTGGAGAAGCTGCTCAATGTCTTGCATTTTTTGGCCACTGGGTCGTTTCAGCGGACCACTGCCATAGTGGGGGGGGTCTCACAGGCCACGCAGTCACGCTGCCTACACCAGGTACTGGCAATCATGACAGCGCGCCCCTCAGTCCGCAGGCACATATACATGCCCAGAACACCCGCAGAAAGGCAGGCAGTTGTCCTGGATTTTTTCAGGGTGGCACACTTCCCCAAAGTGCTCGGTGCCATAGATTGCACCCATGTGGCCCTACGTCCACCTAGGGCCACTGAGCACATCTACCGAAACCGCAAGCACTGGCATTCCATCAATGTACAGGTGGTATGCGATGCAAAGGGAATCATCACCTCTGTCTATGCAAACTACCCTGGCTCCACCCATGACAGTTTCATATACAGAATGTCCGCCCTGAGCCGGGCCCTGGAAGCTGGGCAGCATGGCGACACATGGCTCCTAGGTCAGTACAAATGCCCTTGCACATGCATGCAAGTCACACACAGACAAATATCCCAACCCTAATAATCTCAATTATTATCACCTCCCCAGGGGACAGTGCCTACCCTCTGAGCAACCACATGATGACGCCAATCCGGAACCCCACCACACCACCCCAGGTAAGATACAACGCCGCCCATATTGCAACCAGGGGCATAGTGGAGCGCACATTCGGAGTGCTCAAGTCACGTTTCCGCTCCCTTGACCGCTCTGGTGGGCAACTACTCTATGCACCACCAGTAGTGTGCAGGATCATTGTGGCAGCATGTGTCCTGCACAATGTTGCAACACGGCGGGGCGTCCCGGTGGACATGGTGGTGCCCCCACATCCCCAACCACAGGCACAGGCGCTGCCCATGGGAGGGGACAGGGCACGTGGCGAGGAAGCCCGGACCCAGCTTGTGGCCACATTTTTCACCTAAACTCCCACCCCTGCGGAGTGCACACAGGCCTGGCACATACCAGGTGACAATCGATGATGACAAAGTGACAGTCAACTGTCACAACCCTACCACCCTGAGATAGTTGCCATGGAAGTGCCACATCGTCTGCATCCCTAGCTACTTAAACACAAGCTATCCTGTGCAACCAAAATGCACACAAATGACATGTGACATGACATGGGCCATACACAAGTATTCCAAGGCCCAATGAGGCAGGGGGGGGGAACAAGGGAACACAGAGAACGGTACTACTAGGCCAGGTGTCATTGAGATTGTGCAAGTGCAGGGGTAGGGGGAAGGGAAAAGTGCAAGGGGAAGGGTGGGGGGGAGTCCAGTACAGGGGAAGTAGGCCAAAAGAATAATACATAGGTCGCCTGGTGGCAACTGCAAAGATAAGTGCAGACAAGTGCTGGGAAGGGAGGGCTGTAGGGATAGAGAGACAGTACTGCAGTGCAGGGGTTGCCAGGGTGGCAGTGCAAGTGGACAGTGGCTGGGCCAGGGACCGAGGTTGGTGAGAGTGTCCCAGTAGCAGCTCCTGTGCAGTTCCAGTGAAGAATTCTGCAAGGGAGAGGCAGAGAGTAAGCAGAAGCAAAGAGGAAGGTCTTGAGGTGCTTCCAGAACTGGAGATGGTTCCCCTCAAGTTCAAGTCAGCCAGGAAGTCTGTTCCAGGGGGAGGGCCCTGCTGCGGAGAGAAACATACCCCCAGCTAGTTGCTCTGAGAAGCGGATGACCTGGACATGCAAGGTGTGCATCACACACACCTGCAAAACAGGCCATGGCCATCACTGTCATGTCACTCAAACCCTCCCAAACATCAACATGACATGGCAAGCAATACCCATACACTGACGCAGTAACAATAAGGTACACATTGCCATGTCCTAAATGTACAGTGGCATCGGACAATGATGCCTGACCCGGAATCAGATGAAATGACAGACCAACAAAATGTCCCACCCAAAATAAGTCGTTTCCAAATGCATTGCAACAGTCGTAGACGTAACATCACAATGAATGCCTGTCTATATGCACATTATGCATTGCAAAATCAACACTGCAGCTCATGTGTGCAGTGTCCCACTCCTGCATCACACTGCTCAGTGCACAGCACAGTGAACAGCCATTGCGTGTGATGCACACCCTGAGCATCACATCTAAGTGACAGACTACATCAAACATCAAATTTTTGGCATGTACTGGAACCATAATCGGTCACAGAACATGTGCTGCCGGGACACAGTGGGCACCAGAAGGCAAACAGTGTACACGTGGATATGCAAGGGTGGGAGTACATGGAGTACATCCGAGTGCAAGTGTGTGGTTCTGCAGGGACATGCACTCCACATATGCATTTGCACTCAAGTGACCATCAGTGTTCCCTACACATCACATGTGAACATCCACCATGTGTACACCCCAGCATGTCAAACCACAACTATCCCCTCGCACCTGAAAGGAAAACACAACACATGAACAGGCATTGATCAGCAGAACACAACATGTACATAGGACAACAACATTACAATGTCAGAGTTCCCATCACACTGCAGGGCAATGCAACTATCAACAACAACCCCCCCCTCCCGCGCAAATGACCATGACCCGCTGAACAACTGCACCTGGGTCATGGAGCCTCCAACCCTCATTTCCACCTGGCCACAGGATCACCTTTACCCTTCGTGTCCATCTCCCACCTTGTGTGTAAAAAGATGCCTGAACCCTCAGAATCCACACTCATTTACAAAATCACAAAATCCAAGGCATGAAAACGAACCCAAACACCCTCCAGTAGATGACTTGACGTAGCAGTACCTCACAAACGCCAAGTACTACCACAATGATGCAACAACCAAGGTAGCACAGCAGAACAATGTCACGACAGGATGTGAGACATGTGTGGTACATGACATAGGATGATGCACAATGAATGGATGTGTACTGTCACAGGTCCCCTGTACAGGCGCGGGAGTCTCATGAAACAACCACCCACACCATGTCCCGGGTGCCTGCAAGGTCAAACTCACACAGGCCCCTGAGATCATGGTGGGGAATGAGGTTCAGGGATATGCAGTCGGGACAGGTGTAGACACACTGGATGACTGGAATGAGTGGCAGGTGAGGGGAGGATGAATGACACATGAAACTAGGGAATGCACAAAAATGTACAACCTGCATGAACACATACACAATCCAAACAAACTTGGACATCATTGTCACGACATTCTGTAGTCCAGGCTCAGGAGTGGTACGAACCAACCACCCCCTCTAGGGTTTTGGCACCTGCAAGTTCGGGGCTTACACAGGCATCCGCAACCCCAGTGGGGAAAGAGGTTCAGGGAACGTTGCTTGGATAGGCACGGGAAGCAGGAACACCGGGTAGAGGGTACAGGTTTCATAATTGCATAGGATCACGGGTGAATAGGGAAAAAAACATACCAAATAGGACCACACATACATCCATGCATCAGTACACTCCCCAGCAAGCCTATGCAGGGCAGTTTGTAAGGAAAACAACAAGACACTTAGCTCTGGTTTTGAGTGCTGGCCTCCTGCCTGCGCACTCTCAGGGCCGGTTACAGGAGCACTCCAATGCTGCAAAGAGAGACACAGTCAACAACCTGTATGTGCCAATTACACAAAAACACAACACAAAACATGCCCCATAGCAACAAACTACTCTACAAACAGACAATCAGTGCTCGATGCTTCGTACCCATATATAACATCACCCCTGTGACGGGTCATACACAGTCAATGCAGTGAGTCAGGCGCTGGTGGGTGCGTGGCAAATGGAACACCAATGTGTCACAATTCACACAACATGCAATGTTCCCTGGGTAAGCAGACAGACCCATATGGCAAGCCATGACTACAGAGCAAGTTGCGTACCACCATGACCAAAACAAAGTTGGCAGTGCATTTATCATGAAGTACGTGGAATAGACATGCACTGCACCCAAGTATGTCCCTTGCTGTATGTCCCTGTGAGCTGCCCCTTTCCATGTCTCTGAAGGCTACATGGTTGATACAAGTGCCTCAATGAACCTTGGTGTACCGCAGGGTATGTGCCACTGCCCCTGCATGTGTCCCAGACAACCCTACTATCAACAGCCATCAGTCCACAAACACATCTGAGCTGCATTGTGTGCTTCAACACCAATATTCGTCTAAGCTCACCCTCAGTGCTGTGACTAAGCCTGCATGTGCAACTCGCCTGGTGCAAGCTTTGCTGTGTCGTGGCCCCCCTGTGATGCTCACCTTGCCTGGAGTTCCTTGGAACATGTCAGCAGTTCTAGGATGTGGGTCTGCAATCACTGTGGCTCTGCTCGTGCACACATGTGCATGTGGGCACCAACAAACGGGTCAGGCATTCCGTCGTCCAATGGGCCATGTCTGCTGCCAAAGGTGCTCTGGTGCCTCATCCCCCTGCAGAAAGTGCATGGAACAAATGATTAATGCATCGAAGTGATCTGTGTGTGTCTCATCAGGCATCTCATTACTTGACCATGTCAGAGAGTCACATCACAAATCACACCATCAGTCCGTCTTTGACTTCCAAAGTGTGGAACACTATCTACAGCATGAATTGCAACAGGCACGTGTACAGGAAAGAAATGAGACATAATACACAATGCATAGCAATCAATGTCCACATTAATCATGACACACCCCATCTAGCAAAAGCTGAACAGTGGACATTTACACCTAAATCATCCCCACTAGGGGTGTCAACACAAGTCACAAAGCACCAGACATGCCACAGATATGACTTTCCAAAGCCCTTGTGTAAAATTCTGTAACACCGAACCATCCTTGCGAGCCCATGGATAAGGGAGGCAGGAGTGGCATATGTGAGTCAAGGAACCCAAGCAGCAAACACATACACAAGACAACCATGAAGGGCCCAGCTGGAACAGACAGTGGATGCCTTCAAAAACCACAAGGCACCGCACTGTCACATGAAAGCACAATAGACTACAAATGCTAAACTAACTCAACTATTAACTAATTGCACTAACTATGGAAAACCTACATTACCTATTTAAACTAACTATCAAACAGAAACTTAACTAACTAAACTAAACGAAAAATCAAAAATGGCCACATACGACCCGGGGGGGAGGGGAGGCACCCAGGAGGGGGGAGGTACAGGGTGCTGCTCAACATCCACATGCGATGATGCCGAGCCAAAAAAAAATACCTCCATGGGCTCAACGCCTGCACAGCACGACCTATGTGGGAGATAGATGGTCGTCCGAGTCTGGCTCATCCTGGTAAGGAGGACGTGGCACAGTAGCCTGGCCATGCCTAGCCGCAGCTTGCCCCTCGTCGGCAGCAAGTCTGCCGGACAGGTGAGCCTGGTTCTGTGTGGCGATGTTACATAGGTCTGCATGCAGAACCTCACGTGATACACGTGCTTCCTCTTGCAAGGTAGCACGTGTAACACGGAGTTCCTCCTGCAAGGCCTGGCTGGACAACCGCTGCACCTCCCGGCAAGCCTGTAGCTCAGCCGAGATGGTGCGCTCAAGCTGTGCAAACCTCTCCTCTGCCTGCTGCCTCTGGGACATCATAAGGACACCCAGAGTGGATCTGAGGGAGGCATACTCCTCCCTCAGGGCATCCATGTGCGCCTCTGCGTGAGCAGCAATTGCTTGACGCAGAGACGACATTTCAGCCTGGCGTGCCCTGTCTGAGGCCGCCATGCCCAGCCTGAGCGAGCGGGCCGTGGACCGTGCCGCCTGCTGCTGGAGAAGCACCTGCCTAGCAGGGGGGAGCACAGATCGGGCCACACGCTCCATGCTGTCAGCGATGTTCTCCATTGCTGCCCCCTGCCGTTCGGAATTGGCAGTCATGTCTTGCTCCCACTCAGTATACAGCGGTTGCGCGCGGCGACCGCGTTGCCGGGCTTGACCCCTGCGGGACCCAAGGACCGGAGGTCCTCGCTGTGTTGGCACCGCCTGCGGCTGCACGACTACATGCCCCCGTCGACGTGATGTCCCAGGCACATCAGTGACTGGTGTGGAGGGTGACCCTGCGTCCCGATCCACCACGGGCGGAGGAACCAAGACTGTCTGATCCCTCAGTGCAGGTGTCGCAGACAGAGGAGTGTCCACATCAGAATCACTCACCCCTGACACATGGACTTGATGGTCATCCAACTCAACATGGACGTCAGAGTCGTCATCAAGGCTGGACTCATAGGCAGCCAGAGACAGGATGGACTGCAGCACTTGGGGGTTTTCGTGGCCTACCACCCCACGACCCCCACTAGTGCCGGGTTGATGTGGTCTTACCAACCCTGTGTCTGGCGTGACAACACCATCCTCTGCATCCATTGCGTCATCACCTGAAAAATAGAGAGGAAAAGGTAACTACACATGTCAGAAGCACACAACACACACACACACCGACAGCAAAGGCATCCGGCAGACATGTGACACACAACATATGACCTAGCATGCATGCTGGGTCTACTTAGAATAGCCACTGTGAACAGACCTGTTGAAAGGTGGCAGTTTGCATGGAAGTGGGTCTATGCAGTGCTGAAAATGTGTACGCCACTCACTACCTACATGTACAAGCACTCCATGGTGTGTGCCAGGAAATGTGAAGGCAGTGCAATGTCAAATTCAGACATCACGTGCATTGTGTATTCAATGTGTACCATGTCTAGCAGCCAAGCACCCCTCCACCCCAGTACCAAAGCAGGGATGCCTAGCATGGTATCAAAAGGCTGCCCATACACCTGTGTATTGACAAGCAGTGTTGACTGGCATCAACAGCTTAATGTGAATCAAATTACAACACTGCTAATGATGCTGGGACAGTGGGCAGGACACATGATGGAAGATCCGGAGGCCAGCCACGTGTGAAGAAGACACGACAAGAGTTGGACAGAGTCATTGGCCATTGAACAGGCTGAGGCCTGTGAGCCACACAGATTGTCATTGCCTAAACATGTGTGCAACGCAGGACTGAGCCACAGTTGACATGGGGAGGCCGATGATATGGCAGGCAATGTATGTAACCAAGGACTCATATTACAGTGATCATCCAGTCAAGGACCCATAGGGGCATGCGTGCAATGCACATGGAGCATGAATGGGCACTCATGTCCCTGCGGGACATCTGACCCATGCACAGTACAAGTGGGATACCCTGCATCGAGTACTAAGGCTGTACCACACGGCATATGTCTGGCAGTTTCTAAGCTGGAAGTTAGCATCTACACAGGACACATGAACAAGAAACTACACATTGGCAAGAATGTAGCAGACCAGTGCAAAGGTGGAACTGGGGTGCAGAGTGGCGGAGGAGGGGCAAGGGAGCATGCCCACATGGAGTCCCGCATGCAGGCAGAGGAGACATGCATGACGGTAGCATTGCATTACTTACACCTCAGAACCATGTACACGTCACATGTAGCAGCAATCATGCACAACACATCCCACAAGTGAAACACACACGTCCTCAAAAACTACGCTTTAACACTCACTGGACTGGGCATCAAAGTCCAGCATCTCTCACCAAACCTTCGACCAATTCTGGTGGTATGAACTCCGCAACGAGAGCCTCATGCGGAGTGAGTTCTTCCTCCTCTGGTGCAGGCCCACCGCCAGTCACCAGAGTCAAGTTGTAATTTGAGGCACGCTTAGCCTTAGTGCTGCGCTTGATGTCATTCCAGCGCTTTTTGCACTCCTGCGCTGTGCGCACCTCATGGCCGAATGAACTGACATGTACCGCAACATGCTTCCAGTGGGTGTCACGTTGGGCAGCCGTAGTCTGACTATTGGCACCCACTAGCATGTCACGGCTGTGTACCCGCACCTAGTCCACGAGGAAGTCCAGTTCCTGCTTACAGAAAGGCTTCTTCCTCGACGTGCAGGAGGTCGTGGCTGTGTGTGGGGTCCCAGCCTGTGCTGCAGGTGCAACCTTCCTCCTCTTGGACTGTGGCGCAGACCCTGGCTGGCTAATGCCGCCCTGACCAGTATGGCCAGTGGGTTCGGTGGATTGAGCCGAGGGAGTGGCAGGTGGAGGGATGACCAAAGGCCTGACTTGTGTCAGTGGCAGCTGGGTGCCCACTAATGGACCCTGCGCAGCAACATCAGCTGTGGCAGGGTCATTGACCGCAACGGTCCTGGTTGGCAGACTCACAACCGGGGTGCTGTTGGGTGCATCTGCCCCTGCACTTGCCAACACCCGGCTGTTCGGGGCAGCAGATGACATGACTGCCCCAGGGACACGTGTCTTGGTCTGAGCAGCCCGGCGTGCCCCTATGGTTTCCCCCCTGGCCTGTTGGAGATCTACCAAGGGCTCTTCAAGTGCCAACGCAGCCTGCGCTGGCAGACCCTGAGCCTGGGTGGCGGTGTCCACAGCTGCACCTGCAGCTACCGCTACCCTTGGGCCCGTGGCAGTCGATGGAACGGACTGCTGGGTCATACGGGTGCCAGTGCCAGATGCAGGAGCTGCATCCCTCGGAACCACAGGGGGTGGTGGCATGGCTGCACCGACACATGGCACAACATTGTGCTCAAGTGGCGCACCCCTGCCTCTTCCCCCTCTGTGGCTGCCCTGGACACCCTGGAGTCCCCCTACTCCCTGGTCACCACGGCCACGTCCCCGACCACGCCCGCCACGAGGAGTACGCCCAGCTGAGGCGCCCCTCATATTTGGTGGCCTCCCAACCATGGCACAGATGTAATAGTGCTGGCACAGATGGAGTGGTGCCAATGGGAGGTGTACACCACAATTGTCCTGGGCAATTGGGGTGAAGGGGGTGGGAAGCAAGATGTTAACAGCCCCCCTGCACCTGCAAGGCTGTATGTGACCCCGGTGATGTGGTGATGGGTCACGCAACGCTCAGGCACCCCAAAACTGCAGTAAAACCGTGCACGCAACCCTGCAGCCTACGTGCGTGGATTTGACCTCCCGCAGTACGCGGTGGCACCCAGTAACACGAATAACGCGTACGCGTGGGACACGCAGGCTACGATGACATCGAAAATGGGTGCAATACACAGGGGCACCCGCAGTGGGAAAAGGAGCATTTGCGACTCACCGTCTGACTAGCGCGATGCAGAAAAACACGCGTAGCCAATACCCCCGCCAAAAGAAGAGATACGTCCTTGAGAGCTGTGAAGTAGATGGCGCGCGAAACAACTGGAAGCAGCAACACACGTCGGTCTCCACGGAAGGCACGTACAGCGAACTGCTGGGCCCGCTCACCTTTAACCCGTGCTGAGGGAAACGCACGCGCGCGTCACGTCACATGCGGACGTGCAGTTTTTCATGCGCGATTACGTGCTTTACACGCGGACCTGCAGTTTTTCATGCGCGATTACGTGCATTACACGCGGACGTGCAGTTTTTCACGCGCGATTACGCGCATTACACGCGGACGTGCAGTTTTCCACACGCGATTAGCCTGGGTACGTGTGTTCCGGGGTGGCGTGAACTTTCACACGCGATTGATTGTAATCCACGTGTGTTCTGTCATCACGTGCAATGAGGGATACACCCTCGCACGACACGTCACAGACGCGCTCACGCGCTGAGGGCCTTTGGTCCAATGAAAATGCGTATGCGTGCAGACGCGCTTACGCGCTACGGGCCTTTCCTCGAATTACACGCTGACGTGCAGATTTTTCACGTGCCAAATCACTCCGTATCAAGCTGGCCACGAATACACACGGAAGACCACGCTCCTGCCCAGTAGGCCGAATCACTGCCCCCCAGTGCCCCAAGCAGCCTCCCACGTGCCATCTGCTGCTGCCTGCCTGCCTGCCTGCCTGCTGCCACCGTGCCCTGCCATTTGGTGCCTGCACATCAGCCATCTGCAGGGGTCCAGTTGCTGTGTCGACCCCTGCTGGAACAGTAGACTCCCGACTGGGATACCATGCTCCACAGCCCAGTCCCAGGACCCAGTTGCCCACCCACGCCTGCCTCGGGGGTCGCCATGTCGGGGCATGCACCATCTGAGACCAGTGGCGACCCCCAGCCAGAGAGGCAGAGGGCCACCAGCTTCAGTGAGAAGGAAGTTGGTGTCCTGGTGGAGCATGTCCTGGGGCATTATGATGCCCTCTTCGGAAGACCACGCGCCAACAAGGAAGGACGGGAGAGGATCTGGGACGATGTAGTGGTTGCCATCAACGCGGAGGGGGTGGCAACCCGCGACATCAAGCACATCAAGAAGCGCTGGGAGGACTTGAGGTCCAGGACCCTCAATAAGGCCCGGCGCCTCGCGGAGGGGGGCCGGGCACGCCTGAGTGACATCCAGATGAGGGTCCTGGAACGCGTAGACCCAGCGCTCCACGCCCAGATCCTTCGGAGGCAGACCCATCTGGAGTTGGCCGGTAAGTGGCCAAGCATTACTGTGTGAGACAGGGCATGTTGCAGTGTGCTGGTTGTCTGATACCTGCCTGTATGTGTGACATAGGCCATGTACGTATGTGTGTGTGCAGGGACATCATGGTCAGGCATGTGAGTACAGTGATGTGTGAACCACATGGTTGGTGCATGTGTTCTATTGCAACATGGGGGGCTCTGTGCGGAATGGACACATGGAAGCATGGCAGTCTCTGTTCCTGGACATGGGTGGGGGTGAGGGATGGGTGCTGGTCCCATGTACACGTATGGTGCCCATGTGTGTGTGTCTGAACTGCGTGTCTGTGACTTGTAACTGCCATGGATGCATGACACATGTCTGTGACAATGTTCAGATTCACTGATGCAGCCTAGTCATCCTTGTATCCACTGCGTCTGTGGTGTACGAGGCCAGATGGATGGAACTACGGTGAGGTGTGTGCATGTGATGGCAAGACCCATGATGCATGTGAGTCTAAAACCAACATTGTATGAATCATGAGTCCCTTGGTCATGTATGCCAATGTCCATGGCATGCGCCATGCCTGTTACTGTATGTGTTTTGCCTGCACTGACCCATGTGTTGTGGCGGGACATGATGGAAGTGATGTATGACAGTGCCACTCATCTGCTGTTGCTTCCTGTCTAGGGGACCATTGTACAGTACCCTGATGCTTGTGTTCTATGTCTCCCGCTACACAGTGGCAAGTGAAGAAGAGGGCGGAGAAGGCGCTGTGGAGCAGAGCGGCGGGGATGCCACCACGGCTGCAGTGGAAGGGGTGGGTGAGCCCCCACAGGGGCTTGCACCGGCGGAAGACGGCGTGGAGACATCCAGGTTGGTGGTTTCCACAGAGGGGGAGGAGGCCGCTACTGAGCCACACCTGGGGCCTGGTGGGGGCATCCCCGCTGGTGCAAGTGGTGCAGTCCAGGGCCAGGGGCAGGAGGCAGCACAGGTCGCCGTGGAGGTGCCTGTGCATGTCACTGTCCCTGACACTATGACTGCACCACCATGCACCAGCAGGGATGCCCCATCCCAGGCCCGTCCGCAGGTAGGGGAGATGTCCATGTCATCTGACACTCCTCTACCTGCGGACGAGGGGACCCCTGGCCGTGTGGAGAGGGTCCTGATTGGTGTCGCGTTGCGCACGGCTGGCATTCGTGATGAGGTGCATGCGTCCCGGGAGGAGCATGCACATCATCACGAAGAGCACCGTGCGTACGTGAACCATTTGGGAGCCGCCATGGTCGGGGGTTTCCTACATGTGTGTGGCCTTCTGGCGACCCTCTCCTCCTCTGTGGAGGCTATGCGCCAGTCGTGCTCCATGCCGTCTTCCGGCCCAGATGCCACCAGGGCCCCCTGTGGAACTGCCCCGACCAACGCAGCCAGCTCGGTGGGGACCCCATCCCTGCCACAGTCGGGAGTCGAAGGTCCAGCAGGGGTGGACACACCAGCAACTGTCCCCCTGCAGATGGAGGATGTGCCGGCATCATCTGGCAGGGCACGTGCACGACGGCATCGGTGGATTCCATCAGCCTGGATGCCGTCGTGCTGGCAGAGGCAGTGGCGTCGGAGGCAGCAGCAGGCTCGACGTGGGAGGCATCATGGCTCGGGGCCATCAAGATCAGAGGGGCAGGCATCGGCCGGAGGGCAGGGGAACCCTGGGATGGCAGTGTCTTCCGTGTGGGAACAGTTGGTCCAGCGGATGGGTGCGGAGCGGCAGCGGGCGGAAGAGGAGCGGCTCACCATGGTCAGGGCGGAGTTCTCCATGCGTCGGGCGTTGAGGCGGGCTGAGTGCCTCGAGGAAGCTCGCAGGGAGTTTGAGGTGGACACGGGGTTGTCCCTGCGAGACCTCGGGGCCAGGACAGAGTCCCGCCTCCGGGCCATCGACATGGAGTTCGAGGATGCCCTGGCCGGCAACATCACAGAGTGAGCCGCAGGACTTGCCCGCTGCCATTGTATATAGTTCTTTAGTTAGTTAGTGTTAGGTTTCCTTTATTTTTTAAGTTTTTTTTGGACCGCTCGGACAATGGCCACTTTTCTGTATATATTTTTATTATTAGTTAGTAGTAGTAGGTTTAATTTATGGTGTTGGGCTCATGGACCCTGGGATATTCTTGTACATAGTTTGATGTTTGGAAAACATTTGTTGGATTTATATTTGTGTTCACCATGAGGCAATGGTTTTTCCTTATTTTTCCCCCCATTATTTTGCTTTGGACTACATTATTTTTTGGATTCCTTTGTTTTTTGATTTTTTCTATTTGTTCTCGGACATGGACCATTTGTTTTGTCATCCCCATTGTTGTGTGTTTTATTTCTTTACTTCATTTTCATCTTTAATACATATATTTATTACTTACATTTGTGGTATTTTCTCATTGGTTTCATGCATGTCATGATATGGGTTTTGACATTCACTTGCACCCATTGTGTATGTGTGTGTGAGGGACAGAGTTTGTGTCCTAAGGTTTTAGAAATTGGTTCACCTTTCCCTGGTGTCAATTGAAGATCTCTGAAAACAATAATGTGTTTTCCTACAAAGAGCTCTTCGTAGTTTGTTTTGAGTACTTCTGGTAATCTGAGGTGAATCAAAGCCAACATTAGGTTGGAGACCATGCTCACTTCATCTATTAGTAGCATTTTTCATTTGTTTTAACACTCTGCGTAGTTCCATTGCAGCTTCTATAGAAAGTTTGTAATATTCTAATTTGTTTTGGTGTTCTACTGGAAGGAGTAGTAATCGGTGTAAAGTGACACCACCTATGTTGTAGGCAGCTAAACCTGTGGGGGCAGTTACAACAGCTGACAGTTTATTGTTTGTCAATTGTTGAAGGAACTTCCTGATGATTTTGATTAAGAATGTTTTGCCTGAACCAGCTTGACCACTGACTTATAGTAGTATTGGTTTGTAATTGTGGCAGGTACATTCTTTATTTTCATGTTGTACACCATGTGCAATTTATTTTATTACTTCTTGAAAAATGCTACGCTGCTCATTGTTCCGTTTTGATTGCAGTACAGTTAAGTCTTCTGTATCTTCTTCATAGTGACACATGGTGTTTTCTACTTCTGTCATAGCTAATTCTGCCTCATTTGCTATTAGTGGCTGTCCCAGTGGTTCTTGGCTTCCTGATATAGAAGGTTGACTACTGTCAGGAGTGTCCTTATCTAGTTGGGCCCGGAGTTCGTCTTCGTGTTGCTGTTCATTGTGCAATATTAATTGGTACTTTGTAAAGTTTACATCGGTTATAGTGCTTTCATTTGCTTTGAAAGCGTCTTCATAGGAGTCATAGATATCTAGTAACTCTTCGTCTTTTCTCCATGGTTTAAAAAGTTGTAGCAGGGACATGTAATATAGTTCTTTATGTTGAGGAGTTTTTAATGACAATTTGATATGATTAATTAAGCTTCGTTTGGTAAGTTTCACTAAGCTGCCTTCACAATTTGTCACTCTGTATCTACCTTTATTTTCATCTGGTTTTATATTATTTTTGCATGTGAAGTTTTGGGCTATGAGGTATAGACACATGGTTTCCAACGTGGTACTCCTGTTTGGGTAGTATGTGTCTAGTAAATTGTTTTTCAAAATGTCTTGGCTGTTGGGATCATTTTTGGCTATTGTTTCTATGTCGTCATATGATTTGAGAACTCTTTTTCTAGAATTAGCAGGACCAAGACTTAGCCATGCTGTATTTTCAGATTTTACATACAAAGCTGTACCGGTTAAACGATCTGCAGCTTCATAGCAGCCACATTCTCTATGAGAGAGCATGTTTATGCCTAAGCTGTACAATTTCTGAGACAGTGTTTTGTCCGATGATAGGTCATCGCAGAGGTCTTGAAGCTCTGTTTTTTCTGCTTTGGTTAAGTAGACTGTAACATATCGTGCAACTGCATTGGAATTGTCTGCAATGTACTGCACATCTATTTTTGCATTCTATACGAGGGCAATGATTGCATTGTAATCATTGATATATTTTGCTTCTTCTCTTCTTTTTATGTACTATGTGTTTTTAGGTGATTTACCTTTAACACTATGTCTAACTGAAGACATGAAGTTGTTTACTTGACCTGTTGCTGTAACTGGTCTAGGGTAACCAAAGCGGCATTTGGTGTAGTATTTCCCTTTGTTTTTGTATATGCAACGACAATATTTCCCACATTTGTGTCTTTGAAATTGTAAAACTTGTGCATGCAGATCACTATTTGTTGCTTCTGATGGAATTTCACAAGTGACATATTTTTCGATAAACTGTAAACTAGTGGCATCACTGTCTTCACCAAATTTAGGAGCATCTTTAATCCATAAAAGCATGTGGATATGTGGTGCTCCTCTGGCTTGGAATGCTTTTCTCCAATAGAAGTGTTGCACTTCTCCGAGGGGAAGAACAGTTTTATTACAAATAAATGTAGCATAGCAATGAAGAGATGATGGAAATATCGTGAAACATTAACAGGATTTAGAGAGCAAAGTTCTCCAGGTGTTAGTATATCTATGTTTGTTTTGTTTTTGTTTGATATGCGTAGGAAATCATGTAAATCTTTCCATGCATATTCTGCACAACTTAATGTAACGAACCAAGTGGGTGGGCCAAGGTTTGTTATCATACAACTTACATCTCCCTGACGTCGGAACCAGTACTCTGTAGTAGCACAAATGTTTGCTAACAGATTTGTAATGCTTGATTGTAAAACCTCATCTTTTTCTTGCAATTTTTGTAGTAATTGCGTAGCTGACATATTTTGAAAATGGGTACCTGATTTCAATATGTGTGCAACTCCGTAGCATAGAGTTGCTAGTTCACTTTCAGAGAGTAGGTGGAATATGTATTCCACATTTTGTTTAATTCTGGGATCTTCAGAATACATTTATAACGAGCGGTATTCTGATGCTGATATCTGAGTGGGTCTATCATCGTACCTTCCTCCTTTCCCAGTAGGAAACAGTAGAGGAAAAGCACACGCTTCTATACTTTTTTCCCATATGCTTATTGGTGATCCTTTGGTTTGTCGCATTTGGTATGTTTCTAGTGCATCATCTATGGTGTCTTTAGAGTGTAATGGATGAATTGTATAATGGTCTAAAATATTGCATACTGTAGAAGGATCTAGAAGTTCAGATTGACCAGTTTCTGGTGACTCTTGAATTATTTTAGTTGTTTGCCTGAGGTTTCCTTCAATATTCATTTCTTTGTAGTATTCATTGTTGTCTTTTAAATATTGCAAGGCTTGTCTAACTTTATGTAAGTCTACGAGTTGTTGCCAAATTATTTTGTCTTTTGTAGGTATACCATTTACTAAGACAATTAAAGATTGCTCGATTGGACGTTGCACTCCTAGAGTTCATACATTTTCTTTCAGATCTAATGGTAAATAAACTACTTTGCCACGAATGCCGTTCACTAATTCTGAGGGAGGTAATTTTGCTTTTTTTGATTTAAGGCGTATTATTGCTTGAAATGGATGCAGTGTTTGAATAATGATGCTCTCATATAAATTGAGTTGTTGCAATCGTTTTGGTAGAGGGAATAATTCTAAGTTATTTGTGATAGTACGTGAAGGAGTTTGGTTGTTGTCAAGTTTTGCAGTGCAGTAACTGCAAAGTATTAAGAGGTCATTTATTTCGTATTTGTTTTCTGCTATAAGGTAGAGAGCTAATTGAAACCATTTGGAATTTTCATTGTCTTCTATTTTGTATGTTATGTCTACAGTTGTTGTGCTACTTTTAGAAAAAGTTCTGCGGCAACACACACAAACATGTTTTGGTACTTCAGCGGACACACTTTTAAATTTTGGTATTTCCTTTTTGTTTGTGTGTAGTAGAAGGTTGCCATTTGTAGAATTGTTCCCAGTCTGTTGTAAAGCTATTGCATTTTGTAAGTGGCTTTCACTTCCAAAATATTTTCTCGGGATATGCTCTATTTCTTCGAGTAGGTCTTTGGCTGTACCATGTAGAAGATTGTTATTTAAATTGTGTAATGCTAAAGCCGGACTTTTAGCATAGTACAGTTAATGGACTAGATTTCTTATAGTTGAATGATGTGTTGATATCATTTTGATATGATGGAAGGTGCTTTTGCAATTAGGTCCTGAAATGCAGGCTAATGAATGTCCTTGTAGTCCTGTGTGTTAGTGCACTGGACAGGTATCCATATTTTATACAAATTTCATTTTGAATTTGTTTTTGCAAGATTTGAAAGATTTTTTGTCAATGTTACACATTGACGTGCGCGGCCATTTGTACACTGGATGTTTTGGTTCAGTCTGATGGAGAGGTGATACTGAGTTTTCTGGGGATAGTTTTGTGAGCAACGTTTCTTGTTCCAGAATGGTATTATTACGTTTTTCATACCCTCGTCCACTGCTATGTATGGCAATTTTGTTTGTTTGCTTTTGTTTGTATGCTTCTTCATTGAAATATGGTTCTGTGCTCGTGGTGTGACTCCATTCACCTCCACAGGTAATAAAGAAGTTATTTTTGTTTACATTCCGTTTATTGAGAAGTTTTTTTTGTAATTTGGTAGCTAGTTTTGTTAGTGGTTTCATTCTGTTTAACACTAAAATAAATAATTTCCTTTTGAGAAGGATTGCACTCTCTATGAGAGCTTGTAAGATTACTTTTCTACGGTAGGTTTTAAGGGTTGTGCATGATTTGTCTCCTGTTTTTATAAGATTCTGAAGGACTCTGTGGCAGAACATTTTTGGTAAAATACTTTTTTTGGTCTGGTTACTTGCCACTACATCAGGATTTACGGGAGCAGCATTAGCAGCAGTGGTAGCTGAATTCTTGTTAATCACTTTCTGTTTCATTTTACATTTTGAAAGAGGAGGCAAAGACTTGGACTGGAAGCTTGTTTTGTTTTGCTTAATGACTCTATTAGATCTTTTCTTTGAACTTTTAGTACAAATTCTGCTAGAGATGGATGCTTATTTTGGACACTTTTATTTTCATTTGCTCTACTTCTGCATTGCTTTCTACGGACTTGCTTTTTGGTAGGCATTCTTTGGGGTCTGTTGAAAAAGGAAGAAGGTATGGGTTTGGCTGTTCTGCAATGTATGTGTGCTGTGTGCATGAGTGTCTGAGTATGATGGTAAGGATGTATGTAGTGGTGCGTGATTGTGCATTGGGCAGCTACAACTAGTTGGGAAGGCTATTCTTGTATTTGTGTGTTATAATACTGGGGTTCAGATGACAGTAGAAAGTAACCTAGTGGTGAGGAGAAGCACTAATACTAAATCAAATGGTATATAATTATACAGTTCTTTGTTGTGCACTACTAACATTCTAGGGACTGATTTATGGAATTTGTGCGCCGAAAAAAGGGGATTTGTGCGCCATTCTACCTCAAATACCTGTTTAACAAATGGGGATTCGTGGGCAGAATGGTGCACAAATCCCTGTTTTTCGGTGCACAAATTCCATGTATCAACCCCACAGTGTGTTTGAGTAACAGTAACAACATTATGGTAGTTTTGTACTTATTTTTCTTTTAGAATTATCTGGTGTCTTCTGAGTTGTTGTTTGTACTTCAGATGCTGCTGCTTTTCAGGAGAGTGGTCTTCACTGCAATTGTAAAAGAAAAAAGTTAGTAATTGTATGTGTTTATAGCACTGATGTTAATTAAGACATTGATTTTTATGTTTTTGTAGTAGTATTGCTGTTTGATAACTGAACATAATGTGTGCATGCAGTTTCCTTTGACTATGTGCAGCCTTTATATTTTGCTCACAGTTATGTTAGTTCAACATGCTTTGCAAATTAGTAGAATACATAAGTGTATGAAACTCACTTGGTTTCCTAAGGCTGTGTTAGGAGAAGAAATAATGATATACTCATTTTGCAATTTTTATAAGGTAAATGGCAGAAACTGTATAGAAAAGCATACAAAACATACAATGTATGCATTTGTGAAGGTGTGGCTAATAAAGCAGAAGGACGTGATTTCGAGGCAGTGGTGTTATTTCAGCTGGGAGCTTTTCAATGATAGTGTCTATCTGTGTGAGTGTATAGAGATGCATGAACTAATCCTGGCTGTGTGTAATTTTATAATACACTACCAAGTGTTTTTCTACAATTATACTGTTGTTTCTCCCATCTTTTAATATTATAATTATTTAGATAGTTGTGTGTCTAAAAAAAGAATGTAGATAGCAGACAGGTTTGGAAGTGACAATTGATTATAGCAGATGGGAAAAATAATAGTAAATTCATTTTATAGGCTATACATGTTAAGTGGCAGTTACTCGTTTTATATATATTTATAAGAGTTGTACATGTACTCTGCATAACATATGCAAACCTATAGTTTGTATTCATGCATGTGGATATGCTTGCAGCTGCAAGTAGAAATCTTGGAGACTTGTACAGTAGTTTTTATAGTACATGCTTTCTAATGATATGAGACCTGTACTCAGAATGATCAACAGTACATTTGAAGTGCTGAACTCTGATGATGGAGTTAGATGTAGAGGTCTTGGATGTGATTGGTGGATGGTTGTGTGACTGTTTAGCTGTACCCAATGAATGGCACAGAGAGTGAAGTGAAAAGGGTAGAAGGGCTGTCCAAGAGTTATGTGCTCCGCGAATATCGCGGCAGTCCGTGGACATGGCGTGCCACATCGGGGTTTTCCAGCAAATCCAGCATGGAAAGGGGACTGTAGGGGATTAGCCAAACAGGTGTTGAGATTGAGTGTTGAGGTTTTGGTTGAGGTTGTGGATTTGTGTTGAAAGAGGCTGTGTGTAGCGAAGATGGCAGAGGTGGAGAAAGTCAGGGTGTTGGTGGTTAGAGATATGTTTGTGCATGGTTTACATCAGTATGCTCAATGCAGGCATGTGGCAAACAATTTTGATGTTAAAGGAGTGGAGGTAGTGTGGAGCACTGTGCCTGATTGCAATGTACAGGGAATTGTACAAGTTTGTGAAGATATGGGCAGGATGAACAGTCCCCATGTGGTAGTTTTGCACTGTGGTGCTTTGCATTTGGGCTATGTTAATGCCCCTACTTTGTTGGCAGATATGGAACACTTGGTTCAAGCAGTAATGAACAAACTTCCAAATGCCAAAGTTATTTTTTCTGGATCAGTACCTAGGGGAATATGGGATAATAGTTCTGTTTTTTGTCCTCAGCAAAACATTGCTAGGTGTGCAATCAACCGAGGCATGTGTGCTTTCATTCTTAGAGCTGGTATGATCTTCTGTAGTAATGAGAATATTGATTCCAGTAATGCTGTTTATTTTAAGGAAGATGGCATTTCTTTATCTTTTATCGGACATGCCAAGCTGTTTTGGAATGTAAGATAGCACTTACAAGATAGTTGCTTTGGAGAAGGTTATGTGAAGATGTTAGGAGTAAAGTAAGAAAAAAAATACAAAATCACAGAGCCAACCTCAAAAGGGAAATGGGGCACACTAAATTTACATTCAGCACGCTCAGATTTTTGATATGTCTGCGGACATGGGGTAGAGAGGCATGCAAATGAGAATGAGTAGAGCAAGATATTGGTCAGTTAAGTTTACTGGGTGTGTTGTGTAAGGAGAGAGTATGTCAGAAAGTCTTTTTCCTGAGAGAAGAACAGATAGCTATGGCTATGTGTTTTAGAAAATAGATTATCTGGATTTTGGGAGACTCATGGATACATTGGTTGGAGGTGCATGCAGAACACTGTGGAGTAGCTGCAACTCTTGTATTCCCTCATGTGGAAGTGCACTGGCATGGAGTGCGTGGAATGAAGTGGCTGGGCTTGGTACCTCTCTGTGCTACTTTGGAGATACAGCATCATCCCTACATAATTATAATTCATTGTGAGGGAACAGTTTAGGACGTGTGTCTGGAATTTCTTTGCAATGTGCAATGAAAGAAGGACTTGGGAAGGTCATGGACATGTTTCCAAATTCCCAAGTAATTTTTTCTTGTATTGCGCAGAGACAAATGTTGCTGCGTTCTTCTTCATTTGGTCCACAAATGGAGAAAGCGAGGCGCAATGTCAATAAGGCTGTTTGTGCCTTTTTAAGAGATGTTGGCCTCTTTTCACAATGAAAATATTATGTTTCGTAGCACATACATTTTTCGCAGAGATGGAGTCCATCTTACTTATGCTGCCAATCAGATTTTTCTGAGAAATGTACAAAATGCATTGTGACCTTTGTTGGAATTACAGCCATCCATTTTGCAGTAGTTGTTGACTATTTGAAGTTTTTCAAACACAAAAAAACACCACCAAAAGGCTCTTTGCAGAGCCACCAATTCCTCCCATAGAAAAGTGCAATGGTTATGATAGAGCAGCAACACAAAATGTTATATGTCCACGAACTGTCCGCAGACTTCTACAAAATGCACAGGGCCCTGCAATATTTATTTGTCAATTCTATTTTTAAACTGTGAAAGGCGGCTCTGAAAAGAGCCTTTTTTTGGGGGGGTTTTGTTGTGTTATATATTTTTTTGTTTTTTTAAACACGACACACAAGGAAAGTAGGGGAAAGGAGGGTAGGGAAGGGACACCAACCACAGGGATAAGAAAGGGTAGTTGGAGAGAGATGAAGATGTAGGGTGGGCCTTATTTAGGTAGGTAGCAGACAGTCTCGAAAGCACTCCGAAGACTCTCCCCCCTGCAGGGTACTGCATCGCAGTACATACACAATATTGTGGCCCTCGAAAAAAGTAAGGGTCAACAGCATCATGGATGGCCTGTGAGGCAGCTGGTGGGATGCGCTGTCCCACAGGAGTGTCTCTTGTGGTGACAGGAGAGGAAACGGAGGATGCTGTAGAGGATCTCAACCTACTAAGTTTATTACCAGGTACAACCTTGCGAATAGCCCCACCGTGGAATGACCTTAGGTGTCACTTCATGGATGTCATACCAAAGCTGTACGAACCAGTCCTCCCATGACTCAGCACCATTTTCCACTGGTTGCAGGTGACCTTATTCGCACATGCTTTTGGCACTCCACCATGAATGGCAAACAACTGCCACACCCAAGACTCACGACGAGTGCTGGTAGTAGGGACTTTCACTACCTCATCCTCTTCATCCTCTTCGTCCTCATCCTCTACATCCTCATACCTGTTCCCCTCTGCAGGCCCTTGTGGAGTTGGTGGTGATGGAGGAGGTGGCGGTGGTGCTGAGGCAGAAGTAGCACCAGCTGGTGCAGCAGCAACCATAGATGCCATCAGGTTTGATGATGGGAAAGCAGCAAGAGCAGCAAGAGCAGCAAAAGCCAAACGCCAAAAAATACAATGCTCTGCCAAGTAGCCAGAAGCACAATGAGGATGAGCTCTTGTGTGTGGCCTTTTATAGGAGTGCTGGTACGTGCTCCGCGTACAACCGTGCCATCCGCAGACAGATCGAACACCCCAAAAAGGGCCTCTGGCTGGGCAGGTTGGGCAGGGCTGCTCCCACTGGTGGCAGTACCTGACTGATTTGCATATGGCTGGACCCCATTTGCAGTAGCACAGACAAGCTAAAAAAACAGTGGTGTGGAAGGTTGCCCAGAACGGTGACAGTGGTTAAGGTTAATTCAAAACCTTCCAACCATCACTTTTTTGGTTTCAGTTTATCTCTGTATGTGAGAGAGAGCATGCACAGACGAAGATCCCTTGCTCGCTGCGCCAAAGGGAACCAAACTGCACCTCACTGATGCAGCCCAACAAGGCTGGAATATGTCTCGGGTTGCTTGTGTTTCCATGCAGAGGGGACCTGGCATGGCAGTTTGGGAGGTGGCAGTACCTGACTAATTTGCATATCTCAGCGCATTCCAATTGCAAAGACCATGAGCACATACATATTATAAGAGAAGGAATTCACAATGACATACAAAATGGCATTATGGGGGACATTAACAAGAACTCGCTGAGTGATGGCTTCAAACATTCACTGAATTTGAAGGGTTTGTTGTGTTAAATCTGTGCAATTTAACTGTACCTAAACTAAGGTTTTTTCAGTGAATATATATTTCAATTAAAAGGTGTGTAATGTGTGTTTTTAGAATGTGTTGCATTTTCACTATGTTTTTTGTGTAGGGGAATCAATATTCTAACAATGTTTAGTGTTTAATTATATTTTATGCCTTCATTTTGGGACACCCAACATTTGTAAACTTTAACTTTAACATTTTTTTAAAAATTCCAACTGATTTCTTTCCTTTTCCAGAGAGCATTAGAGGATTTGTATGTGAGCTCTGTTGACAGATTTGTGTTGGATGCTGCGGGTTGTCTAATGTGCTTCACAGTATATTTCATTGCTATGTGCATTTTTCATTTCATTTTGTCTGCCTTATTCTAGGGCTGTGTGCAGTTGCTGGGAGCTGCAGTTGCTTCCATGTGTTTTTCAGTACATTCTTCATTATGTTTTGTCCCTCAGCACATTTTGTGCATATGCAGTGACTATACTGCATGCTGCATGTGACTAACCATCTTGTGTCTTTGGCAGAATAATTTTTATTTTGTGGAATGTTTTTTATTTTTGCAGCATGTTTTTCATGTCATTTTGTCCCTCTCATCCCACTAGATAGATATGGCAAACCAGGTTATCGTGTGCATTTTGCAATACATTCTTACATTTTGGGGTATATTTTTAATTTTGGTTTGTCTATTTGACCTAACACCTGAATGGCGACCCTATTACATTTTGGGTGTGGCCTGTCATCTTCTGTGTTTCATGGGATATTTTTCATTTTGCAGTATGTATTTTTTTGTATTGCCTCACTGACCTTTCGTTGACACCATCCCAGAATGTGAATCACTCGCTCGGACCTACCCCATCTCTCCCACAGATCCCCTAATCCTCCTCTTAATCTACAGATTTACTTTGTACAGCCCTCACTTCACTGACAAACTCACTGATGCCATCCTGTCCATAGACCACCAACTAATAACTATACTTGGCAATTTTGCTCAAGAGAGAATACAATTGGAGAGGACCTTGCTGCAATGTAGCTCAGACAGATGGTCGATGGTCCAACCACATAGCTGGACAACCTCTGGATGGCATATTTTTTAATGAAAACATAAGCACTGTCTGCTCCCCAGTACATCTCCCGCTTGGAGACCACTTATCTATCCCCTTCACAACATTCACAGAGACACGACGCCTCACAGGACCTCCAAAGAACCATCAAACATGATCAGACGCTGGAAGGAAATAAACATCAGCTCCCTACTAGAAAGACTAGAAGCAACCAAATCTGCCATACCTGCATCTGGACCAACAACCACGTTGGAGGCAAAATTCCACCACCACATCCATAACTGGTTTATGTTCCGCATTGGATTGCATTGCTACTAAAGAAAATTTCAAAAAAACTCAAAAAAAAGAAACAAGCCAAATGGTTGACCCACAGACTAAATCACTTAAAAAAAAGGAAAATTGAAAACTGGAGCAAATCTGGAGGAAAACAACTCTACACACTAGAAAATTTGCAAAGTAAGCACACTACTCCAAATGCATTGATTGAGCTCATCACAGTAAAAGGGAAATGTTTAAGATTATCAGAGAATTAAAAAACTTGACAGCCTATAATGCAACCACTACCCCTACACATGAACTCTGTGACCAGATTGCAGCATACTTCAACAAAACAATCCTAGACATCCAGGATCACCTTGACAATAAAAGACACTCATTGCCTATGAGATCCTACCAACAGTTCCCATTACCTCCTCTCTATTTTCTTTTGGCCTTCTGTCTGCCAAATTAATTCTTCCAATTAAATAGTTGTAATTTGGGTAAACTGTATTTTCTATATGTATTCAAAAATATACAAAAATGATCATAGAAATATATATATATATATATATATATATATATATATATATATATATATATTTTTTTTTTTTTATTGTGTTGTATATATATATGTGACCAAGCTACAAGGTGTAGCGAAACGCGTCATCAGGGGAGCGCCTTTGTCAGGCAGGGCGAGGGAGGAGGTTTTTGCCCATGAAATTGTTTTTAAATGTAATATTTTTTGACTAATAAAGCGAAAGAAATTTTCTACAACATTTGGAGTACGGTGCAGTTTGTGGTTGCGAGCCGGGAGCCCGCATTTGGACGTTTACTCTGTGAGTGCGGCTCAACATCACTCTGCTTAGTCGGAGTGAAAGAATTGGAAATATATATATATATATATATATATATATATATATATATATATATATATATATATCATATGCCAGTGAGCACAGTCTTTTTCCTCTCTGGCCAGGGCCATATTGTAGCTCTGGACATGTTGCCTCAATAGGTTACCCCACATGTCACTGTAGCTGTAAAATTCACTTTTTTGTATTAATCTCTTTTTTTAACTCTCTTTTTTCCCACAACCGCAGATGTAACACTACAAATAAAAATAATTGCGGTTATGTGACAAACTTGCAGTTTCCTCCATAACTCTGAATATGCAATATGCACAAAAATTACCTTGGATATGAAAAATAACCTTGATTGTGCAAAATTGCAGCAAATATGCGAAAACATCTGAGCTCTCAATTTTGTCCCCAAATCCACAAGTTCACATGGTGTCCTCTTCCCCCTCCCCACTTCAAGCCTGATGACATGTTATCCTTTTTCCTCCTCCAAAAGGTATTTTTCGAACTTGTTCATTTTAGATTATTCACAAATATTTCAAAAATGTTTGCAAACATCTCTCGCAATGAACAAAAAGAAATGGCGGCTTTTTCATTTCTGAAAAGCCTCTCTCCAGCAAAGCACCATGGGAGACATAGCATTATTTTTGGAAGAAGGGGGCACCCCCTTCATCGTCAAATATTTGACCAATTATTGGACAGAAAAACCCCAGATCCTCACCCTGGAAATCAAATCAATGCTTCGTGCCCAGTGGTTTTGACTGTTCGCTGGAGCAAAATGTGGACTTTTTCGCTATGGGAAAATGAATGGGGACTAGACTGAAACCATGTTTTTTACTTTCTTATAAAACCTTTTTTATTGTTTAAAGGAACTTTCCCAGATTTCCCAGTCTGCGGGGGTCCATGATAAACATTCTGTTTGCATATTTGCAGGCAAATATGTCATGCATGTCAAAAATTATTAGCAAATTTATTTGATGTTTTTCCGGTGTATTGCGATACTCAACTTAATGCTAGTACGGTTACTGCTGCACTATAATGTATAGGTACAAAGATAAAATAAAGTTTTTAATCAAGATTTAATGTTCATTTAACTAAATGTAAGGTTTACAAAGTATGGGAATAACAAAGTTAAGATACACATCCTCACTGCATACTAATACAAATTCAACCATGAAACTCAAAGTATAAACAATCACACCATGCCACTACAAATCAAACTATTATAACATAGTATGGATGTAACCTGCCTTATAGTTGAAGTTAGCTTGTGACCATGTCTAGTGGACTTAATCCCTGTGGCATGGGTGTGGGCCCTGTTGCAGGTCATCAAAGCAACTAAGAGTAGACATTGGGCAGAGAACATTAACCATAACCTCCCATTAACAAACTTGTATAACTAAATACAATTAGTTTGCATATATGAACATGTTTCATGGGATTCTGTCACTGTTTGTAAGTTATTAAAAATGTATCTATTAACATATGACATGTTACATATGACATGTTACGTATATGAAACAACTATAACAACTATAACAACTATAACATTTCATTAACAAACATATTGAGCTGTGTCACTATGAGCAGCACATGTTGGAAATGCAAGTTATTATTCCTATGAGGAAATGTCGGCTATACTGGCTGATGTAATAAACCTTTCAGCTCATCTATTGTGTTGGGAGATTTCAAAAAGTGGCTGTGGAATCCTCTGGACTATGAGGCTGTAAGTCTGGAATAACTGCTCAAGAACTTTGGTTTCAAGTCATTTGTAAAAGAACCGTCTCACTGTAAGGGAACCATACTCGACTGGGTGATGGTTAGAAATCTTTTGGATAACTCATCTGAAGTGACACAATACCCATGGTCTGGTCATTTTATTCTCAGTTTATAATGCGTATTACCATCTACGCTTGCACAGAAAAAGAACGCGCAAAAAAGTTGTACAAACCTTAAGAAAATTGATGATAATGATTTAGAATGCTGTTTGAAGACACATATGGCATCCACGTCTGATGACGAAACACCAGACTCTCTGGCAGCCAATTACAGACTGGTATTGACTAACCTACTTGATTGTGTGCCCCATTATAATTTAAAACTGTTAGAGAATACACCAATAACCAAAAATGGTTCTCACCAGCCTTGATGATACGCAAAGGGGAAAAACTTAGAGCAGAATGGGCATGGGAAACAACCCAAGAAAATAAGGATTCTTGGAAAACACTGTGCATGTTCTACAGAAGTGAAATCTGTGAGGCTAAACAGAATTACTATAATACCCAGATAGCTAATTTGAAAAATAGTACAAAACAAAGCTTTTGGAAATATTGAAAGATTTAGAAAAACCAAAGGCCCAATTAAATCCTTGTGTTCCCACTAAAGAAGACTGTGTCGCAGTCCAGAAAGAGTTTGAACATAAAATACATTCAGCTCAAATTAAAATTGAGAAAACTGCCCAGAAATGTGAAGAAAGGCTAATGAATACCTAAGAGAGAACCCTCCAAGCACTACTAGACCTCCCTTCTCTTTTCAGAAAGTTGATACATCTAACATGATTCTAACACTTAAGACCATGCGACCTACCAGGAGACGTCTTTCCAGTAAAAATTATCCTGGACAAGGCCAAGCTTTTTACCAATGCTAATTTTGATTATAAGGAAGTTCTGGATCTTTGTAAAAAGGTGGTGGTTACCCCACTGCTAAAAAAAGCCAGGACAGGATTGTAAGAATTATAATAACTTGAGGCCTATTACAAACATACCATTTTTGCTGAAGATTCTTGATAAAATTGCAGCCATACAGATGCAGGAGCATTTGGAGATGATTAAGATACTTCACCAAAAACAGTCAGGCTTTAGAGCCCATCATGGTACAGAGAGTGCCCTAATAGACCTTCAAACAGGGATGCTAGGCATAATGGATAGAAGTGAATCGGGGCTGCTGATGTTGTTAGATCTGTTAGCAGCCTTCGTTTTGCTGAACCACAAACTGCTGATAAAAAGGCTTGCAGTAGTGGGGCATTGCTCAGAAGTGGTTATTAAATGGATGGACTCATTTCTTAGAAATAGGATGTCTAACATTCACTGGGGAGAGGAAAGTTCTGAGTCAGAATGTATTAGCTGAGGAGTCCCGCAGTGGCCTTGTCTCTTCCGGCTCTGGTTAATGTGTTCTGTCACCCACTGTGTGACTTACTGGATGAGCTGAGCATCCGTTTTACCAAATATGCGGACGATTCTCAGCTCGTCATGAAACTAAGTGGGGACTATTTCTTTTTTCTTTATTTTCTTTTTATAAGTGATTCAACTATTTTACTGGTTTTTACAAGATATGCAAGTGTTGAGTGTTTCTTTCTTTTTATTCTTTTGATTGTTTTATCTTCTGGTTCATCTTTGATCGTTTTTGATCATTTGCAAAGTCTTTCCTTTTACAATATATTACTTGTTTCTTGACTATTGTATCTCCCGTCCACTGCCAGCGGCCTGTTTGTTGTCCAGATCAAGGCTCTCTAGGAAGTTACCTACTGCAATCACTGGTTTGATTTTCTCCATTCATCAGGTACGTCTACCAATATTCCTCATCCAGGATGCAAAAGTATATGAAGAGGTGGGCGAGGTGTGTTCTTCTGTTAGCCAATAGACCCGTGCAGCTAAGGAGTAGATGTTTTAGTGTTTAAAACGATTGGGGTTCCTCTCAATATCTGCATTTGTTGGACTTAGTTTTGTTTCTGATTGCTTGGATTTCTTTAGTTTTTAAGACATTCAAGCGGGCTCTCATGAAATTGAGCATATCCTTTTGTTAGGAAATTTTACTAGATAGTTCAAGGGCTCGTTCAGTTTCTGGGCGGTTGTAGGAAGATGTGTGGTTAGCTTGTTTCTTCCGGCCAACTCTGTTGTTTTGCACCAATCTGTTTCTTTGAGTTTTTTTGCTGTTTTCATAGGGCTCCTCTCTAACTCTTCCTCTGAACTTCAGATTTCCTCAAGGAGTAGAACGTTTTTGCATGCCCATGAAGCCAACATTTTGTTGTCTCCTTTGTTAATTTCTTTCTGGATTATCTCACAGATTTTCTGGTTTGTTCAACAGATTTTCCTAAACAGCATTAAACCATTAAGGTCTACGGTTGCTTTCAGTGATGTTTAACTTAGCTCTCTTCTGATAGATGATATGGGGGTTGAGGTCAGCAAGTGAAGTATTTTCCTCTAGTTTGTTCCAAAGTTCAGAGGTTATAGCCAGCATGGCTTCCGCTCCATAGACTATCGCTGGGACTACTTTTTTTTTTTTGTAAAATGTTAAGGAAGCTTTGAGGGAAAAGCTGCCAAACTTTTTGTCCATCAGCTGCGTCTGGATAGTTATATTTTTGATTTTATAACGGATGGTTTCCTGCATTGGCTTTTCTTGTGGATTGTTGCTGATGGTGCCACCTAGGTATCTAAAGGCTTTCACTCTTTCTAGTAATTCTTTAACTAAATGCCAAGATGGCGTTTTCTTTCTTTTTGGCGCTTTCTCAAGAATCATCACCTTGGTTTTACTTGTATTGATCTTGAGATCGTTCAATGTGAGGTAGGCCAAGAGGTTGTCTTTGAAGGCCTACTGCGGTCTGGTTGATTAAGATGATATCGTCCGCATATAACAATCTAGGAATCTTTTCGTTGGCCACATATGACGGGAAGCTTCTGATGTTTCTCTCAGCAATTTGAATGTCTCCTATGTAGACATTGTAAAGTGCAGGTGCCAAGGGACAGCCTTGTTTGACCCCTGTATGTGTGTATATATTTTGAGAGCGGTAACCCTCTTTGTTAAGCCGTACCCTCACAGAAGTGCCTGTATGGGGCTCTTTGATTGGTGCTAGTATTGGTGTTGGCCCCAGTTGGTAAGTTTAGCCCAAAGTTTTCCTCTATTCACCTTATCAAAGGCTTGGGAGAGGTCGATAAAAGCCAATAGTAGGCGTGGAGAGCCTTCTAGCACTTTAGATTTTAAAATGCAAAGCATCATTATGTTGGATGATGTTCCTAGGTTTTTTGTAAAAGTGATTGTGGCCTTCAGAGGATGGTACCCATGATTTAAGTTTTTCCAGAAGACAGGCTCCAAAGAGTTTGCTGATGCAGTCCAGCAAGACAATAGGTTGGTAGCTGTTCGGATTACCTTTGTCGCCTTTTTTATAGATCGGGATGATGTTGGCAGTTTTCCAAGATCTAGGAATCGAGTTTGACTCAGCACATGTTTTAAAGATTTCAGCAGTCAAAGTTGACCTGGCATCAGAGTTGGCCTTCAGATCTGCGTTAGAGAGCCCGTCTGGACAGGTGCTGTAGATGTTTTTAGCTTGTTGATTTTACACATGATGGTCGTTTTATCAAGCTCTATGTCCCATTTTTCATGGTTCATGTCTGGCTCTGGCTGATGTGACAGGGGTTTATCAAAATGTTTTGTGAAGTTCGAGATCCAATCTTGCTCACTCACACTGTTTGATAGATAATCTTCAGTCGTTCTTCTATCTGTTGAAATCAAGGACCAAAAGGCTTTGGCCTGTTTCCCGCTAAATGTTCTGAGCATGGTTTCAGAAACATTTTGGTATAAAGCACTTTTATGTGCTTTGAGCCAGTTTCTGTAATTTTGCAAAGCTTTCTTGGCCTCTTTCTTTGTAGCTTTGGAAGGATGATTTTTGGAGTTTCAAGATATTCGTCTCAAATCCAGCCTTTTAGTTTCAGAGACTGGTGGATCGTAGTTGCTTTGTTTCTTAAATCCAGACACTGATTTGGGATCAACAAAGGGCAATTGTCTTTTGGTGGCAATTCACTGTTCAGTTTATCTGGTTCTTTAGCCACCAAATATCACCTTGTAATATCTGCAACTGCTGAATCTTTTAGTCTGAGCCTGGTTCCGCTTTTGTTAGTCTCCAGTTTAGACTCCATTTGTGGATGTGGGATGGATAGTTCTAATTGTTCCGTTTCCCATTGGGCCTTTAGGAGGTTATGATCACTGTTCAATGTATGGATAACTTCAAAAGAGGTTATTCTTGCCAGTATGGTTCTGGAGGTGTAGATATGGTCTAAAGTGGCTTGTCCTCCAGCAAGTTCCCATGTTGGGATAGCTGACTCATTCAAGCTTTTTAACCAATGAAGGTTGTGCAGGTCCCAGGCGTCCATGCTTAAGGTCCATAGTTTACCTCTGGCTACCAATTCTGGGTTGGAATGGGTTAGGATCCTTTTTGGTTTGTTGATTTGATCTACTGTTTGATCTATACTTGTCCTAGAGAATCCATTGTTGCATTTAGATACCCGCATATAATGATATGGTCTACTGAGCAGTCATAATTAGACGTGTCAAGTAGGGTTTCTATCTTTGTGGTAAAGTGATCCACTGAAAAAGCTTTGGGATTGCAATAGATGTTCATCACCAAATAGATTTTTCCCTTGATCTTGATTTTGAGCGGTTCTCTCGGTTTACAGGAGATTAGAGTAGCGAGAATGTGTTGGTCTCTCATTAACGTTTTTTTCTAGATTGAGGGTATCCCCGGTCCTAATGGTGGTGATGGTGATAAGGCCTGCTTGTGGTCTGCCGAGTGGACCTTTTATTGCTGGAGATAATACAATTTGACAGCCATCCATGGATGGTTTATTCAGCATCCATATCTCTTGTAGACACAGAATATCAAATACACCTAGGTTTATGTCTGAGATGTTTGTCAGATGGGAAAATCCTCTTGTGTTTCAGGACCTGAGGGTAAAGGTGTTGACTGAGTTTTTTGCAACTAGGATCGGTGGTTTAGGTGAGCATGATGCGGTGGTTTGTTGCTAGGATCTATTGCTAGCCACCAGAACTGCTGGGAGCCAAGACCAGCTTTTCCATTCATCCTCTTTGATGCTTAGTTGCGTTGATTGTTGTACTTTGTTGAATCTTTTTTTTTGACTGATGTTGGTCGATGGTAATCAGCCAATTTTTCTGTGGACCTGCTGGTACGCGCTCATTCTCAAACAATGTCTCCCAGTGTGTTTTAAGGGAGTCTTGTGTGTTTGGAGCTGTTCTAAAATTGATTGTCTGGCTTGGCTTGTCTAACCTGGTTAGGGGTTTAGGTTCCCAGTTACCGGAGTCCTCCCTGAAACAACTATGGTAAAGATTTCAAGAAGGTTTCCTTCATCTATGAATCAATCAAGGTTTGGATGATGGTTAACAGACTGTGTATTAATGTATCCCAGACGAGTTTCTTATATTTGTGTCTTCACAATCATGAGCAAAATTAAATACAGAGGCTTCCATATCGAGCAGCAATTGATTCACACTGCTACCGAAGTTAAAACACTGAGTATTTTTCTTGACCCTTCCCTGAGCTTGGAAGCCCATACCAGTAATGTTGTGAGCAAGGCTCAATACCATCTTAGATTGCTTCGTCTACTTAAACCTTTCCTTTCCCAGGCAAGCTGTATCACCCTGACTAGAACAATAATTATGCAGAGATTTCATTTTTATAATACCACTTTGAGTGGAGTGAATAAAAGGTGTATCCATAGAATGCAGTTACTGCAGAATGATGCAGTTGGTATTGTTAAGAGTATTCCAAGAGGTGATCCAATTTCAGAACATAGAAGATTTCTCCAATGGTTGGCCATTGAAGAGAGGATTTGTTTTAAAATAAACACAATCACCCATAAGTGCTTGTATGGTTCAGCCCCAGCATATCTCTGGGATGGTTTCCAGCTGCAGCAATCCTGCAGGGTCACTAGGTCCAGTGACTCCATGCTTCTTCATTGGCCACTTACTAAACGAGCCAAGTTTAGAGGTTGTTCTTTCCCGGTGCAGGCAGCCTCGGCATGGAATAAGTTACCCACTGGGCTGAGGCTGATTAGAGATCTGCAATGTTTTCGGAAACGTTTGAAGACGCTTTTGTTTAAGTGAGATGAACAATACCGACTCCTACTCTTTTTCATTTTTCTGCACCCTAATGCATGTGGGTTTCAGCACATTATAAGAAAATAAATAAATGTCTGAATTACCTGGGGCATAAGATTTTATTTATAAGAAAATAAATAAATAAATGTCTGAATTACCTGGGGCAATATTTTATTTATAAGAAAATAAATAAATGTCTGAATTACCTGGGGCATAAGATTTTGCCTGGCCAAGGCAATGGCAATAGCCTCTGGACCTGGACTGTGGCCTACCCCTATGGCAACGATACTGCCATAATTGGACTGTGGCCCACTGTCCATGGCTTGTAGCTGTAATCCCTGAGGCATGGGCCTCAGTTATGTTTCAGATCTTGACAAGCAACCCACAGTAATCATAGAAGGATCAGTGGCCACATAAAGGGACTGTGGGGCAATGTCCATGGCTTTTGCCACGTGGCATGATTTTCAGATATGTAGCATGCCCGACAAAGCACCCACACTAAAGACCTGTTAGGCCTGGCCTGTGGCCTGGCCAGTAGTCACTATATCCCAAAAAAAAGGCTGTGGACCACTGTCAATTGCTTTTGGCCATGGCCAGTGGCCTCAATCTCTTCTTCATGGGCTTCAGACAAATTGCAGTCTCGGCCAAGGAACCCACAGTAGTCATTGTGTGGACATTTTAATCATCACTTTAGCAAAGATTTTCATAGAATTTCAATGTTTTTTAGAACTGAAACTGTTCCAAGATGTTTCAGAATTGTATGTAAATTATTAGAAATTCCTCTTTTCACATATATGGAATAATTATAATGTTAATTTAACATTTTTTGCAGCACACATTGCTGTCTGGCACTTTGAAGAGTTCAAGTTGAGGCTGTAAGTTAAGGCTGAATTGCCTCAGCCATGAGGTTTAGCCATACCCCAGTCTCTACCAAGCCACCCACAATAGCTTCTGGACCTAGCCTGCAGCCTGGCCTAGTGGCCACTATACTCCATAATGGGAGTGCGGCCATTATTCATGGTTTGTGACCATGGCCAGTGGCTGCAATTCCAGAGGCCTGGACTTAAATTGTGTTGACGGTCCCACCAAGAGACACAAAGTAAACATTGGGCCAGGCATGCATTCTGACCCAGTAGCCTGTATGTCCCCAGAAAGGGGCCTTGGGCAACAGTCCATGTCTTGCAGCAATGGTCAGTGGCTATAATCCTCGGGGCGTGGTTTTCAGCCATGTTGCAGGTCCTGCCAAGAAACCCAAACTAGATATTGGGCACGGCCTGCAGCCCAATCCAGTGGCCAATTTAACCCCGTAACGGGTCCCTGGTGGCCATATCCAGTGGCAAGATTCTCCAGGGCATGACTGGATTACACTTTCCCTACTTTATGAAATTTTGTAAAGAAACACTGGGCAGATTAACATCACATTTTTGAAAGATTGCTTATAGGGAGCGGGCACCTGTTCCTTGCACAAATTTGGCAAAAATCCCTCCAGCGACTCCGGCTGCAGGCGGAACAAAATTTGGGACTTCACAAAAGTTGGGAGACCCTGTAACTTTGCTGCTCTGTTGATAGCAATGCACATTTCCCAAACTATTCAGAGTTAGGTCTATAACGTTTTCTGCAGATTACTCATAACTAGATATATTTATACATGATCACCTAAAAACCTTTAGTTAAGAGAGAGTAAAGATGATTCACTTCATCACTTCATCACAACAAAACCCATGAAATTCTGCGGATGTGGGAAGTGATGGCAATCTTAATTATTGAACCCTTTCACAACAAAAAAAACAGAAAATACTCCACAGTACGATTTCAAGGTAAGCTGCCCCTGCATGGACAATTTCAGAATTTTTCATTGATGGCTTCAAGTTTTAATAAAATGTTGTTTTTATTGCGTGTTAAACATATTTTTAACATGGGTTTTAATATAGGGGAAAACAATATTTTTTTGACTCTACTATCTCAAAATTGGCAGATTAGATTTTCAAGAATGTTGGCCTGTACCTAGATATTATCATGAATTGGTGCACTGAAACATTATATATATATATATATATATATATATATTATAAATCTATCTGGCCAATTTTTAGATATTATCGTTTAAAGATGTATTTATATATGGTGCATGCACAGAATGAATGTGCATCTTTCATTCGAACTTCAGAAAGAGGTGAATGAGTTTCACAATTCACACATTATGCAATATACATTTTCTGAAAGCTCACATCAAAGTCAGGGCTCACTTTGATGTAAGTGTTCAGGAGATGTAATGAATGGGCATCTTTCATACACACTGTACAAAGAAGCGGATGGGTTTTCACAGTTTGTACATTACACAATTATACTTTTAGCATTAAAACCTCACATCACATTTAGAAGTCATTGTCACAGACTCCAATGACACACACTCTTACTATGCATGCTCCTATGACACACGCTTCTAAAATATACGCTCCTGCAAAACACGTTACTACAACACACACTCTTACTAGGCATACTCCTATGATACATGCACCTAGAAAACATACTCCTATGACACGCCATCTTACCACACATGCTCTAATGACACATGCTTTTGACACACTTAAACTAGGTGCCGTTATGCTATTATGACACATGCTCAGAATCAAAGTACAGCTTCTATACAAAATGTACATTTAACTTTAGAATATTTCCTATGACCCAGACTCCTACAACACATGCTCCTATGACACACACTCCTACGTCATATACTCCTACAACACAAGCTCCTATGACACACACTTTTACTATGCACGCTCATATGACACAAACTCCAATGACACACAATTTTGCCTTACATGCTCTTACAGTACACACTTATGACACACTCACACTATGTGCTGCTATGCTATTGCAACACACTCAAAATCAATGTACAGTTCCCATAGAGAATGTACGTGCACCTTTAGAATATGTACATTACACATGCTGACAATCAAGGCACCAATTCTATACAAAATGTACATTTACCTTTAGAATATGTATGTAATTCATATGGCCCAGGCTCCTACAACACATGGTCCTATGACTCACACTCCTTTGACATATGCTCCTACAACACGAGCTCTTATGACAAACACTTTTACTATGCATGCTCATATGACACAAGCTCAAACGACAGACAATCTTACCACACATGCTCTTACAGTACATGCTGACTTTGATGTCAGTATTTAGGAACTGTAAATTGCATACAAGTAGGAACTGTAAAACTCATATATGTCTCTTGTACGTATTGAAAACTCACATAAAAGTTAGTTTCCTCTTTAATGTGAGCTTTCATACATATAGGAACCATAAAAAAACATGAGCGGAATGTAGGCACATTTTATATACAATTTCTACACCAATGTGTGGCAGATGAACATTTCATATTTGTACACAAATATACATCTAAAGACTAACATAGAAGTCAGGACTGACTTTGATGTCAGTTTTCAGGAGATGTAAATTGCATGCATGTACAAACTGTATAACTAATATACCCCTCTTGTACATATTTAAACCTCCCATGAAAGTCGAACCTGATTTCTAAGTAAGTTTTCATACGTATAAGAAGCATTTAGGACATGTGATTTTTGTATTTTTATACCAAACACTCATACACTACGCCATACACTTATATGCCAGGTATGTCCACACCATGCATGCACACTCCTTTCACCAGTCTAACCATATACACTCTTATGACACATGCTTCTGTGACAGACCCTCCAACCACATACTCTTATGACACCTGCTCCTTATACACACAGTCCCATGACACACTCCTGCAACACACTCCAATGACACACAATCCAATGACAAATGCTTCAACTAATGTGCTCCTATGACACACACATACCTACAACAGACCCTCCAAACACACATGCTCCTATGACATGTGCTCATTTGACACACACACTCCTAAGTCACAGAAGTTTATGGCACACAAGGTTTCAATACATGCTCCTACGTCATATGCTGTAAAGATACATGCTCCTATGAGACATGCTCCGAAGACACATGCTCTAATGACATACACTATTACTACGCATGCACCTACGACACAAACATCTATAACATGTGCTCCTATGAAACATGCTCCTATCACAAACAAATTAAATGCGATCTTACAGTGCATGCTCTTATAAATCATGCATACACCATATTTTGTTATGCTATTATTGCACATGCTCAAAATCAATGTACAGCTTCTACACAAAACACACAAGTACCTTTCGGATTTGTACATTACAAATGCTGAGAATCAATGTACTGCTACTGTACAAAATGTACATGCACATGTAGAATATGTACATTACGCACACTCTGACTTTGATTGTCAGTTTTGAAATCATGTATTGAATGTGCATGGTCCCATTCTACTGGAATCCACAATTGCTTGGATATATGTGTGACTGTTACTGTCCCAAAAACACTTATGGAGGGACTCGATGATCCGGGAAAGGATGGTGTGTTTAAACAAACCGTCTAACACACAGGGAATTGCTTTGATACACATTACCTCCAACAACGGGTATAGTATCCTTTATGTTATCTAATATAACTGTAACACACAAAAGAGAAACAGGACAGAAAGCTTCACTTGAGCTAATTTCTTTATTGCGCCATCAATGCAGCCCTAACACTCTCCGTGAAAAGGACACAGTATCCTGGCCCTTCATGATGCTCCTCGCCCTAGAGAGTGCTGGTGCACCGGCTAAGAGAGGGGGGTACATGCTGGAAGTACTCACCCTGTCCCTACGTGCGATGAGATGATTTTCAAAATGTAATTTTTCACAGATATTACATTCAACCCACTTTTGATTCTGGCCCAAACAAGTTAAAAATTGCAGTTACGGGAAAACAGGTTTCCCGGCTGCACACTTTGGTCAAACAGACAGTTCACATGGGACTGGACGTCAGAAGTTCCTTAAACTTGGCCCCATAAAGATGTAATTTATATGTGAGCATACTTAACCATTGGACCACGTATCCCAACTTGTTCCAACCCCAATGAATGAAGGATTAAGAAAGTCCAACTCAAAACGCCAGAGTAAGTCTAGGCATTTAAGGCCATTTTCCCTATGGGGAAGGTGAGGGACTCCCACGGTGTGGTTACAAAGTGCAAGAGGAACTACATTCCCCACATGCTGGGCATAATATTCCCTCATATCTAAATCATCAAATGCCATGTTACAATAAGAATTATAATCTCCCACTACCAATATATCTGCACTAGGATTTCCAAATTTGAATGACTATGTAAGGTGAATTTACCACCTGAAGGATCGTATACATTGATTATTAAGACTATTTGTCATGGGGGGGCCCAGGTGTCCGGTCATTTGGTCGAAAATAAATGGTCGAATGACCATTTGATCGAATCAAAATGGTAGAAAAAAAAAAAGTCGAATTTATTTATTTATTTATTTCTATATATTTGTTTTTGTTTGGTTACTTAAAAAATATTTTTTAATAAAGAAAAAGGGGGTTGGGGGGAACCCCCTCCATATATAAAAAAAAAAAATCGACCTTTTTTTTTCCGACCATTTTACATCGATCAAATGGTCATTCGACCATTTATTTTCGACCAAATGACTGGTAACAAGGGGCCCAGCCAGTTAAAGTCACACACAATATATAGGGACATTTCCCAGATATGTTGTACTTACTCATCGTGATGTGCAACTTTGCCCAATAGATAGCCCTCCAGAGGGTCTACTGTTCCCAGAATGAACAGCATGCCTACGCACAATATTAAAACCATCAATAATAAAACTATCACAAAGTCATGTTTCCTGGAATACAAAAACTTCACAGGTAGATAATAAAGTGGTGTCCCTCAATACAGAGAAAAGATCGGTAGCCTCTTGTATTCCAGGAAAGAAAATAGCACATATCATTAGCCCTGATACTGTTCTGATTCCTTGTCATGCAATTCCCTTAATTGGCCACTGGAGTATGCATTTAACAAACGTAATCATATTTATTGCTTCCAGGAATGGGGATACTTGGTTGCAGGAAACCTAGGGACTCGCATTGCAAATTATAACAAAGGTTAAGGATCGATTTATTGTCAACTACCAATATAGATTCATTATTAACAGGCGGTGGCAACTGTTTCTCTCCAGAATTCGCCAAATCTCCCCCCTTTCCATTTTCATTGTTCACAGAGAAGAAACTGGTGATAATGGGTTGTTCACTTGCTGTATTACCCCTTTGTACTTTTTAGCCTGCTGCGCTCTCATAGGCGAGGGAACAGAATTGACTGATACTTGACTTCTATTCCTTTTTTTGGAACAGCGTAGTTTACTTCGCAGATGAAAAGAGTGGAGTATCACCAGAATTTTAAGGTGCTCCCAGTTCACAACAGCTATGTACAGTCTTAACCATTAATTGCACACCCAAGTCCAGCCATGCTAAGGACCTGGAGCACTTGTTGGCAATTATCACTATGCTGAGAAAACCAAAGGCCACTGCAAAAATAAAGGTTCAGGCCATACCTTAATTTCCTGCATTGGTCAGGACACCACTTCCTGACGCAACTGCAACCAGGCAGCCAGACAGTGAGACAGCACTCTGTGCACTCTTTCCAGTGTGTATGTGCAAATGTGTGCAGCAGCGTGCTTTTTTCTGCTTCCTTCTACAAGGACAGGCTTTTCTTTCCTCTACCAATAGTAGAGAGGTAAACCGGGAAGCGTACTAGACCTCTGTGAAAACAGTAAGCAGCTCCAAAATTCTCCAGCAGATAACAGCGAGACAGCACTTTCCGTGCACTCTTGTCAGTTCAGAGGGGAGCTTGCTAACAGGTGAGTCACCATATATTCAGAGACCTTTTTGATCCCCATTTCCCATTATTCTTACTGTACTCACAAGAACTATTTACAGCGAGAACAGACTGAAGAATCTTTAACTTGACTCATCTTGGAAAGATGCTGCAAAGCCTGCAGCAGTTATCTGAGATGATGTAGCTCAAGAGCTACTTATCCTTTGATCTTCACCTGTCCCATTGGGTGTCTACTGCACCCTGAAACACCAGACGTTCTATCCACTGATACTGAGACTGGAATTCTGCAAGAGTAGGTCAAGGCACAGGCAGAGGCGAAAGAGATGCACATGGAAATGGCACCATCGCTTCCTTGGGCTCCCACAAAGGAGCGGTGGGTGATAAAAGTCTCCCAACAAGAATGTGCCACAAGTGTCTGGGGATATCTCATCACCCTCACCAGCAGGTTGCTTTCAGATATAGTTCTACTAGTAGACACACTCCTCAATGCAGAATCTGTCTGGAAAGGATCAGTCACTGAGAGCAATTCCACTTGGCCACTTCAACTGATAAAAAAAAAAGCGAATTGAATGGCCAATCATGTGAATCATCTGGACCATAAACTTGTATAATGGACTTTTATTCACTCTGAATTGCATTTATAACTTCCTGCATAGTTAATAGAAGATTTGATGTACATTTTCCAAACTGAAGCAAATGACTTATCACTCTTATCTTCACAGATCTATCCAAACAGAGTGTGTCACCACTCATGGGTGAATGCTGTATATTTTTACATCACCTTGAAAACAGTGAGAGAACAGATCACATGCTATATGTCACAAGTTGCTCATGTGGGAGAACAATGGGGCGGATACATGAATACGGTTCTTAACATTTTTCTTGTCAGATTCTTGGGGTTCATAAATTAGATGGGAGTATAGGCCATCTGGGCCCACAATTCCCAGACAGGGAGCAGTCCGATGGTCTTCTCCAAGAGACAGAGATATTGGTGTAGCTTCCCCCTATGTAGTTTACATTTTCAAGGACAGGTATCTTCTTGTGACCTACTTGCTCTAGGGTTCTAGTCCAGGGGATACTTCACCATGTGCCGCCATAACCTCCCTTAATCTCGGTGAGGCTGTAAGACAGTGCATCTCCTCCCAACTCTGAAGACTGCTGTGGACTGACCTGGTCCACTGGACCGTCTCTTCTCTATCTTACTATTAGGGGTCCTTTGGTCACTCCCCAATTCCTTGGGTGTTGTCACTGTATACCCCTGCCTAGCTTTTCCTGTCCTCCCACCACACAGTCATTGGGTCTCATCTTCATAGCCCTGTAATCCTCCTTCACTTTAAATGATCTTTACTTGCAACGTCCACAAGGTGTATCCTCCAGATGGTATTAACTCCTCAGCCAACCTCCTGACTGTTCCCTTCCAACCTCCAATTCTCTTCTCCAGATGGTACCCAGTCTCACTCCAACACCCTCCCTCCTCTTTATCCAACCCCCTGGTCTCTCTCCAGTTCTCCTCCAAAATACACCGCTAGCTCACCAATCTGAGCGTAATACCTTCCTCCAGTTCCTTCCCAAATGCCCCACATTGCCAGACTGAACTGATTGCTTATTAAAGAGTGGTCTCCTCTTACAGATCCAGAGATCCTCAGGTGGGCAGGAGCCCAGCCTGCAATGTCCCTGCTACCGGAGAAAAGAAAGAAAACACACGTCTGCATTTGAGTGTGCATCAGGGTAAGAGGTGCTCTCTGCATCTTTGCACCTTATCTCTTCACTCCCTATCTCCTGGTTAATCCGTCAAGCTGCCTCTAAGCAGGATTAACATAATTACTACTTTGTTCTGGTCCCGCACCGTGTAGGAGACATGAGGAGCTGCCGTCAGAAAATGGCGGCTGTATTGTTTATGGTCCTGGTTGCCTAGCAAAACCAGGAGGCGAGCCCTGCAGCCCATTGGCCACCTGTGCCTACTTCCTAAGCTTTGTAATGTGAAACCAGATTTTATGGAGAAGCCTGGTTTGTTATCATTAGAGAATCATTACCTAATTAGGGATTTAGTTAGCCATTATCCACAAATTATGCAGCCATTTGCAATTGCTAGAGAAAGAGGCCTGTTATATTTGAAGTGCCTTGCTAGTGCCATGTAGAGACACGTGTTATATTTGTAGAGACATGTAGACACATGTAGAGATAGACTGACTGATATGTATTATGTATGTATCTAGAGACATGCATGAGTGTGCAATTAGAGTATGCATTGAGCTTTGAGTATAAAGCTTGCCATTGGGAGAGAGAGAGTAAACGCTAGAAAGCATGAGGCCTATGGTTTTGAAGCCATCCTGAATGAGACAGAACAGAAGCACCACTTGGTACTGTGGAGAAATGCTATGGTACACTGGAACGAGGAATGCGTATACAGTTTGGTTGTTCAGACACAGATAATGTGACTCTTGTCCCAGTAGAGAGGAGAAGGGCATGGTATCAGCAGGCCTGCCTGGCTGGTGTTCGCAGGCAGAGAAAAGGTGGGGGAAGCAGGGAGCGAGTGCTTTGCACAGAGAGACGGATAGAGGTATTTTAGAAGCTAACAGTGGAGTGAACAGAGGCATATGATGAGATGAATGGTATGGTAACACGTAACACAGATAGCATGGTACAAGATATGATGCTCAAATGTCACAATGACAGAACATACAGTGATTGAACAAGTACAAGCAGTGCATCACAGACTTTCAGGCATTGCTCAGATTTAGAAATGCTGATAGAGAGATTGCTTAATGTAACCATAGAGATGTATGTACGTCATTTGACACTATAACTGAGCAGTAGGAGTGTATGCTGGTCTCTGACTCTGAGATTTTGGATGTAGATGGAGCTGACTATGAGATCGAGAGAGTTTTGGGTGGAGCTGCTCTCTGACTCTGAGATTGAAGGGAGGTGTCTGGTGTGGCATTGATGGAGGCTTCATGAAGTGTTTTGGGTGCAGCAGAATCGGATGGCTTCGGGAGTTCGGAAACTTGGGGAAGCATTCTGATGAGAGCTGATGAGATCGATCTGGCAGAGAGAGTTGGCAGGAAGACCAGACCACTGAGAGGTCAAGAAGAGGCCCTGACTGACTGGTTGGATGCAGAGTTAGCTGGAGAGGAGAGAGACGAGATCGGTGGGGGCAGCCTGCAGTACATGGCAAAGAGGGGAATATTGCTGATATGAGGTGTAATTGATCTGAATAAGACACGTGCCAATTGGGAATTAGGACAGACACTCACACAGAGCTTTGGGTTTGATAGATGGGGAAATCAGACAGGGATTGTCATAGAGAGAGAGTGTTAAGTGTGGTGTGGATTGGAGAGAAATGGTGAGGATTGGAGAGGAATGCTGAATGCTGACACTTGCCATATGTATGAACACTCTGGATAGGTTGCTATTAGATTGCTTGCATTAGAATCTTGTAAGGCTTACAGTTATTGCATTGCATTGTAGATTTGCACCCAAAGCATAAAAGGTGCAAATTCGAGATTTGTATTATAGTAGTGTTTGCATAATGCATTGATGTGTATATATAAAAGTGTTTTTATTGTTGAATTGATTTGTGTGTTTTCTTTGTGTCTTATGTTTGTGTGTCCATAGCATAGTAACTTAGGAGTAACACAGAACACAATCACCCTGAGATACAAGAGCAGAGCGGGCATAGTGGTCCACACCCCGCAAGGTAGATTTGGAGACTTGCAAGTCATTGCACCTAAGGGGCTAGGCTAAAGGTAATTCTGTGTTCAGTATAACAAACTGGCGCCCGTAACGCCGAACTTGACTGATGTTGATTGATACATGGAACTGAGGGTTTAGTCTGCAGAGTTTTGCAGCTGGCTTTTGGTCCACTTATCGATGAGCTGACGAAGAAGTTTGAACATTTTGTGCAGCTGGCTGTGTTATCTGTTTTCTTTTAGCTGTATTTTCTGTCCATGGTCTGTTCGTTCATGGGAATAGATGTTTTAAGTTTTGTGTTTTGTCTTGGGGATGTTATGAATTAAAGCATGCTTTGTTCACAATTTTGTTCACCGTAGGAAGGGGAATGTAATTGTCTGACTGTGACTTTGTTTGAATCTGGAATTTGAATTGGAATTGATGGAATTGATCCAGAGCAGTGTTTCATGGCTGTCAATTTTTGGGAATGAATGCACATCCATTTGGCCAAGCTAGAGAAATGAAGTTTTTTTCTTGACGACGCTTGAGGTACGCATTTTGTTTGGAACTCTGCGTAGACTGACACTTTTTGGGGAAATCTGACCTTTATTTGGATTTCTGTTGGTTGGAATTTGTGCACATTTTTGGCAAGTCGACGACTGTATCTGCATGTTTAGAGAAGTCTTGAAGCTTGTTTTTTGAAACTCACATAAGTGTTGTGAGGTTTGGTTGAAGAAAATCCCGAGGGTGAATTAATACTGCAGAATGGGCTCATTTTTTAGTGACTTGAAAGCAATTAGAAATCGGCTTAGGCATATGCTTGATGCCTGGGAAGTTTCGCTGGCACCAACCATAATGATGGAAGGGTTGAGAGAGAATGAAGAAGCAGGACAGAAATTACACCATATATGAATGACTTGCGAGCAATAATATATCATCTCAGACATGTAATTGATGACTGGGAAGATGTCCCAGCAGCACCTGTAGACCCATTGAAAGACCCATTGAAACAATTGACAACAGCAGTGATCGGCGGGAACAGAGTTCCTATGGCAGGGGTGAAGCACAAAGTAGTGCATGGAGAAAACTGTAATATTTTTCGTGGGGAGAAAGAGTTACCTCAAAATAATAACAGAAATAGTGTGACCCAACCAGTTTGATCCACGGATAGTGCAGCAATAACTGAAGAAATTGCAGAAACAGTAGAGCAACAAATTGAACAAATTGAACAGAATGTTTGCCAGGGAGAAGAAGAAATGGAGAGTGCATTTTTGACAGACATGTGCATTATGCCTAGAGGAATGCAAAGAGAGGTTGACTTTGAAGATTTGCATTATGAAACTGTATCATTGGAGACACCTTTACATGAAGGCAGTTATGTGAAACTTTTGCAAAGTAGGATTGTTGGAAGAAATTAGATGGTTAAGATCTTTGACATAGAATGTTGTAATGGCATTTTTGGCAGAATTTGCAGCAGTAGTGCTTTGCCTATGTTAGGGGGTAAAAATCTTGTTTTATCTAACGACATTGAAACTTGAATAGCAATGAAGAGGAAAGTGAATCAAGTGAATCATCATAAAGTTGAATTTTCTGAGATATTTATTCTTTGAATATTTTGAGTTTTCCGACTGAACGCATGGAGAAAATGGGTGTTTACGTTATGTAGAAACATTGCACAGGATTAGCAGACGGTTGTTTTGAAGAATGAGTAGGCAGAAAAGGGAAGGAATGTTTATTGAATCTGAATTGCATTGCACATGCAGGAAGCAGTGTCCATTTGAATTAAATCGATTTGTGTTGTCAACATTTAGTGATTCAGTGTTGTGAATAGATCATGTTGAAAGGGGAGTCTGTGGCTAGAACGCATGAAAATGACACAGAGAGCAACACACAGAGGAATGCAGTTGTGCAATTTTTGAATTTGCATTTTCTGAACTATGTAAAATGGGCTGTCCTGTTTCGTTTTGAGAAGGACAGAGATGGAGGCGGGAGTAATGCATTATACAGCATGGAGCGACAGGCATGATTAGACAGATGCACTGGCACACTGAATTAGACACTTACTGACATTTGGGGAGACACTGAGAAATTAGCATTGATGTCTTTTGAGAGAGATGGGGAGCTTAGAACTAGCTATGTGCACTGAAGCACAATGAAACCTTTGCGGTTTTGTTTTTGGCTTTGAATACACCTGAATCTGATGAAAAACTGATACTTGCACTTTGATTTCTTTGCATGAGACCTGGAGAGACACCTTGACCAGACCAAAATTTGCAGACCGTAAGACCTTGATTGACCAGATCGCCTTGATGACTGACCAGATCGCATCGCATGAATTGACCAAACCATGATTGAACTAGCAGCATGATGACTGCAAAGATTGACCAGACCTTGATGCGAGACCCATGATGATGTGACACCATATGACTTTGCATCCTGGCTGTTTGCAGCAGCACTAAAAAGAGACTGGCTTTGTCACGTTATGATGTGACTAATTGACACCTACGCTTTGCAGCAGCACTTCTGGGGAATGTCTCCAATTTGAGGCCTTAGGGTGTGGCTTTGTCAATGTCTGTGCTCTGAGAAGGTACTCAGAAGACCTGTTTGCTACCTGATTTCCTGGCATGACAACTGAAGCCATGGGAAGTGAAGATCCTGACTGTTTTGAAAATCGACACCTTGCAGCATTCTGTGCCAAGATAGAAGGGAGAGTGAAAGATGTTCAGCAAAGGAGAGAAACCGTTTGTGGGCTGTTTTGTAATCTGCAGCGAGAAGAGTATCCAATTGGAAGGCCTTACCTTGTGAACCAGACACAAGCTTGCAGCAAATAGAAAGAGGAGAGAAATACAAATGAGCAGGAAGGCGCTGTGGTGAAAGCATTTGAATTCCCGGTGCTAACTACGTTTGAAGAGCAGTGAAGTTCTTTGTCTCTTGTGTGAGTGAGAGAGAGAGCATTGATCTGACATCATTGTGCTTTGAAATCTGCACTTGCATCCAACATTGGCTGGTGCCTCATGACAAGAGCAGGGACTGGCATGAACTGGCATGGCATGAGATGACATGAACTGGCATGAATACTGGCATGGCATGAGATGCATGAACTGGCACGAATACTGGCAAGGAAGAAGAGAGTCTGAATCTGAATCTGGAGTTTTGGCCTATGTGCAGGGCCACTTAAATTGCATTGAATTGCCACTGGAGAGTTGCCATCTGCATTATTTTGCAACACTCTGAATGAGTGCTACGTGAATGATACATCGGTATCAAAAGAGGACAGACTAGGGAGAGCTTTGGAATAGGGAAAGTTGAGGCATCAACAAAGGAAGCTTGCAACAGTGAGCATAGATTGCTCTGAAGAAACATCTGTCACCTGTTGTGAGAGAGCTTGACGCAGTGAGGCTCTGGAATCTGTCACTGAAAATTTTCCATTTGCGAGGACATACACTTGAGTTCCGTTTGCAGCTGGAACACAATTCTGCTTTGGGCTATGCTTTGAGGCCCATACACATGTTTTGCTGAACACACACTCGTTGTTGACATTTGTGAACTATTTGTGAACACGTCGCTTTGTTGACACACTTTGTTGACATTCCTTGGCTGAAACCTTTGCATTAGAACTGATCTGTACTGACTTTGGCATTTCATACAGATGTGAGGACACACATACTGATTGGTTATAACCTGAATGACGTGATCACAGACTGACATGCAGTGATAGACTGGAAATTAACTTAGACTGGAAATGTAATTTAATTGGCCTCCATGACCAATACACTGTAAATGTATACACTAAATGTATGCACTGACATCTGAAATGAATGCTTTGACACCTTGACACATGTGAAAGTGATATTGTTATTTTGTGCTTGACACACTGACATTGAATACATTTTGATGTCTACAGTACACATGCATTGATTCTATGCATTGCATTTTCGTTTTGAATATTCTGCTTGTACACACTTTTGACTTGACTTTTTGCTTGAATTGCTACATTAGAGATTGCATTAGAAACGTGAATATGCCATTCTGAATTCTGACACGCTCTCAGCTATGCATTTGAGATTTGGGTTTTAGCTTGACACTGATAGAGTGAAATGCTTGCATTTTTGGGGGGTTTGCATTATTGAGATAGAATGTTTATTCCCTTTGTAATTTTGCTTGATTTAGCATGCAAAATTGAGATTTGGTTTGACAAATTGCATGTAGTAATGATTATATTATGATATGGGGAGAGGTTTGTGAAACCAGATTGTATGGAGAAGCCTGGATTGTTATCATTAGAGAATCATTACCCATTTAGGGATTTAGTTATCCATTATCCACATATTATGTAGCCATTTGCAATTGCTAGAGAAAGAGGCCTGTTATATTTGAAGTGCCTTGCTAGTGCCATGTAGAGACACATGTTATTTTTGTAGAGTCATGTAGACACATGTAGAGATAGACTGACTGGTATGTATTATGTATGCATTTAGAGACATTTGTGAGTGTGCACTTAGAGTATGCATTGAGCTTTGAGTATAGCGCTTGCCATTGCGAGAGAGAGAGAGTAAACACTAGAAAGTATGAGGCATATGATTTTGAAGCCATCCTTAATGAGACAGAACAGAAGCGCCACTTGGTTCTGTGGAGAAATGTTATGGTACACTGGAACGAGGAATGTGTAAATAGTGTGGTTGTTCAGACAGAGAGGAGAAGGGCATGATATCAGCAGGCCTTTCTGGCTGGTGTTCGCAGGCAAAGAAAAGGTGGGGGCAACAGAGAGCGAGTGCTTTGCACAGAGAGATGGATAGAGGGATTTCAAAAGCTAACAGTGGAGTGAATTGAGCAATATGATGATATGGATGGTATGGCAACATGTAACACTGATATCATGGTACAAGATATGATGTACAAATGTCACAATGACAGAACATGCAGTGACTGAACAAGTACAAGCAGTGCATTACAGACTTTCAGGCACTGCTCGGATTTAGAAATGCTAATAGAGAGATGAGTGAATGCTTAATGTAACTATAGAGATGTATGTACGTCATTTGACATTATAACTGAGCAGTAGGAGTGTATGCTGGTCTCTGACTCTGAGATTTTGGATGTAGATGGAGCTGACTATGAGATCTAGGGAGTTTTGGATGGAGCTGCTCTCTGACTCTGAGAATGAAGGGAGATGTTTGGTGTGGCATTGATGGAGGCTTTGTGAAGTGTTTTGGGTGCAGCAGAATCAGATGGCTTTTGGGAGTTCGGAAGCTAGGAGAAGCATTCTGATGAGAGCTCATGAGATCGATCTGGCAGAGAGAGTTGGCAGTAAGACTAGACCACTGAGAGGTCACGGAGAGGCCCTGACTGACTGGCTGGTTGCAGAGTTACCTGGAGAGGAAAGAGATGAGATTGGTGGGGGCAGCCTGCAGTACATGGCAAAGAGGGGAATATTGCTGATATGAGGCCTAATTGATCTGAATAAGACACGTGCCAATGGGGAATTAGGACAGACACTCACACAGAGCTTTGGTTTGATAGATGGGGAAATCAGACAGGGATTGTCTTAGAGAGAGAGTGTGAAGTGTGGTGTGGATTGGAGAGGAATGGCGAGGATTGGAGAGGAATGCTGAATGCTGACACTTGCCATATGTATGAATACACTGGATAAACTGCTATTAGATTGCTTGCATTATAAGCCTGTAAGGCTTACAGTTATCGCATTGCATTGAAGATTTCCACCCAGAGCATAAAAGGTGCAAATTTGAGATTTGCATTATATTAGTGTTTGCATCATGCATTGCTGTGTATGCATAACAGTGTTTTTATTGTTGAATTGATTAATGTGTTTTCTTTGTGTCTTATGTTTGTGTGTCCATAGCATAGTAACTTAGGGGTAACACAGAACACAATTGCCCTGAGATATAAGAGAAGGGGTCATAGTGGTCCACACCCCCGAGGTAGATTTGGAGACTAGAAAGTGGTTGCCCATAACGGGCTAGGCCAATGGTAATCGTGTTTTAGACTAACATTGGCCACCTGTGCCTACTTCGTAGCACAGGAAGGCGTGAGCCAACCTGCCCTCAAAGGCACCACTCTAAGGCACCGGCCTGTCTTTGCCTGTCGGTGCCTAGCTGCAAGATATTCAGACATAATACCTAACGCCAAATCTGCATCCACCTTTACAGGGTAAGCCTGACTTATAAAACTTCATCAAAAACTTTGACATTTACCAGAACATTCACGCCATAAAATATCCAGTGCGCACTGCCGTCCTAGCACAGCTGTGAGTGACCCCCATTCTGATATGCTATTTGTGACCGCACTTATTACAACAGGATCGTTACTCTATAACATATCTTATTATGCTGTCAACAATCCTGTCATTATACTGCTTAACCTTCTCAGAGAACACCACACTTTAGTGGTTTCAACCATATGCTTCTAACATAACGTGCCATTGCCATACTAAGCACCCTATGTTGGATCTTCTCCCGTGTGCCTACCTAGCATAAATGTGCCATAAACGACTAGCATATTGCTTGATCTGCCAATGTCCGCTTTTAAAATCAACCGTTGTCTTATCTGAAGGCAGCAATGGGTAATGTAATCCCTATTTAATTGCTTTTTGCACTCATATGGTGTTCTATTTCAATACCAAACCGTTTGCCTCATTATACCCTGTATTGCATAATCAACGAGCCCCTACATTCTTTCTCTCTCTTTCTACTTACTTGTACGGTGTATGCCCCTCTCCATTATACTATTTGACCTGCTGCTGCTTGCACATGCACTTGCACGGTTGCTGCTCATTCCTTACGTGCATTACTCCTCTATAGTGTAACTCTGTTCATGTGATTGCTCCTGTAACCGCTAAATTGCCTTACCTCGCCCCTCTCTAGCTAGTGTATGGGAACTGCGTTCCAATGCACCCTATGCGTACTCTACTGCTCTAAATTGTGCCCGTATGCATTCTGGTGTGCCTCACTGATCGGAACAAGCGCCCCACTGCATTCTACGGGTGCCTCCCTAATTTGTTTGAATACTGATTTGAATTGAGCTTCGATGCATCCTATGTGTGCCCTACTGAACTGAATAGCGCCCGTTGTACTCTGTGCCTTATCAATTTGAATTGTGCCACACGGTATACCATGCGTGTCTTACTGATTTGACCTGCGCCTCAATGCATTCTATGTGTGTACCACTGATTTGAACAGTGCCCCACTGTAAACTATGTGTCCCTTATTGATTTGAACTGCACTGCACTGTATACCATATATGCCTTACTGATTTGAACTGCGCCTCAATGCATTCTATGTGTGCACCTTTGATTTGAATAGTGCCCCGATTACTGCTATGCATCCCCTATTGATTTGAATTGCGCCCCACTGTATACCATATGCACATTACTGATTTGAACTGCGCCTCAATGCATTCTAGGTGTACACCATTGATTTGAATAGTACCCCACTGTACGCTATGCATCCTGTATTGATTTCATCTGCACCCCACTGTATACCATATGTGCCTACTGACTTCAATTGCACCCTACTGCACTTTAGGCATGCCAGACAGACCTGAACGGCACCCCATTGCTTCATTGCTTCACACGCCTACTGCCCATCCTCTTCCCGCGCATCCATCTGTCTAAACTCGACATCTGATTGCCAGATCACCCAGACCATACCTCATTATGTACACGCTCTCCATAATACGCTTTTTGCTACCTCTATTTGGCAACTTACTAACACCAGTTATGACCTCTCCCAACACTAGCAGCGTCACACCAACCCAGCCCATCCTACTAGCAAATAACGTGCCCAGAACATTTTGCACTACGTTTACCACAAGTAACTGGCTCCCCCAAGCAAATAGCATTCAACCAATGACCTTCCTGCCTTCATTCAGGCAACCCATCATTACTACCACACCCTCATCCGCAACACTACTGGACAACCCTTACCTGAACTCACCAGCTCTATGGCTAGAACATTTTGCCACCAAACCCACACCAAATCTACCATGCACTTTGAATCTTAGGAACCACAGACTAGGTTCTAGATTCCTACCCGCAGCCCCGCCAGTACACAATTCCACTTCCACCTCCAATAAATTCAACATGGATGTCAAATTAGCCAACATTGTTCTCAATCGGCCTGGATCGTGTAGAGGGGGATCATACGCTTCTTACCACACGGTTAAGCTATATATTCTCCAAAAAAGAAGGTATGTTGATATGTGTCTAAAAACCACGATTTCCTATGACAAAGGAAAGACCCGTCTAGGAAACAATCAGAAAATCAGTGTGTGATATAAAAAAGAAATACAACGCCAATGTGAAGTTTCACATGATGTTGATCTAGTGATCAAGAGAAGTAACCCACAGTATGTGTTTATTCTTGTGTCTTGTTTTGTGAAAAATTTGTTTTCATGTTTTTATGGAGTTTTATGTAATGTGATCATTTTATGAGTACTATTATCTATGTGTTTAATAAAAAGACATTTTAAGGTTTATAAGAGAAGTTTGGAGTAATAGATACACCTTTGTCATAGGAAATCGTGGTTTTTAGACACATATCAACATACCTTCTTTTTTGGAGAATATATAAATTAGCCAACATTCCATAAATAAGACCCACCAAATGTATCCTGCCCAAGGAAGTACTAACCACCACTGATAAAGCTACCAACATTAAGGGTGCCTTAATGAATGCATGGTCCCTCCTAGCACCTCAATAGACATTGCAGACCTTATCATAACTCAAGACCTCGACTTATTAGCTATTACTGAGGTATGGCCTACATGCTGCAGCCGGACCAACCCTTTCACTCACCATCCCTAACGACTATACCATTTGCAGATGCGACAGAAACTCCAACCAAGGTAAAGGCGGTGGTATCTCATTCATCTCTAAAAGCTCATTAGGCCTCAGACCAATACCTAGCCAGTATTTACCCTCAGCTGAGCACTTGTCTGTTAATATCCCTATCTCAAATACCCAAACTACTACCATACACCTCATCTACAGACCACCAGGTCCTATCTCTACATTTTCAGAAGACATTACCACTCTCCTGTCCACCAACAACAAGCTGAACTCACAAATCATCCAACTGGGTGACCTTAATCTAGGCTTCCAAGATGCCAAAGATCATAAAGCCCTTGACCTCGCCAACACCTTCACTGAAATTGGCTTCACCCATCGCATACAGGAACCCACCCACATCAAAGTGAGGAACCTCTATTGGCTCATAGACCTCAATTGCAGCATCAACATCACATCCAATACTCCTTGTGCCTGGTCAGATCACCAGCTGATCACTTTCACTTTAAAAGCTGACAAGCACTGCTCCAAGCAGCACATCACCCACCTACCCGCACCAGAAATAAAAAGGATATAATCAGTGAAAAGCTGCATCCTCTGATATTACCCATCCTAAACAATGCCACCCAGTCGCACCTAGACCCCATGGTGTTAGTCGATAAATACAATCAAACTATTCTCAAGGCCATTAATTCCATTGCCCCTCTCAAATTATGGAAATCCAAACCACGGGCTTATCTTAATTCTTGGTTTACTCCACATCTTAGAACACTACGTAAAGAAAAAAGATATGCTGAGACGCGCTGGAAAAGTCTTCCGATGGCAGCCAACAAGAATAGCCTTATACTAGCATCCCTCACCTACAAAGATGCAATATTTCAAGCCAAAAAAGATACCGACAATGATAGGATCACTCATGCAAAATCGAGTACGAAAGAACTCTTTGAGATACTCAAGCAACTAGAATCTTCTGCAGCGCGCACCGATACTTGTCTCAAAGATAGTACCTAGTGCGCTAACATCCAAAAAGCTCTTCTAGATAAAATTCCAGCATGCCCACAAGCCTTTTAACTTCTCACCACTTTCCAACAAAGAGGTGGAAAATATCATCCTCAAACTTAAACCATCCAACTGTTAGGGAGATACATGTCCAGGCTAAATCATTAAGGAGCCGGCTAAAGAACTAGCACCATTCATCACTACCTTAACAAATGCTTCATTCAACACTGGCATCGTGCCCAAAAACCTCAAAGATGCCTGGATTCTCCCACTACTCAAAAAACACTCATTAGACCCAAGTACCCCTTCCAACTACAGCCCTATCACTACCGTCCCATTCCTCCTCAAAATCCTGGATACAGCAGCGTACTTGCAGATCCAGGATTACTTAGAAACTAATAACCTCCTTGGCCTGAGGCAATCAGGCTTCAGACCGAGGCATGGAACCAAAACAGCCCTGATAGACTTGAAAACCTAAATTGAATTCCTAAAAGATAATGGCAAGTTGGCCCTCCTCTTACTGCTCGGACTATCAGCTGCATTTGATTTAGTCAACCACCAAATACTCTGCAACCATCTTAAATCTGCAACTCATTTCTCAGACAAAGCCACCTCTTGGATTAGCTCTTTCCTGGAGAATATATCAATGAGGGTTTTTTTCCCAGTCGGCTTCGGCTGCATCATCACTAGTTGTGTGCGGAGTCCCCCAAGGATCATGTATATCACCAACACTTTACAATGTGTTTACGAAGCCCCTCTTCGATATTCTTGACTATTTGGGTGTCACCTACACAAATTATGCAGATGACACCCAAATACTCATCCCCATCACTGGAGACCACAAAGCAGACTCCAAAGCCCTGAATGATATCTGTCTGGTCATCTAGGCATGGATGGCCCAACACAGGCTCTGTCTGAACGAGGATAAAACAGAGCTACTACTCCTGGGGTCTCAACCCAGACTCAATAAGTTAGACTCTGTTTTTGAGTCATTCATTGTTGATGGCAACACCATTAAGGTTTCTAACAACATCAAAACTCTTGGTATATACCTAAATTCTACGCTGTCTCTAAAAAGACAAACTAACGCCATTATCTCTACCACTGCCTACACTTGCAAACGTATCCATTCCTCACTAGCGCCAAATGCACTACCTTAGCTAGAACCCTAGTATTGTCGAAACTCGACAACTGCAACACACTCTAGGGATTAGCCAACAGAATCTAAACAAATTGCAGGTAACACAAAACAACGCCATCAGGGCAGATCTGAACATCCCCAGAAACCACCACCTCTTCTCGGATATCAGACACAACCTACACTGGCTCTCTGTCTCCCAAAGAATAGCATTTAAATCATTGTCACTCATGCACAAATGCCTCGCCAAGCTGGCACCAAAATATCTGTCAAATCTATTCACACGTAACATGATTGACCCCAATGAGCGGCCCAAGCACATTGTCTCTTGCTACCGAGATTCAAGCTTCAGAAGGTGTGGGGGGCTGCAGCTTCCCGGTGCTTGCCGCAAGGCTATGGAATTCACTACCTAGCTCACTCAGAATTGAACCCAGTTTCCATGCCTTCAGAAGCAAAGCCAAAACCTGGCTGGCAGCCCAGGACTACCTCATACATGCACACCACGTTCATGCCTAACTAACCTATGCGGTTCACCAGAGTAATGCGATTGTAAATATTTCTGTACATAACTGCCTTTATCATTTGTAATGCACTTGCAGTATGTAAATAACTTTTGTAATTGTGTGTAATATTTGCAAATGCTTTGTGCTGTGCAACACTGTGTAGATTTATGTAACTGTACGTCTCGTAAGAATTGCGCCCAGATGCCCCCGGGCTCAGAGCGCTATGCAAATGAAATAAAAACAAAATGACCTAGGGTGGTGCCATTCTTATTGGTTCAATCTGGACTGTGTCAGTCAGGCTGCTATTTGTTTGGACAATGTTCTTAGAGGCATGTGGGCTTAAAGGGGCAAGACCTAAGCCTATTTCAACTCCGGCGACAATTTAGAAATTTAGCACTAGCCTGAGTAAGTGTGTGGAGCCCTCCCCTCCTCTAGCAAGTTATTTTACCCTTGTCAGCTTTACCCTGGACTCTTCATTTTGCCTCGAGTGTGACTGAGGAGTCAGAGAATACTCTGATAAGTCTGGAAAACTGTCTGGAACATTTATAACCTCTTGGTTTGCCAGAGAGTTACAATTTTGTAACTCTTGCAATGGTCACTGGAGCAGGAGAATGGACCATGTTACTTTCCCTTCTCAGTTTTCCTTTGTTTGTACATGTATCTGCAGTGACTCCCTGCTCTGCACAAGTATAATTGAAAATGGTGATGCTTTCTGCTTTGTCAATGCTGAAGAAAACAAATGTTTACTCACTCGCTGGTTGGTTTGAAGTGTTGCAAGTTTATATCCTTAAAGAAGAAACCCAATTGTCCTATGCTGAGCATGTGGTTCTGCCCAGGCATCTGGAATGCCCTATTGTTCCAGGGTGCCTGAGGGTATGGGTGTGGATGTAAGTACAGCTATAATTGCCCCCTTATTTTGCACAGGGAGCCCATTGGGGTGGTCGGGAGAGCCCTCATGTATATCTCCTCCGGATCAACCTCATCTGGCTTGTGGGGAGCTCAGACCCCTTTCTTCACCCTACTATTAGTCCCCAAGGTCAGGAAGGAGACTTTGTCACATATATTACAATTGGTAACATTACACGGTCTGAAGTAGCGGCCGTTTAGTTATGGTTAAGTTGCTCAACTCATAGGAAGAACTTTTTGGGCTGCTTATAACTTTGCTCCCCCTGGATGAATCCTCTCTAAACTCTACAAAAAAAGTATATGGCACGCTCTGAATTCTTTTGGAAAGTTTGGTGAGGTTTCGTCAAGGAGGGGTTGGCAAAGTTATAGGGGGTCCCAAATTTGCTCAGGCCTACAGCCCAAACAGCTGGATGGATTTTCACCAGATTTGCGGCAGGAGCAGCGGCTTGGTCCTGGAAGCGTGCTTTTGGAAATTTGGTGGAAATCCATCCAGTAGTTCTTTTAAAAACGACCAAAAAAGTAGGTACAAAAATTAGTGATATCTGGGTTCGGTCCGGGAACCCATTTCCCTGTTCTGTCCACGGACAGGCCTCTGATTGGTCCAGAGGGTGACGTGATGTCTGCAGACATCGGATGCACCCACTGATTGGATAGTAAAAAGCTGTGAAGTGCGTCTGATTTTTGGAAACACCCACCAGCAGACATTGCGGTAAAAACATATAAAAAAAACACAACATTGCACTTGTCAAACTTATCAAACAATCTCTGGGGAGGTGAGGGGTGATGAGGATGGGATGAGATATGGCTATAAGAAGCCAAAAAACATGTTCTTTTCACAGTAAAAGTCCACGAACAGTGTGGAGTTCGCGGACACTTACAGGTTTGGTGAAAAGCAATTCTTGGATGGCTTATAACTTTGGCACCACTCAATGAAACTGCATGACATTTTCGAATTCTATTCTAGACTTGGTTCTGAAAGGTCTTCCAAAGTTGTGTGGGATTCTGTAAGTTGGGTGGGATTCTGTCAAGCGGGGGCAAAATTAGAGGGGTCCCAAAATATTGTAAAGACTTATAAATGTGTTGCCATTTGACGAATCTGCACAAAAGTTTGCAAAATGACTTTAGATATAAATGTTTTTGTAAAGTTTGGTGGGGTTTTCTCAAAAAGGGGCTAAGTTAGAGGGGGGTCTCAAAATGTTTAGATGGCTTATAACTTTTTTACCATTTGACGAATGTGGATGACAATTTCAGAAAGATTGTAGACCCAAACTTGAAAGTTTGTGGAAAGTCTGAATGAATTTTGTCAAGTGGGGGCTAATTTATATGTCTATTGTATGTATATACATTTTGACACTTTAAAAAAAATAAAACATGGGCGGATTTCAAGCAAACTCGTGTAACGAGCATTGGCAAGGACCTGAAAGCATGGTTTTGCAAATGTGCCCCTGTTTTATTTTTTGATAAGTGTCATAATGTATGTACAAACAATAGTGATATAACTTTTGTGGAGGAGGTCCCAAATAAAGCCTGCACTCCAATCGACCATTTTGAAGTACCAGGAACGTTCACACCAAAATATGTGACGTATGATGAGCAAATAAACCAGCAGCGATCCACAGTAGGGCTTTGCCCCGTGCCTATCAGGAGAACAGCACCGATAGAAGTACTAATACCAATAAAACCATTGACAGTAAGGTATCCATTAAAAAAACCCTACCAACAAATGAAACGAAATGAAGATTGCCTAAGTACTGTCCCATAAGAAACCAAAAACGTCTTAATGGAAGAGGAATGGTGACATCACAAGGACCCTGACTGACTTGCAGATAGAAGAAATGACGACCCGAGAATGATGCAAAGAGACGAAATGCCACAAATAAGGATATTGTGAACCTAAAGTGAAAGGACGATGTCAAAATGCAAAGAAGCTTAAAGCTGTAAGCAAGATGAAGACATTCAACCTGTTTACACCTGTAAATATGCTTGGAACCACAAGAAAGCTAAGAAAACAGTGCAGCTTACTATGCTCAGTAGATGAATAGTGCAGCAAGCGCCATTATACATAATCTACCTCAAAAAGGAGCACAGTATTATAAGTGTATTTCTACTTTGCACAAAAAGCAGAATCATCCCAGGTTACTTGAGGTCAAATGAGAAAAGATTCATATTTAGCAAAACGAGAAGAGATGGCTGAATCAAAACTCGGCAGAGGAAACTCATGCCAGGAAAGCCAAGGTCATACCAATAGAAGAAGCAAACAGTAGCTACATCTAATTGAAACTGCAAACAGAATATCCTGCCTCTGAAAGGTCGAGATAAGAAGACGTAGGCATGTTGCGGGCTAAAATGAGAATCAAATACACAAATTGAGAGAGAAGAGACAAATTCATGGTGTAGGAAACACGTGACCAGCCGAGCAAGAAGAAGCGAGGTTTCACACCTACGCTTGGCACCTGACCAGGCGGAGATATCAGAGCGTTTCCAGACAGAAGATGCAGTCTTGAGGCCCACCACAGTGAACTAATTGACACATGGCTACTAAAGTGATGATTGATTGGAACCATAATCGGAGGAAGGCCAGGTAACTAAGGGGCACCCCGCACCTGTCCAACCATTCTGCATGCTGCTAAGCAAGGTGGAAAAGTATGCATGGGGTTGGTGCCAACCCAATCACAATGGACCAAGTAATCTAGGGTCCTATAGTTAGTAGAGCCAATGAGACATCATACTTTTAGTGACATCTACAGTAGTCATTTTTGAAGGAAGGGCTTAGATGCCCCCCTGACAGTGTTTATCCAATCCCCTCACTCTGCTACCATATACAGATATAGTACCTATGGTAAAGTTACCTTTTCCTAACCAATAGAATTGCATGTTAACTTTTGAGTGTTACACATCAATGATGATGATTTTTTAGTATAAATGTTACAACTTGTATGAATTTCGTTGGAGTTTGAAGCGAGAAGGACAATCGCATCACTGCTGATATCCATGACTCCCCGTTTTCTGTATTTGTCATTAAACGTACTTCCCTTTGCCAAACCATTGAGTTGTCCTTATTGATTGGTGTTGGAGAAATGAATCTGCACCCCCATCCATCTCAAGGGTGCAGCTATCTCGTCATAAAGTACTTCTGAGCAAACCTCAGCTCTATGGGCCGGCCGGGGGTCTCGGAGTACACTTGGTAGCAGAGATTGATGGTTATCAATTATTGATTAGAATAAGACACCCATTGACCGTCGACATAAAGTAACTCTAGGTCTTTGGCAATATCATGAGTCCTTTGACATTCAGCCGAGTAGACCGTGAAGCTCTCCGTAGACAGTGGTTGTGTAAAGAAACAAAACACGCAGGACAAGCTTTGAAGGGACCTGTGTTTCCCCACGTAAACCCTTCCCATTCCTACGGGCAGCTGAGCGGGAGAAAAGCCGAAGAAGGTGGTAACGAAGGCGGTGATACCGAGGGACCAGAGAGGAAACAAGCGAACGGTGAGTGAAAAAGACATAGGGCCTCATTACGACCCTGGCGGAGTGGGTTTACGCCAGCGGTATTCGCGGCGGACCCGTCCGCCCTACTACGAGTTCCCGTAGCGCCATGGAGCGTTTTCCGCCTGGTTTTTCCAGGCGGAGAAATCCATGGCGCTACGGGACCTTGTTGTTAATTACGCCACCGTATTTTACGGTGGCGTAATTAACGCCTTCCCCACTCCCATTATACCCTATGGGGCAAAAATGGGAATGGGGAAGGGTAAAATGGGGAATGGGGATTTACCGCCCCGCCAAGGTCGGAATGGGGCGGTAAATCCGCCAACCCCCATGGCGCTATCGGCAGCTTTCCGCCGTGCTCCATGGTGCATTTTGCGCCACGATTTCCGCCAGGGTCGTAATGAGGGCCATAGTGTTTTGGCAAAAGTGCATGCTTTAGAACACGTGAATGGAAAAGGTAACGCAGGGAGGCGGGAAAACAAAATATAGCTAGAAGTAGAGAAGAATGTATACATATATAGGGGGAAGAGAACAATGACTCGTGAATAACAAAGTAACTAAAGGAAAGATACTGGGGAGGACATCCGAGAAGAGAGAGGTTACCGGGGAGGACACCCGAGAAGAGAGAGGATTTGCCTTATTCCTATGCTAATATAGTGGCTAGAAGAATCGTGTATCCAGAGTCCCAAATAAAGGGGAACAAATAGACAACCACAGTGATTAAAGATGCCATGAAAGGGATACGTTTAAACTCCATGTCGGGGTAAAATGTAGAGGCAGAGATACATGTGACCAGCTGGTGTTCGTCTAGTCTGTTAAACGTCTGTATTACATGTTGTTTGTTGTGACGTCATAAGTTGAAAATGATCTTTAACAAATTGACTTAAATTGAATAGCTGAGATAATATAGTATACTGATTGATGTTTTTTGAGTAAAACAGAAGATACAAAATGTTGTGAAAAAAATTGGGATTGGAGCTTGCAGTGCTTGGTGCTCTCTCATATTGTTGGAACTGTTTAAGTCATGTGAAGCTTTGACAAGTGTTATATAAGGAGACATGGAACAGATTTAAGCATGGAAAACATAACTCCATTGGCACACCTTGCAAACAATTGCCGAAACATACACCCAAGGTGAAAAAATACAGTACAGAGTGGGTTAAGGGGACCGCCCACAAAATGTTTATGCCATGGCCACAGGGAGGGTCCTTATCTAAAGCTGTTTTACAACACATGATGACATACTTGCACGCCACATACACGTCAAAAAGTTAGACAAACGCCTAGCTGCTCTCGAGCTTTGGAAAATGTATGAACAGGGAAAGGGAGAGGAGCCGCCAATAGATTGGATACTTAATGTATGTTCAGAGGGGGGTGAGACGCTGTTCTGACTTGAGTGTCGTGTAGACCGATGAGTCCTCTGTCCCCAAGTGACGCACAGGGGAACTTAATAGAAACCCGCTGTGCGACCTTTGAGGCCACAGGTGGGAGATGTCTTCCCAGATCCACGGAGCCTCTGGAACACCGATGCTGCTGTCGAGAAGGAACGGGGTTAAGTACCAGGCAATCACAATACAGTCAGATAAACAAAAGGATCTAAAATGTCTTACCTATCCGGTGTAAGGGTAACCCAGGTAACCTAGTAGAGAGGTTCGAGACTCAGATGATGCGGCGGTCCCTGGAATGGTAGAACCGCAGGTTAGCGTGGATGAAGGGTTAGCCACCTGTAGGAGAGAGGGCTTGACTTGAATCCCAAGAAGGGAAAGGGCGTAGAAGTTCAGCAAGGTAACCAGGGATGATCCAAAGGCAAGTCGAGGTGAAGTCCAAAATCCGGCAACAGGGCAACAGTTCCAAGCAAAGGTACAAAAAGGGGTGTCCGAGGGAGTCCGCGGTAGAGTTCCGTGATCAAGATTGCAAGGAGCAAGTAGTAACGCCAAACAGGGTCTGAAGCCAGCTGAGAAGCGATGAGTGTTCTGTCTCTCAGACCTTTATACTGTGTGTCTGGGAGTCATGTGACGTCTCTGGATCATGTGACGTCCAACAAGGACACGTGACTCTGGATCACGTGACCGACGTGGTGACGTAACACCGCCCCTTCTGCTATACGCTCTCCAAGGCAATTGCCAATGCAGAAAGGGTTGCAATCGAGCCCGTACACCAAAGCTGGTACGGGGTTTTCGGTTCTTTGGGTTAACCGAATCACCTGAGCCTGGAACCGTGGGAGGGGATGGTGGAGAAATGTGAGCAGTGTTCTGATGTGTAGTGAACGTAGTGAACTGGTGTGCAGAGGATCGTCTAACATACCCCCCCCAACGGCCCACGACCCCGTGGGCAGGACGGATGATCCTTATGGAAGCGGGCCACCAGCCGAGGGGCGTTCAGATCCAAGGCGGAAACCCATGAATGCTCCTCCGGGCCGTAACCCTTCCAATCCACCAGATATTGGAGCCTACCGCTAAACCATCGGGACCCTAAAATGGCCGACACCTCAAAGACATCAGGAGAGGACAGGGACACCGGTGCAACAGGGGTACGAAGGCGGACAGATTCGGGGCAAGGCTTGAGGAGGGATACATGGAACACAGGATGGATACGCCAAGAACTAGGAAGCACTAGACGAAAAGCCACCGGATTCACTACCTGTGAGACTACATACGGGCCGACAAAACGAGGTAGCAGTTTCCGGCAACCCACTAGGCGAAGGTGACGTGAAGACAACCAGACCCTAGAACCCACCACCAGAGGGGGAGCAGCCAGACGTTTGCCATCCACACGGGCCTTCATGGCAGTCTTCGCTTCCGTGAGATGCACCACAGTACTAGCATGTACAGCAGACAGATCCCTAAGACACGTCGTGGCTGCAGGATTCGAAGAACTAGAAGCATCAGGGACTGGCAAGACCTTGGGATGTTGGCCGTAGAGGGCGTAGAAAGGAGAATAACCTGTAGCTGAATGAGCCGCGTTATTGTACGCGAACTCAGCAAGCCGCAAAACGGCCAACCAGGAGGTCTGATGTTGCAATATAAGGCAGCGAAGATACTGCTCCATAGATTGATTCGTCCTTTCGGTCTGCCCATCGGTCTCAGGATGATATGCCGAAGAATACCTGGTATCAATGCCCAACAATTTAGTCAACGACCTCCAAAACCGAGAGGTGAACTGTGATCCTCGATCGGATATAATGACCGAAGGGAGGCCGAATAACATGAACACATGTTCAAAAAACAAGTCCGCCAAGACCGGGGCCGAAGGAATACCTTTACAAGGGACAAAACGAGCCATTTTTGTAAACGTGTCCACCACTACCCAGATGGAGTCAAAGCCTCGTGACTTGGGGAGATCGGTAACGAAATCCATAGTCAGTGTATGCCAAGGCCTGGGAGGAACTGGAAGCGGAAGTAGCAACCCAACCGGTCGGCCTCTCCGATGTTTAGCCTGAGCACACACTGCACATGAATTGACATAGCAGTCTACATCGCGCTTCATAGAGGGCCACCAACACCAGCGCTTGAGAAGATCTAAAGTGCGCTCTTGACCGGGATGGGCATTAAAAGGGGCATCATGAGACCACTCAAGGGCCAGATTACGAGTGTCAGGTGTGGGAAGGAATAGACGTTCATGTACGAAAGGCAACCCATCAGAATACACGGGGTCCCATTCTCGCAACTGGTCGGAATGATTGCTAGTCCAGGATCGGACCGAGTCTAATAATGACAATGAAGGTGTACAAAGACAAATCACATGACTCTTTCCGAGAACAGTGTCAGGAAAGGTTGGCAACTCGACCCCCCCTGGGGAACGTGACAAGGCGTCTGCTTTTCCATGTGCAGTGCCAGGACGATGCATAATACGAAAATCAAAAGAGGAAAAGAAAAGATGCCATCGGACCTGTCTGCTATTAATGCACTTCAATGAGGCCAGATCCTGTAAATTCCGCTGATCTGAGTATACAGTGATGGGATGTTTGGCCCCCAGAAGATGATGGCGCCAAACACGAAAGGGATCCATGACAGCCAAGAGTTCTTTCTCCGTAACAGTGTAATGAGTCTCAGTACTGGAGAACTTACGGGAATGGTATGCCACTGGGTGTAATTTGCCTGTTGTAGGACACGTTTGTGACAATACCGCACCGAGAGCAAAAGAAGAGGCATCTGCATCTACTATGAACGGAAGATCAGGATTGGGGTGCTGGAGTACCGGTGCGGTAGTGAAAGCAGTTTTCAGAGCCTCAAAAGCCTCCTGATGTTCCCCGTGCCAATGATAGGGTACCTGAGGACTAGTCAGAGCCGTGAGCGGCGCAACAATTGTGGAAAAAGAAGAAATGAAACGTCTATAAAAGTTGGCGAATCCCAAAAAGGCCTGCAAGGACTTGAGTGTTTGAGGTACTGGCCAATCTAATACTGCTTTGACCTTAGATTCGTTCATGGATAACGCCCCAGGGGTGATGTGGAAACCCAGAAACTCAACAGAAGTTTTATGGAACTGACATTTCTCAGGTTTGGCAAATAAGGAATGTTCTCTCAAACGGGATAGTACTTCCCGAACGTGCTTTACATGGTCATCAAGATCACGAGAAAAGATTAAGATGTCGTCCAAGTACACAACCATGTAAACGTCCAGAATATCCCTGAATATGTCATTCATGAATCGTTGGAATGTGGCTGGGGCATTACATAGGCCAAAAGGCATGACTAAATATTCGTACAAGCCGTAACGAGTACAGAAAGCCGTTTTCCACTCGTCTCCCTCGCGAACGCGTACTAAATTGTATGCGCCACGTAGGTCAAGCTTGGTGAAAACGGAAGCATGAGTTAAATGGTCCAGAAGTGGGGTGATTAACGGGATTGGATATCTATCCTTTTTTGTGATAGCGTTAAGACGTCGATAATCCACACAAGGGCGTAAATCCCCCTCCTTCTTGGGTACAAAGAATATGGGACTTGCTGCTGGTGAAGTGGAGGGACGGATGTGTCCTAAACGTAAGGCGTTCTGTACATACTCTTTCAATGCTTGTTCCTCCGAAGGGGACAAAGAATAGATCCTGCCCGAAGGGATAGTGGAATCAGGAAGTATTTCGATTGGGCAGTCATATGTTCTATGTGGAGGAAGTACCTCGGAAGAGCCCCGATCGAAAACCGATTCGAATGCTTTGTACTCAGGCGGAATCCCAGACACCAACCCCCCAACAGTATGTGAATGAACAATCTCTGGATCATCAACAGTGAGTTGAGCTAAAGCTCCCAAGGCCCGAGAAGGTGTGTCAGAGGCTTGATGGACCGGGAGACAATAATTCTGACAGACTTCGGACTCGAAGAGTACAGTGCCTGACTGCCAATTGATCAGGGGGTTATGTTCACGTAACCATGGGATTCCTAGTATGATACCGAATTGGGGTGTGGTAATTAAATCAAAACATAAGGTTTCTGTGTGTGTTTCTTGTATGTTCAACAAGAGGGGTGCAGTTTGGTGCCTAACAGGACCAGAAACCAATGCAGAGCCGTCTACGGCTTGGACATGTTCCGGTTGTGTTTTTACCACTAAAGGTAGGTTGAGGGAATGGGCCAAATCAATATCTATGTAATTACCAGTGGCACCTGAATCAATGATGATATTGACTGCATGAAGAAGGCCTGTAGAGGGACATAGAGTAGCCTTTACAGAGACGGGTTGGACACGAGCAAAGGCAAGAGAGGTACCCGGAGATGATGACGGGACACTCGACCTGTTCTCCGGATCTAAGGTCGAGCCATCCGAAAAACCTGGCTCTTCTTGGGACGTCGAGGACACTCTTTCACAATATGTCCAGTGGTGCCACAATAAAAGCATGCATTGTCCACCCTTCTACGTTCCCTCTCTGATGATGTGATAGGACTACGTAAACCTCCCACTTGCATAGGTTCTTCTGTACTGGAAGCAGGAGTACTAGCAAGAGTAGGATGGGAAGAGACCCCCAATTCAGCTCTACGCTCTGATCGTCGTGCATCTACCTGCAAGACGAGATCAACCAATTCCTGATACTGAGTAGGCATAGAAGGGATCACTGATAAAGCATCTTTCATGGTGTTACTCAACCCCCTATAAAAGACCACCGCCCGCTTGTTTTCTGGCCATGATGTTTCTGCAACTAGCTGATTGAAACGAGTGATGTATTCTATCAAAGTCCTTCTACCCTGAGTCAGTTCTAAAAACTCCAAATCCCTAGACTGCGCCTTGTGTCGAGTATCGAATACTCGAGACATTTCTAGAACCAACAAATCAAAGTCGTAAAGGACTGGGCTATTATTCTCTAGCAGGGGATTAGCCCAAGCGGCAGCCGTTCCGGCTAAATGGGAGAGGGCGAAGGCGGCTTTAGTAGTGGAAGTAGGAAAAGCCAAAGGTCTGCATAAGAAGTGTAACTTGCACTGATTAACAAAGGTTCTGAATTTCTTGGGGTCACCTTGATAGCGTTCCGGAGCAGCCAGGGGGGAAGGAGATGGGAGGATCATTGGAGTTGGGACTGTAGAAGTAGCCAAGGGAGGGGGTGTAGTGAAGGAGCTGGCATCTCCAAACTCAGGGTCTGCAGGAAGGGAATGCTGAACACTCTGTATGGAATCCAACCTTTGGTGGATCACTGTGTTCGCGGCTGCCGTATCTGCCCTTAATACTGTAATTGCCTGGAATAAAGCAGCTATGGGTTCTTCCGTGGATCCCTGCATCGTCAAACACGACTATACGGCTTCTCAGTCTGTTCTGACTTGAGTGTCGTGTAGACCGATGAGTCCTCTGTCCCCAAGTGACGCACAGGGGAACTTAATAGAAACCCGCTGTGCGACCTTTGAGGCCACAGGTGGGAGATGTCTTCCCAGATCCACGGAGCCTCTGGAACACCGATGCTGCTGTCGAGAAGGAACGGGGTTAAGTACCAGGCAATCACAATACAGTCAGATAAACAAAAGGATCTAAAATGTCTTACCTATCCGGTGTAAGGGTAACCCAGGTAACCTAGTAGAGAGGTTCGAGACTCAGATGATGCGGCGGTCCCTGGAATGGTAGAACCGCAGGTTAGCGTGGATGAAGGGTTAGCCACCTGTAGGAGAGAGGGCTTGACTTGAATCCCAAGAAGGGAAAGGGCGTAGAAGTTCAGCAAGGTAACCAGGGATGATCCAAAGGCAAGTCGAGGTGAAGTCCAAAATCCGGCAACAGGGCAACAGTTCCAAGCAAAGGTACAAAAAGGGGTGTCCGAAGGAGTCCGAGGTAGAGTTCCGTGATCCAGATAGCAAGGAGCAAGTAGTAACGCCAAACAGGGTCTGAAGCCAGCTGAGAAGCGATGAGTGTTCTGTCTCTCAGACCTTTATACTGTGTGTCTGGGAGTCATGTGACGTCTCTGGATCATGTGACGTCCAACAAGGACACGTGACTCTGGATCACGTGACCGACGTGGTGACGTAACACCGCCCCTTCTGCTATACGCTCTCCAAGGCAATTGCCAATGCAGAAAGGGTTGCAATCGAGCCCGTACACCAAAGCTGGTACGGGGTTTTCGGTTCTTTGGGTTAACCGAATCACCTGAGCCTGGAACCGTGGCAGGGGATGGTGGAGAAATGTGAGCAGTGTTCTGATGTGTAGTGAACGCAGTGAACTGGTGTGCAGAGGATCGTCTAACAGACGCCTACTGCGCCACCCGCCCAGCAAAACGAAGATTGAAGAAAACAAAGACAAGGGATTATACCCGCTGAGACAACTTAAAGTAGCTACAGGGTATAGCACCCCGGCATATGAGTCACCAATGCAAAGTAGTGACGAAAACCAAGGGAAATAAATGGATAAGGATATCACCTCCACAGTCCCAGAGGACAAGGAGAGACACGATGATGGAAGAAGGGACCAGACACTGCCTGCGATAAGGAGAGAGAGGGCAAAAGATAGAAAGGAAGCGAAGATAGAACTGATGAGATAGCATTCGCAAAAAAAAATGGATATGAGTGCAAATCATATTGAAATTTGATGGCAAAGGCATTTATATTGCAAAGCAAAGAGAGAGGCTAGATGATGTACATAGAAAAGAGAAAGAGAAAGAAGTAAGAGACGAAAGAATAAGAAAGTAAGATAGACAAAGGCGAGAACAGCTGTATCGCGAAGAGCAAGAAAGTCAGCATGATCACAAACAGGGAGCAGCCAATGATCAAGACAGACAGAAGCAGCAAAGGTCAGAGGAAGAGCAAAGAATATGAGAGAAGAGAATAAAGAGACAAAGGGATGAGGAAATCTGAAGGGCAGATGAACGAAGAAATGAAAAGAAAGGAAGAAGATACGGTCAGAGAAGAGGCGAGGAAGCGCAGAGAATTTGATGACGATGTAGAACCTAAGCGAAGACAGAGATCATGCGATCTTGAATATCTAGGGAGAAAGGTTAAAAAACCTGAGCCAGTAGTAGATTGGGAAGATATAGAAGAATTCTTCCCAGCATACGTTTCAATACCAGACACGTCTAGGGCGAATATCCAGGATGACTTCGACACCAGAAGCATCGGAGAAACAATCGATAAAATATATGATGAAATTGGGTTAGAACAAACAGGGAGAAGACGAGCGTCTGGAGAGCACTCAGCTGTACGACACTGAGGATGTTTCCCGAAGTAGTGGGAATAGAGAACTATCCCTGCACAGACTAGAAATAAGTAGGAACAAAGAAGACACAGAAAGTGGCACGAGTTGGGCACAGACATTATCTGACTCAGAAAGGGAGGAGCGAGAGAAAAAGGAGGAAGAGAGAAGGTGCGAAAGATGACTCCCAAGGGAGAAAGAGATAAGGTGGTCAGACACTAGCGAATCTGCACTGAGGGCATCAGAGTCAGCCACACAGTCAGACCGACATGAAGAAGTGTCTCACGGTCAGAGGGGGGGTGTCTCCACCGCCCTATGTGAACAGGCTTAGGTCATTGCCAGGCAGGCGGCGATGCAGGAATATTACCCCTGCGATAGACAGGAGAACACTGAGAGAAGATAGATAGGGCTATTCATCCCAATTTCCTTTACCAGAGAAATGGGGGGGAGAGACCACAATATATTCCATGGCCACACATGGATTTAGAAAATTTGAAAAACAAGCTTCAAATGCTGACATCGGGAGCTGGAAAATGGATACACAAGTTAGAAAAATGACAGTAGAGAACACGTTAGCTATAGGCGATATCAAGTGTCTCCTAATCGCCATACTTGGTGAGACAGCAGACAATGTGTGGACAAGGGCAGGTTACCTCAGTGTGACCACAATTAATACCGCACATGACGGAGCTCCATATAACAATTACAGAGCCGCGGTATGGAAGGCACTACGAGTGCTTTACCCAGACACTTCTGATATGGGAGCTATTATGACACGTAAAATTAAGGAGTCTGTGGATCTGTTAATTTACATACAGAATTTTCAAGACGCGTGGGTACTCGAGACTCATGAAACTTGGGGGAAATCTATACCTGTGTTCTACCATATATTGTGCCAGGGGCTGCCAGAGCCAGTACAGAAACAGCTCAAGAAATTGGTAGGAATCGAGGCTAAGCCATGGTCAGAAATATAGCTGACCATCGCACACTATTGCAGAGTACTACAAGAGAAGAATCACAAAAAGGAAGCTGCAGAAAAAAGAGTGAGGAAGCAAAATTGGTGCAGAAGAAATTGTCAAAATATGCTCTTGAGGGAGCCATGATAACTAGCCCAGCTGAATCGAGCATGTAGCAGGTCAATAATCCACAACAGAATAATCAGGGCAATACAGGGTTTTACCCAAGGGGAAGAGGATTTAGAGGAATAGGATAGTATAGTAATCAGGGAGGTTTCCAGAATAATCAAGGAGGTTTGCAAAACATGCAAAATGGCAATCAAGTTATGTCAAATGGGCAAATGATCCGACCACAGCCAGTATGTTGGTTGTGTGGGATGACAGGGCATTTAGCGGGCACATGCAGAAACCAAGGCATGGTGCAGAATGAGCAAGGGACAGGAGCAGGCACGGCAAATCCACCTGCATTTTTATAACAGGGAGTTGCACAGAATCACATGGTTTAAAAACAAGCACCAGGAGTGCAACAAGGCTTGCAACCTCAGAATATAGTGAGTTTTCCACAGGGGCAGACCCAACAGTCACCGTTGCAATTGTCACAAACGATGAGTCCAGGGCAGACCATGAACCCTGGAATGGGAATTAACGCTGCCAATGGGGGAAATCCATCAACACACAGTGGGCCCAAGCTATATATGGATTAGGACAGCTCACTGGGAACCCTGATGTGTTCTATCCTATCAGTGACACCACACCAGACCCTCACCGGGAACCTAGGGTGGATATCGTTATAGGGGATAAAGAATATTCCTTCTTATTTGACATGGGTGCAATATGCTCGTGTATGCGTGAAGGCAAGTTTTCCTTGTCCGGCGAGGCCATAAATGCTCCAAATTTCACAGGAGCTACAAGTCGTGTTCCCTTCACAAACGCACTTCCAGTCTCTATGGGAGAATGTGAAATAAATGTGCCTTTATTATACTCACGACAGACCCCAGTAAACATTTTGGGTCGCGATCTAATTACAAAGTTAAATATGACAATCTCGTTCACGGAAGAGGGCATAGTATGTTCAACTTCAGGAATGCACTATTCAAACGTATGCAAAATGACTAGAGCACATGCAGGACTTACAGCCAGGAGGGCTATACCATTAGAGCCAGAAATATTCCCGTATGGAATACGTATGCTAAAGGCAGGGCTGCCAGGCCTTGCAGACAGAATCATGAGAACCCCAGATGAGTTTCTATTTAGACCAAGAATACCGATGCACGAGGAGAAGGGACAAGTATTTCCCTTGATGATACAAACAGCTGCAGTACGAGGGAGAATGGCCTTGATTGATGGTTATGAAGACGAAGGCTGACAATGAAGCACAGTAATCGTCATTGACAAAGGGTACTGATTGACTGATGTCACTGATGACGATCTGTTTGAAGAGCAAGTAGATATGGGAGAGACAATGGTAGAAGTGAATCTCACCTTTTTGGGTGAGAATGATCAAAAGAGAAGTGGCTCAGAGAATGACATTGGCACGAAACCATCCTGAATATTTTGATGACGACATGGCCCAGGTGCCTGTCTCAGTGTGGACCACAGGACCCTATGAAGTAGGCCTATTGAATGGGGTTGGAGAAGTGAAAATCAAACTGAAACCAGAAGCAATTCTACCAAGAGCCCGAAAATATCCCATGTCCAGAGAGGCAGATGAAGGAATGCTTAAGACAATTTCAGCTATGATGGAGCAGGGCATCTTAGAGACGTCAGAATTGTCATGCAATACTGCGGTTTATCCGATCAAGAAATCAAAGGGAGGGTCTTGGAGGCTAATTCGGGATTTACACCCAATAAATGATATTGTTGAGGCCGAGTTCCCTTTAGTCTCAAATCCGGCTACAATTCTATGTACTATACCTGTTGAGGCAAAATAGTTCACTGTGATTGACTTGAAAAATGCATTTTTCTCAATCCCGTTGCACTATGACTCACAAGATCTGACGTCATTCACGTCAGACAGATGCACAAGACTTCTCCAGAGGTACTATGAGTCTCCTTCTATTTTTAACAGAGTCCTGCAGATGGACCTAAGCAATATTGCACTGGAAAGCGTTGTCCTGCAATACATGGATGACATCTTAATCTGCAGCACGACAGAGGAGCGGTGCAGGCATGATTCTTTTCAGCTATTGACTATATTGGCTGAGAAAGGATATAAGGTTGACAAAGAGAAGTTACAATATTGTCAGCAAGAAGTGCTGTACATAGGCCAGCTGATCTCACATGAAGGGAAAAGAGTTACCCCAGAAAGGACAGAAGCCATACTGAACACGGCTAAGCCACACACGATAAAACAGATGCAGAGCTTTTTAGGCCTGTGCAACTATGTCAGGGCATGCGTCTTCGACTATAGCTCTTACACTAAGGGCCTCATTACATGGTAGGCGGTAACCATGGCGCTATTAGCGCCATGGTTGCCGTCGGTATTTTACTGTGTCCGCCTTGGTGGATGGGGGAATTACCGCCCTACTCCAAGGTGAGCGGGGGCGGTAATTCCCCATTCACCAAGGCACATCCCCATTCCCATTTTTGCCCCCATAGGGCATAATGGGAATGGGGAAGGTGCTAATTAAGGTACCGCAAATTGGGGTACCGTAATTAGCACCAAGGTCCCTTTGCGGCACCCTCCTTTAACGGCTGGTAAAACCAGCCGTTAAGGTCGGGTCCCGCAAAGGGAACTCGTAGTAAGGCAGTAAGGGTTTACCGGTACCGGTGCCCTTACCGGTACCGGTAAACCCTTAGCGCCTACTGTGTAATGAGGCCCTAAGCCTTTACTTCAGGCCCTAAAGAAGGCCCAAGTGACAAAAGAGAAAATTGAGTGGTCTGAGACCATGGAGGAAGGATTTGCTGAACTCAAAAAAGCTATTTGCACAGCACCAGTTCTAGGGTTTCCCAATTACGCAGAGGAAATGTACCTGTTTTCACAAACGAAAAACAGTGTTATGGTGGCAGTGCTCACACAGAGAACCACATTGGGGTACAAGCCTCTGGCATACTATAGTGGAAATTTGGACCCAATAATGAGAGGCCATTTTCCGTGCAAACAAAGTTTAGCTGCCGCAGCGTTCACCATCGAGAAGGCTAAAACCATTGTGATGGGTTGCTCAATGATGTTGTATGTCAAGCACTCACTATTTGCTATTCTAGAGAAACCAAGCGGCACGTTGACATCCCAGAGAGCTTCTTCCTATGAGGTGATGATATCAAATTCATCGATTAAAGTAGTCCAATGTAAGATAGTGAACCCATCTATGTTCATAGCAGAGACAGTCACTGAAGGAGAGACAATACATGACTGTGCGAACTATGAAGAATTCTATGATGAAATTCCCAGGGTGAAAGAAAATGCTTTGGCAGAAGGAGAACATGGCTTTATTGACGGTTCTTCAAGAATCAATCAAAATGATGGGCAAAGATATACAGGTGTTGCTGTAATGAAACACACTGCAAATGGGGAATTTGAAGTACTCCTTAGTGCACAAATACCATCTCACTATTCAGCACAGGCTGCAGAATTATTAGCATTGATACTCGCCATTAAGAATCACACAGACCAGGAAGTAACAGTGTACAGTGACTCTGCCTATGTGACGTCAACAGTGCACGTAGGCTTAGTGAACTGGAAAAGTAGGGGTTACCTCCAAGCTGATGGCATGCCAGTGCAGCACGCAGCCTTATTGGACAGGCTGATCAAGGCACTACAGCTGCCAGTGGTCATAGGGGTCGTGAAATGCGCTGCCCACATGAAAGGGGCAGATTTTATCTCACGCGGTAACCAAGCAGCAGACACGGAAGCCAAACGTATGGCATGCAAGAATGAGATGATCATGGAAGTGGAAGTCACCCATACCAATGAGAGAATGATGGTTGCACGAACTAGACCTGAAAGCTATAACAGTCTAGGGCAAACACAGTTGATGAAACTCCAAGCGGAGGCACCACAGGAAGAGAAAAATCTATGTAAATGGGGAGGGTGTTCTTTAAACCCCTCTGACAGTTTGTGGTGACAAGTTAGCACTGGTAAACCAGTGGTGCCTATAGCCCTGTTAAAATTAGCGCTGGAGCAGCTACATTATCCAGCAAACATGAAAAAAGAGAATCTTGCAGCAATGCTCAGAGAAGACTGGTTCATACCGAATTTAACCGAGCACGTTGCATTTTTTATAGTGAACCATATAATCTGCCAACATTTCACAGCTGGACACACATTAAAAGTTATGAGAGGAGTCATCCCCAGGCCAAATTGCCCTTTTCAGCACTTGCAGGTCAATTACATTGACATGATTTAAGTATGTATCGGGTACAGATATTTAATTGTTGTGTGTGTCCATTCTCTAGATGGATAGAGGCAGGGCCATGTACACACCCAGACCCTACCTGTGCGGCCAAATCTTTAGTGAGAGAGGTATTTCCCAGGTGGGGTGTGTGTGAAGTTATGAGATCAGATAATGGAGCTCACTTTGTAAATGAGATATTCGAACAGATTAGTTTGCTGATTGGTATAAAGCACAAGTTTTCATCGGCGTATCATCCACAAGGTAATGGGAAATGTGAGAAGCTCAACGGCTTATTAAAGGAAAGGATAGCCAAGTTGAAGCTTACTCTAAGAAAGGAATGGTTGCACTGCCTTCCTTTGGCATTGTATGCACTCAGGAAACAACCCGGTTCTGACCATCATTTTAAGCCACACGAGATAGCCACAGGAAGAAGAATGTGCACTCCCTGACACCCCGAGATAGAGCTAGATTTGATGCCCACTCAACAGGAGAAATCTTAGGGTCTGAAATGCAAAATTACCAGAATTGCATGACATCTTGCCTTACTGTAATTGCAGACCAGCTGCAGCGACGACGAAAGGGGTGCAGGGCAGCACGGAACACAGAAGGAGATACTACTACAGACACAGGTCAAGGACTTTGTGTACCATCCGTTTTCCCTGGGGATACTGTCCTTGTAAGGAACCATATGAAGGAAGAGGTGGGACGTGCCAAGATTTAACAGTCCCTTTACAGTGGAGGACTGCACTCCTTCTGCAGTGAAACTACAAGGCAGGAGAGCTTGGATTTTTCTGGGCGATATCAAACCCTGCACCGGAGAAGGCCCCCTGCCTGCACCCCAGCGCAAGGAGACTACGAGCGATGGGGAAGAACCACAGCACATGCAGACGAGATCCATGACGAAGAAAAAGGACGCATGATCAGCCAGACAAAGACAAAGAACTTTTAGCAAATTGGGGCTTAAATTGGACACTTCCTCTGAGCAAAAAGGGGATAAGGACAAAAACGAAGGACACTCTGTGCATCCTAGTTGCAGGGTGAAGAAGATAATTGCACATATAAGCCACAACATAGTCTACTGAACTTGAACTTTGGATCGAGACACTTTAAAACTGTGACGAGGAAATGACATGCCAAATTTTGATTGAGGACACATAAATTGGAATAAAATACAGTATCCAGACTCATTCCACACCGAGACCCTATTTGGAATCACTTATGGTGTCCCACAGTAGCGACATCACTAAAGATGGGATAACTTATTCTAATCTAGTGCTAAGATTATACCTGTCATTGGTGGGGAGACTCATCAATGTCACTGACTTTCTTCAAGATCCTGAAAACGAAAAGACAATAAGAAGATTGCTTACTGTAATTGACACACAATTTCTCCTACTTCCTGAATACAGCAAGGAGAAGCCAAATGTTCCAAGCAAAGAAGGAAGTAAATGAGCTTGTCAATACATTGGGCCTGATCACGACTTTTGCGGTAATGCCAGAGGTATTACCGCTGGCGGTATTAGCCCTACCGCCGAACTCCCCGGGAGTATCGTAAAAATTAACATTTTGGTGAATGATCGAGATGGGGATCCAGAGCAGCAACCTCGTCGTCCCGCAGTAGGAAAGACGTTCCTATTTCTCTGGCAGTAAATGCTGCCGCCTGGCATATAGGGGCATAATGTATTTGTGTATTATATTCATCATTGTTTTACTGTCATTAACAATCAGAACTGCATTTCTCATCACAAAGCGTTCCAATTCCAGTGCACCCATCTGATGATGCACGCATGAAACCCACGAAAATACCCAGACTTTACATAGTCATTCCAGTCCCCAGAAGATCTGATGGTAGAATGAATTAACTTGAAATGGATGTGATTAGCGATGACACACACACACACACTTGTGGTAACAAACAAAAAGGAAAGCCGGAGACATGGTCGGCAAAGCATGAATGTGACAAGATTACAGACAACCACACGCATGCACACACAGAATGCACACGCAACAGGCCTAGTGTCAATGACTACATAACCACAATCCAAAACATCAGAGAAGAAAAGACTGCATACTATGAGAAACTCCACAACAAACATTGTGGAAAGACAAGAGGAGTTGGAGGAGAAACAAACAGAAAAGACAGTAATGAACACCCCTGAGACGACACTGATGGAGACGAAGACAAACTCAAAGAAAATCTCACAAGCACAACTGATAGCAGAATCTATCTGGCCGTCATTAGCCAGAGCCAGGAAGAGGCAAGAGGAAATAGAAAGAACTGCCAGAGTGTCCTCCACTCAAATGGCACAGATGAGGAGACTTGCACCATGGACCGGGATACCTGAGAATCCTCCAGCAAGAAGGAGCCATACAGATGCATTCAGGGATGTAGTGATAGCAAACTACATGAAAACCTTAAGAATCAAGAGGAGTATGCACGGAGATGACAACAAACTAAAGAATTACCTGGGGAGCAAAGCACATTTTGAAAACAACATTTGGTACCAGCAGATGAAAGAAGTTGGAAGACGAAATTCAGAAGGGGAATGCTTTGTTTGTGCACTCCTACCATACAGCATGGGGCAGTCCAAGATTTTTGTAGCTGTAGAAATTGATGTCCAGACAGCAAACTGTCTTTCGCATGTAGCCATGTGCAAGACCAGAGGCCAGTTCATGAGTCGTGATGCCTCACTGATATGGGAAACTGAAACAGCCTATCCCGATGAAGATGATTATGTTCAAGACATAAAGACAAGAAACAGAGCTCATACTAGGAACCATGTAATCCGGTATGAGAAACCTGGAGTGAAAGGAGCAGAAATCTGATGGGAAGTAAATCAGAAGCTAAATGTCCAACCAAAAACTCCAGAAGAGGCTCAAAGTTGGAAGAACAGAGGCCAAATGCAGATTTGGGGAACAGTGCCTTGACCAGACAGATGGGAGAAAGGAGTAGTAATTTGTAGAGCCTGGATGGTCACTGGTCGTCACCAAGGCACCATCGACATCGTACAGAATGGATGCAAGCCATTATGGCCAAAACTTGCAAAACTACTGACATGGGTCGAAGACAGAGGAAGACCCTTGCAGACAGTGCCACTGGAGAGCCCAAAGTTCTGCTTTAGGAATAATGGCACTAGAAAAATAGGAGAGAATCAGAACTGTGGACGAGTTTTTGATGCTCCAGGAATGGTGCACGGAACTGCAGTGATTATGGATCATTATTGGGCATGTGGATCCAAAGCATACATCAGACTGCCGAAAAACTGGGGAGGTATATGCACAATAGTGAAAATCCACATTCCAGCATTGGTAATCCCAAAAAGTGACCTGAATATTGACAGTTTTCTGAAAGCAGATGCTCACCTGAGGAAAAGGAGATCTGTGGAACTGATGAGTCGATTGAAAAGGGAAAATTACTTCTCTGCCAAATCTGAAGAAGCATTTCATGCAATCCCATATGAACACAGGCTGTTTAGCCTCACCTCATCAGTGTTCACAACTATTTTCATGCCAAGATTCCAAGTTGGAGCAAATACTAAATGGTTGCAGATAACCAGATGGGAGTTACTGCAGACCATCAAAACGACAATAAAAGGATTCAATCCAATCAAGGAAGAGTTAAGAGCCATCCGACTGATGACTCTCCAGAACAGATATGTGCTTGACATGATCACAGCTATGGATGGAGGAGTTTGTGCAAAAATCAGAGAATCATGTTGCACATTTATACCTTCTTGTGATGAGGAAAATGGAACCCTAACAGAAGCCATAGGTATGCTGACAAAACTGCAGAACTAGATGATTGATGAAACTAACAAAGTTGATGATGACAGCTGGTTTGGAGCACTATTCTCATAGGTCCCGCAATGGATGGCAGATGCATTCAAGTTCCTGGGAGCCCTGCTAGTGATGATATTGCTAGGATTTTGTGTTATCAAGATAATAATCTCTCAGTGCCAGAAAACTGCAAAGAAAGCCGTAGGGATGAAGATCATGATTGATGTCAAGCCAGGATGGAAGCCTAAAAACCTGACTGATGAAGAAATAAGGGACTTTGTGAAGGCCAGCATTCATGCACCAGAAGGAACAAAGTTTCTCTACCCCAGGAAACATCAAAACTATGTGGGAAGATGGGTTTACTGCAGCCCAAATGGGCAATGTCAATTGATGACATGGAATAAAGACGAACATGCAAGGACAGCAGGAAGCCTGAAAGGAGTAATAAAGATATGGGGCCTCATTACGAGTCCGCCGGTAACCGAGGCAGTAAAACCGCCTGGTTACCGCTAGACTCGTACTACCATTCCGCCTCCGTGATTCCCGGAATTACCGGGGTATTACAACCCCGGTTTCCCGGGAATCATGGAGGCTGAATGGTGTTAATCCCCATTCCCATTGAGTCCTATGGGAATCAATGGGAATGGGGATCATGGAAATACCGGCAGCATCTCGTAATGCTGCCGGTGTTTCCTTGTCCGCCTGAAGGCGGGCGGTGTTAAACCTGCCAGGTCAAACCTGGCGGGAACATCACCTCCCGCCTGCAGGAGTCGGGATCAGGCGGTCCGGAAACAACAGTGGTGGTGGGTTTACCGCCACCGTTATTTACGGACCGCCTGATTTGTAATGAGGCCCATGGACTCCAAAGAGACACTTCTTCAAACTATCATGTATAGATCCAGAAGATGAAGAAAGAATGAACCAGGCGATGAAGTGAAGATGAATGCAGAAGAACCAAGTGAGATGAATACAAAGACGGAAGTGAAAGTGGTTGATGTATCGCCCAGAGGGGGGAGCGTAGAGGAGGTCCCAAATAAAGCCTGCACTCCAGTCATCCATTTTGAAGTACCAGGAACGTTCACACCAAAATATGTGATGTATGATGAGCAAATAAACCAGCAGAGAGCCGCAATAGGGCTCTGCCCAGTGCCTATAAGGAGAACAGCACCTATTGAAGTACCAATACCAATAAAACCATGGACAGTAAGGTATCCATTATAAAATCCCTACCAACAAATGAAACGAAATGAAGATTGCAGTACAGTCCCGGAAGAAACCAAAAAGGTCTCAATGGAAGATGAATGGTGACGTGACAAGGACCCGGACTGACTTGCAGATAGAAGAAATGACGACCCAAGAATGATGCAAAGAGACGAAACGCCATGAATAAGGATATTGTGAACCTAAAGTGGAAGGAAAATGTCAAAATGCAAAGAAGCTTAAAGCTGTAAGCAAGATGAAGACATTCGACCAGTTTACACCTGTAAATATGCTTCGAACCGCAAGAAAGCTAAGAAAACAGCGCAGCTTGCTATGCTTAATAGAAGAATAGTGTGGCAAGCGCTCTTATACATAATCTACCTCAAAAAGAAAGCACAGTATTCTAAGTGTATTTCTACTTTGCACAACAAGCAGAATCAACCCAGGTTACTAAAGGCCAAATGAGAAAGATTCATATTTTGCAAAACAAGACGAGATGGCTGAATCGAAACTCGGCAGAGGCATCTAGTGCCAGGAAAGCCAAGGTCATGCCAATAGAAGAAGTGAACAGTAGCTACATCTAATTGAAACTGAGAACAGAATATCCTGCCTCTGAAAGGTTGAGATAAGAACACATAGGCATGTGGCACGCTAAAATGATAATCAAATACACAAATTGAGAGAGAAGAGACAAATTCACGGTGTAGGAATCACGTGACCAGCCGAGCAAGAACAAGCGATGGTTCACACCTATGCTTGGCACCTGACCAGGTGGAGATATCAGAACTTTTCCAGACAGAAGATGCAGTCTCAAGGCCAACCACAGTGAACTAATTGACACATGGCTACTAAAGTGATGATTGATTGTAACCATAATCGGAGGAAGGCCAGGTAACCAAGGGGCACCCCGCACCTGTCTGACCATTCTGCATGCTGCTAAGCAAAGCGGAAAGTATGCATGAGGTTGGTGCCAACCCAATCACAATGGACCAAATAATCAAGGGTCCTATAGTTAGTAGAGCCAATGAAACGTTGTACTTTTAGTGATGTCTACAGTAGTCATTTTTGAAGGAAGGGCTTAGATGCCCACCTGACAGTGTTTACCCAATCCCCTCATTCCGTTACCATATACAGATATAGTACCTATAGTAAAGTTACGTTTTCCTAACCAATAGAATTGCACGTTAACTTTTGAGTGTTACATGTCAACGATGAAGATTTTTGAGTATAAATGTTACAACTTGTATGAAGTTCATTGGTGTTTGAAGCGAGAAGGACGATCGCATCACTGCGGATATCTTCACTGCGATGAAGATGATTATGTTCAAGACATAAAGACAAGAAACAGAGCTCATACTAGGAACCATGTAATCCGGTATGAGAAACCTGGAGTGAAAGGAGCAGAAATCTGATGGGAAGTAAATCAGAAGCTAAATGTCCAACCAAAAACTCCAGAAGAGGCTCAAAGTTGGAAGAACAGAGGCCAAATGCAGATTTGGGGAACAGTGCCTTGACCAGACAGATGGGAGAAAGGAGTAGTAATTTGTAGAGCCTGGATGGTCACTGGTCGTCACCAAGGCACCATCGACATTGTACAGAATGGATGCAAGCCATTATGGCCAAAACTTGCAAAACTACTGACATGGGTCGAAGACAGAGGAAGACCCTTGCAGACAGTGCCACTGGAGAGCCCAAAGTTCTGCTTTAGGAATAATGGCACTAGAAAAATAGGAGAGAATCAGAACTGTGGACGAGTTTTTGATGCTCCAGGAATGGTGCACGGAACTGCAGTGATTATGGATCATTATTGGGCATGTGGATCCAAAGCATACATCAGACTGCCGAAAAACTGGGGAGGTATATGCACAATAGTGAAAATCCACATTCCAGCATTGGTAATCCCAAAAAGTGACCTGAATATTGACAGTTTTCTGAAAGCAGATGCTCACCTGAGGAAAAGGAGATCTGTGGAACTGATGAGTCGATTGAAAAGGGAAAATTACTTCTCTGCCAAATCTGAAGAAGCATTTCATGCAATCCCATATGAACACAGGCTGTTTAGCCTCACCTCATCAGTGTTCACAACTATTTTCATGCCAAGATTCCAAGTTGGAGCAAATACTAAATGGTTGCAGATAACCAGATGGGAGTTACTGCAGACCATCAAAACGACAATAAAAGGATTCAATCCAATCAAGGAAGAGTTAAGAGCCATCCGACTGATGACTCTCCAGAACAGATATGTGCTTGACATGATCACAGCTATGGATGGAGGAGTTTGTGCAAAAATCAGAGAATCATGTTGCACATTTATACCTTCTTGTGATGAGGAAAATGGAACCCTAACAGAAGCCATAGGTATGCTGACAAAACTGCAGAACTAGATGATTGATGAAACTAACAAAGTTGATGATGACAGCTGGTTTGGAGCACTATTCTCATGGGTCCCGCAATGGATGGCAGATGCATTCAAGTTCCTGGGAGCCCTGCTAGTGATGATATTGCTAGGATTTTGTGTTATCAAGATAATAATCTCTCAGTGCCAGAAAACTGCAAAGAAAGCCGTAGGGATGAAGATCATGATTGATGTCAAGCCAGGATGGAAGCCTAAAAACCTGACTGATGAAGAAATAAGGGACTTTGTGAAGGCCAGCATTCATGCACCAGAAGGAACAACGTTTCTCTACCCCAGGAAACATCAAAACTATGTGGGAAGATGGGTTTACTGCAGCCCAAATGGGCAATGTCAATTGATGACATGGAATAAAGACGAACATGCAAGGACAGCAGGAAGCCTGAAAGGAGTAATAAAGATATGGGGCCTCATTACGAGTCCGCCGGTAACCGAGGCAGTAAAACCGCCTGGTTACCGCTAGACTCGTACTACCATTCCGCCTCCGTGATTCCCGGAATTACCGGGGTATTACAACCCCGGTTTCCCGGGAATCATGGAGGCTGAATGGTGTTAATCCCCATTCCCATTGAGTCCTATGGGAATCAATGGGAATGGGGATCATGGAAATACCGGCAGCATCTCGTAATGCTGCCGGTGTTTCCTTGTCCGCCTGAAGGCGGGCGGTGTTAAACCTGCCAGGTCAAACCTGGCGGGAACATCACCTCCCGCCTGCAGGAGTCGGGATCAGGCGGTCCGGAAACAACAGTGGTGGTGGGTTTACCGCCACCGTTATTTACGGACCGCCTGATTTGTAATGAGGCCCATGGACTCCAAAGAGACACTTCTTCAAACTATCATGTATAGATCCAGAAGATGAAGAAAGAATGAACCAGGCGATGAAGTGAAGATGAATGCAGAAGAACCAAGTGAGATGAATACAAAGACGGAAGTGAAAGTGGTTGATGTATCGCCCAGAGGGGGGAGCGTAGAGGAGGTCCCAAATAAAGCCTGCACTCCAGTCATCCATTTTGAAGTACCAGGAACGTTCACACCAAAATATGTGATGTATGATGAGCAAATAAACCAGCAGAGAGCCGCAGTAGGGCTCTGCCCAGTGCCTATAAGGAGAACAGCACCTATTGAAGTACCAATACCAATAAAACCATGGACAGTAAGGTATCCATTATAAAATCCCTACCAACAAATGAAACGAAATGAAGATTACAGTACAGTCCCGGAAGAAACCAAAAAGGTCTTAATGGAAGATGAATGGTGACGTGACAAGGACCCGGACTGACTTGCAGATAGAAGAAATGACGACCCAAGAATGATGCAAAGAGACGAAACGCCATGAATAAGGATATTGTGAACCTAAAGTGGAAGGAAAATGTCAAAATGCAAAGAAGCTTAAAGCTGTAAGCAAGATGAAGACATTCGACCAGTTTACACCTGTAAATATGCTTCGAACCGCAAGAAAGCTAAGAAAACAGCGCAGCTTGCTATGCTTAATAGAAGAATAGTGTGGCAAGCGCCATTATACATAATCTACCTCAAAAAGAAAGCACAGTATTCTAAGTGTATTTCTACTTTGCACAACAAGCAGAATCAACCCAGGTTACTAAAGGCCAAATGAGAAAAGATTCATATTTTGCAAAACAAGACAAGATGGCTGAATCGAAACTCGGCAGAGGCATCTAGTGCCAGGAAAGCCAAGGTCATGCCAATAGAAGAAGTGAACAGTAGCTACATCTAATTGAAACTGAGAACAGAATATCCTGCCTCTGAAAGGTTGAGATAAGAACACATAGGCATGTGGCACGCTAAAATGATAATCAAATACACAAATTGAGAGAGAAGAGACAAATTCACGGTGTAGGAATCACGTGACCAGCCGAGCAAGAACAAGCGATGGTTCACACCTATGCTTGGCACCTGACCAGGTGGAGATATCAGAACTTTTCCAGACAGAAGATGCAGTCTCAAGGCCAACCACAGTGAACTAATTGACACATGGCTACTAAAGTGATGATTGATTGTAACCATAATCGGAGGAAGGCCAGGTAACCAAGGGGCACCCCGCACCTGTCTGACCATTCTGCATGCTGCTAAGCAAAGCGGAAAGTATGCATGAGGTTGGTGCCAACCCAATCACAATGGACCAAATAATCAAGGGTCCTATAGTTAGTAGAGACAATGAAACGTTGTACTTTTAGTGATGTCTACAGTAGTCATTTTTGAAGGAAGGGCTTAGATGCCCACCTGACAGTGTTTACCCAATCCCCTCATTCCGTTACCATATACAGATATAGTACCTATAGTAAAGTTACGTTTTCCTAACCAATAGAATTGCACGTTAACTTTTGAGTGTTACATGTCAACGATGAAGATTTTTGAGTATAAATGTTACAACTTGTATGAAGTTCATTGGTGTTTGAAGCGAGAAGGACGATCGCATCACTGCGGATATCCATGGCTCCCTGTTCTGTATGCTTGTCATTTAACAGACTCCCTTTGCCAAACCATTGAGTTGTCCTTATTGATTGGTGTTGGAGTAATGAATCTGCACCCCCATCCATCTCAAGGGTGCAGCTATCTCACCTTAAAGTACTTCTGAGCAAACCTCGACTCTATGGGCCGGCCGGGGGTGTCGGAGTACACTTTGGTGACTGAGGTATTGCTTCTGGACGTGAGCAGTGGCCAGATTGTCCGGGTTATGGCATAAGGTCTGTAACGCTCACCTGGCATCCATGGGGACATCACTCAGCCTGTTCTGACCTCTTACGGCCTCGAACCCTTCCCTGGAGGCTATTCAACTGGAGACTGGACCCGAAACACAGGATTGGTAGAGTTTAACTCCCTATTGTCTCTGTGTGCTTGAACTCCTTCTTCCCCGGGGTCCAACCGTTCCCTTTGATCCACAACTCACCTTGTTTTCTTGGATAGTGTGCTCTCCATCCTGCTTTCAGCGCAGGGGCGGGTTTATTGATGCAAGCTGGTTGCTGCCTAGTTACTTCAATGGCAAGAGTCTGACAGGTAAGTATAATGAGTCTCTTGAACAGTTCTCTAACTTCGTTCCTTTCCTTCCTTAGATGATGGCCGGCGTCCTGCGATGGCGGCGTTCTGCTGAGATGAGTAGCGCTGAAGGTGAGTGAGAGCGCGATGCGCGATGCGCGATGCACCCCTTTCGTGTTTGTATTGAACTGAGTTCTTTTCCTGTGTCTTTTAGGTGCCACGACGTTTTCAGCGTGGATGCTGATTATGAAGAACAAATGCGGTGTGTAAGCGCGGTATGCAGCGCCTCTAGATGTTTCCACGCTAACCTGGAGTGTCTTTTCCCTCTTGCAGATGGATGAGAAGTTCCAGAGACAGAGTTCCCCCAGAGCGGCTGGGATACAGGTAAGCGTTTGAAGCTCGTACAGTATTTTAGAAATAAGCAAAGATTTGCAGAATGCTTACTAATGCCTTTTTTCTGTTCTTTTCCCTTTTCCTTAGGAAGCGGCGTGCCGGGATGGGAATGACACTGCCGAAGATGCCTGCAGAACAGAAGGAGCGATAAATGATGGGCAGAAGCACAACAAGGTAAGGCTGTTCCTAACGCTGTTCTTGTTCTTGCATGAGCTGAGCGCAGAAGAAAGATGCAGGCCTACTGGAGACTGATCTGAACACGGTGAGTGTCACGCTGCAGGTGCAGAAAACACAAAGCATGTTTCTCAGTCTGGGCATGGCTTAAATAGTCTCTGGGTATCCCAGGTGTCTCTGGGATGAACCACACCCAAAAGACCAGACTGCACATGCAGTTCTGGGAACCGAAATATGTGGGGGCATCCATCTTGTCCCCATCAATACACTACAAGTCCAATCCCCAATGTTATCCTATGGAAGTGAGTGTGTCTGGTGCCACAAGTTCCAAGTCTGACTCCAAGTGGGTCTTTGGAGGGATGGAGAGGCCCTTGAGGGCCATGTAGGTGATTGTGGCATGGCTCCAGCCTGACATCTTGTAGGGCTGGGGACATGAGGGGCAGGAATCATGACAGGTCAGGACCCGGACAATATGGCTACTAGCCATGACCGCCAGGGGGATCGAAAAATGGGGTTAAAGTTGCCATGTTCACCAGGACCAGCTATGTGTAGAGTTATTCAAAAGTGGCATAGGTTTGAAAGGGAAAGAAATCTGCTTGTGGTAATATGGACTTAGGGTTCTGTCTTCACCTTCAGCAGGCTGCCATGGAAAGGGAAGAGGGAAAAATGTGCTTGTGTTAATATGGTGATAGGGTTCTGTATTCACCTTATGCAAGCTGCCATGGAAAGGGAAGGTGGGGCTCTGTATAGAGCCCCTTTCCATGGTGGCCATCTTGGAAAAGGATTTTCCTTCCTACAGCGGGATGCCAGAGGTGTCCTGCTGTTGGAAGAAAAATCTATTTTGTACAATTCTTTGGAAATCAGGGGTGCTAATAGCCTTCATCCCCCATCACAGGGCCTGGAGTGGAGGATAATGATCAGGAGCCCTCTTTATTTATTTATTTATTTATTTATTTATTTATTTATTTATTTATGTGTGTTTCTCTTGCTCCTTGATTACAGCTTCAAAAGCACTTCGAAATTGCTTCCCTCTGCAGAGTGGTGTGTTGCAGTATATACAGAGGACTTTGGTCTCCGAAAGATATGGATCAACAGCCTTTTTTATTACTTGCAAGGTAGCTGGTGAGATTTTGTGTCCCACTGAAGTACACTGTGCGGTTACAGTATTGGTTGAGGAAGATGATGTGGAGGAAGACAGCCTACTACTTGAGAAAGGAACAATCGTTCTGAGAGCATTGCTGTGGTTGAATTTGGTGTGGTTGGTGCATGGAGGTGCTCCTGTAGGAGTAATGTCGAGGTAGTCCACGACTGAGTACAAAGCTGCACTCAGTGCATTTCAGTGAGTGGTGGTGGCTCTTGGGGAGGAGGGATGACAATAGCTGATGCCAATTTTTTGCTACTATTCTTCCAAGTATGTGCTTTGTACTAGAATGTTAATGGAGAATGAGTAAGAATAAGTGTAGGAGCTGTGCAAGGGTACATTTTGAGCTTCAAAGTTTCTAGATCAGTAGAAAATGCAGTTCGGAACTGTCCTGGAAGCAAGGACTTGAACGTGAAGTGAAAACATGTTAATGGACATGTCATCATGCCGCACACGAACGCATGGTCACGTGGCACTGTCCGGAAGGTCCGCGATGACGTCAGATGTTCACGGACGTTGCCAGAAGCAAAAACAGTGGGAAAAGTATAGAAGTGTTAAAAATGATACTAGAAGGTGGAACATGGCTGAGTTTTAAGGTGACATTTTGGAAATTGGACATAAATGTGCTATATTGGGTAAGTATATTATCATGAACTGGTAAAAACCCATGAAATTCTCTGAACTAATCTTAGTTAAAGAAACGTTATGGTTAAGTTGCACCAATAAAAACCTATGAAATTCACTGACAAAACTTTGTTAAAGGGACGTCATGGTTAGGTTGCACTAATAAAAACCTATGAAATTCAATGAAAAACTTAGTTAAGGGGACGTTATGGTTACAAGTAAAACCGAAAAACCTCTGAAATTCGCCAGTTATGGTAAGCTAAGCAACCATAACTCGCGCCACCACCGTGCACTGCTAAGACTAACACCCAGGACATCAAAGGTGACATCCCAAATGTCATTGATGATTGAATTTCATAGGTTTTTATTAGTGCAAATGAACCATAACGTTCCTTTAACAACGTTTTTTCATTGATATACATATATATATATATATACATATATATATATATATATATATATATATATATATATATATATATACATATAGCTTGGTTTAACAATGTATGCACCACCTATCTTTCATTATCCCCCCAAGCATTGATTATTGAATGAAGTGGATGGAGGGTGGGTCTGATGCACAGTCATATTTGTTTCACTACCAGGAAGAACAGCAGGCGTGCCTGGTGTTCCGGGTAGCAGTGTAAATTACAGCACTGCTACCAGCCTGACATTTTATAAGACTGTCAGAGGCTCTGTTGTGCTTTTGGGGTACACAGGCATGAACAAATCCCAATCCTGCATGCTGTACCACACCCAGTCTTAAAGAGTAGTGGCACGCTTCAGGACCCCCTCATTTAACAATTACAAAGCAACTGTTTAAATGATTAAGACAGAACTGAGTAGGCAGAGAGACCTTCCCTCCACCCCTTTCATTCAACAAGTATGTTCCAGTACAACTCCCATTCCTCTCTACAATGTATGCTATTCAGAAACACTTTAGTGCCTTCTTAGCATCTGTATTCATGTATGATGTACAAAACAGAAACCTGTTAGCTATGATTTTATAGAAACGTCCAAATGGACCGTATATTGCTAAAATGCCATGCTGAAAACCGTACTCTCGCACACACACACGCGCACATATACACAATCTGTTTAAACTGTGTTATCCTATCAGAAACATTTAAGGAAACATTCAAGTTCATAATTCAGTGCGCCCTGTTTAATTATCAATACTACATTAAGGAAAACAAACATTCAGTTGGCTGGAAAGTGACTCCAGCCAACTATGGAACACTAATTTGTTTTCTATTGCATAAAACCCAATAACCATGAGTTGGGAACATTCCAGGACTAGGGATGGAAAGAATAATGGAAGCAGAAAATAAATGTTTCTTCTGCCTTTTAACATCTCTCTTTGAAACTAATACTCACATTGAAGTCTCCTATTAGTAGTTGAAGTGGACATAATTACTACTACCTTTTGTTTTCTCTTTGACAATAATGCTGCCAATGAGGCCTGCTAATGTCATGTGATTTTTGGAATTTACAGTCTCATAAGGCCTAGAACAAATCTGATTATTATACTCTAGGCATTGAATACTGCAATTAAAGATACATTCTGCTACGTTACATTCACTTTATGCATTACATATTGTCTACATATCATGTTTAAAACACTATGATTTATATGTGCTTAAAAACTATACAAACATCTACTGCTTTATTCAATATACTAATACTACTAAGCTCTATGCTAGGCTATGCTAGAATGCCTTGCTATAGAAAGTACTCTTTAATCTTGTATCATTGAAAATCATATTCCAGTGAATTGTTTTAGATTGCTTTGGCAATCAAAGTGCCTAGGTATAGCACCAGGATGTAACAGTAATAGCCAGAATACAATGAATGCTGTTTCAGATGGAGCAACACAGCTTCTGCTGAATGTTTGGTATGAGATCTGAGAGGTCTTGTTGCAACTCACCAATAAGATGCTGCCCAAGATCACAGAGCAGGACGCCAACTTCGCATCAAATTGAGAGTCTGCATATTTTCCATGTAGAAGGCAAGAATGATTTGTCACCAGCAGACCAAGCCCTTATCAGATTTAGTTCACAGAGGATTAGTCGAACTTGAGTTTGTTAACATTACACAGATTTCCTAAACATGATCCTACATCCCTATCAGATCGTAGTTCTAAAAAGTAGGGTTGGAAGTCATCCAGACACATAACATTGCAGAGAGGTGACATAGCGCTTTCGAGAAAAGCAAACCGGTGTGACTCATGTTTTTTTCTACAGCTTAATATTAATAAACCATAACTCTTTTGTGTGCTTTACCGAATGAACCAGATGCCAATTTGATGATTAGTTTAACTTGACCAGATGACTTGATAGGGCAGACAGAAAAACCTACGTAAAACATCAGTTTATATTTAACTCGTTATGGATGAGAGCACTATGGAGACACTATCGAAGAGCATGGCTAGGAGCAGCTGGGAGAAATGGGGAGGGGGCTGCAGCAAAAGCCAGCAGGTGACCGCCTGCCAACATTTTTACTGGGACATAACATGCAGTACATTTAGATTTTCTTTTTCTAATCAACCTAAACGGGCTATCAATTTCGGACTATTTTTGTGGGTCAGGCAGATGGAAAGCAAGGCACTAACGAACTGTTAGGGTTGTAAGCGAGAAAGGCGTACTGGCTGCCAAGCACATTTTGTTGACATTGACTTAGAACTGATTAAATAGTTTTGAACATTGATCAGACAGTCTGCTTTGCTTTTTTAATTACATTTCAGTTTGAATATGTTTTTCAAATTGTTAAGAGAAAATATACATGCATACTATAATTTCTATTATGAACAAAGACTTAAGCTTACATTCATGGTCATTTTATGAGAACCCTATTCGTGAGCTATCCAATGCCACCCTGCAAAATTACGTATGATGTGTTTTTACATACCATTTGAACAAAACATATTCTAAAATTATCTGAATACCTTTTAAAGCAACATGTTTGTGTGCTGAAGCTCTCGGACTGATAGACTATTGAAGATAGTGTCACCAGTGACTTGGTAAACAAGTGGAAATACAAGACAAGTGTGCTTCATATTTTGTAAACATATGTATATGCCAGATACGTCTTACAAACAAGAGGGTTCTTACATTTCAGATAAACCTTTTATGCCAGATAAATATTAACATGTCAGATATATTTTGTTATGCCAAATAGGCATTTGTATGAGTGGAAACATTTTCAGAAATGTGTAGGACACTCTATAACTAAACAATGCATGCCCAGAATTCAGAAACCAAAGTTCACGCCACAATGTTTAAATACTGACATATCTACATTTTACTAATCCTAAGAAGAGTGTAGAATGTGCACCTGGGTAAGGCCAAAGGAAAACAGTATACAGTCTTACCCATTCATCTTCAGAGATTCAAATGTTGATATGAAAAGTTAACCCTATCTTTTCAGTTCTTCTCATACCACAAAGTGGCTTATATCTTATAGTGGGCACAATTAATTACTTAGTTATGTGTGGTTTCATGGAAATCATAACACTTTGATTATCCTCTGTTCCCATGTTTGTCATAATCTTATCTTTATTCCTTTATCTTGACCCAAATGGATCATAAAAGTCACATACAAAAATTACAACATCATTGACATAACAGAGGTATAATTTGTATCTATACAAAAGGAACAGTACAATTTAAAATGTGTTAAAACATTAAAATATCAAAAGGATCGATTAAGGGCTGCGGTACCAATGGATCTCTCACTGGTAAAGCTAAACATGTAGATTTCTTTTTCCAAGTCTGCAAAAGCTCCCAGGACAATAATGTGATAGGTCGATTTCTCCCACCAAACAAAGACACTGGGCCAGTTTGACTGTTCTCACATTCAATTGTTTTCAAAGTGATATCAGCCAGTTTCTCCTGATGTTGGCATAGGCTGAAGAGAAAGGTATAGAGTGCACAGTGCTCTATTCTTCCTTACGACAAAAGGGACAAACTACTGGATTATTTGGGTTCCAGATGAATTTAAGACTAGCCAGGGGCAATGTACCAATACGCAACCTCATGTATAGGGCCTTCATTAACTTACCCTGCATACTATTCAGATAACTTTCAAAGCCAGGGCAATTATCCTGGATAGATAGGGGCCAAACTGGCTGAGCATATATGTTTCGCCCTGGAATCTCTCTCCCATCTAACTACATTGACCTTTTTGAAAAAGACTTTGAATTTAGTTGGGATCGATTCGGGCTGCATCCAGTAGACTTCCATCCCCATTGCAACCAGCTCTTTTCTTATGGCTTGAACCCAGGCTAGATCACACCCTCCTGGGTGAGCCAAAACATCCCTAACAGCCATTCTATAGTGATCCAGATTACCATTTGACCATACTCTAGCCCACTGAGATACTGGCCTTGTTCGACAGACAAAGCCAATGACCTGTAAACCCAATTCCCACAGAACCGGGATATTGGATGGGTTGGCCAGTTGCCCTAATATGGACCTAAAAAATCTAACCTCTGCCACCTGGAACATGCCTACATTACACATGCCCCAGAGTTCAGCCCCATAAAGGGCGGCCTGTCGTACCTGGTTTATATAAATCTGTTGAATGACACTGACCGGACCTACCCCAGGGACCTGCATAAATCTGAGTACAGCCGCATCACACTTATTCCATTTAAGCCCTGCCCACCTTACTTGGTTGTTCCAGACACAGTTGGACATCACTCGGATCACCAGATAGTCATAGCTCATTACCTGCTAGACATACTTTGAGCCTGGGGATTTTCCTAGTCCCCCATTTGCTGAACACCATTGACTGTGTTTTCTGCATGTTTATTGTGATCACATTTTCCTCACAAAAACTTTCAAAGGTTACCAGTTGTCTTTGGAGACGCCTAGGAGTCAGTGAGAGGAGAATGGCATGATCCTCAAATAGGAGAATCGGTATTGGCTCACATGCAAATGGGGCATCATTCTGCTTACCCACCAGGTGATCAATAACCCCATCAATAAAGAGGCAAAACAAGAAGGGTGCAAGGTCACAGACCTGCCTGATGCCCACATCTATTATAATTCTTGAAGATGTCTGGTCATCTGGTGAGTACCTAATTCCCACCCCATTTTTATTATAAAGTGTTTATATGCCTCTTACAATACTGACAGGAAGACCCTTATCAATCAGCGCATTCTACAATTTTGCTCTGGCTACACTATCAAACGCTGTTTTCAAATCCACAAAGACTGCTGATATGTTCATTGATTTTAATGCCATGCACTTGTCCAAAATCAGCTGGAGCCTCAGTACTTGATCTACCGTGCTGATACCTGCATTGGAAGCCGACCTGCAGATATTGCAAAGCCCCCACCTCAATGATCCATGCCATTAAATGCCCAAGGACCACCTTGGCAAACACTTTGCCACTTGCATCCAGGAGGGAGATGGGTCGGTAGTTAGCTGGACATCCCTCATCCCCCTTCTTGAAAATGGAGACCAAGATTGCTTGGGTCCATGAGTAGGTCACCCTATTGGCTGCCAGCAAAACATTAAAGAGCTTGTGCAAATACGGATGCCATATGATCACCTCCTGCCTATACCATTCTGCTGTGACCATATCCGGACCCGGTGCTATCCCCCGTTTCTACAATAATAGGGCAACCTCAATGTCACATATGGTCAGCACAAAGAGGAGCAGTATCCTCCACCCCAGACCCTCTGGCGACTGCGCCAGGGTCCATCAGAGGGGACTGGCTTGCTTCCTTGTAGAGGCTGCCTAAGTGATCAGCCCAGGCAGCCTCTGGGATACTTGCCATTGCTAGATTCCGACTGCTGCTCTTCCCTACTTGAAGGAGGTGCTAGAAACATCTAGAGTTACCAGACTTAGAGGCCTGAAGAAGATTGTCCCAGAGTTGATCCAAGTACACCGCCTTCTTAACCTTGAGCAGCCTAAGTTATAGGGCCCTGGCAACGATCAGGGCTGATGGGCCCAGCTCCTCACGTCCTTTAGCCTGCTCGATCAATGCTCTTTCAGCAGTGCAGCACTCACTGTCATACCATAAAGTGGTATGAACTGCGCTTCTATGGATGGGGGACCAAGGTCGGCTCATGCATTTCTCTACAGTAATCATGATCCTTTCATGCACTTGAATGAGTTGATCAACATTGTTAACCTCACTACTACATAAAAGCTCAAGGAGAGGCAGGATGCTTGTGTACATACCTCGTCATTTTGATTTTTGGTCTAGTAGGTGCCACTTGATCGGACACCTGGCACTACCCCTAGGCTCAGTAAGAATCTTTTTATGCCCATGAGTCTCTCTCCTTGCACCAAACAATGTCCCTATTGCAGTATTACAATGTGCATATTCCAGATGGATATCCCCATTAATGATTGTCTGTAAGGATATAGAATTATAGAAGTGAACAGGCGAATAATGGTATCTTAGTTTTGTATTAATTTGTAATTCTGATTACATTGGGGATTTCTGGTTGTTTCACTTTGCTATTTTTAATGCCCATTTATGATCATTACATGATAATAAACATGCATACATGCTAATTAGACGTGTGAAGGCATTTTTGTGTTAACATATTTTATTACTAATAGAGGCACTATATTTCATTTGTAAATACTTGTTGTTTTAGTGACAAAACTGTGTAATGTAATTTAACGACATTAAATATTGATCATGTATACAATGGCAACAAGAACAATTTCGTAGTGGTTCTGGTGATATGTCCGTGGCAATGTTGCAGACTAATAGTAAAACTGTCAAAAGACAAAGGAGATATATCTCTTAGCTCTTTATAATTTAGATCAAAGTTGGTTTGTAGACGTGTGGGGGCTGAGTAGGCAGTTTGTCCACTTCTCATCCTTGCACTCCTGCAGTGCAGGTTTAAATTGGCTGGATTACTACATAAATTAGTTTGCTTCAATCAACATGCTGGTAGGCATGACTGCTAAGGAGGACTTGAACCTGTGTGCAGATTTGCCGGGGAGCAGCCTATCAGGAGTCAATCAACTCCAAAGTAAAGATTGACGACCACCCAGGGTACAATTTGTTCACTCAGGGATGTATTGGTGCAGAAGGCAGCATGGGGGCCCCCGGTACAACGTTGGAGTACCAAGATCAGTTTTTCCTCTGGTGGAGGGAACTATGATGTTTTCCCACAGGCCGATTTCATCGAAGGCCAGTTGATTGGGACCGGTTTCGGCACTGTGCGAGAACAGCTTGCCGTTTCTGTGCCCCCTTCCTAGGCCATTACTTATTTGAGGGACACACCCGTAACCCTATTCCCTCCCTTGCCCTCATACCACCAGTTCTAATTGTGTGTATTGTGGGGACCTCATCTCCTATCCTCTCTCATTCACACTCCCTTACACACACTCACACACACAAAAACACACAAACACACATACACATACACAACTTACACCTTCCTACCTTGCACACCCGTCTTGCATTACTTTCAGGTCCCTTGCCTCGGGTATTTGCAGTGAGCATATATGCTCTTTTGGGACAGACTGCCTTTGTCCAAAGATGGCCTGTTGAGGAAATAATTATATATTTTATTTTATGTATTTATTGGTCACTTGTTAGGTGCTTATACAATTAGCAAAACTGATTCAAAGCTCACACAGGGCAAACAGGGCGGGGACAGGGCAAGGCAGACAATGAATTACAGCACAAATAAATAATTGAATTAGTAGTACAAACACATAATGTAAGTAAGGGGAGACAAACCTGCTATGCCTTGTGAGTGTTCAGGACGTGCAAGTGCAGAGGGGGCAGGGGAGAGGGATAGTGTTTTGATGCTCATGGAGAAGTGGTCTGGGTAAGTGCTAAGAGGAGAAGAATGTAAGTGCACCACCCGTGGGAAGGGTGAGCCCAAGTATGTGCAGCAGAAAGACAGTGGCCTGGATGAAAAATGTGGGGGGTCAAGGCCCTGAGGACACGTAAGGGTCCTGCACATCATTCATGCTGCTGTAAGATTGGCAGGGAAGAGAGGAGGAGAATGAAGAGGGAAAGAGTAATGTCTTGAGGATTTTCTGGAATTTAAGGAGGTCATGCTCAAGAAGCAGAGGGAGGGGTAGGCTGTTCCAAAGGAGGCAGCCAGCTGAGGAATGTGAATGCCCACCAGCTCTCTGTTTAGCAAAGTGCTTAACATGCATGGAGTTGGTGCCAGAGAAACGGTGGAGTCTAGAAGGAGAGTATTTGGAGAGGAGGCGTTGAAGGTAGAGTGGTCCACGTCCCAAATTATGACTGCATCATCATGAACGCTGGTGCAGATTGGATGAATGGGTTGCCCTGAGAACACCTGTTGGGGCTGTGCCACAGCATCATTGCCAATGTACATGTTTCTTGGCTGTAGCAACAGATGTAGCAATGAGGAGGTTGGGTTGCGGCATAGATGTCCCTAACCTATTAAGTGGGATACTGCATGCTTGACTAAGCAAGTAGCCCTGGCAGATAAGCTCTGAGGATAGGATTTAGCACAGTAGCCCCTGAAGAGTTATGGACATAATAACGCCTGCTGTGGAGCTTTTCTGTCCTGGAACTGTTCTTTGCCGACTCCACTGCATAATTATTATGTCGGGAGAGGGTGAGCAGCAGCATGCTCCGGACACTGCTTTTGTTCCTAATATTATTGCATCCTTCAGCGTGAAACCTTGTGCTGTAATGCTGGGTGCCCCAGGTATTCTGGCACTTTGGGCAAAAAAGGGGATCTCCATTATCCCAATGGGCTGTATGTGCACACAAAGGTAGTACACCCAATGTTAGTACACCCAAGCAGAATTTAAGAAATAGCAGTACTTTATTAAAAATATTTATAAGATCCAGTTACCATTCAACACAGAGGTGGGTCTTCTACTTAATATAATTACACAACAGTGTCTTGGAGGTGCCGTTTGTGACAATATCACCTAGAACCTAATTATTATAATCTGCTTTAGTCCTGCCAACCATTCATGCCCTATGTTTTGAAAGGCATTGATAAGATGGGCTAACCAAGGCCACTTTGAGGTTTCTGTGGTGCTAATAATATCTGACTACAATGAGAAACAGGGTAAAAACCGTATGCAGTGATTATATCGAATATAAAATAACTAATGACTAATGGTTGGGAGTGAGAATAGTGGTGTTGGGGTGAGGAACAGTATTAGTAAAAAAAGGGGAGGGCTCTGTGGCCCCCCAAAAAACAACGAAAAATAAATTCATTATGTGGTGTTAGTTGTTTTGTATTTGTTGACATTTCATTAGTTGTTTTGGGATTCAATTAAATCGCATGCAAGCGGTAAAAACAAGTTTGAGGCGGCTCAAATGATCAGTACTGTAAGACCCAGGACTAGCTGTAGCGGTCATTTTGGAGTACCTCTTGCTAATGATAACAATTTTCCAAGGCACCAATGTTCCTCACATACCAATTTCCTAACATTATGTTGTCCCCAAATTTCATGGCTCTAAGATGTAGTGGGTTGGCCTTATGCTTGGTAGTCTAATCGAAAGGTAGGCATAGTACTGAACAGATTTTATTCATTCGTCCACCAACAACTTTACACACGTTTACTTGGTTCTATGGCACACCTTCATTTAGTCTTTTGATTGTTGATTATTAAAGCTAGCTTTTGTAAGTCATCCAACATGGCATCCAACTACTTGTGGAGTCCCATTTTGGTCCTTAAAATAAGCACCATATTGCCCACAAATAACAAGATCAACATATGCTTGCTATTTATTTTCAGGATATCTGCCTCAAACGTAGTCTCTCCCTCTGCTAACATATTGATATATAATTTAAAAAGTGCAAGGGGCGAGGGCGTACCACAGTCGTGCACCTAGATGAACTGGAAAGTGCATTCTCCGCCCAAACCATATTTGACGGTAGCATAGATACGATTACAAAGACTTTCATTAATGGCTGGGAGATTTGGAATACCATAGACCAAAATATGGGGCAACAGACAATATCAAAGGCTGTACAAAAATCCACAAATAATACAAATAAACCACATTTCTTTAAAAAAAAAAACATTTTTCAAAGTCAATCTAAACAGTTGTCCATCATCCCAATTTTCTTCTTGAATCCGGCTTTGCGATGGGGCAGAAGGATATGATCATTGCCCCTTCCCTCCAATCTCTACACTCACATGTTGGGATATAGCTCTATTAGAGATATGGGCCTGTAATTGCTGGGATCATCACAACTGACTTTCTTACATACTAGCACAACTTCTGTCTGTCCAAGCAATCTGAAATAATGCTCTGGTCTAGCGGCCTTTCCAGATGTTTGTGCCAATAAAGCCATTCTTACTTTGTGGTTGGCAAAATGAATGGCTCACCTCAGAGGCGCATTTAAATAACTTTGATCCTCTGAGACATTCCGCTTCCCTTAAAAGAGGACCAATATGGATTAGTAAAATGGCAAAACCATTGAAAACAGTAATCCCAGAGGTAAGATCCACCCTTTCAATGATAACCCGAAATTATAGTTTCCCAACATCTCCTTTAATCCTAGTTGCATACAGACACTTATAAACCTTACTGTTTTTATTGTCAAAACCATGCTTTTTCCTGTGAACACGATCTGTATGTTCCTGTATGAGTAACCTGATAGTGTCAGTATTTCGGCCTTCCAAGGAATTTAAAACTGCAATAAGGCAACCTTTTTAGTGTATCCTGTCCTAACCATTTAGTGAGGTATTTAATTACACCCCGATGGGATGTCTGGAAAATATCACTCCTGTCGAGGCCAAAACAAGTTCGGCACAAGAATTCCAATCCAACATTTCCTATCGCTGCCTCTGTTTTTCTTCCTACCACTTTTGTGTCTTTTATTCAGAGTAATATTGTTCAAAATCATATTTCTTTCACTGCCTTTACTTGAATGAACAACATTCACTGGCTGTGCACAGGCTAACTGCCCAGATCAAGCCAAGGCTGTAATGGCTGCTCGATTATTCCTTCAGCATTACATTAAATCCTTTCAATGATTTCACTTGCTCTTGAAACAGTCCATGTATGTGCCTATTGTGTCTGGCTGCAGTATTTAGCTGCTGCAGGTGCACATTGTTTACTTTGTGTGGCAGAGGGTTCCGTGCATTACACTTCACTTCACTTTAGTCTTTTTCAGATAATGGATAATGTATTTCTAGCACTGGGATCTGTTGGGAAACCTCGTGCTTGGCTGCTCCCCCATATATTCTCGCAGCACATCGCTTCAGGGGGCGGATGCCTTGCTTATTGTGACAACCCCCTTTGTTGCTTTCTATCATCATGTCATGATATGTGTGCAAAGATTGATGGTTTGTATTTCAATTTTAACCAGCACCCGGTCACTTGTAGCAAGCCATTTTCCTGGTGAGCTTTCCTCTGGTCTTCTGGTCCCTATCTTCACATACCAGGTCTGTGACACTCGATTTTGACTCTGCCCAGAAGCTCTCCTCGTGAATTAGGAATATTTCCGCCTTCCAAGCAGTGCCCAAACACAACTGAAAAGTGTATTTCTGTTCAGACCCCAATGCATTCAATTTTGGGTTATGCATTACTGGGCAAACCAGATTCAAAATCAGTTTTTGCTTGAGGGTGATTTCTCTACAGCCAATTCGGCCAGTAAACCTCTGGACTTCAATCCAACAGAGCATATCCAACTGACTAGGACTTCCTATGAAATTCTGTTTAAACCCGAACCAACCAAGCCCACCTTTAGCACCTGGAACCACATAACACTTTCCAGAACATAGGTGCACACATTCCTTGGTTTTGCTATGTGATGACAAACACTGATGTGATATATTGAGAATCTTACGTCAACTTCTCTACATTTCAAGGCACCAGAACTTGGCACAGTGAACAACTCCACAGGTTATCAACAAAACCAATTTTGGGCTGTAAACAGTGCACCTGAGAACCATTGTGGCATTTCCTATGGTCTCATTGGTGTGTCCCCTCAAAGATATATAAAAATGATTTGCATAAAAAACGATCTTGGCCGCTCTTCGCATGGGCAGTAGTAGAGCAAAGGAGTGTGCGGTTAACAGAGATGACCAAAACAAAAAAGGTGATGGCTGGAAGATGTATGATTAATCTTAACGCTCGGCTGCCAAGCAATTACAAAAGGGGAGAGATCAGATGCAAATCAAGTTTGGTCCCACCCCAAAAGGGGCATTACAGCCCAAACTGCTTGGTCACATCCCTTCTGCACGAGACCACAAGCATCCCAGACCTGTTAACAGCGCAGAGATCACACTACATTTAATCGCTCATTAACTTTAAAAGTAACAAAATGTAGGGTATGTTACATGTGCTTTTTATTCTTAGGCTGAGCGTTTAACAAATAGGAAGACTGTTTGGGTGGAAGGTCCAAACGCGGGAAAGATGTTTACGTTATGCAAGTTTTACTAGGCCATGATGCAGCTGGATTAGATCCAATGCTGCAACTAAATATGTGTTTTTCTGTAGTTAAAGGAATCAGAAGAAATGTTAGTATGTAGTCTTGGTTACATTTTAGATTTGCAATAGGTGGCGACATAATTAGCAGTATTATGGATACAACATTATTGTGCAATGTACAACTTGTAGCGCTTAGAATCATGTAACAGGGAGCTTTGCGCACATGAGATAGAAGTTTGCAGAGGGGAAATCAATGTATTGCTGGCTCAAAGGAATGATTATTGTTTTTCTCCCTCCTCTTGTTTTTGAAGTGTTTCTGAAAATCCTTCCACATCACGTACTGGATTAAAGAATAATTGTTTTGAAATAATAATGAATTATGTTTAGGATGTCATATATACATATATAAACTGCAATAGAGACAACCTTTGCCCCGTCGTATGCAAATCTTACAATGGGCGCATGGGAGGAATTGGAGGTGTGGGCAGTTGATAATCAAGAACAAACAAACAATGTGGCACTATGGCTAAAGTACATAGACAACCTGTTCATAGGGCCTCATCACGAGTTGGGCCTACTAGCGCCGGATCATGGGTTTGGCAGAACAGGAAATCCCCATTCCCCATTGAGCCCATTCCCATTGGGCTCAATGGGGACATTTCACGCTTTTGCCGCCGGTGGATTTCCCGTCGGCAGTAAACGTGCCAAAAATCAGCTAAATCTCGACAGATTTCCCCCCAGAGCTGGGGAGAAATCAGCCGAAGCCATGATTTGGCGGACCCTTAAATCCGGCAGTAACAGCGCTACTGCCGGATTTAAGGTCTACCGCCAAACTCGTGATAAGGTCCATAATCTGGAAAGGGACAGAAAAGGCGTGGTTGGAGTTTGTTAAGAAATTGAACTCTAATTACAACAATTTACGATTCACAGAAACCCACAGTCAGATGTTGATCACATTTTTGTATGTTAACATAAGGATTGTGAATGACACAATAACCTGTGAATTACGCAGAAAATACACAGGTTCCAATACATCGCTACACGCAACAAGTGGGCATCCAAAAAACTTAATATGCAGTGTACTATATGGAGAATTTGTGAGATTAAGAAGAAATAACACGACCCTTGAAACCTATGACAAAGAAATTAAAATAACAGCAGTAGGTTTCTACAGACAAATGTACCCTAAAAAGGTTATCGAAGGGGCGTACCTAAGAGCAAGATTATTGGACAGATAAACCCTTGTATCCGGAACTCGGAACAAAACGAAATCCAAGACTGATTCAGACAGTACTCGTTTGATCTTAACCTTTGATAATCAAGCCAAAACCATCAGAAGAATTACACAAAAGCACTGGAGTATTCTATTGGCTGACCCGGATCTGTCCAAAAGTTTAAAAAAACTATTCGGACATCAGTTTCAGAAGAAATTCAAAGACACATTAGTCCAAAGTTTTATGCCTAAGGAAAACAAAGTGAAGGAAACTAGTTGGCTTACTACACAAAAGATGGGTTTTTCCAAATGCACCCTGTGCAACGTTTGCAAATATGCAACTAATTGTGGACATATAAACACCCAGTCACAAGATTGACCATTAGGATATCAGAGAGGATCACCTGTGAGCACCAAGTGTAAATTAAAAACCAGAATACAACAACATGTTCGAGCCATTCAACAAAGTGATGCAAACTACCCCATGGCAAATTATTTCACAGAATACCATAACAACAAAATGGACAGTTTTGTATTCTTTGGTATCCACAAAATAGAAATGGGTCCGAGGGGGGAGATAAGGAAATCTTACTGAGACAAAAAGAGACAAAAAGAGACTTGTTGCATCCTAGATTTGGAGACTAAACAACCAAATGGGCATAATATCGATGAAGAATTGTTTACATTCTTAGGACAATAATGTTATTTGATCCAATATACAGTACGGGAAATGAACAGAAGGACAGAACCCTGTGTAAAGATGGATGCCCTATAGTTTTCTGCTGGTGTTCCTTTTCGCTGCTCAAGAAATGAAAACTAAGAAGAGATTTAGAAAATGTTGGGAAATGTTGTAATGCTATTGACGATCATGTTTTCATCAATTTTCGTTCAGATTAATGGGTTTTATCAGTGGTTGTTTCTATCTCATACTGTTCAATGAATTCATGGATTCAGTTTCGCAAGCACAAAACAAGTGAGGTCACAGTAGGTGGACTATGGGGATAGAGCTTGCCAATGCACGATGCACTTTATGGCCCAGTGAAAACGGACGGCGAACATACATTTTATTAAGCCATTGTGCTTAGAAAGGATGGGATCTAACATAGGAAGTGGAGGTTATGAGGAGAGAAAATGCACGATGCACTTTACGAATGTCCTGGTATGGTGGAGTTGACACATATTGTATGTGCAAAGATCTCAAGGCAGCTAATGCACTATGCACTTTATGAGTTAATAAGGCTGACTTGAATATGCATGCACTTTACACCCTACACCTCCTAGAGAGAGACATAACAGGCAGTCAATCTATTCTATGATTGTGATATAGAATAATACCATTCATGCACATTGGTGAAACTGGCTTCTAAATGTATGACTGCGCATTTGAATGCTTTCATACTTTACACTTCAGCAGATCTAGCTAAGTTGCATTCAAAGTAAGATATGCTATTAGAGGATGTGGGGGCTACACAGATATAACAAGCATTATGCACTTTATAAATGCCCTGTTATGGGGGAGTTGACACATATTACATGTGTGAAGATCCCAAGTCAGCCAATGCACCATGCACCTTAAGAGTCTGGTATGCAGTTATGACACATATTAAGTGGATGAATAGTTCAAAGGCAGTGAATGCACTATTCACCTTATGAGCCCTGATATGCAGCTACAACACATAGTAAGTGTACTAAAATCTCTAAGGCAGTTAACGCACCAGGCACTTTATAGGTTTAAATTACTGATGTGTATATGTATGCACTATGCACTCTACATCTTCAAGCAAAATAGACAGCCAATGTATTCTTTCTTTGTGAAACAGTCCGAACACTTCTAAACATGCACACGTTTGCAATTGGTTCAGAAATGCAATGTGGTTGATTGGCAGCTGTACTCATTATGTATTTTACTGTGTCGAGATCAACAGGCAGCTAATGCAGCCTGGAATTGCACTCGTATCCATGCATATGATTGCAACTGACTCAGAAATGAAATGTGATAGTCAGAATGTTCTCTGTACCCATACATATGGGTGCAATTGGCTTTTAAATTTACTGAGAAAGTGGGAACTTTCATTGAATGGGAATTCCCATTGGAGAAAGCTAATCATGTATGATCAGATTGAAATCATGCATTAACTTAAAGTACATGAGGCAATGCTTATGCAGCTCCGATATTAGCTCATTCAATAAAATAGTTTGGTTGAGAAATCAGGTCGAATAACCACTAAGATGAAGGCAGCATACTCTTGAGTCATCAACCAACATGACCTAACGGCTCAGTGTTAAGATGTCCGACAAGGATGACAGCACTTAGGACTAACCTGAAAATGTGGTCCTTTTTCTACCTCTAAGCCCCTTCTCTGCTGCTTTTAAATATGTTGCAAAAACAAAGCTTGTTGTTGTGAACAAGCGGCAAGCAGCTGCGAAACACGTTAATGCCTTGGCAAATTGAATTGCCACACTTTGGGAGGATTATGATATTGTAGTCTAGTGGATGCCGTGGTTCTGTCCTCATTTTGGAGGTAATTAAAGAAATAATGGTTTTAACATAATCAAATCTGGACTGTGATTTTTACCCTGTGGGGAGTGCTGCTCATTGCTTGTTAGAGGGGAGGAGTCTACAAAGGACTAACATATATATATTACACAGCCACACTAATCTTGTATCCGCGGAGGTCCGCGGACAGCGCGGTGACAAATGGTGGGGAAATACAATTTTGGCAAGTGTGTTGGTCTGTAAGACTGTTTGGGGATGGTGGGGGGGTAAGAGATGGTTCATATATTGTATCTTTTTAGGTGCTAGGCACTGCTGTTGTGTTTGTTGTGTCCGCGGACAGTCGCGCTGTCCTTGATGTTTGCAATCGACCCATATGGGGATGTCCCAAGGACACTATACCTGTCCGTACTTTTCGCAGGCAAGTTGAACTATTCTAAGAGCACACGCAGTGTCTGGGATGTCCGCAAATAAATGAAAATGTAGGTGTCCTAAGGACACTATACCTGTCCGTATTGTTCACGGGCAAGTAGAAACTGTTCTAAGAACACACGCGGTGTCTGGGACGTCCGCAAACAAATGAAAATGGAGGTGTCCTGAGGACACTGACACTATACCTGTCCGTATTGTTCGCAGGCAAGTAGAAACTATCCTAAGAACACACGCAGTGTCCAGGATGTCCGCAAATAAATGAAAATGGGGGTATCCTGAGGACACTATACCTGTTCGTATTGTTCGCAGGCAAGTAGAAAGTGTTCTAAGAACACCCAAGGTGTCCGCGGACATAAAAAAAATGCCAAGAGGCCTAGTTAAAAATGTTTGATTTTATGGGTGTGAACATAGTTAAAAATGTTTGATTCTATGGGTGTGATCTATGGGTGTGATATGCTGCGGTGGTTGCGGCCAGGGTCCAGAGTCTTGGGTGCATGGCCAAAGGTGCACATTACATAATAGATATTTCAGCTTTTTTTTACCCTCATATTTGGTTTACAAACCAGTGTACTGTGCATGTTGCTCAGTTTCTGTGTTTGTTTTTCAAATCATTGGGTCTGTGGAAAAAAGAAATCCTTGTCGGATTAAAAAAAACTGTTTTTGTTATGTTACAGTCTATTTGTTTGTTTCCTTTCAGTGTTCACTTGTTGTTTCTGGTTAATGTTCTATCTGTTGGATTGTTGCAGATTTCTGAAGCAGTTAGATACCTGTTGGTGTATTCTAACTGTCTATTTTTTGTTACAATTTAGTGGTATTCATTTATTTGTTTGGTTGTTATAGAATCTTGGGCCAGTTAGATACCTGTTGGCATATTCTAACTGTTTATAGTTTTTTATTTGAATTTTTGTTAATGTTGAAGTACAAATTTGTTATTAAATTTTGGTTTTAAGAAGATTAAAAAACATTTGTAAGATTTGCTGGTAATCTCTGCTTTAGAGTAATTGACATCCACATTTCTTTGTAATATATGCAGTGTAGTGACCTGCATTGGTTGTGGCTCCTGCGTGGTAGATTATAGCTATTGTTGTCAAGGTATTCTTACCAAGTGACACTTGACCGTGTGTGAATCCAGTCAGCTTGCAGTTGTTTTTGGTACTATCTGCATTGTAACATAGAAGCATTAGTGTTAAGTAGATGCTATGTGCTTGTATTAGTAAGGTGGAGCGATTATCTGAATTGCAGCTAGTACATAATCTGCCATGGTTTGCATGTTGTACAAGTTGCTGAAATGGAGTGGACTCACAATTTGGTATGGATACATACACAAAGCGCTTGTTAGGGATTTCTTCTTGTGCCACATTGTTGCACAGAGTGCAGGTATGTTTCCACATGTATAAAATCTGGAAGATTTCATTTATAGGTATGTTTTTGTTTTCCAATACTTGTAGTAAGTACATTAGAAATTCTTGTGGAACTTCTTGTGAGTTTATAGTGAATTTCACCATTCCAGCACAGTAGTCAAATTCTTGTCTTATTCCGTGAACATTATAAATGTTGTCAGGATTGTTTGTTGCGTTTCTATGAAGGACTAACATTTGCAAACACAATTGGTCTGTACTGTGTAAGTAAATGTTGTCAACAATTGGTGGCAATTGAAATAGAATATTCATTGTTACATTTACGTAACAACTTACACCAGTTACATTTGAAAATTTGAATAGACCAGATAGTTCTGTGTCCAAGTCATTTTTCGGAGTGTGTGTTGCTTCTCTAAAGAAGTACCTGAGTTACCATGACTAATAGGTTCTTCTTTACTTATGGTAAATGATGAAGTAAGATTCTGTTGCATTTCAGTTTGAATCAGTTTTCTTTTACAACGTTTTCCTTTTTGTGGAACAGGATATGCTTTTAGATAGGGGTGTATAGAGTGCATAGTCTATTGTATTCTAGAATGCAAGGAAAATCAGAGTTGACTTTACTTGCATCAAAGTTGATTAGAAATAGACCGTCAAGAGTATGTAAGCGTGATAGTGCTACGTAGCTCATGCCTTCTTTAAAGACTGTGTTACCAATATCTATCAATGCTTTGTCTAGGGTAGGACCTTGGGATTTATGAATGGTGACTGCATATGCAAGAGTTAGAGAAAATTGTTCTCTGCGTACATACATGTCTTTGAAGAGAAGGAATCGAGCTGTTGAGCGCGCTATCCTTTTTACTTCTGAAAGTTTGTCGATGAGAATATTGACAAACTGAATGTTGTTGTCACGTGGGTATGTTTGAAAGCCAACAACTGTACCCAGTGCTCCATTAGCTTGTCCTTGCTACACGTCAAGGTTACGTTTAAGCATTACTCTACAGTTTAAGGATAATTTTAATATTTTCTCCAAGCCAGATGTGAAATTTTCTAAGGTATTCAGTCTTGTTGTGACTTGTTGACACATTGGTAGTGTAATACCATGTACATCCAGTTTGTCTGTGGAGAAAATTTCAATTATTGGTTGCATTTCTTTTTTTAACATTGTTTCATTGAATTTGGAACAGCTTGCAAGAGTTGGCATTAAGGCCATTCAATTGACATTTTTCTGCGCTAATTGTTCTTTAACACCAGTAGCACATGAGTTATCGCCATAAAGTGCATGGATATGCTGGGTTTTCAATATTGTTTGTGCTTCTTGAGATAGCACACCAACTCTAATACTTTTTAAAATGTTTGCCTATGTGAGGCGCATGTTTTCTGTTAATTCTTTGTATTGGAAATGTTGCCAAAGGTTGACATTTCCTATGCTGCCAATAGTTTTACGGCAGAGTTTGTGTCCTAAGGTTTTAAAAATAGGTTCACCTTTCACTGGTGTCAATTGAAGAATATCTCCGAAAACAATAATGTGTTTTCCTCCAAAGAGTAGTTTGTTTTAAGTACTTCTTACAATCTGAGATGAATCAAAGCCAACTTTAGGTTGGAGACCATGCTCACTTCATCTATTAGAAGCATTTTCATTTGTTTCCAAACTCTGCGTAGTTCCATTGAAGCTTCTGTAGAAAGTTTGTAATAATCTAATCTGTTTTGGTGTTCTACTGGAAGGAGTAGTAATCGGTGTAAAGTGACACTGCCTAGGTTGTAGGCAGCTAAACATGTGGGGGCAGTTACAACAGCTGACCGTTTGTTGTTTGTCAATTGTTCAAGGAACTTGGTCATGATTTTGATTAGAATGTTTTGCCTGAACTAGCTTCACCACTGACGTTTTGTAGTATTGGTTTCTAAATTTGGCAGGTACATTCTTTATTTTCATGTTGTACACCATGTGCAATTTGTTTTGTTGCTTCTTTAGAAATGGTGCGCTGCTCTTTTTTTAGTTTTGATTGTAGTGCAGTTAAGTCTTTTGTATCTTCTTCATAGTGACACATGGGGCCTCATTACGAGTAGCCCGGTAGAAACGGGTTAATTACCGGCATGCTGGTAAGAGCGGGTCCGTGCTCGTATGAACCCGCTAATAGCGGGTGATTATGAGTGCGCGAGCACGAGCGAACCCCCATGCCGGTAATAGTAATACCGGCATGCCGCTAAAGGCCCTCCAACACCCCGATAGTGGCATCATGGGACCCGCTGATACCGGCACCTCCTCAGAGCAACCCCTAAATACCGGCACGGTAATACCACCATGCTAATGCCGGGTTTGCAAAACCTGACCCGGAAATTACATCATCGTGCAGGAACGGGAAATGGGCCGGCGGCCATCTTTAAAATCACAATCCATTGTCATCTTCCCCAACCACCAGTCTTTTCGTGTCCTGCTGCGTTGGAAAACCCTGAGGATGTCCAATGCTACCCAGAAGATGACCCCCCGGAAGCGGAAACAGCGTTTCTCTGACACTGAGCTCAACATGCTGGCGGACACTCTGGCCCGGCATGCAGACATAATCAAGTCAAATGACATGAAGCATGCTGCCCAGATGAAGAAAAAGCAAATCTGGCAGGAGGTTGCTCATAGGGTGTCGGCCATGGGGACCACCTCATGCACTGTGCGTGACTGCAGAAAGAGGTGGGACGACCTCCGCTTGAGGGTGAGGAACATCCTGGCAGTCAACAGGGCGGCCATGGTGACAGGCGGGGGGCCACACTCACCAGCATAGCTGATGTCCTGGGAGGAGACTGCCAGCTCATTCATTGATCCCGAGTCAATAGAGGGATTCGGAGGGATGGAGATGGGTGCCGCATCATCCACAGAAGGAGGTGAGTGACCCTGCACATCCCTGTAGGGGAAACCATGATGTAGCACAAGTGACGTGGAAGTGAGACTAGGCAAGCCAATGCATGTCCCAGACCCACATCAACATATCCAGTCAATAATGCGTGCCACCCCCTGTCACACACAAATGCATGCTGAGTGCAAATCCCAATCCCAACACACGGGCAACATAACATGACCGTGCCCATATAACTCAACACACATACCCTATATCAATGGCATGCCACCTGCCATGCATTGATGGCACCGATGAGGAAGATGCCAGTCAGGAGAGGGGTGCAAGGGCATCAACATCACGCCAAGGGACAAGGGCCACCGCCACCACCACCCCCCAGCCAGAGAAACAGGCCAGACCAACACGCAGTGTGCCAGACCGGGTTGAAACCCTGCAAAAAACAAATGCTGCCAGTGTGGGCCACACACATCAAGACCAGTAGCAGCCACCCACAACAGTGGGACAGGGTTCCGTTCCTGCACCACCAACCACCGCAGACATTGCAGATGCAAATGTGGACACCGAGGGTGTCACAGTTGTGTCCACTACACCCACCCCAAGCCCCCTGACCACCTCCCCATATGGAGGCCGACAGCAGTGACGATCCCTGCCTCCACAACTCCGACCTCGGAGATTCCAACATGTGCCTCTTCGAGGAGGATAGCACCCTGGATGTGGGTCCCATGCAAGCGCCATCCACCACCCTGGCTACCATCACCCCAGCTACCACCACCCCGACAACCAGCACTCCGGCTACCACCGACACCTTTGAGGCTCGCCTGTCAAGGGTGGGATCAATGCTTGATCTAATGCGGCAGTACATTGCCGATGGAGAGGACACCAGGAGGGCCCTTGCTACTGCCATTGGGGAGACCAGAGCAGCCATTGCTGCGAACACTGCTGCCGTTAACGCGTCTGCAGTCATCATGACGGACTGTCTGGGGGCAGTAACGCAAATGCTAGCGTCCATCCTGCTCCATATGCTGCGGCCACGCCTTGGAGCAGGCGTGGAACCTGCCTCTGTCACGTCCTCTGCTACAACAACTTCAACCTCATCCCACACAAGCCCTGTGCGGATGACGCACAGGAGTGAACGGCCCTCTGAGATGCCACCCCCAGATACCAAAAAGGCCAAGAGGTAGATTGGCCATACAATGGCTGTTGGACACATGGTTGTTGGCGAAGCGAACAATCATCAGAGTACATTTGGGGACATTTGGGGTTTGTAGGGTGGGTTAGGGAGTTCACTGGGGGTTATTGGGGTTTGTAGGGTGGGTTAGGGAGTTCACTGGGGGTTGTGGGGAGTGTTCACATTGTTGCCTGTTTGAAAAATACACACGTTGTGTGCCAAAAATTCAATGGCTGGACATTCTTCATTTGGTGCATGTACATTTAATGTGTGATGGTGTTCAGTGGCCAACTCCCAACAATACAAGTGTGCATGTACACATGGAGCCAGTGTGTCACTGACACATGTCTATCATAGTCCTTGTGTTTCAGAAGTATTCGTGAATTAGTGCTTAGCGTGCAGCATGGCCATCGCGTGCATCACGTACTGGCAGGGGGGCTACTTCACCTCCGTCTCCATCCTCATCATCCTCACCCGGGCCATGTATGTCAATGTCAGGTGGCAGTGGTACATTTCTCCGGACACACATGTTGTGCAGCATGACACAGGCCATGGTGATCTTTGCCACCTTCTCAGGCCTATATAGGAGTACCCCACCAGACCTGCTGAGGCAGCGGAACCGCGCCTTCAACAGGCCAAAGGTCTGCTTAGTCACAACATGGGTATGGGGGTGTACACGATTGTACTCCTCTTCATGGCTGTTCTGCGGGTTCCGCACAGGCGTAAGTAGCCACGGCCTCAAGGGATATCCTCCATCACCTGTAAGCAGATACAAATAGGTGTGTGTCACTCTGAACTGCCACCTTCAGGGAGCACAGTCATGGCAACAGCAATTTGGTGTGGGCATACACATGTCCCTGTACGCATGCAAAAATGTCACCTAGATCCAATCTATACTGTCATGAGGTGTGGTAGTCTGGATGGCGTTCAATAGATGATGCAGGGTGTAATCATGCATGCTGAGGTAGATGTGCTGTGGTATTGCAACAATGTTTGTCCTCCAATTCATGCTGTTCATTCTTCACTATGCATGGTCACACTGACCACATTGCCTCAGTTGCCATCCTGTTCACGCATGCATTGCTTGCCATCACCATGGTGGCCTGGTTGTGCCTCTTACTTGTTGTCATCGATATGCATGATTGTGCAATGTGGCCTAGTGATGTGTCATGTTCTCTTTGGCAGGTTCAGGTCAGGAGTCTTTAGCTCTGCATGCATTATCTAAACACCGGCGATTGCCATCCAGGTGGAGTATGCCCCCCCTTTCCCACCCAGGTGGAGTATCCCCCCCCTTTCCCACCCAGGTGGGGTATACCCCCCTTTCACGCCCAGGTGGAGTATGCCCACCCTTGCCCACCCAGGTGGAGTATGCCCCTCCTTATGCATCCCTACACATCAGTACCACAAAGCACTGCCATGGGACAGTTGTGCAACTCACCAAGCAGCCAGGCACGTGGTCCAGCATGTCGCTCCATGTGACGGGGTAGCATGGAGTTACGCAGTACCATGGCATCATGTGTTGATCCTGGAAATCGGGCGCAGCTATGTGTGATGATCTTGCTGGAGTCACATACCATTTGCACATTGATGGAGTGGTATTGCTTGCGATTGTGGTACACCGCCTCTATGGCATGGGGGACTACCAATAACACATGGTTGCAGTCGAGGAAACCAACACAATTGGGCATGCCTGCCAGTGCATGGAAGCCTACTTTGGTGTCAGCTATCTCCTGGGCAGTCCGTGGTAGAGATATGTGGCTGCTTGCATGCTTCAGGAGGGCATCCAGCACTTGGTTCAACATGCGTGAAAATAGTGGCTGTGAAATGCCATGCAGCTGGCCCCCTGTGTGTTGGTAGGTGCCTGTGGCCAGGAAGTGTAGCACAGACACCACCTTTAGTAGCGGGGGGATGGCAGTGCATATTTCTATGAGGCTGCCAATGTCGTTCTGTATCATGACCACTATGGTGGTGATGGTGTCATGGTCCAACAGGTACAGGGTGTGGATCTGCTCAGGGGTTAGGTTAAAAGGGCTGGGTCTGGTGCGAGGGATTGGTGGTTGCCTACAAGGCACTGCTGGTTGTGCTGGTGGTAACTGTTGGGCCTGTCTCACCCTCCTTCTCCTCCTGCATCTCCTCTGTGCTGCCTGTTGTTGCTGCTGTAGTTGTTGCTGTTGTTGCTGTAGTTGTAGCAGAATGGGTATGTCCTCCAGTGGCATGATTGCAACAGCTAGTGGTAGCATTTTGGTGTTGGAAGGGGCGTCGTGTGTGGGTGTGCTCATTTCATACTGGCCCAGCCTCCATTGACTCCACCTGTGGGGATTGTGTGCACCTGTGGCACTTGGCTTGTTTCCTGATTGCTGTTTGCGGGTGGTCCGCGATGCCTGTATGCCGGCATTTGCATGTCCACGTGGGTTGGGATGTCCCCCTATTACCGGCATGCCGGTATTTGCTCCCCGACGGGGCGTGTGTACGCGCTTATGCCTCTGTTAGCGGCGCCGTTATTTAGGGTGCCGCTAATACCGGGTTGCCGGGTCAGAATACACTGGAGTAGAAAACGATGCCGGTATTAACATACCGGCATCGTTTTTTCCTTACCACCAACCTTGTAATGAGGCCCATGGTGTTTTCTACTTCTGTCATAGCTAATTCTGCCTCATTTGCTATTAGTGGCTGTCCCAGTGGTTCTTGGCTTCCCATTACAGAAGGTTGACTACTGTCGGGAGTGTCCTCATCTAGTTGGGCCTGGAGTTCTTCTTCATGTTGCTGTTCATTTTGCAACAATCTTTTTGTACTGCATAAAGTTCACATTGGTCATAGTGCTTTCATTTGCTTTAAAGCGTCTTCATAGCAGTCATAGTTATCTAGTATCTTTTCTACTTTTCTCCATGGTTTAAAAAGTTGTAGCGGGACATGTAATATAGTTCTTTCTGTTGAGGAGTTTTTAATGACAATTTGATATGATTAATTAAGCTTTGTTTGGTAAGTTTCACTAAGATGCCTTCACAATCTGTCACTCTACATCTACCTTTGTTTTCATAGGGTTTTATATTATTTTTGTATGCAAAGTTTTGGGCTATGTGGTATAGACACATGTTTTCCAAAGTGGTACTCCTGTTCGTGTAGTATGTGTCTAGCAAATTGTTTTTCAAAATGTCTTGGCTTTTGGGATCATTTTTTGCTATCGTTTCTAAGTCGTCATATGATTTGAGAACTATTTTTCTAGATTTAGCAGGACCAAGACTTAGCCATACTATATTTTCAGATTTTCCATACAAAGCAGTACCGGTTAAACGATCTGCAGCTTCGTAGGCGCCACATTCTATATGAGAGAGCATTTTTATGCCTAAGCTGTACAATTTCTGAGATAGTGTTTTGTCTGATGATAGGTCATTCCAGAGGTCTTGAAGCTCTGTTTTTTCTGCTTTTGTTAAGTAGGCTTTAACATATTGCGCAACTGCAGTGGAATTGTCTGCAATGTACTGCACATCTATGTTTGCATTCCATAAGTGGGCAATGATTTCATTGTAATCATTGATATATTTTGATTCTTCTGTTCTTTTTATGTAATACGTGTTCTTAGGTGATTTACCTTTAACATGTCTAACTGAAGACATGAAGTTGTTTACTTCACCTGTTTCTGTTACTGGTCAAGGGAAACCAAAGCGGCATTTGGTGTAGTATTTCCCCTTCTTTTTGTATTTGCCATGGCAATATTGGCCACATTTGTGTCTTTGAAATTGTACAATTTGTGCATGAAGGTCACTATGGGCCTCATTACGACCCGGGCGGTAACCATGGTGCTATTTGCGCCATGGTTGCCACCGGTAAACTACCGATTCCGCCATGGTGAATGGTGGAATTACCTCCCCATTCCTAGGTTTGCGGGGGCGGTAATTCCCCATTCACCATGGCCCTTCCCCATTACCATTTGAGCCCCCATAGGGCTCAATGGGAATGGGGAAAGCGGTAATTACAGTAACGCAAATTGTGGTACCGTAATTACCTCCAAAGTCCCTTTGCGGGTCCCGTCCTTAACGGCTGGTAAAACCAGCCGTTAAGGGAGGACCCGCAAAGGGACCTCGGAATTGGACAGTAAGGGATTACCGGCACCAGTGCCCTTACCGGTACCGGTAATCCCTTACCGCCCGGGTCGTAATGGTGTCGTTTGTGAAGGGATTTCACAAGTGACATATTTTTGGATGAACTGCAAAACAGTGGCATCACTGTCCTGACCAAATTTAGGAGCATCTTTAATCCATAAAAACATGTGGATATGTGGTGCTCCTCTGGCTTGGTATTCTTTTCTCCAAAAGAAGTGTTGCACTTCTCTGAGTGGAGGCACAGTTTTATTACAAATAAAGTGTAGCATAGCAATGAAACGATGGTGGAAATATCTTGAAGCATTAACAGGATCTAGAGAGCAAAGTTCTCCAGGTGTTAGTATATCTATGTTTGTTTTGTTTTTGTTTGATATGTGTAGGAAATCATATAAATCTTCCCATGCATATTCTGCACAACTTAATGTAACAAACCAAGAGGGTGGTCCAAGGTTTCTCATCATACAATGTACATCTCTGTGACATTGGAACCAGTATTCTTTTGTACCACGCATGTTTGCAAACAGATTTGTATTACTTGATTGTAAAACCTCATCTTTTTCTTGCACTTTTTGTATTAATTGCTTAGCTGACATATTTTGAAAGTGGGTTCCCGATTTCAATATGTGTGCAACTCCGTAACATAGAGTTGCTAGTTCACTTTCAAAGAGTAGGTGGAATATGTATTCCACATTTTGTCTAAATCTGGGATCTTCAGAATACATTTGTAATGAACAGTATTCTGATGCTGTTATCCGAGTGGGTCTATCATCGTATCTTCCTCCTTTGCCAGTCGGAAATAGTAGAGAAAAAGCACGTGCTTCTATACTTTTTTCCCATATGCTCATTGGTGATCATTTGGTTTGTCGCATTTGGTACGTTTCTAGTGCATCATCTATGCTGTCTTTAGAGTGCAATGGATGAATTGTATAATGGTCTAAAATATTGCATACTGCAGCTGGATCCAGAAGTTCAAATTGACCAGTTTCTCGTGACTCTTGAATTATTTCAGTTGTTCCCCTTAAGTTTTCTTCAATATTTCTTTCTTTCTAGTACTCATTATTGTCTTTTAGATATTGCAAGGCTTGTCTAACTTTATGTAAGTCGACGAGTTGTTGCCAATTTTTATGTCTTTTGTTGGTACACCATTTACTAAGATAATTAAAGATTGTTCTAATGGACGTTGCACTCCTAGAGTGTGCACATTTTCTGTCAGATCTAATGGTAAATAAACTACTTTGCCATGAATGCCTTTCACCAAATCAGAGGGAGGTAATTTTGCTGTTTTTGGTTGAAGGCATATTATTGGTTGAAATGGGTGCACTGTTTGAATTATGATGCTTTCATATAAATTGAGTTGTTGTAGGGGTTTTGGTAATGGGAATAATTCCAAGTTATTTGTGATAGCGCGTGTAGGAGTTTGGTTGTTGTCAAGTTTTATAGTGCAGTAACTAGAAAGTATTAAGGGGTCAGTTATTTCATATTTGTTTTCTGCTATAAGGCAGAGAGCTAATTCACACCATTTAGAATCTTCATTGTCCTCCATATTGTATGTTATGTCTATAGTTTTTGTGTTCGTTTTATAAAAAGTTCTGCGGCAACACACACACACATGGTTTGGTACTTCAGCAGATGTACTTTTACATTTTAGTATTTCTTTTTTGTATGTGTGTAGTAGAAGGTTGCCATGTGTACAATTGTTGCTACTCTGTTGTAAAACTATTGCATTTTGTAAGTGGCTTTCACTTCCAAAATATTTTTTCTGGATATGGTCAATTTCTTCAAGTAGTTCTTTGGCTGTACCGTGTAGAAGATGATTGTTATTTAAATTGGCTAGTACAAAAGCAGGACTTTTAGCATAGTACAGTTTATAGACTAGATTTCCTATAGTTGGATGATGTGTTGATATCATTTTGATATGACTATGATGGAAGGCGCTTTTGCAAATAGGTCCTGAAATGCAGGCTAATGAATATCCTTGTAGTCCTGTCTATTTATGCACTGGACAGGTATCCATATTTTGCAGCAGTTTCATTTTGGTTTTGTCTTTGCCTTTCACATACTGATTGAGGAATTGGCATAAAGATTTGAAAGATTTTTTTGGGAAGGTTACACATTGACGTGCATGGCCATTTGTATACTGGATGTTGTAGTCCAGTCGAATGGAGTTTTCTGGGGATATTTTGGTAAGCAGTATTTCTTGTTCCATTATGGTATTATTACGTTTTTCATAACCTCATCCACTGCTTTGTATAGCAATTGTATTTGTTTGCTTTTGTTTGTATGCTTCTTCATTAAAATATGGTTCTGTGTTTGTGGTGTGACTCCATTCACCTCCACAGATATTTAAGAAGTTATTTTTGTTGATATTTCGTTTATTGAGAAGTCTTTTTTGCAATTTAGTAATTCGTTTTGTTAGTGGTTTCCTTCTGTTTAACACTAAAATAAATAACTTTCTTAAGAGAATGATTGCACTGTCTATCAAAGCTTCTAAGATTAATTTTCTATGGTAGGTTTTAAGGGTTGTGTATGATTTCTCTCCTGTTTTTATAAGATTCTGAAGGACTGTGGTGGAACATTTTTGCTAAAATGCTTTTTGTGGTATGCTTACTTGCCATTATATCAAGATTTATAGGAGCAGTTTTAGCAGTAGTGGTAGCTGAATTCTTGATAATCGTTTTCTGTTTCGTTTTACATTTTCATAGAAGAGGCAAAGTTTCTATACTTGAAGCATGTTTTGGTTTGCTAAATGACTGTATTAGCTGTTTTGTTCAAACTTTTTGTACAAATTCTGCTAGAGATGGATGCTTCTTTTTTCATTTGATCTACTTCTACGTTGTTTTCTATGGACTTGCTTTTTGGTAGACATTCGTTGGGGTCTGTTGAAAAAAATAAAGAAGATATGGTTTGGGCTGTTCTGCGATGCATGTGTGCTGTGTGCATGAGTGTCTGAGTATGATGGTAGAGATGGATGTGATGATGTGTGATTGTGCATTGGGCAGCTACAACTAGTTGGGAAGGCCATTCTTGTATTTATGTGTTCCTATACTGGGGTTCAGATGACAGTAGAAAGTAAGCTAGAGGTGAGGAGAAGCACAAATACTAAATCTAACATTATAGAATTAAAACAGTTCTTTGTTCTGCAATACTAACATTCTTGAGGCTGAGTTATGCCATTTGTGCACCGAAAAACAGGAATTTGTGTGGCATTCTGCCTGCAAATCCCTGTTTAACAAATGGGGATTTGTGGGCAGAATGGTGCACTAATCTTTTTTTCGTCGCACAAATACCATGAACCAACCGCACATTGTGTTTGAGTAACAGTAAGAATATTATGGTAGTATTGTTCTTACTGTTTTTGTGTGGGATGATTAGGTTTCTTCTGAGTTATTGTTTGTACTTTGGATTCTGCTGCCTTTCAGGAGTGTTGTCTTCACTGTCTTCACTGCAGTTGTAAAGGAAAGAAGTTTGTAATTTTGTGTGTATATAGCATGCAATTTCCTTTGACTATGTGCAGTCTTTATATTTTATTTTAAATATGTTAGTTCAACATGCTTTGCAAATGAGTAGAATAGGAAGTGTATGAAATTTGCTTGGTTTTTTAAGGCTGTGTTATTGAATGTTAGGAGAAAGAAGAACTAATGATATACTTATTTTGCAATTTTTATAAAGTAAAAAGTAAATGGCAGATACTGTATAAAAAAGCATGGAATGTATGCATTTGTGAAGATGTGGTAATAAATCAGAAGGATGTGATTTACAGGCAGTGGTGTTATTGCAGTTGGGAGTTTTTCAAAGATAGTGTCTATCTGTGTGAGTGTATGAAGGTGCATGACCTTATCCTGGCTGTGTGTAATTTTATAATACACTACTTAGTGTTTTTCTACAATTATACTGTTGTGTGTAAAACATTGTTTAGATAGTAGATAGGTTTGGAAGTGACAGTTGATTATAGTAGATGGAAAAATGACAATAAGTTCATTTTATAGGCTGTACAGGTTAAGTGGCACTTACTCTGTTTATATTCTTTTACAAGAGTTGTATTCATGCATGTGGATATGCAAACAGCTGCCATTAGAAATCTTGGAGATTTGTACATTAGTTTTTGTAGTAGGTGCTTTCCAATGATATGAGACTTGTGCTCAGAGTAATCTGCAGTACATTTGAAGTGCTGAACTCTGATGATGCAGTTAGATGTAGAGGTCTTGGATGCGATTGGTGGATGGTTGCGTGACTGTTTAGCTGTATCCAATGAGGGAATGGCACAGAGAGGGAAGTGGAAATGGTAGAAGGGCTGTCCCGGTTACGATATGTCCGCGGACATGGCGGTAGTCCGCGGACACCGCGTAGTACATATGGGGATTTTGGGGTGGAGAGGCATGCAAATGAGAATGATCAGAGCAATTGATTGGTCAGTAAAGTTTGGTGGGTGTGTTGTGTAAAGAGAGAGTTTGTCAGAATGTCTTTTTCCTGAGAGAAGAACAGTTAGCTATGGCTATGTGTTTCAGAAAACAGATTGTGTGGATTTTGGGAGACTAATGGATACATTGGTTGGAGGTGCATGCACAACGCTGTAGAGTAGCTTCAGATCTTGGATTCCATCATGTGGAAGTGCACTGGTATGGAGTGCGTGGAAAGAAGGGGCTAGACTTGGGACCTCTCTGTGCTACTTTGGAGATAGAGCTTCATCCAGACATAATTATAATTAATTGTGGAGGGAACAGTGTAGGACATGTGGCAGGAATTTCTTTGCAATTTGCGATCAAAGAAGGACTTGGGAAGGTCATGGAAATGTTTCCACATTCTCAAGTAAGATTTTCTCGTATTGCGCAGAGACAAATGTGGCTGCGTTCTTCTTCATTTGGTCCACAAATGGAGAAAGCAAGGCGGAATGTTAATAAGGCTGTTTGTGCCTTTCTAGGAGATGTTGGCATGTCCTCTTTTCACAATGAAAATATAATGTTCCGTAGCACATACATTTTTCGCAGAGTTGGAGTCCATCTTACTTATGCTGGTAATCAATTCTTTTTGCGAAATGTACAAAATGCATTGCATCCTTTTGTGGAATTACAGCTATCCATTTTTCAGTAGGTGTTCACTATTTCAAGATTTTCAAATACAAAAAAAAATCACCAAAAGGCTCTTTTCAGAGCCACCTCTTCCTCCCAGATAAAGGTGCAAGGATATTGATAGGGCAGCACCCCAAATATTTAGATGTTCGTAAACTGTCTGCAGACTTCTAAAAAAAAATACACAGGGCCCTGCACTATTTATTTGTCACTTCTATTTTTAAACTGTGAAAGGCGGCTCTGAAAAGAGCCTTTTTTCTATGGATTTTTGTTGTTTTATATATTTTTTGTTTTTTTTTACACACGACACACTAGGAGAGGAGGGGAAAGGAGGGTAAGAGGGGACACCAACCACTGGGAAAAGAAAGGGTGGATGGAGAGAGGACGATGTAGGGTTGGCCTTATTTAGGTAGTGTGCCGGTCTTCTCGTGCTCTGAGACCAGAGTCTCAAAAGCACTTCGAAGTCTCTCCCCCCTGCAGAGTACTGCGTCGCAGTACATACACAAAACTGTGACCCTCGAAAGGTAAGGGTCATCAGCATTGTGAATGGCCTGTGAAGCAGCTGGAGGGATGCGCTCTCCCACAGGAGTGTCTCTTGTGGTGTGAGGAGCTGAAACAGAGGATGAAGTAGAGGAACTCAACCTACTACGCTCCTCGCAAGGTACAACCTTGGGAACGGCCTCACCGTGGAATGACCTTCGGTGTCGCTTCATAGTAGTTGTACCAAAGCTGAACGAACCAAGCTTCCCATGACTCAGCACCATTTTGCACTGGTTGCAGGTAACTTTGTTTGCACGCCCCTTGGCTACATTACCATGAATGGTAAATAACCGCCACACCCAAGACTCACGGCGAGTGCTGGTAGTAGGGACTTCCACTACCTCATCCTCATCATCGTCTTCATCCTCCTCTACATCCTCATGCCTGTTCCTGTCTTCAGGCCCTTTGGGAGGTGGTGGTGGTGGAGGGGGTGGGGGTGGTGCTGAGGCAGATGTAGCACCAGGTGGCAGTAGAGGAGCCATGGATGCCATCACGTTTCAGAAAATAATCTGGAAAATTGTCAGCAAAATACACTGTGTTCTGTAAGGTAGCCAGAAACACAATGAGGATGAGCTCTCGGGTGTGGCCTTTTATAGGGGTGCTGGTGCGCAGTTCGCAGACACACGCGCTGTCCGCGGACAGAACAAACACCCCAAAAGGGCTCAAAAAGTTCTATAAAGTATGTAGAAAATCAGGGTTATTGTCTAGGACATGTGCTACGGTGCATTTTTAGTATAAAATACTGTGGATTTCCCGAAAAGATACTTTTAAAATGTTCGGTGACCCGGACAGTGTCCGCAATTCAGGACACACGCTCAGCATGGGTGTGGTCTCATGATGGCATCGCGAACATGTCCATGAAGGGAACGGGTGTCCACAGGAAATCAAATGCACGGGAACAGTTGTGCGCATGCGCGCGGGTGTTCTACGGACAGTGTTCGGGTCCTGAAATTAATTAAAAGTGACACACAAGCAACGCAAACAGTATCGGACAGGCGCGATATTCAGAGAACTTATGGGTGTGGTGCACATGTGCCTAGATGGTCTTTAGGCAGTACGAACAGGTATAGTGTCGTTAGAACACCTCCATTTTGGTTAATTGGACATCCCGGACACCAAGTGTGTTCTTAGAACAGTTTCAATTTGTCTGTGAACAATAGGTACAGGTATAGTGTCCTTAGGACACCTCCATTTTGGTTAATTGCGCACATCCTGGACTCCGAGTGTGTTCTTAGAACAGTTTCAACTTGCCTGCGAACAATACGGACAGGTATAGTGTCCTTAGGACACCTCCATTCTGGTTAATTGCGGACATCCCGGACACCTCATGTGTTCTTAGAACAGTTCCAACTTGCCTGCGAACATTACGGACAGGTATAGTGTCCTTAGGACACCTCCATTTTGGTTAATTGCAGACAACCCGGACACCTTGTGTGTTCTTAGAACAGTTTCAACTTGCCTGCGAACAGTACGGACAGGTATAGTGTCCTTAGGACGCCCCCCATTTTCGTACGGATTACGGACATCCCGGTCACCCGCGCTGTCCGCGGACACTTAAAATGCCTTTAAAAAAAAAAAAAAACACAAAAAAGAACTGAATTAGGACACATATAATATTTTTGCTTTATTATATATAGATGTAAAATTTATGAAAGAGAAGGGGAAGCAGAAACTGAGACAAACACAGGAGAATTGGGGGTTTCAAGAGGATTGATGGGAGTAGATGAAGGGATGGAAGTCTCATCAAAACCTTTTTCTTCGTGGAGAGGGTTTGGGGATAATTGACTGAATATGGAGACAGGTGCATGTGGGACAATGGTATCTAATTTTTTCTTTTATGTGGTCCTCCACAAAGTTTTTCAAATTGTTGAAATTTGCCATGAGCATGTCCATTTTTTCTTCCATGCACTGGAGAGTCTTATCCAATATATCTTTTGGTGTACTATTTTCAATGTTTGTATGGTCTGTAAAAAAATAGTTATATATGTTAACTGTACATAAAGTAATGCTTATTAATTGGCTTATATAGAGAAGTGTCTACCATTAGGCTTGCTATCTTCAGACATTTCCTCATGTGGGAAATTCTCCTCAAGCCACTCCAAAGTACTGGACATTTCTGTGAGAAAAGAAAAATATATCACTTTTATTGTATCTAATACAGAAATTTTAGAAATATATAAGAAAAATGAAGTACACTTACTAGCTGCTGGTAAATTGTGTTCTTACTGGTTTATAGCTCTGCTGTGGCTCCTAGTTGTGCAGTTTCTGCGAGGTAATTATGTTGGAAGCCTATCTTTCTTCTTTTGGTATATTTCATTTTAGTACATATGGTATTTATATGGATGGTTGATGTGTTACATATATAGGTTACACTTCTTATTTATTACTACATTTAGGGGGTAATTCATAGAATTCAGCGCACAAGTGGCGCACGCGGCTGGCGCACAGTGTGCGCGTTTGAATTCCTGCCCCAGCCGCGTGAGCCAAAATACATTTCCGCGCACAGCGTATTCATGGATTCCAGCCACCAAAATCAGCCGTGGCGCACAGTGGCACAGCGACCCTGCAGCAGCGCCAGTTACGCCCCCAAGAACGCCCCTTGCGCAGGGAAAAGCCATCAAAATCCCCAATCCAGCGCAAAGGGCTGCGCTAACCCTGTACCAGCACGGCAAGCGGGGTACGTGTATCACTGGGGTGCACGGGAAGTTCCTCACGTTATTTCAGCTGGGTATGTGTATTTCAGGAGTGCGTGGGAAGTTCCACACGCGATTCCATCAGGGTACGTGTACATCAGGGGTGCGCGGGAAGTTTCACACATGAATTCAGCAGGGTACGTGTATATCAGGGGTGCGCTGGAAGTTCCACACGTGAATGTCCTGGGTACGTGTATTTCGGGGTGCGCGGAAACTTACACACGTGAATTCAGCAGGGTACCTGTATTACTGGGGTGCGCGGGAAGTTTCACACGCGATTGGCTCTGTGCGAGCGTGGTACGTGTATTTCAGGGGTGTGTGGGAAGTTTCACACGCAATTCCATCAGGGTACGTGTATATCAGGGGTGCACTGGAAGTTCCACACGCGAATGTCCTGGGTACGTGTATTTTGGGGTGCGCGGAAACTTACACATGTGAATTCAGCAAGGTACCTGTATTACTGGGGTGCGCTGGAAGTTCCACACGCAAATGTCCTGGGTACGTGTATTTCGGGGTGCGCGGAAATTACACACGTGAATTCAGCAGGGTACGTGTATTTCAGGGGTGCGCGGAAATTTCTACACGCGATTCCATCAGGGTACGTGTATATCAGGGGTGCGCTGGAAGTTACACACGCGATATCAGCAGGGTACGTGTATTTCAGGGGTTTCGTGGAGTACTACACGTGAATTGGCCATGTGGGTCCTCCCAGGTGTTCACTCCACAACCTCCATGGCCCCTGCAGGCAGCCCACACCACGGGGGACTAGCCTGCACCCCCACTCATGTCCCCCAGCACCCCCACCCCCCAGCACTGTGGGGCACCCTCCACCAGGCCCCCAACTCATGTCCCCCTGCACCCCCACCCCCCAGCACTGTGGGGTACCCTCCACCAGGCCCCAACACATGTCCCCCTGCACCCCCACCCCCCAGCACTGTGGGGCACCCTCCACCAGGCCCCCACACATGCCCCTCTGCACCTGCACGCCCCAGCACTGTGGGGCACCCTCCACCAGGCCCCAACTCATGTCCCCCTGCACACCCACCCCCCAGCACTGTGGGGCACCCTCCACCAGGCCCCCACACATGTCCCCCTGCACCCGCACCCCCCAGCACTGTGGGGCACCCTCCACCAGGCCCCAACTCATGTCCCCCTGCACCCCCACCCCTCAGCACTGTGGGGCGCCCTCCACCAGGCCCCAACTCATGTTCCCCTGCACCCCCACCCCCCAGCACTGTGGGGCACCTGCCAGCAGGCCCCACTCATGTTCAACTCATGTCCCCCTGCACCCCCACCCCCCAGCACTGTGGGGCACCTGCCAGCAGGCCCCCACTCATGTCCTACTCATGTTCCCCTGCACCCCCACCCCCCAGCACTGTGGGGCACCTGCCAGCAGGCCCCCACTCATGTCCCCCTGCAACCGCACCCCCCAGCACTGTGGGGCACCCTCCACCAGGCCCCAACTCATGTTCCCCTGCACCCCCACCCCCCAGCACTGTGGGGAACCTGCTAGCAGGCCCCCACTCATGTCCAGCTCATGTCCCCCTGCACTCCCACCCCCCAGCACTGTGGGGCACCCTCCACCAGGCCCCAACTCATATCCCCCTGCACCCACACCCCCCAGCACTGTGGGGCACCCTCCACCAGGCCCCAACTCATGTCCCCCTGCACCCCCACCCCCCAGCGCTGTGGGGCACCTGCCAGCATGCCCCCACTCATGTCCCCCAGCCATCATGTCATCACAATCTAGATCCCTATGGTCAGCCTCCAAATGCCAAACACCCACCCGAGTATTGCATCCACCCACTTAGAAATGGCAATAACATGATAGAAACCCAATTGCAACTTTGGAAATGAACACATGTCCCTCACATACACCCAATGGGTGTCAGTGAATCTCAAAACCCATATCATGATATGCATGAAACCAATGAGATGATACTACACATTGAAGTTTGAACAAAAAATATGTATTAAAGGAAACATAAATTGAATCAAAAATAAACAAACAGAAATGGGAATTTAAAAAAATAAAAAGCAGCATGTCCGTAAAATAATGCAAAACCAAAAATCATAATCCAAAGGAAAGGTGTCCAAAGTCACAGTCCACAAAAGTAAATCCAATGGAAAATTATAATTGAAAGCCATTGCTCCATGGGTAAATTGTAAAAAAAAATGAAAATCCAACAGTCAACTATATACAGATACAAATGAAATAACACTACCTAATACAAATGAAATAACACTACCTAATTAAAAAAAAATATATACAAAAATGTGGCCCATTGTCCAAAAGGTCCAAAAAAAATGCAAAACCAAAGGAAACCTAACACTAACTACAGAACTATTTACAAGGGCAGCGGGCTAGTCCGACGGCTCACTTTTGGATCTCCCAGGCCAGGGCATCATCGAACTCCTGCTCAATGTCCCGGAGGTGGTCCTCCTCCATGGCCCTGAGGGTCCGCAGGGCTGTCGACGTGTCCACCTCCAACCCCCTGCGGATTGCCTCGAGGCACTCAGCCCACCTCACGGCCCTCCGCATGGAGTTCTTCTCCCTGACCATCGTGAGCCGTGCCTCTTCCGCCCGCTGCCGCTCCGCATCTATGGCGTGGCCCAACCGCTGCCACACGGAAGACACTTCCCGTCCTGGGTCCTCCTGCCCTCCGGCCGATGCCTGCCCCTCCGATGTCGAAGGCCCCAAGCCATCATGGCTCCCACCACGTTGCTGCTGTGCCTCTGCCCGTGCACTGCCTCCTGCTGCCTGCATATCCTGCGCTGGCTGGGGTGCAGTCGTTGATGTGGCCACCCCTGCTGGACGTCCGACTCCCGACTGTGGCAGGGATGCCTCCTCCACCATCCTGGCCGCACCGTCAGAGGCAGCTCCACAGGGCACCCAGGTGACTGATGGGTGGGAAGATGGCACGGTGGACGACTGGCGCATAGGGTGTTCAGTTGAGGAGGGGGTCGTAGCAAGCCCCATCAAACGGAGGAATCCGGCCTGGGTGACCTGTGCCAGTATGCCGACGCGGTCAACGAGCCATTCGAGATGACGTGCAGTCCCCTCATGAAAAGACTGCAGGTCACCTCGCATGGCCCGTTGACGCAACGCCACACCAGTCAGGACAGGCTCAACCCGGACCCGGATAGCCACGTCCGCAGGCAGAGGAAGGCCAGTTGTCGTGAGCTCATCCCCTGCCTGAAAACGGGTCTGGACGTAGGCATCCCTGCTGGTGCAAGATGATGCAGGGACAGGATCAGGGACAGGATTGCACACAGGCACCTCTGCGGCGGCCTGTGCTGCCTCTTGTCGCTTGTCCTGCACTGCACCACTAGCACCAGTGGAATCCCCACTTCCAGACCCCATCTCTGTTGCTTGCACGGCTGTAACGCCCACCTCGTTCCCATCTAGTCTGGATTACTGCGGCCTCTTCTAGCGTGATGCGCAGGACCCGGAACACCGATTGGACAGGACCTCCAAAATCGTGCCTCCTTGGCCCGTAGGAATATCCTTCTGCAGATGAGAAAGGGGATTAACAGTCTGCAGAATGGTGTGCTAGCTCTCCCCTTACCCCCTCC